>NW_021144800.1:658710-1336067 GCF_900634625.1 Parambassis ranga | reverse complement strand
AAATAGCGAAGTACATTATTTTGTTACATTTGTACTTAAGTACAAGTAAAAGTACTGGCTTAAAAATAAAGTACCCAGAAAAACTACTTAATTACAGTAACTTGAGTATTTGTAATACTGTTACTGCCACCCTTGGATATATGCAGTGCTTCCCCTGGATATGTGCAGTCCACCCCTGGACACATGCAGTCCACCCCTGGACACATGCAGTCCACCCCTGGATATATGCAGTCCAGTGCAGTGAGGCATGCTCTGATCTGTACAATGGAGAAACCAAACAACTACTCCAAACACTGGCCTTCAATGTTTGTCAAAGTTTGTCTTCAAACAAGATGCTTATGTTTAAGGCAAAAGCTGTGACCTTGTTCAACATCCTGACACAGGATCATCACTTGATGGTGTCATAAACATTCCAATTTAAGACTAGTGGTTAAGGCCATAAAAACTCAGTGGACAAGACATGTCTCTGGTTCTCTTCCAGGCAGGTTTACACATAGTGGAGGTTCCATGGTGTAATGGTTAGCACTCTGGACTCTGACTCCAGCAATCTGAGTTCAAATCTCAGTGGAACCTTTTGTTTGGACAGTAATCCTGGTGTCCTATCTACACAGATCAGTCTATGGAGAAGTCCACAGTCTGTGCATTGCTCCAGCTGTAGTCATTAATTACTGAAATAAATCAACCTTTTGATGATATTCTACTTTCAAGTGTTTATTTCTTTTAATTTTGATGGTTATAACGACAACCAATGAAAACCCACATTCAGTAGGTCAGGAAATGAGAATATGTGAAAAGGTTCAATATTGAAGACACCTGAAGCCACTCTAACCAGATAATGAACTCAAAACACCTGCAAAGGCCTTTAAATGGTCTCAGTCTAGTTCTGTAGGCTGCACAACCACAGGAAGACTGCTGACTTGACAGTTGCCCAAAGGACGACCATTGACACCTTGCACAAGGAGGGCAAGACACAAAGAGGCTGGCTGTTCACAGAGCTCTGTCCAAGCACATTAACAGAGAGGGAAGGGGAGTACAAGCAAGAGGGAGTACAAAGTGTCCCAAACAGGGACTTGAACCCTGGACCCTCAGATTAAAAGTCTGATGCTTCCAATACTTCACTAGTACACGTCATGTAGAGTAGTGAGTCCTGATTGACTTGCAATTGAGCATTTATACAAGGGGGATTAGTTCAAATGGTAGAGCACTCGCTTAGCATAAGAAGGGGTCCGATTTTCTCGCTGTCGCACGCAAGGGAAAAAGTTGAGAAAAATGTGGAGCCCCGCTGTGCGCGGACAAACGTCTCGTATAGCGGTATTGAGGCAATATTCCTGTTCATTATAAAGGAGTTTAAGTGAAATATGAAACAAATCATCTGCCATGGGCTGGACTCGAACCCGTAGTCTGTGCGACAATGTATAGAGTTGTTGGAATGTTTAAATCCCACAACGTGCGTAAAATAATTAATGATTGATTTAGCTTAGTTTAGATATGTTTAAATATATTACAATATCAACAGATGTTTTTTAGTTTATATGCCCCGTCCAATGACTTGTGATGTTTACCTGTTTATGGTTTAATAATATGAACAATGAGCAGTCAACGTGTTTTTGTGTGGGAGCTTCTTTGATAAAGATCAGAGTGAATCTTAAATGTTTATATGATTTATCAGAACAAATATAAAACAAATACAAGTGAATACACACACACACACACACTGCATACAGGACTATAAAATACTATTCAGTCCATTCACCCATGTGAAAATATATACAACATATACAGGTCAAATATTAGGTCAAATATTACACAATGTACAATTATACAATAAAATTCAACAGCACTGCATAAAGACAGACAGGCTTGTTGATTTAAACATAAGAAAATTGCTTATATACAATATATACAGGCCAAACATTGTACAGTGTTTACTGTGGATGTTTTTGCTGGCGCAGCCACTCATCCAGAGACATTCCACTGGATGAACGCGAGCAAAATGTGGCATTACCATATCTACTGTGGCCAAACTCTGCTGTTTTAGGATGCCCACATTTGCTGCATGTGTTGAAGGTAACCCTTCTCACATGCTTCCTTTTTTGGACTCCACTCTCCTCCAGAGCCCGCCGCCGCCTGTTCCTCTGAGTGAAACGGGACACAGTAGGAAGAGGAGCAGCAGACGCAGGAAGAAGTGGAGCTGCGCCTGCACCGGATGCTGCAGTACCAGAAGCTGCCATCACCACTGGCACAGTCATGTTTGGGTTCAGAACTAACGTGCCTAAACCAGCTGCTGAAACAGGCTGTGCAGTTTCTGATGCTGTGGGACCAGGTACTGTGGGCGCAGGTGTGATGGGGCGCTCCCTGATGCGCCGGCGACCAGGCCGCAGAGGAGGAGCCTGTCCTTCCTGATTTGGTGGAAGTACCAATGTGTGTCTTGGGCCTGATATGACTGGTGCTTCATCCAGTGGTTCCCTCAGAGCAGTAAGCCGGGTTTGAGCCACAGGAATTGAGGCAGATGGAGCCGGTCCCTGATTAAGGACACTCAATTCCTGACTCTTCTGCCGCCGTTGAAACCTGAAAATACATCATTTGCAGGATGCTGTCCTTCTCCATTACTGGACGTGGATGGGTGGGGTGGAGCAGAGGCCTGAGGACTGGTTGTCAAAGATGGGGGGCTCTTTTGAAGATCATGGCAGGGGTCATCCTCACAGAGCACTGACACTGTGATGTCCTCCATGATCTCCTCCTGAAATCCCTCATCTTGCAGGTCCTCGTCATTTATTTGCTCCACCAACCTGTCCTCCTCTTCAGGGTTCTGGAGCACTGGAGTCAATGTTTTGCCTGTCTGGCTGTACAGATACTCCACCCCCAGCAATTCACCTACAAGAAAAAAACAAAAAAGAAAGTGTTCTTAATATTTTGTCCAGAACATAAAAGGTTATACAGATAATGTTTCAAAATACAAAAATGTGGATTGATGAATAAATGATTTATATTGGTGTTAAATGAGTATTTCTTGCCTGTGTATACTCCAGGAGGGCGGTAGCGCTCATCCCAGGGCTTCCCAAACACAACTCGGCTGAGCTGGTCCACAGCCTCTCGCAGGGCACTGCCATATGATCGGATGGAAGAGGCTCCTTTTACAGCCTCTTCCATCCGATCTTCATTCCATCAAGCCTTCAAGGAGATAGGCCTGAAAATGTGCATCACTGGCACTGGTTCCTAAAGGTTAAATAAAATAGAAAAAAAGGGTCACACACGCGCAAGATATGTGCTCCATTTGAGGTACTATGAGGTTACATGCAATAGAGTTATGTAAATACATGAAAAATCATTATAACCAGAATTAATGAGGAAAGGTAATTAAATTAGTTTCTTGCGAGATAAGATCTGTTCTGACATCAGAAAAGGACTGTAATATTACTGTAGAATGTGACATTACTTTAAAGTAATGGAAACAGTTACAGTGCTTATAATACTTAAAGAGACACTGTAATCCATATGGGATACCTGGGATGAAGCGGTTCAAGTGGAGGTGGAAAGACTCCAGGGAGGTAGAGCCACGGGCACACCTGTAGCAGCACAGCTCCACACCACCTTTCTTCAGTGTCCCCTTCTTAATGTAGAGTGGGAAGTTCTCTGGGTCTTGGATACACAGTACATGTTTCTGCTGTTCTTTCCATATTTGCTGGATCCGATCATGGTCCAGTAGAGGAACTCCCAGAGTGTCCTTCCCATCCACACTGTCAAAGTGATCAATCAGTGATCCAATCAGGCTGGTGGTCTCCTCCATCCCTCTGGTCCTCCTGCGGCAGTGCAGTGCCAACTCCCTCCGGGTAATGCGAGCACTGAGTGCCTTTTCTGAGAGGTGGCCGGTCTTCTTTGCTGCTAGCTCCCCCTCCTTTGCACGGCGAAGAGCAGTGACATCCTCTGGATCCCATTCAAAGATGCATGTGGACAGACGTGCCATGAAGACTCCATAGAGTGGATGAGCCTCTGTTGTGACACCTGCAGCAAATCGGCGCATAAAATGCCAGATGTCAAGGCGCACTTCGAGGTCATCCCACTCTGAAAACATGGCCTTAACACGAGACTGGCCATGCTGACTGCAGCAGTCTCTGTCCACATACATCACTTTTGGGGGCATCTGTCCTGCCTCCCGATAGCGCTTCATCAGGCCAGCTGCCATGGCATTCAATCCATGTCCCTCGGCAGCTGTGAGCACAGAGACAAGGACTTGGCTGTGTTCATTTCCCACATTTGTGCACCAAGCAGCTGTCCCTGAAGCAGCCCCAGCGAGTTTCTTTGTGACCTATTTGGAAAAGGTCAAACAGAGTGTTCATTATGCACGCAAACATATTTATATCTGGCCAACATTCTGTATAGGTAAAATGCTGTGATACCTTTTTAGTGGAGTCAATCTTGAGCACAGACCCAAAGACAGATGTAATTTTGGCCTTGACCTCATGCAGTCGCCCCAGAACATCCCTGGCGTATACAGCTAACAGCCACTTAGGTTTAGGTATGGCAGGTAAGGGAGGAGGCTCAAGGAACACAGGAGGCTGCACAAGGGAGGACTTTGCAAATGGCTCACAGGCAGTGAGGTACTGCAGTACACGCTGCGTCCATGCCTCACCATGTTGCTCCATCAACTTCTTGTGAAGCCACACTGTCACACTGTTGCCCAATGTCCTCTCCCTCATCATCCTCACCACCCGGTTGTCACATGAGTATCTAATGAAAGACCAGTGTAATAACACAAATGCAGTTTTTGGTTAAACAATAACACAAATCAAAGCACCTAATAATGTTTGATCTTAATTATGACTTACCTGTATGTCAATAAAGCAGGAAACTGACTGCGGTGGCCCATATCCAGTTGTCCTAAGATGTCTTCGGACCAGGCTGGATACTTTTTTGTGCAGCGTTTGCACTCCAAGTACTCTGTTGCAAGGTCATACCACCCGTCGATGTCTAAGACCCTGCGCACAGTACGATACAGTCCTGCCGCTGTTAGTCTGTGTTTACCACAGTCTGGGCGAACACAGACAAGAGGGAACTGCCACATCTTCAGCGGCATCCATAAAAAAAGGGGCCGACAGAAGAAGAGGTCAGGTGAGGCGGGCAGCTGACTGTGAATGAGAGGGGGCTGAGGAGGATGCCACCAAAGCTTCAGCTGGGGCACTAGCTCTGGCTTGCCAGTGTGTAGGTTGGCCTTGAAGAGGGTCTTACGGATCCACTCCTGCTGGAAAGGTGGAAGCTGATCCTTCCAGTGACGAGGGAGCTCAGTAGGTGGCTGATGATGTGGAGGGTCTGGTATTTTTACCACTAGAGGCGGACCAGCACGGGCCTCTGAATGAGCAATGGCTGGAGCTTTTGAAGGAGAAATGCAGAAAAAAATAATATAAGGATGACTGTTGTATTTGATCGCAGTCCACATTCTGCCTGCACAGCATACATTTGGACAAGCATTAATAGATTATGATTATAATTAATAGTTAGACATAAAAAATAAGAGACCACTGTGGTTTCTTATTTTTTTCCAGAGCTGTATTTGAAAAGGATTAGATGGAATAGAGCAAAGAAAATAAGTTGTGATGAATTTAGTATAAAGTAGTGATGCCCACAGACATGAAGCGTGCACACAGTTGCAGTGATGAAAAACAGTTACTGTGATCATTAAAACAATGAATCTCCTCCGTCCTGTTCAGGGGATTAGACAGACAGTGAGTGAGAAAAGCAAGTGATGTTAGTGAAAATGTTATCCAATGATTGTTTCTCAACGGGAAACGCAAATGAAAACACCAACACCTTTGGATATCCTTAAGGTTTTGAAGAGGTGCACTCAAAGAATGCATCCCGCTTGAAGCTTGATGCGACATAATCCTGTACTGTAAACAAAAATATTTGAAAAAACAGTGATTTTTTATTCCTCAAAAATAATACTTCACAGTGTGTTTTCACTAAACATTTTCATAATATTTGCATTTGTGTCGTATGCCACACCTGTATTCTGCTGTGCTTCATATTGTGACACTGCAGATACCAGCTCCTCATCATCGTCTTCAGCAAAGTCACCCGCTCCAGAAGGGGCAACAGAAGTGCCTGCAGCACAAATATAAAATGTTATTAGCATTTATTAATAGGTTAATAAAATTATTACTGTTGACAAGACACAAGGACAAACAATGTACGATGTTACTTACCAGTAGGGAAGAGCTGCCTTTGTGCCAAATGTTTGGCTGGGGTTCTGTTGGCAGAGTGCACTGCGGTATCGGGGCTGGAAACAGCAAGTGGATAAGTCTGTGTAGTCTGCCATAATGATAACTGAATACATATACAGTACATGTTACGCAGTTACACTCACAGGGTTTAACTGGTGACATCAGTTTTTTAGCCAGCTGTGAAGGAGACAAATGTTTGCCACGCGCCAACAGTGCTTTCACAGTGCCAGTCTTCCACACACCAGTTTGGATGGCAGCAGGTGAAGGAGCAGACATGTGGGAGGCTGCAGGGGTAGGTGCAGAGGCACTGGAGGCTGCAGAGGCACTGGAGGCTGCAGGTGTAGGTGCAGAGGCACTGGAGGCTGCAGGTGTAGGTGCAGGCTGACATGCTCCAGCAGAAGCCCTTCTTTTCAAGACGTATGTCTTGAAAATAGCCATGTTGGTTTTGGGCCTGGCATCTGCCTTGATCAGGTACTTGATGAGAGCCTGGGCCTCTTTGCTCTGGTCTTCATAGACGTCCTTCATGGACCGGCCCTTGAAGTCTCCAAACTCTACCATCAAACATCCCTGGTCTCCAGTTTCCCGGGCTTCTGCTTGAGATTGCTGCTTTCTTTTAAACTTCTCCAGTTCCTCTGCCATCTCTCTAATAAGAGATGTGTACTGAATGAACAGCTGCTTATTTTGTGACAGGGGGTTTGCCTGCACCGTCTCTTTAGATATGCTGTCCATCAAATACAATGCATACCCCAGAGAGTTTTCCAGGAGCCATCTAAATCTCTGGCCCTGGTACTTCCCAAACTGGAGCTTGCAGTGAGCAAGCACCAAAAACTGGTCACTGGGGTCTCCACCGTTTACACTCACAAAAGTTCTGGCCTCCGCCACCACTTCCTCTTCAGGTTTGGCCCTTCCAGATTCCACATTTTGCGTTCGCATCGCCTCCTCTGATGGCGCCATGAGGAGACGCTGTGATGTGGCCGACTGCCGCTTAAAAACCGGATAAGCATACATTTTCTGAAATGAAAATCAGAACAACACTATTACCGCTGAAAGATACCTGTACTTTTAGAGTGTGATCATTTAACAAGCTACTTCATTTCCCCACAGGGATTGATAAAGTAATTCACATTACTATGATAATGTGTACTACTGTGTCTCCTACAAAGCAAAACCATGTTATTTTCATTGAGCTATTGTATTGTACCTTTATTTAAATATTTGTAGAGGTAAGTTGTTAAAGGGGAGGGATTGTAATAAAACACCCACCTGAAAACAAACCATTTTAACATCATAACATAACATAATTTGTAAGAGTAAAAAGTATTCTATTTTGATTTATTCTGATGTATTTTGAAAACCCCAATGTCTGAATTCCTTAACTTTTACTATATTAATGTTAAAACTGGAATTTCTGAACTGATCAATATCCTACGTTTATAGTTTATAGAGATAGTGAATGACCTCCTGGATTAGCCTACATGTAGGCTACTTTACATCTACAAAAAGCGGTTTACACCATTACAAGGTATTACATGCATATTAGTATGTTATGTGTGCATTACATAAAACGAACAATAGAGCAATATCTACCAGTTTACAGAGAATCAATTGCACGTATAGCCTGTTAGCGGGTGGCCATGACAGCGATAGCGATCAATGGTAGTGACATTTTTTGGTCGGTATTTAGAGGTTGACGGGTACGTCGAAGAAAACGTGTGCTATATAATGTCCAATCGCTATATCGCTATGTCGGCCTGTTTTGTTTTCTTAAGGTACAGACTGTATCTGAACAGACAATGGCCGATTTATAGTAAATTAAATAAGGTGAAGTAAACTTCATCTTACTGTTTTCACGAGGAAGGGTCAAAAGTAAGCCACAGTGAAGGAACGCGATTGGTTGGGCAAAAGTAAGCCCAGGGAAAGGAACGTGATTGGTCAAAAGTAAGCCCAGGGAAAGGAACGTGATTGGCTAATGTGGGCTTACTTTGGGCTTACTTTGGCTCGACTAGCGCGATGCAGTAAGCGCAATGCGAGAGGTAGCGGGATCGATGCCCGCATCCTCCAGCCTGCATTTTAGGAGGGAGGGTGTAGCTGGATGGATGAGGATGGATGGATAACGTAGTGGACTCCACCCAGATGCTGACATCTAGTGGTGGAATCCCAGGCTGCAGCTTCCTCATTCCAAAATCAATCCCTCCTCCACATAAAGTCAGAAGTTCTAAATGTGAGTCATTAAATGAGAGGTTCCAGCAGAAACGTCCAAACATCTGAAGAGAAGCTGAGAAGCCTGAGATACAGGGGCTGCAAGCTGTGCTTCAACTGTTCCTGTTTAGACAATAAGAACAGATCATCACTGTCTTTTAATGTGTACAGTGGGTGCAGGAAGTATTCAGACCCCCTTAAATGTTTCACTTTGTTATATTGCAGCCATTTGCTAAAATCATTGAAGTTCATTTTCATCATTAATGTCCACACAGCTCCCCATACTGACAGAAACACACAGAGTTGTTGACATGTTTGCAGATGTATTAAAGACAAAGTGAAATATGACATGGTCCTAAGCATCAGAGCCTTTGCTGTGACTCTCATATATTGAACCCAGGTGCGTCCATTTCTTCTGATCGTCCTTCAGATGGTTCTAACCTTCATCTGAGTCCAGCTGTCTTTGATGATACTGATTGGACTTGATGAGGACAGACACACACCTGTCTCTATAAGACCTTACAGCTCACAGTGCAGGTCACATACTGGGTGATGACGTCCTCCTGCAGGTGTTACTGTGGAACAACTGCTCTGGATTGGGATGAGTCTGAATAGAACTTTGTTAGCTTTGTAAAGCTGTGTGGTAGTTAGAGAGGAACTGAAAAGAGTCAACAACAAGGAGTTGGTCTCCAATGGAATACAGTTTGGGTTAGGGATTGGAACCCGGGACCTCTCGCACACGAAGCGAGAATCATACCCCTAGACCAACGAGCCATATGTGAGCCGACAGTGAAGAGAGGAGAGCTTTAAATGTACTGCTACAACCTGATTGGCTGCATGAGCAGCGAGGCAGCGACTGATTGGTGGAGGAGCTGACTAGAGAGCGTGTCAGTGCATCTGTCATGTGACTTGTCAGCTCTGCTCTTTCTGCCTTTTCCTC
The DNA here is from genome assembly GCF_900634625.1 of Parambassis ranga. Lineage (NCBI taxonomy): Eukaryota > Metazoa > Chordata > Actinopteri > Ambassidae > Parambassis > Parambassis ranga. The sequence continues at coordinate 1,326,710 of NW_021144800.1, read as the reverse complement.
TGAATCTTTTCATCTCATCAGTGTTCTGCCCTCATACGTCCTGCATCAACATGAAGCTGCTGTTTATTCATGCATTTCTAACACACAGCTGACAGGTCCGTCACTACCTGCAGTAAGGTATTGGATCTGGACTGGAAGCTGAGTGAGGAGAGAAGCATTCTGAAGGCTTCCAGTGACTGACGTGTGGATGTTGAATCTGTCTGAGTCCAGTGTTCAGCTCAGTCCAGCTGCTGCACACAGTGAGGAGCTGTGACTGCATCCAGCTCAGTCCTGCTATGAACTGTGAGTCTGAACTTTGGGGTCGACCCTGCAGGATCCTGCAAAGGCCCAACAGCCTGTTGTACTGATGCACAGGAAGCCTTTCCACAGTTGAAGCAGGCAGTGTGTGTGTCTGAAGCAGTGTATTGTGTGTATGTGTGTGTGTCTGTGTGTTAGTGTGTGTCAGTGTCTATATTGTGGCCCTGTGTTGGCCTCTCAGGGAGTGTTGTGTTGTTGCTGCTGTCTCTCCCCTGTGTGTGCAGGAGGTTGCTGGGTGGAGCTGATCCTGAGCTTATGCAGCTCTCCTGTGCTGACGAGCTGGAGACGGTTTAAGAGTTCCCAGTCTGTTTGCTTCACTCTCTCTCTCCCCGTATGGCCTACTAGGAGGGCTGCTCTCTCTCCAGCCTGCTGCAGGCATGGCGGTGTATTTTGTTGCACATTTCCTTGTTTGTCAATTGTTGGTATACAACTACTGTTCTTTCTTCAATAAAATGGTCAAACGGTTAAGGTTGTGTTTGTCCTCCCCAATGTGTCACACTTTCTGAGCCGGTGTGACAATAAATGTGTGTGCATGTCTGTAAGAGTGTGTGTATGATTGTGTGTGTTGGTGTGTGTGTTGCGTCTATATGTGTGCACGTGTCTATATGTGTGTGTGTGTGTGTGTGTGTGGTCAGCCTTCATCCTTCCTGTCAGCAGAGCAAAGCTGTATCAGTGTCTCATCCAGGTCTCAGCTCCTCAGGCTTTCTTCAGAAGAGCTGTCACTGTTGGAGTATCTGTTGCACAAGTGCTGCACATATCTGATCTAAGTTCTTTCTGAATCCTCACATCTAAAGTTACAGAGAACTTTTACAAACTCCCTTCTTGTTGGCTGCTACAAGCCTCCACACATCAGAGGCCTGCACACCATGAGCTTCCTGCACTTCCTGCTGTTGATGACAGCTCTCTCTCAGATTGGGAGATTAGACTGATGTGACTGTGACATCATGACGTCACTATTCAGAGCCTGCTGTTTAACATGCTGCTCACAGAGAGACAGAGACAGCAGCAGCACTCTGTGAGCCAGGTCCACTCTGTGTGTCCTCCAGACAGTCTGGAAACGAGAGGAGACAGAACATTATCATACATGTTGCATAAGAAAAGTCACATGACATGCACCACTGTAAATAAAGGAAATCACATATTTTTAAGACACTTAGAGCACAGAGCCCAAGAAATAATATAATCTAAAGCTATAATCTAAAGAGAGTAGAAAAGTGTGATGGATTGATTTTACCTGATTCTTGGAATCTGTCAAATAGAATTTGTGGGTTTTGTGGGGAAAATTGTGCTTCATGTGAACTGATAAGAGAAGATTTGCCTGAACGGTTGATCTGTGGCCTGCGGCTCGCTTGGCCTGGTCCTGATCGATTGCTCATGCCTGCAGAGGCAGGAAAGGGGAGCTCACAGGCGATTCTTCATTCTGCATAAAGCTGCCAGACAGGAAGAATCGCATGTCAGTGTTATTATTGACAGCTCTTCCCTTTTCAGGTAAAGAAACTCTTGTAACTGTGGCCTTATATGATTAAACACTTTTGTTAGTTCTGTTAGTATCTTAAGTGACTGCAGACAGTGTTGTTAGATTTGTTTATGTTTTACAAGTGTTCACAAAGCGAGAGAAACATGTAATAGCATGTTGCTAACAGACGCTAATTCCATGTTGTCTGTGTTACCTTAAAGCTAGACTCATAACCAGAGAGTAAGTACGCTTATATGAAGTTATGAGGTTAAGTTGGTTACATGTGTGACTGTGAAATGAAAATGCATTTGTTTATTTCTGAATGGAATGTTATTCTATTTATATTAGTGCCGCATTTTCAGCTAAACCTTTATTTTACTGATTTGAACACATTATTTTGAAGACTAACCTGTTTAAGACAGATGAAGATAAAACCGAACATGTGTATATGTACATTTCATGTACTTCCAGCACTTGTACCTCTGTACATAATTATTTTTGCTGAATTCTGCATAAAGCTGCCAGACAGGAAGAATCGCGTGTCAGTGTTATTATTGACAGCTCTTCCCTTTTCAGGCATAACATTTTGGAGGCACCGCTGGGATGGATGTGGCAAGGACTGGCTGTTTCAGATAGACGTCCCTGATCATTATCCAACCCCTCACATCTTCAGCCGGAGTGGACAGAGCGCGTGGTGATTGACCGACTGTGCAGAGAGAGACCCGCTTGCAACCCGAGGTCAACTTTGAGTGCCAGGAGAGCAGCATTGTCTATTCTTCCCAGGAAAAGGTTCTGCACCACACTAACACTGCCCACAACCTAGAAAAAAATGGATTCATCAGACCTGGAAGCTTTGAAGTTAGAAGTTGGTTCTTCCTTGTACACACTTACAAGAGACGCTTTAATTGAGCTTTGTGACTTTTTAAGTATTGCTGGACCAAAGCATGGGAAGGTGTCAAGCAAAAGCCGTCCCTCTTATTGACAGCTCTTCTCTTTTCAGGCATAACACAAGACCACTTGCCTTTTGTTTTGTTTAGTCTGCACCTGTAGACATCAAAGGGCCACACAAATTCATAGCGTTGTGTTTAGCTTTATAGAAAAGGTAAATAAAGGTAATAAGTATGTAAGTATGTATTCTTTATGTGTATAGGACCACAAAGTTGAAGCCCATGCGGAAGTGTCAAAACTTGTAATTCACGCCACAACTGCTGGGGGCTGGCTCCAAAAGCGAGTCATTTCCCATAGACTCCCATGTAAAAATGGCCGACTTCACAGCAGAAAAAAACATGTTTACAGCCTGGTACAAAAAAACCACTCTGGTCTCAGATGATAGGTTCTCTTCTAGTGTCAATTGTACAGGGGGGGGGTGAATTTTTTTACAACTCACTCGTTTCAATGGTATTTTGACTTAAAATTACGCATAATTATGGGCGTTGCCACTTTGAGTGACAGACAGTTGACGTATCACAGCGTGAGTTTCCTGCTTCCACGATCGCCCGCCCCCCTAAACCCTGCTCGTGCTCCCCCTTTTTGTCCATATTTGGAGTTTTGGCGGACATGACGCTGCCAACATGGCGGCGGTCATCAACGTCCTGGAACCTCCCACCGAGCCTCAGAACGGCTCTTCAGAAACAAACGGGTGACGTCACGGAAGCTCTGTCCATAGTTTTTACTGTCAATGGTCTGCACACACAGGAAGTTCATCCTTAATGATTGCTCTCTGTTTCAGTTAACCTGTACGCACAGAATTGGTCCCTGAAATAACATGTAGAGCCTGGATAGCTCAGTCGGTAGAGCATCAGACTTTTAATCTGAGGGTCCAGGGTTCAAGTCCCTGTTCGGGCGGAAAGCTTGGTGTGTAGCAGCAAGTAGGAGGCTTGAGAAGGAGGTGGAAGTGCACACATTCATTCCAAATGGCTACCTTACATAGCTGCTGCCTCTCCATTTTACACTTACCCCACCATACACCTCACACCAAATGCAATACATATGTACATGGAATTCCTTCTTTTTAAAAGCTAAAAGCTGGTTTAAAACTCATAACTATAATTGTCCTTCAATCAAACGATACCCTCCCCCCCTGCACCTATTTCCTGACTGGACTGGTCCGGAACTATAAATGCCTGCTTGTTACAAGAGGGACTCTTTTGACTGTCACCCCTGGCCACAACAAAAGGTAAGAGCTCACACACACATTAGCCCTTAAACATTCAAGTCACATTAACCAACCCACAATCCGATCATTGTATAGTTAATTCAGCATCTGTTTCTTGTGTCCTACAGATAATACCTACAGCTAGTGATGGGTTTTCAAGGCTTTGTTGAAGCTTCAGCACCTGATTCAAGAAAAAGGTTCATTACTCGAGGCTTCATTGACACAGTGCTGGAGTCGGACATCTAGTGGTGAATAAAATGAATTGCGGTGTGTGTTATTGGTTCATGGATTGTTTTGGATTTGGATCTCCATGCACATGCACACTAATGTAGTCTCATTCGACCACACTACATGGTTGAATGGTTTCAGGCTGACACAATAAAATACATTTCACACTTTCAGTTTCACTGCACGAAGTTGTTATACAAAGTGACATTTGAAGTCAGGGTGTCCGCTGGGTCTTAAAAAGTATTAAAAGTTGATAAATCAACTGTGGGAAAATGAAGGCCCTTAAAAAGTATTGAAAAGTCTTAATCCCCATTTCATGAGGTATTCAATTTTATTGTGATTCAAGCTTTGACTCCAGAAAGTTCCATGAATATTTATTTTCCTCTTTGCAATGTCACCCGATGGGGAAAAAATATCTGAGTTCGTGCCGGTGCGACCAGCTGTTAGAGGGAAATACATTCTCTGTGACTCTCCCTGTGTCCAACAACAGACACACGTCAGGCTCATATCATGGTCTGAACCAATCAGAGACGGTGAAGGGCTGTTGACCTGTTGTTTCTGTTGACAGCAGGACAATGATGCTGAGGCAGAGCGCGCTCTGGGCTGAGGCCTTAGCTCGGCCATGGTGCCTTCAGGGAACATCGGACGTGCGGTCAGTTAAACTCAACATGCGCTATCTATCGTATTGACGTGACTGGCTGCAAAACACTGACACCAGGCAAAGTTGTAGACAGTTACGCATCAAAAGGGAGAATATTAATAATTTGTGGAAGCAATAAGACGCTAAACACATCATGCAGGCCTCCTGGCGGACCCTGTAAGGAACTATCGGCTGGCTGTCACTCTCTTCCTGCTCTGTGCGCCAGAGAAGTAATAAGCGTCAGTGCTGAGTTACAGCAAGAATAAATACATAACATCATCAAACATGGCAATTACTGCAGGTTAGATTTGCTAAAACCAACAAGGGCAGCGATGCTTGGTTGACAGCCCTTTGTTCTTACTGTGAGTATGTGCAAACTTCCTGGGAATGGATGGAATCACTGCATTGTGTGGTAGAAAGATGATGTCTGAGGCCACCACCTCTGTTAAGGGAAGGTTTTTCCAGCTTAACATAGATGCTTCCTTGACTCCTCTTTCACACCACCTTTCCTCTCTGTCTAAAATGTGAACATTGTTGTCCTCAAAGGAGTGTCCTTTCTCTTTGAGGTGGAGGTGAACAGCTGAGTCTTGTCCTGAGGAGGTGGCTCTCCTGTGCTGAGCCATTCTTCTGTGGAGTGGTTGTTTAGTTTCTCCAATGTACAGATCAGAGCATTTCTCACTGCATTGGACTGCATATATCACATCGCTGTGTTTCTCCATGGGAGTTTCATCCTTTGGCTGTACCAGTTTCTGTCTCAGGGTTGTCCTCCAGTGGAGACCGCAACCTTAACACAGCGCCTTGGACGAAAAGCAGACTTGCAGAATGAAAGGCAGCATTTCAGAATGAAAAGCAATCCAGAATGAAAGGCAGTAATCCAGAATAAGTGGCAGCATTCCAGAATAGACATCAGTATTCCGGAATGATAGGCAGAATTCCAGAATAACAGTCAAGTTAGTCAATAGGGCCGGTTAGCTCAATCCCCATACGGCCAATCTGTGTTTTCATTGAAGCGTGGACATGCCTGTTTCACTTACTGTGTGCTGGTTGGTACATTGGACTCAAGGATTGGTTTTTGAAGACACTCCTCCAAGTGGTGTCTTCAGTTCTGCTACTATTCTGGTTGGGAATCTGAGTTTTATGTGTTCAGGATCTCTGTGGGTGGATCTTGAAGGAACTCAGACTTTTAATCTGAGGGCCCAGGGTTCAAGTCCCTGTTCAACACTATATATTCCTAACCAGAAATCTTTGTACATATCTTTACCAATGTCAAACTAAGAAAAACATGTGCTTTGTGTTGTTCTTGCACTGACTGAAACATGAAAAAAAAGAGGTCACATGTGGCTCGTTGGTCTAGGGGTATGATTCTCGCTTCGGGTGCGAGAGGTCCCGGGTTCAATTCCCGGACGAGCCCTCTTCTTTCAGCTTCAGTAGATTGAAGGTCTGTCTTATGTTTACATTTATAGCAATTATCTTTAACCCAAACAAGTTCATATTCCAACTTAGACCCTGTAAACAGCACTCTGCTCAAACTCCTAGAAGTAATCTACAACTGATATTGTTTATTCAAGAGAAGAAGTCCTTGCACTGAGGACTAACATCGGAATGCAGCACAAGGTCCAGGGAGAGCTGAGGAAGAAGTACAGGGGCTGTAAGGCAGGAGTGAAAGTAGAGGCTGCACGTAGACATTTTAAGCCAGCGATCCCCTCGGCAATAATAAGGAATGTCAACTCACTACTGAATAAGGAGATCAGGAGATCAGCCTCTGTCCTACCCGTCATCTGCCTCTGCTTGAAACTACTGTTGGTAAGTTTTCTGTCTTCTATTCAATAAGTTTATTATCTTTATGTGAAACAATGTGCATGCCTTAAGATAAATGGACCTTGAGCTTAAGAAGAAGTGTCAGTCATTGTTCACGTTGGGGTAGACAGGCTACAAGCAGCTAAGATTAGTTAGCATTCGTTGTAGCTAACGTCTATGGTCGCGTCATATAGCTGTCAGAGGTAAGTGGTGAACACGGTTAGTACTTGGAGGTTTCTACACAGGCACGTTGAATTCATCCTTAATACACTGAGAGCACAGCTCGCCGCCAGCTAACGCAATCCAAAAGTGCTTTGCTTTACTTTTGTAGTGTAGCTGGCAGGCTAACGTTAGCCCAGAGCTAACGCTCTGTGTTAGCCTGAGCAGCACTTGTATGCAGGGGTACAGCCAGTGCTTAAGTGTAGTTAATGTGAAACAATACAGTCGTGATTTATTGAAGTGAAGCAGTCGGCATATTGTCGCGATATATTTTATTTTTATATATTTTTTGTCTGCTGGTGGGTGCCTGCTCCCCTGCGCATCGGGCTGGAACTGCGCCGTACGACACAGAGCAGGGGAGACCTGTAAACATGCTGAAATGACTTTGTTTAGTAAAAGGAAAAGGTATAAATGTGTTCTATAGTAAGGGACCATTAAATGACTTCTGTTGTGATCTGGCACTATAGATAAAAATAAAATAAAAAGAACTCATTGGATCAACTCAGTTAAATTGTGGGAGACTTTTCCATGCAATAAATATGGGTAGCCCCAACTCAATGTGATGTATTTGAGTTGGACCAACATGATTTTTCCATGTTGGTCCAACTCAACCTAAATAATACCTATTAAATGATATTTGATTAAAACGAGTTGAGATTTCAGATTAAAGTTTTGGGTGGACCTCAGAGGATTTTCAGATTTGAAATTTCATTGTGAAATTTGGGAGTGGCTGCTGCAGCATAACATCTTTAACATATTTATTATATGCATACCTCTAATATATAATCTCATCTTATGCTCTTAATGACTGTAGCTAATTATATACTTGGTAATCAATTACAGCATCTTATTGTTATTTGGTCAATGAGATCTGACTCTTTTCTGACTTCTCTTTTATTTTACAGGATGCTGTATGTGGATGTGTGCAGAGTGCAGTTTGGAACCAGGTACTTTTATGCATCTGCAGCTTATCATACACATACACCGCCTACATGCAGATGTACTTTAATACATGGATTATGCTACTACTAAATCACATTTTTACTTGTCCATGGTAATTAATGAATGTAAAATGAAAACTCACATTTCTTTATAGCTATTCAAGTCTGTGTGAGAGTAACTACAACTAACAATACTGTTTGTACTACTACTGTTTTCAAGGTGAATGATGACTTCTTGCAGATCACCACAAAGCCGCTGCATTGAAGTTCATGGCCCAGCTGAACCACTTCTCAAAGAAGCTTCTGTAAGTTTCCCAGAACAAAGGAGGAAGTTCAATATTAATGAAAGATTCACATGTTTATGTGATGCTCAGGATCAACATGAGTTGTGTGTTTGTGTTTTTCAACCCTATAGGAGGGCAGCTTACACGTTCTGAAGACAGGAGCCCAGCGATGTGGGGGTTTCATCCAACTTAATTTGGTATATTGGAATGCAAAGGTCTATGTCCTGGAGGAATGTTATGCACCTTACTGTTTCTATTTCTGCTGCATTTAAATAAAAGGACCTCAACCAGGTGTCATGTTTTTCTTAAGGGGTGGTAGGTTAATTTAAAGGTAATTTTATAATAATAATTTTATTATATCTTTAGGTTGGACAAACACAAATAACCTTAATTATTAATAAACAAATGTACTTTATTTTAGCTCTATTTGACACAAATAAGATGAACTAACTCAATCAAATTATATTTAATATATATGTTTAGGTTGAGTTGGACCAACATGAAAAAATCATGTTGGTCCAACTCAAATACATTATATTGCATTAACATACTTGTTTTGAGTCGGGGCTACCAGTATTTATTGGATGGAAAAACTCAATTTAATTGAGTTCATCCAATGAGTATAGGTTAAAAAAATGAGTGATATTTAATCACAATAAATATACAGCAACAGTGATTAATGTGATTAAAATTTGAATCATTTGACGGCACTAGTTCAAACGTTTGCGTTCAAAGACCAGATGACCTACCAGTGGATGTCATGGTCATGGTTTTCTGCAGAAAGTCTCGTTCGTTTTCTAACATGGCAACCTTCTCCTTTAGAGTTTTGATTTCTGTCAACAGGCTCTTGTTCGGACTTTTGCAACCCTCACCTCTCATTAAAGCTGGTTTCCAATGATGTGTGTCTGGGACACCCAAGGTCCCCACTGTCTCATGTTTTTATATTTGACTCATTTTCACAGCACTTCATTAGTTTGTTATCGTAATCAGCCACCATGTACAGGTGCATCTCCATAAATGAGAATATTGTGGAAAAGTTCAATATTATAAACTAATGATGTCACATGATGTGATCAGATGATGAACTCAAAACACCTGCAAAGCAGACACAATCATGGACAGATGTTGAATAAATAAAAAATAGTCAGCATGGTTATCCTCAGGAGGAATAATGGGAATATGACTCTTATCCATCACCCCTGCACACTGAGGGAACCCATCAAGACAGACAGTTATCAGGAGAGAAGGAAACTGGCGTAGTAGTGTAGTAGTAGACCCACTAAAGGTTCTAGCAGTGGAAGTGAGTTGTGGATAGAAGTTGGCTGGTTTCCTACCTGTATAAAACCTCTATAAACCACGAAGGGACTCGAACCCTCAATCTTCTGATCCGAAGTCAGATGCCTTATCCATTAGGCCACGTGGTCTAGTGTGTTTTCAACATAAACTTTTGTCAGAATGTTATTGGCATAGTGTTCATAGTAAGAGTTTTTGTTGGTGCAGTAGCCAGCGCAAACACATAGACATATTCTGACTAACATGGGCACTGTAGATGTCTTTGTAAACAATAAATGGACAATATTTAACTTGTTTCTGAGCCTCTCTATCTTCAGTTAGCATAGCTTTCAATGGACTTTGATTACTGTAGTGGTGCAGTATAATATAGTATTACTATGTCATAGCACTGTGTTGGTTTTCAATATCCTTTGATAATATAATCGTTATAATAATAATGATAATAATTTTTTGTGGTTAAAAATGTTGATCTCTTAATTTAACTAGAATGGCAGTTCCTGAAGAAACTGCGAGTGTGATTGCAGAGCTGTTTGCTGCAGCTAGCAGCACATGCAGCATGCTGCAGATGAAGCTTTAAAAGAGCTGCAGCACGCTGAGTAGCTGAGAACCAGAAGCACGAGCACATCACAAAGCATGAGGCAGTACAGAGGCTGTAAAGCTTTATAGTGTTGTGACTTTCTATCAGAAGCATGTCACCAAGGCTGAACTGGCTGCCAGGTCTCACTTCTGAAGCCTGTACAGTGTAACAGATATCAGCTATTACAGGCGACCATTTCGCACCTGAAAGCTGTGCTGTTGAAGTCATATCAGGTATTTCACAGAAGCATTTGAAAAACAGGATGGATTTATGTTGAGTAATACATGTTTTCACTATAGCGCCCCCCAGTGGCCAAACCGCATGAAACTTGGTACACTAAGTCTTAGTACTAGCCTACATAGGTGACCCAAATTTGGCAGCTATATGTTACAGTATGCATCAGTTATAGTACATTAAGTGCACATGGCCACGCCCACAAAAGTTTATTAGCCAATAGAAATGAAACGCTATTAGATATTCCAAAATAAAAAATCTTACACTATTTAAAGTTGTCCACTAATGTTTTGTCCGATGTTTTTGACACTTTATATCTCACCACATGGTGGCGCTATGACTACAGTTTTAACTATATTTAAGTAAATACATCTTTTAAAATATGTTCAAAGTTTCAGCTGTATAGCATGGCTACTTTCTGAGTTGCACATTTTTAATTACTATGTTGTCAGATTGTCCCAAAGTCACAGCAAGGGTGTCATCACATTTAGACACTTTAGTTTTGAAAGCATGTTTGTAGCTTTACAGCTGTAGGAGGAGCGTTCTGTCATCATTACGTTTTTTTCCTGTTTCTTTAAGTAGAATAACATTGATGTGATGCAGTCAGTTGGAACAGTCTGGACAGGTTTGACTGAATGTTTTATAGCGTCCTCTGTAGTAAACAGGGACTGATCGCTGCATTCACTCGCTTAAAATTGTAACCCGGGTGAAAAACTCCAGCTACTGCTCCCATATATTGTATTGTGGGCCGTGTTGTATTTCTACGTAATGACGTCCGACTCAGACCAATCGCATCACTGTAACCTGGCCGTGCCAGTCTAGATGCGAGTGGGACACGAGTAGGAAAAGTTTGCTGTAATTCATGTTGTCATCTCTTCAAATTAAATGTACTGAATGTCGATCTATAGGAGCCAACTACCAAAGTCTTTATGCGGAGTGGATATGAGTGGATCATCTGAATTGATCTTAAACTACAGAACTGGTGAGTCTCACTACTGTTAGCTCAGCTGCTCATTCATTCCCATTGGGTAAGTTAGCCTCCATTGGTTTATATGGAGCGGTCAGCACAGGATATTAAGAATTAAGAAACCTTTATTAGTCCCGCAATGGGGAAATTGCATTTTTGCAACAGCAGATACAGACAGCAAAGGATAAGTTAAGAACAGATATATATGATAAAATAAACTACCAATAAATATAGAATAGAATCATCAACAGTTTACATATGAACAGTTATTGCACAGGTGAGTGGAGGGAGAAGTGGTCTGTAAGAAAACTGTACATAGTGCATCAGAAACTAAATAAATAATGTGTTGTACACTGTGGTGTGTGAATATTGCTCCTATCAGAAGTGGTTATTATACAGTCTGACAGCAGCAGGAAGGAAAGACCTTCTGTATCTCTCCTTCACACACCGAGGGTGGAGCAGTCTCCCACTGAAGCTGCTCTGCAGAGCTGACAGGGCGTCCTGCAGGGGGTGGACTCATTGTCCAGCATCAGAATCAGAATCAGAATCAGAATGACTTTATTTATCCCCGAGGGGAAATTCTTTTTTGTTACAGACATTAGAAATTAAAAATACATTGAAATATATAATAAATATCTAAATACCTAGATAGCATTTAAATCCCTGAGTCGTATCTAAAGAACATATTCACTACTGTATAAAACCTTTCCATAGTAAAGAGCAGGACATGAATGCACCAGTATGAATGTACAGTGTCTGAGTGACACTTCTACTCTTATACTCTGTACTTAACTGCATTTAATGTAACTTGATACCTCTGACACAGGAATTTCCTTCGGGATTAATAAAGTCTTGTCTTGTCTTATCTTACAGTTCAGAGTTCAGTAGTTTGATTGAGACAGGCAGGAATGACTTCCTGTGTCTCAGTGGTGCATCATGGGAGTCAGTTTTGTCAGGACCCTCCTGTCACCCACCTCCTGCACTGAGTCCAGAAAAAAGCCAGGTCTCTCTGACTATCCTTAACTGTGCTACATTGAATCAATGTGAGAGGTCTGTAAAGTATTTCTGTCTGACCTTTAATGTTTGATCATGTTTGATATTGCTACACTAGCAGAATTGATATTATAATATAGCAAACATTTATTTCCCAATTTGACTAATAGAATATCTATATTTGTATGTATATATTTGATGATATGAGAACTCTAATTTAGAACTATGTATGATACGATTTGTACTGTATTATTATTAGATAGATGGACTGTGTGCACATTAATTGGTCCTGTGCTGTGTGCATGCCAGGGTTGTTGTGGCTGCGCCTGGCGTGTGGAAACGATTCGGAATTAGAAAATTCTGAATACAAGTTTGATAGAGCAGCATCTAATGAGCGTTTTAAGACTAAAATGGAGTCTGCAGCTTGAAATTTCTAGGAGGAGATACATTTGGCAGATGACACCGAAATTGCTTAATATTGGAAACAAACGTGAAGTTGACCCGGAATGTCCTCTGTGAGATGAACAACAGATGAGCAACGGCAATCAAACAAAGAAGAAGAAGAAGAAAGAGGGTGAATAACAAGAGTTGATTGCCTAGCAACGGCAAGTTGCCTAGCAACGGAAATCAAACAAAAAAGATGAAAGAGGGTGAATAACAAGTGTTTGATTGCCTAGCAACGGCAATCAAACAAATGAACTGAACAAGGAGAAGGAGGGGGAAGAGGAACTAGAAAGACGAGCACAGCGACAGCAGAAGTTCAACAGAAGTTTTCCACTGTAAGTGTTTTATTACATCTGAATGGCTGCTGCTGAGTCTCTGAGAGCTTTTATCAGCGAGCGGCTAACTGCTGCTGCTGCTGAAATATTGGGAGTGTTTGAACAAACTATCGTCCAGTACGAGGGAGAGCTGGACCGTCAGCGCAAACTGCTGGATCTGCTCCTGAAGCCTGAGATCAAGCTACACAGAACAGGTATGTAAACATGACAATGTCACGGAACAACAACGGCTCTGTGTGAAAAGAGTGACATTCAGCACATAGTGTTTCTGACAGGAGGACACTGACTTCATGACTTGGAGCTACAGATGTGTCCCTCCAGCTGTTCTCTCTCTGCTTTAGCTCCTCAGAGCTCTGTGCTTTGTTTATTTACCGTTGAAAACATCGGAGCAGCTGCTGTTATTTCTCAGCATCAGAGATGCAGCGATTGATCGGCCATGACCGGCATCCGCAGATCAGACTGAGATATGCCAATTTTATGCCGGTCAAGCGCGCCACATGATCGGTCGCGTCACAACCGTTAGCTTACCTTAGCTTAGTTTAGCTTAGCTTAGCTTAGTTTAGCCTAATCCACCAGCTCAATCCACTGGTGGAAGTGTGCTCACCTGTATGTGCGCATGTGTCTGCGTCCTATGTGCAGACTGTATGAAGTTACATTTAATCAGTGAATTAATTAATGATTTGCTGCCTGTCAAATAAGATAAATAGCATAAGGCTGTTTAGTTTGTTTCATTAGTTAGCAGCACAAACATGTTCATCTCTCCGGTTTCAGACTGCATGGTCTCCTAAATATACACATTGTGCTTCTTATCAACAGTAATCTGTTAATCTCTGTATTATTTGTCTGTGCTTAATGCTAACTAGGAATCCCGATTCTGATTTCCAGTTTTTGATTGAGTTTGACCTGCTGTTGATTTTAGCTGATTACGATTTCATTTTTTCAAACCACTTTACAGTAGAGCTGCCGGACCCGAGCCTGTGTGCCCCAGTGTGGGCTTCACACACTAATAACTCTACTGTAATTGTTATAACACAGACCATACACATCATGAAAGTGCAGTTATGGAACAACATATTGCAAACTTACCAGTGTTTCCTCTGCCATTATATATGGGAGCAGCTATTTTCTATATAGCAGCATTAAATTAAAATGGGCTCCAGCCTGAATAAATTACATTTGCATGCTTGTTTGTTTTCCTCTCTCTTTCTCCATGTCAGAGAGACTGGATGACAAAAGGCGTCACTCCGGTGCATCGTAGTATATAAGGTGTGCAATGTCTGGCCGTCAGATTTTATATGGGCAGTTCTTATTTTTTTAAACTCATTGTGTAACGTTTAGGTGAAGTTCTGAGCAGACTATTGTCAGCTCACTGTCTGCGTCGCCATGATGCGTCACATGGTGCTGTAGAGCTTGGACGCTGGGTACAACAACTGTTGGGTGAAAGAATTTATTCTGCATGGTGTTAACATGCAGTGTGTTCAGATATATAAGTATTCATGTTTATATGTGTTTATCACTTAATAATGTGATTTTCATAAGTGTTTATGTGTTAGGAAATTTTATAGAAAATCAAAGTAATTTGAGGATACTGAATGTATTAAGAAGTAATTTCATAGTGTGTCATATAACTTTGTTTTCTGCAGTTCAGGCTGTGGCAGATGAGATCAGTTGTTTTTCTGCTCTCTGGAGCTCCGGTTGGTACGAGATGGTCATAAATTCAGACTAAGGACAGCAGCACCTCTGACCTGATAAAAGCCAGATTCTAAAGGAATGTGTTTTTCTCCTGAGTGCCCCATGTTATGGTCATCCCTAGATCGGACTCACAACCTATGAGATTTAAGAAATTGAAGTTTTACCTTATTTGGCAGTAAACACTAATGTTCTATTCGCTGTATGACCCAGGGTCTGCAGGGGGATAGTAGATGCCCCTGTGGGCTGGCAGGCAGGAACGCCCATGTGGTATATCAATGTGTGAATTCCATGTCCAGTTGTTGTTGCGTTGTTCGTTGTTGCTGTGTGGTTGTTTGTTCTTGTTGGTTGTCCTGTTCTTGTGTTGTTCTTGTTTGGTTCTTTGTGTGCAACAACCCAGAGCTCTGTGACTCAGAATTTGCCTCATTGTTTAATAAATTATAATTTTGAGACCAGAATTTATCCGCTCCTTCCTTACAAACTAATTCAGGGGGTGATCAGAAGGAAACAAGGGGATTTTTCACCCCGACATGACACAGTTCAGAGAGGCTTTCTGAGAAAGTACTCCATGTAAAGTCTGCTCAGATGCTGCTAAACCAAAGCTGTGCGTTTGTTTGCATGTCGAGCTGAACTGTTCTCTCTCAAAAGGAGTTTTAGGTGGATGGCTTTGTTGAAGTTTCACCTAAGATCTGATGCTGCTGATCAATATGAAGCAGCTGCGCCAAATTAACGACGTCACGGTCACCTCGCAACCAGTTAGAGACGTCTGAGGAGAGCCATCCCACAGCGCCCCTCTTCCTTACAGCTAATTCAGACCATAGCATGCTAGCATCCTGCTAATGGCTGCTGATTGGTTAGTTCAGATTAGGACTGATGGTGACTGATGCTGTACGGTGGCTTGTGGTGATGTCACCTTGTGTCACATTTTCCTTTGAACAGGAAAAGCAGCAGTTTTTTTTCTGTAATTAAAGAAGAGAAAATAGAGAAGAGTTAAGTGATTGATTATTGGCACAGTGACTGTGAATTACCTCCATACCGCTGGCTTCCTATGTTGCTGCTCTGTGCTTGTTGTCATTGAGCTCTACCAACGTGCTGCTGATGCATGGGGCCGAAATCAAGTTTTAACACCAGACTGGTCATCGGTATTGATCGAGTTTTATATGAATCTGAACCAGAAATTTTTATCCTAACACGTGGTTTAATGTCTGACCCCGTGTGCTGACGGAGTCCTGATTGGCTGTAAGCAGCTGGTTGCTCAGCTCCTCCTCTGCGCCTCCTGCAGTCTCAGCTCCTCTTACCGTGTCCGGTGCGTGTTGTTAGCACAGCGAGAACACGGTGAGCCAAAGCTGTGAATGAATCAATAGCTCTCAGCAGAAAAGCACCAAAGTTCCTCAGTGTCGTTCCTCGCGCTGCATTTTTATCTGCTCCTGTGTGAGAGCGCTGAGACCGGTGCGTCTTGGGAGGACAACATTAAGTCAACGGGGCTTGTTGTAGCTTGTGAGGGGAGGTTTGGGACCAAAGATAAGGGTCCTCTGAACAGGCTGTGTTCTTCAGGAAAAGGCTCAGGTGTCAGCGAGGTTTGAAGCACAGAGCACTTAGCAGTTAACAGAGCAGAGGGAGCAGGATGCTGTTATATGACCTGGATCCCACCAAACATCTGGCTGCATCCTGATACGTCTGCACGTCCTGTGCTGTGGAGCTCACACCTCCTGACGGTCTTTGTCCTCCTGCAGCACGTCTCTCACATTCAGCGAGCCGCCTTCAGCTCTGTAGAAGAAAGAACATCGATTGAGAGCATCGTATGAATATCGACGTGCCGCTCCTGCTTCTGCCTGTCCTTGGCTCATAAAATATTCCCACGCTTATTTAAATCATGACCAGTCACCTGAGGACTCTGATAGAACATGTGGAGGTTTATATAGACATGTATATATTTTACCAGCTCATGATTCTTCTTGGCAGAGAGTGATTTATGCTGTGGATAATGAGAACGCAGCCCTAAATGTGTGGAAATAGGCTTTCATGTGCTCCAGTCTAATGATTCTTTATAATGCTGGTTTCCTGGTGCTCCTGTCGTTCTCAGATATAACAAGCAGGGCCATCATCATCATCATTTATGAATAACAACATTAGCGGCCAGATGTAGCAAGTAAACAGTGACAGTGCAAGCTGTGCAGGCCTGCTGCTGGAGGTGCTGTTCAGTCCGGATGTGCTGCTGCAGACATGCTGCACATGCTGCTGTGTCCCTGAGCACAGCCAGGCTGGTCCAGACCAGCTCCGGGTGAGGACCACACAGCTGTGTCCCACTGCAGGTCCTTTAAAGGACAGCTGCTCCTGTCACACGTGTTCCATTTGTTTATCATCTTTTGGTCATTAAGTTCACTTTGTGCTGTATAAAGGTCTTTGGTTCTGGTTCAGATGATGGGTGGGTGGATGTTCTCTTGTGTTAAGTTGGTTCTGTTTCAGTTTTTTCTACTTCCTGTTTTGTTTTGGTAGGCAGTTTGTTTTAGAATATCTATAATATTTTCAGAATATCTTTGAAAGTCTTCATCACAGTAGGGCTGCAACGATTACTTTACAAGTACTCGAGTAATATTCGAGGGCAAAATGCATCGACAACTAATTTAGTACTCGATGACTCGTTAGAGACGTCATTGGGGGGTTCAAAATGTGTAAACTGTACACACACACACACACATACGCGTTTTGGCGCCCGGCATGGAGGCGGTCACGGCCTGAAGCAATGACACTGCAGCGGTCCAAAGCAGGTATCCATTAGCTGTTAGCTGCAGCCGTATCTATGGGAAAACTATGACATTTACGTGTGATCTGAGTACTCGAGTATTCGCAAAAATAATCGCCGAGTATCAAAATACTCGTTTGTTGCAGCCCTACATCACAGTGAGGTGGTTCAAAATGACAAAAACTGCAGAACCTGACCTTTCTGAGGACACACACTGCCGGCCTGTGTGACGGAGCGCAGGCAGGAGATAAACTGATGAGAGAGTGTCACACAGCAGAGCCTCAGTGTTACAGCGCTGTGCTCTCAGGCTTCTCTTCAGCACTGTGATCTACAGTGTGCTTCTTTTGTCCAAATGTCTCAAAATGTCCACCATCCTGGGCTGATGTGTCCAGGTTCCATCAGTCCCCTGAAGTGTACTCAAAGCTGTCACTGCAGGTTAGCTAATACTGACATCAGTGATGTCATTGTTTCAGCTGTACATGCTGGACGATGTGTAACTCAGTCTGACTGAGACCTTGTTACACAGGTATGTGTAAAAACGGAGACTTTTCCTTCCTTTGTGCCTTTTATTTACACATAAACGGAGTTTTCACCTATGAAAATAATTCTTTCTAAAAACTCTGTGTATTCGCGTTTGAACTGACAAAAACAGAGTTTGCAGCAGTGCGTCAGTTGGTACGACCTTTTTTTTGTGTAGTACGGCTGCAAGAGCAGCTGTAGTCTAGTAATGGAAGTAATAGTAGCGTTTGCATTTGCAAATACAGCTCCTCGTGCTGTGTAGAGGAGCAGAGACATGTTAGGTCTCGAGTTTCAGCAATTTTGGAACAACGTCTGACACAAAGAGGCAGACTGCTTCGATGAGGCTTCTGATTGGCTTGCACGGCTTTCTCCTTCTGCCAACACTGCCCCCCACAGGCCTGGCGTAGTCATGACGGCTCTCTGAGCGTATTTATGCGGGTTAATGTAAACAGAAACGTTTATGAAAACGATGATGTGTGCACAATGTTATTTGGAAAACGGAGGGAAGGAAATGTTCGTTTTCACAGATACCCGTGTTTGTGGAAACGGGGTCTGACAGGTTAAACAGTGTTTCCATGATTCAACTGTCAGTGTTTCCTTTGACTGCTGCAGCAGTTGTTGTGCTGTCTGTTGTTATTTGGCTTCAGTGTGAAGGAACCTGCTGGCTGACATGCAGCAGGTCTGCTGCCTGTTGTCTCCACAGAGATCCACAGTTAACATTCAGGAAGCAAACCCATCTAGGGAGGAATTACTGTAGCCCTCACAGCTAAGAGCCAGGAGGAAAAATCATTTGGAAAATCACATTAATCAGCTGCGTGCTGCTAAATGTTTAATTTTTATTGATGCCTGACTTACTCACACTATCGACAGATGCGGGCCTGAGAGCCAGAAACTGAGCCAGGACTCAGGTCATCGTCCAGGAAGTGATGAGGAGCTGCCTGAGGCCACCGACTGATCAGGACCAGCAGACATGAGCTGTGAGGTTGAAAGTTAACCCTTTATTTGACCAGAATTCTAGGATAAAGGTTAAATAATGGTATAAAGGTGAGATAAACTAACACACACACACAGAATCATGATGGACTATTAGCTTTAAACATCCATATGTATAGCATGAAAGTGCATTTAACCCTTTGAGCTCCTCTTCTGCTGCCTCTGATCATCAAAGAGTTCTTTCAACTCATTAAGTTTCAAAAGAAACTTGAGCAGCATTTGAACAGACTTCCCAGCATGCACCTCTCCTCCTTTAATGTGTTCAAGAACAGTGAAATGATGGAAACGTGTTTTAGGTGCAGAGCTGGAGGTTTGTAGCTGTGAGGTGTAAATGAAAATATAGATCACAATTAGCACGTTCACACTGACACGCTGTTCATGTGTCCGCGAAGGGCTCTCAAGACTTCAAGTGTTTCTGTGTGAGCTTCCACTATATTGAATACATTATTTGATCTATACTAAAATCATGAATGACACAAAGACAAACACTGCAGTGCTCCCAGGTGACTGGTGGATGCTGCTTTTGTTTTACCTACAGAAGCAAACACTTTATTTTGTCATTGTTTCAGAGACAGATGAGCTGAGCAGTTCTATTTTCTGATTGGCTGATAGGTCGCTAATTCCAGACAGCAGCAGTCTGCCTTTGACTGGATTGTATGACAGAAGTGAATCACTCCTCTGTGTGAGAAGTGCCCTGTGTGGCTGCTGTGTGAACGGCTTGAATATAAACTAGAAAAGGCATTTTCTGAAGAAAATGCAAGTTTGATTGCAGAAGCT
Organism: Parambassis ranga; assembly: GCF_900634625.1. Classification (NCBI taxonomy): domain Eukaryota; kingdom Metazoa; phylum Chordata; class Actinopteri; family Ambassidae; genus Parambassis; species Parambassis ranga. The sequence continues at coordinate 1,307,129 of NW_021144800.1, read as the reverse complement.
GCAGCATTGCTTTGAAAGCTTATCTGAACGATTGCTTTGAACTCTAAAAATATGAAAAACCACATCAGAATGCATATGAATAGAAGCTGAATGGCAGAACAAGAGCTGAATTACTCTGAACACAAGCTGAATCAGTCATAAGAGCAGCTGAATTCATCTGAACAGCAGCTGGATAATTGCTTTGAATAGGAGGTGAATTGTCTGATCTTGGAATAATAGCTGATTTTGATGTGGACATGTAGCAAACAGCTCCATAGCGATAAATATGGCAGATATCATGTGTAATGATTGACAAAGAAGTAGCCGAATACTATACAGCTGAAGGATGATCAATATGACAGATATAATGCCTAAAGTCTGATAAAGACTACAAATATGGCTGTTTTGTATGCAGTTCTTGTGTGACAGCCTGTCACCACGGTAACAGCTCTGCCTGCCTAATTAAGCTTAAGTTTCCTGACATATATATCCAGTGCGAATGAAGCCGTTTCTCTGCCGTGCTGTAACACTTGGAACCGTGTCTGTGACTCTCTGTACATGTCTCTTATTCTGCGTCTGCAAAGCTCCGTGTTTCCTTATGTGGAAGTAAATGAGGATTTCACTGAACATGCGTGCGCACCCTCTCATGGAACAAGTCACCTTCCACAATATGTTCTTTCAAGTGCACTATTACATCTGACGGACTCCGGCGCTCACACAACTGTATCACGCATTTATAAGAACTTCCAGCTGACTCGATAGCAGCTGGGGCACGTACAGCATTTCAGCTAACTAAGCTAAAAACAAAATGCCTCACGTCAGTCAGTCAGTTCTTCTAACTTTCGTCTTCTGCGGAAACGTGGTGTAGTAACGTATAAGCGCCCCCTTTTGGTGTGGAATTTGAGTTGCAGTATTTGATCTAGGATTAGAGCTTTTTTTAAATAAGCATATTCAACAATTAATAAATGGCAATATATATTGGAAGTATATAATAAATAAATAATACAATCAAATAAATAAATTTGTGTTTAAGATGATAACTTCACTAAGAAATCATCTAGTTTATAGATGATTGCTTTGTGAATAACAATAACTTTGCAGCTGTTTGTGCACCTTTGTAAGCGCCTCCCATTAACACACTCATTGACACTGCAACTATTAAAAGCCTTACACAAGCATGATGCAACCTGCAAATTCAAATGGTTGTTACAGTGTTTCCAGAAAAAAAATCTGACACTATACTGTAAGTATAACACTACAAACATCTCATTTTGTACAAATGAAGATGTGTTTTTGAATGGTTTTGTTCTGTAAATTTAAAAGTAACAAAAAAAATCCGTCATTTCTTCTGAATATCACTGCAAATTTTACAGCAATGACCTCTTTGTGACAGCATAGTGTTTCCCACTGAACAATGTAAACTAACAGTAAGGCTATAAACTGACATGACAGACACACAATGACCAGAACAGGACATGAGTGGGGGCTGTAATTGCAAACATAGGCCCTGATATGAAAGAGTGGAACTGAATGAATGAAGCAAACTTATGTGGAGAGTGGAATGGCTAACAGTGAATGAAGAATTTTTATTTATTCCGGAGCAGGAGAACAGTGCTGGGAGATCACAGCCACATCAGTACAACTAACGCACAAATTCTGTCAAAAAAATCAGGTTAAATTCAGAGACTTAGGTCTACTTCAGTGTTTCCACAACTATCCCTATCCCCATTTTCGGGTTGCCCAGGCTGTATCGGTCCTGGTGGTCTACACTTTTGTTGTAGTCCCGGCTGTCCTGGTAGTCTGTGTATTCCTGGTCATGTAGGTTGTCCTGGTCTAGGTAGCCTTGATCGTGTATGTGGAACAGCCTGTCCCATTTGTGTTCTGGTGTCTCTGCGACACATTCTTTCTTTGGTGGGTTCTGTAATTTTTTCCATCTTGGAGCAAGGAGGATTTCCTGCTCTCTGTCCTCCAACTGTGTGACCTTGGCCTTGATCTGTTCTGGTGTCTATGTGACACATTCTCTCTTTGGAGGTTACAGTGATTTTAATCGTGTTGGCAGTCTTTCTACCAGCTCTTTGGTCCCACGGTCTATACTTGGCCCTGCTCTTGGACAGTTGGTTGCAGGGATCCTTGCTCTCAGCAATCTGGTCACTGTCACGTTGCTTGAGCTCCTCTGGTTCGTTTGCTTCCTGCTCCTGTTTCAGCTGATCTTCTAAGGAGGACCTGTCCTCTGACAGTTGGTTTATTATACTGTCTTTTTCCTGGATGGTCTTGTTGGCCTTCTGTAGGTCACACCTCAGGATGCAGACCTCGTTGGCCAGCTCCTCACACTTAGAAAACCACTGGCTATATTTTTCGGTAGCCTTTCTGTGGTTTTCACTGAGCTGTTCCCACTTTACCCTTGACTCTAGAGTCACCTTTTGCTGCAGAGTCAGAGACTGGTCTACACACTCCTTCAACTGTCTGAACCTGGCCTTGCTCTTGGCCAGTTCGTTGCAGACATGAGTGTTTTCAGCAGACAGGTCAGTAATGACATTAGCGTGATAAACCACCTCTGAATGAAGTTTGCTGTTCTGTTTCTTGAGCTCATCAAGGTATATCTCAATGCTTTCTCTTGATTCCTGCTCACGTTTCAGCTGATCTTCGAAGGAGGACCTGTCCTCTGACAGTTGGTTTATCACACTGTCTTTTTCCTGGACGGTCTTGTTGGCCTTCTGTAGGTCACTCCTCAGAGTGCAGACCTCGTTGACCAGCTCCTCACACTTGGAAAAACACTGGGTATATTTTTCGGTAGCCTTTCTGAGGTTTTCACTGAGCTGTTCCAACTTTACCCTTGACTCTAGAGTCACCTGTTGCTGCAGAGTCAGAGACTGGTGTACACACTCCTTCAACTGATCTTCTGAGGAGGACCTGTCCTCTGACAGTTGGTTTATCACACTGTCTTTTTCCTGGACGGTCTTGTTGGCCTTCTGTAGGTCACTCCTCAGAGTGCAGGCTTCGTTGGCCAGCTCCTCATACTTGGAAGAACACTGGGTATGTTCTTCGGCAGCCTTTCTGAGATTTTCATTTTCTTTTGTGAGGACGGTCCCGTTGGCCTTTTCCAGTCCAGTGATCAAGCCGCCTGATTCCACAATAAACTGCTTCACCGTCTGTCCTTTCTTCTCGCGCTTCTCTCGTTCTTTGCACTCTTTCTTCTCGCGCTTCTCTTGTTCTTGGCGCTCGTTCTTCTCGTGCTTCTCTTGTTTTTGGCGCTCGTTCTTCTCGTGCTTCTCTTGTTTTTGGCGCTCTTTCTTGTCGTGCTTCTCTTGTTCTTGGCGCTCTTTCATCGCACGCTTCTCTTGTTTTTGGCGCTCGTTCTTCTCGTGCTTCTCTTGTTTTTGGCGCTCGTTCTTCTCGTGCTTCTCTTGTTTTTGGCGCTCTTTCTTCTCGCGCTTCTCTTGTTCTTGGCGCTCTTTCATTGCACGCTTCTCTTGTTCTTGGTGCTCTTTCATCGCACGCTTCTCTTGTTTTTGGCGCTCTTTCTTCTCACGCTTCTCTCTTGATTGCAGAAGCTGAAGCATTGCTTTGAACTCTAAAAATATTAAAAAACACATCAGAATGCATATGAATAGAAGCTGAATGGCAGAACAAGAGCTGAATTACTCTGAACTCAAGCTGAATCAGTCATAAGAGCAGCTGAATTAATCTGAACAGCAGCTGGATAATTGCTTTGAATAGGAGGTGAATTGTCTGATCTTGGAATAATAGCTGAGGCTTAGGGAGACTAAATGATTTTTATGTGGACATGTTGTTTTGCGATTCTGGAATCAGATCTACTAATTCCAGCCTGTAACCCTTCTCCTTATGTCCATTGCAGATATGGCAAACAACAGATCATCAGCCAAATAATACCATCTACTGTAACTTTAAGTAGACAACAGCTTCCTCCCAGCTTTTTTTTTGAGTTGAGTCTAACATCAATGTAACTTCACAGAGAGCTCCACCGTCTCTACAGTCCCTGGGTTTACATTTCTCTGGTCTCTCTATCACACAGAATGGAGTTCGCCCCAATACGCACAGACACACACACACAGCATGTGCGTAAATGCACACGACTCTCTCTCCCTCTCTCTCTTTGAATGAACGCGATGAAGTTGCACTTATCACTCACTACTGTTAGTACTCACCACGAATCTGACTGTATGAAGAAACCTGTTGCTAAGATGTTAGCCTCCTCTGCAGCTGTGTTTCTCCTTCTTCTCTGATCCTTCTGTTCTCCGCGTTTAGTCCAGTAATCACGCTTGAAATTATTCTCCTTTAGGACGCCTATTGCTTTGCACTTCAGGCAGGTTCGTCTCCACGGAACTCCCCAAAATATCCTGCTGTGTCTGTCTTTGGAACTTACCAACAATACCTTTATTGCAAAAAGGTGTGCCTTTTATATACCTTTGGGCTGTTACCGTGGTGACAGGCTGACACAGGATCAAAGGTATGCCTTTGAATCAAAGGCATGCCTGCCTGTATCCATGGCAACCTGAATGTTTATTGCTGCTCTTAATGCCCCTGACTGCAGCTCTCTCTGTCCCCCTCCTAATGTGTTTCCAATGTAAAAACACCCTCTAAACAACTTCTGTTTTTGTCCCAACTGAAGCCTTCAGACAAAAAATATGGACACCGCCAGAATCACAAGATGTTGCTCTACAACACAGTATATGCGATGTGGACATGTAGCAAACAGCTCCATAGCGATGAATATGGCAGATATCATAATGATTGACAAAGAAGTAATACCGAATACTATACAGCTGAAGGATGATCAATATGACAGATATAATGCCTAAAGTCTGATAAAGACTCCAAATATGGCTGTTTTGTATGCTTCTTGTGTGACAGCCTGTCACCATGGTAACAGCTCTGCCTGCCTAATTAAGCTTAAGTAATGTTGGAGAGAGAGGTGTGTCAGCCTCCTGTTACTCCTCTCAGGGCAGATCCCATGTATTTTAATGGGGGGTTGCACCCTCTGAACAAGTGCTTGGTGTGTCCAAACCGAAACACTCAGACAAAAAATTTAAAAACTAATGACAGTAAATAGAAAGACAAATAAATAAGTTTATGTTTGTGACAGGTTCTGATCAGCAGGAGTTTTCAAGTGTACATTTTTTAGTTAGGATGCTAGCAGATATGCAGTTTAGCTAAGTTACTTCTGGCTGGCTATGCTAGCTTAGATTGCTAGCCTTCTAATTTTACACACACACACAACAGTAACAAATGGACTGTACCCTGCACATACACACTGACTGTTTACATGCTGACATGTTTGCATGCAGTAACAGTAACTGCAATACTGTTTATCTATTTCTTTCTTTATGCACCTTAATATCCAATCCAATAACTGCACATGTACAGCTGTTTACCTCCTGACAGTTGCACTATGATTCATTCTCTGCTCAATTTGCTGATGTAGCACACATGCACATTTACATGTATATGTATGTATATTATATGTGTATATATATATTATATTATATGTGTATATAATATATATGTATATATATTATATCATTTACTTCCATAGTTTATATTTTTGTGTACTTATTTGCATCTTTTTGCTCTTCAAATTGCTCTTTTGCAAATTATTCTATTTTGACTTCTTAAACCTTTATGGCATTCAGTGTGAGCAGCAAAGTAAGAATTTCATTGTACAGGGAAACCAGTTTCTATACTGTGCACATGACAATAAGCCCTTTGAATCTTGAATCTTGAAAACAGAGCACCACAAGCCAGGGGCTCGAGGCAGACCTGGATGCTAAATTTTAATTAATTTGAACAACCCTACCCAGCAGGCTTACATGATTAGCAGACCAATCATTAGCTTTAATTACACATTCAAGCAGCTTACAAACGGCCAGCTAGCATTCAGCAGCTAACTGTAACTTAGCATGATGCTATTGGGAAACATTAAGTAAACTGCATCCTGTTTGTGTTGAGCTCAATGCTGAAAACATTAGGAGAGTGATGTTCTCTCTGGCTCCAAGGTGGAGTTACCTTCAACGGGTGGAGGCGGAGCCACTTTGTCCATCTTTATTTACAGTTTATGGATGAGGTGGTTTAAGTCCGACGCAGTGCTCAGTGAACCTTCAGTCTAACCAGTTAACTCAGGCAGCAGATGAAGTTAAGTTTTTAGGTTGAAGCAGCTTAAAATGATTTACAGAGCTGCACTGGGAGGTGTGTGGAGTTAAAGGAACGAGTTAACCTTTGCTGACCCGTGGCAGTGGTCGGCAGCAGAGCTCTGTCAGCGGGGATTTGAGCTTTACTCTCCCACTGGAGCATGAAATCACTGTTGACCAAAGGAAAATAAAAACAAACTCTGCTAAACACTGCACATCCATTTCCACTCTGCATACATGGATTATTTTTACATTAGGCTTGTGTTTTGGAAAATGACCACAGTGGCAGAAAAGATGGGAGTCCCTGCTCCCAGTGAATGTATTACATGTTTATATTCATGTAACTTTCCGGCGCTGGGGCCCACGCTGCAGCGCCGTCCTGCAGGCTGGACTGTGGGTGGTAAAGGGCATCTGTGTTCCTTTGCCTCATGGTTTTTTGGTACTGTGCTGATTGTTGAGCAGTGGAGCGGCGCAGGAGGAGGATGATCAGCTGTGTCCTGCCCAGGAGGAGCTGATGACCCCTGAGTCAACCTCATCAGTTTCCCCCTGTGGACAAACAGCACAGAAGCTCCAGGCAGGCTGTTCATGTATCACCAGCAGAATCTGCTTACAGCAGCCGGCGGCGCCGCACACATCACGCTGCGAGGACGCCGCCTGTGTCATGTACACCTGCAAGATATGGCAAGTCAGGTAGAAAAAAAGTGGAGTTAATGGAAAAAAACAGAGTCAAACTGTGTAGTTAAAGTGCAGCCGGGATTTTATCAAAGTCCAGACAGCGTGGAGGCATGCAGTGCAGTGATTACACTGAGTGTGTGAGAGAGAGGCCGACCACAGGTTTTCATTTCTCAAAGAAAATAAGCAGTCAGTGCATGAAGAACGATGCTCCTCTGATAATATTTTCATAGGAAAAAGGGAATTTAAGGCTCATATTTTCTATCATGAACGTGAGGGGCTGCATTACTCAAGACAAACACTGCTTCAGACGAGGACCTGCAGCCTTATAATGCTCTCATCCTCCAGCAGATCAACAAGACACCACTGACTGAACAGCACCGTGCTACTGTAGCACTCCGTGTCCTGTGGCTGTTTGCCAGGATATCGTGTGACCTTTGAAAGTTCATGGATGAGCCAGTTTGGCTGCTCTCCATCCTCCAGCCATCTTTTCCTGCAGAAGCATCAGCTCAGCAGACGGCACAGGGGAATAAAGAAGAGGAGGACAGAGAGGTGGAGAACTCATTAACAGAATTGATGCAGTCTGCTTCTACCCGGTGCTGATGCCAATACTCTTCCCCGGCTGATTTCTTTGTTAACACCAAACCCAGTAATCAGCCACCTTCAGCACAGAAGGCAGAGGTCTGCAGCAGCCCGCTAATGATTCTGTTTACACACACTGAAGGATGACAGTTATCACGCATGTAGCAATAGATTTACTCACAGCGGAGAAAAATATCTTTCAGCTCTTAATGTTTTAACCATGTGCAGTCAGTGGAGGAGGACTCTAAGCTGAACAGTGGAAGCACAGATTGTTCTGGATGATCCACCTGATTCAGTCTCAGCACAGACCTTCTGTAACCACAGAGCTCGCCTTTAATTCTTTTTATCTTAGCTTTGAGTTGATTCTTCAGACCTGTGTGCTCATCACACACTGAACCCGGTTGGTTTTTATCACATCTCACGTCACGTTCGGTGTTCCACAGGGTTCAGTCTCAGGTCCTGTTTTATTACATTCATGTCTCTGTCTCAGAGCTGATGATGGCACAGCAGAGGACACAGATGTGGACAGGAAGCTGAGTTGATGATGTTAGGACGTTACATTGAAAGGTTTCATTTATTGGTGTAGTGCAGGTGTGAGCAGCTAAAACGTGACTTCTGAATGTGAACATGTTTACTTGTGTTGATTAACAGAGGCTTCCTAAAATGTTATTGGACCATTACCATCACTGCATGAATTATCAGACCTCTGGAAGTTCAGAGAGCTCGTATGATGTGTCTGTGAAGCTTCAGCGTTTTTCTGCTTGTGTCTGTCATGTAAAAGCTGTTTTAGAGTTTTCATGTTTATCCACTGAACACACACACATTCTACACTGTGTGTGTGTCTGTGTTTATGTGTGTGTGTGGAGATCAAACGTGACTTCAGAAGAAAAACAAACATGGAGGACGACAGATGTCGTCAGCTGTGATGTGTCTCCATGAGACATAGTAAAGACACGCATGTTGTTGATGCCATATTCCCCCCGGTGTGTATGTTCTCCTGGGCCGTGTTGTTGTGTGTTTTGGTTGGAGCCATGTTTGTCAGGTCGGTGGTGCTTCCCGGTCTGCTCGCTCGCTCTGATTGGCTGTTGGTGTGTTTGTTTGTCGTACTTTGTGTTTCTTCATGGAAGAACTGCAGATCTCACTTCAGGATGAAATCAGGATGTTAACCTGAGTTTTTCTGCCTGAGCTCACACAGTGATTCACAGACATGCTGCTGAGAGTGCTCCAGTGCAGAGCGGCCTTTGTATTCCAAAGATGGACCCCGGCCTGCACACATACAGTGGGGAAAAAAAGTATTTAGTCAGCCACCAATTGTGCAAGTTCTCCTATTTAAAAAGATGAGAGAGCCCTGTAATTTTCATCACAGGTATACCTCAACTATGAGAGACAAAATGAGAAACAAAAATCCAGAAAATCACATTGTAGGATTTTTAAAGAATTTATTTGCAAATTATGGTGGAAAATAAGTATTTGGTCAATAACAAAATGTCATCTCAATACTTTGTTATATACCCTTTGTTGGCAATGACAGAGGTCAAACGTTTTCTGTAAGTCTTCACAAGGTTTTCACACACTTTTGCTGGTATTTTGGCCCATTCCTCCATGCAGATCTCCTCTAGAGCAGTAATGTTTTGGGGCTGACGCTGGGTAACACGGACTTTCAACTCCCTCCAAAGATTTTCTATGGGGTTGAGATCTGGAGACTGGCTAGGCCACTCCAGGACCTTGAAATGCTTCTTACGAAGCCACACCTTTGTTGCCCGGGCGGTGTGTTTGGGATCATTGTCATGTTGAAAGACCCAGCCACGTTTCATCTTCAATGCCCTTGCTGATGGAAGGAGGTTTTCACTCAAAATCTCACGATACATGGCCCCATTCATTCTTTCATTTACACGGATCAGTCGTCCAGGTTCCTTTGCAGAAAAACAGCCCCAAAGCATGATGTTTCCACCCCCATGCTTCACAGTAGGTATGGTGTTCTTCGGATGCAACTCAGCATTCTTTCTCCTCCAAACACGACAAGTTGAGTTTTTACCAAAAAGTTCTATTTTGGTTTCATCTGACCATATGACATTCTCCCAATCCTCTTCTGGATCATCCAAATGCTCTCTAGCAAACTTCAAACGGGCCTGGATATGTACTGGTTTAAGCAGGGGGACACGTCTGGCACTGCAGGATTTGAGTCCCTGGCGGCGCAGTGTGTTACTGATGGTAGCTTTTGTTACTTTGGTCCCAGCTCTCCGGAGGTCATTCACTAGGTCCCCCCGTGTGGTTCTGGGATTTTTGCTCACAGTTCTGGTGATCATTTTGACCACACGGGGTGAGATCTTGCGTGGAGCCCCAGATCGAGGGAGATTATCAGTGGTCTTGTATGTCTTCCATTTTCTAATAATTGCTCCCACAGTTGATTTCTTCACACCAAGCTGCTTACCTATTGCAGATTCAGTCTTCCCAGCCTGGTGCAGGTCTACAATTTTGTTTCTGGTGTCCTTTGACAGCTCTTTGGTCTTGGCCATAGTGGAGTTTGGAGTGTGACTGTTTGAGGTTGTGGACAGGTGTCTTTTATACTGATAACGACTCCAAACAGATGCCATTAATACAGGTAACGAGTGGAGGACAGAGGAGCCTCTTAAAGAAAAAGTTACAGGTCTGTGAGAGCCAGAAATCTTGCTTGTTTGTAGGTGACCAAATACTTCTTTTACTGAGGAATTTACCAATTAATTCATTAAAAATCCTACAATGTGATTTTCTACATTTTCTTTTCTTATTTTGTCTCTCATAGTTCAGGTATACATATGATGAAAATTACAGGCCTCTCTCATCTTTTTAAGTGGGAGAACTTGCACAATTGGTGGCTGACTAAATACTTTTTTTCCCCACTGTACATATACATGTCTATGGTTTTAATGTATAATGGCAGCTGTTCTGTCCCTCTCCTGACGTTCTCTAGCTTGTCCACACTTTGAGCTCCGAGCATTCATGGAACGTGTGCTTGCAGCTGAGCCTCAGACCTCACCTGGCAACAAGGAATTCAATTTTCTGATTGGTCGATAGGTCGCCAAGTCCAGACAGCTATATGAGCGCACAGTAGTCGCCTTTTACTCATTTGCAGTATATTCATAGGAGTTTCTGTGCGGTGAAGCTGAATAATAATAATAACTATTTATATAGCACTTCTTTAAACACACAGTTTCAAAGTGCTGTACAATAAAATCCAAACAGGAACAACAGTGCGTGGTTAAAATACCATCCAGTCAATTCATAAAATAAGATAAGGCAGGAATTGCACAAGGTGAGTCAATAAGACATAAAACAATTTAAAATGTTAAAAGTAGAATAAAATAAAAATAAAAATAGGCCCGTAAGATAAAACCAGGGTAATAGCATAAGCAAAAAACAAATAACATACAATAATGTAAAACAGTGAATGAATGGATAAATAAACTGGTTTAGGAAAACACTAAGCGATAAAAGTGAGTTTTAAGAAGAGATTTAAAAGAAGACACTGAGTTTGCCGCCTGATATCCTCTGGCAGGGAGTTCCACAGACAGCAAATGTGCAGTCACCCTTTGTGATTAGCCGGGATTTGGGGACTGATAGGAACTTTCCAGAGGATCTCAGGCAGAGTTCAGGCTGGTGAGGGGTTAAAAGGTCCTGCATATAAGAGGGGCCGAGGCCATTTATTGCTTTAAAAACCATCAGTAAAATCTTAAAATCAATTCTAAAACTCACAGGGAGCCAGTGAAGGGCAGCTAGAACTGGTGTTATGTGGTCACTTCTCCTGGTATGAGTCAGAAGCCTTGCAGCGGCATTCTGTATTAATTGTAGTCTGTGAATATTATGTTTACTGATACCAGAGTAGTATGTATAACTGCATGTATAACTGTTTCAAACAGAGGTGAGGGGAGGAATGGTCGAATTTCTCTTAATTGCCTTAGCTGTGCGAAACAGGATTGTGGAATGCGGCGCTGAGGCCTAGGAGGATTCAAATTGAGTGCAGACCAGAGTCAGCTGCCAACAGAAGGTCATTTGAGACTTTTAGAAGTGCTGTCTCTGTGCTATGCATGCTCCGGAAGCCTGACTGGAATTTCTCAAAAATTTAATTGTAACACTCGACCATCATTTTACAGTCAATGTTACCACAAAAAACAAACTAGGGACGCTACCAATTTCAATTGTTTAATGAAAAGAAAAGACCAACTTGGATAACTTAAACCTCACTGTGAACCAGTGTCCTGTTAAAGGGCTTGCCCCACAAAACAATACACTCCCACAAGGAAACAAAGGTTTTTTCCCAATCTAAGTATTTCTCACCCAACCAAAATTCCACCCCTTTCCCGCAAAACTTTCACCACAACAGGCAGTCCAAAAGGAGGCCGAAGGCACATCCTACCAAGAGAGAAGAAAAGGAAAAATGTCAGTTTTCTTATCCTGAGGGGGGCAATGTCCATTCCATATGAAAGGTCCCATAAATCCCAAAGTCTTTGAAAGGTAACAAAAATAAAGTCCAAAACACAAGTTGTAGCAAAAAAACGAGTTGGGAGCTTCTCCCTCACTCACCCTGGACACCAGGGGTTTCCATCCAGCTTTGTGGTGAGGTGATTCTCTTCCCAGTCTTTATTCTCACTTAAGGTTTGGTGTTTAGCCCCTTCTCAGATGTTCAGAGTCCCTTCTTGTGTATTCGCTGGGGTCCCCTTTTCACAGAAAACCCCCGTGGGTCCTGAAGAACCACAGACTCCTTTCCTTCCTGGTTCTGGGTACTATCTCTCCCCCCTCCCAAACATTTCTTACTCGCCCTTTTTCAAAGCTAAGCCACACCCAGCTAACCGGCATGACACAGGAAACACTTCTCCCAAACAGGAAGGAAACATACATATACACATGCACATACATTTTCTCATTTTTGTGGTGGTGCCACATAATTATTGTTCATGAAAGAAACTGGGAAGCCACAACTTTTTCTAGAATGTTAGATAGAAATGGCAGGTTAGAGATGGTCTGTAATTACTTAGAACAGCAGGATCGAGTGCAGGCTTCTTTAAGAGAGGGCAAACGATGGCATGTTTGAAAGAAGATGGGACAATGCCAGAGGAGAGAGAACCATTTACAATGGCTAGGATACTGGGACCAACCGTGTGAAGTACATCTTTTAAAAACCAAGAAGGGATGCAGTCTGAGAGGCAGGTGGTAGGCCTCAACTGCAACAATGCGTTCCAGTGAGGGGAGTGAAATCTCATGAAGCCGTTTCAGAGTGAAAGGGGTGGAGCACACAGTTTTTGGTTCCACAAAGACAGAATGGAATTGTTTGCGGATGTCACTGATTTTAGTTGTAAAATAGTTCATCGCATTTCTCAGGAGAGGGTTCAACGGGCTCACTGGCAGGGGGACTCAGAACAGAATTGATTGTTTTAAAGAGGATTCTGGGGTTATTACTGTTAGTTGTTCTAGCTTCTTTTACGGTGTGTGGATATTTACTCATTAATTGTTTTAGGACGACCAGTGATGTGCTTTGTCTGTCTTTTTTCCATTTCCTCTCAGCTCTCCTGCGATCTCTTCTTATGTTCCTAGTCTCTTCATTTAACCAAGGCAGGACTGTGGGCTTTAAAACTTTACATCTAGCCGGAGCTATGGAGTCTAAAATGCAAGAGCTATTAAAATTACTAAGCAGCTCCTCAACTGTGCTGCCGTTTTCCTTTTCAGATTCCCAATTTTCAATAAAAGCTTGACAGAAAATCGGGGCAGAGAGTGAGCTCAGAGGGCGAGTGTGGATTTTTTGATAGGTCTATGGTGAGGAAGGAGTGGAATTTGGAACTGCGCTGTGATCAGTGACAGGAAATGGTGTTAGGGATACCTGTTCTACATCAACACAGTTTGAGATCACAAGATCCAAAATGTGAGCTTTGCTGCGGCTGGGGGATTTTACATGTTGGTTCAGATGAAAAGATTGTAGCAGTTTAATGAAGTCGGAGGCAAGTGGAGAAGAAGTAGGACAACAAACGTGAATGTTAAAATCCCCTAAAATGATGAGCCTGTCATATTTGACCATGATGATTGATAAAAATGTGCAAATTCCTGAATGAAACCAGAAATGAAATAAAACCAGAAACTCAACACAACAACACAGTGACAGGTCGGTCACACTGTAACTGATGCTTCACAACAAGTTGTGTAACTTCTGGTGTTTTTCTTTACAATCAGCCTTCAGGTCTCATGATCAGTGAAATATGAAGGAAGTGTCAGAACCGGTCTGACAGCTGGGTGACTCTGCACTCAGACCTGTTCTATCCACTGTTAACCCATTCATGTCAGTGTTGTGTCAGGTGTCCTGTTTTCAAGGTAATGAAATAGATGGATGATAATATCCTGAATTTCCCTGAGGGACCTCATCCCTGCTGCACTGTGTAAGGTGTGTGATCCATGCTGCTTCTGCTCAGTGATTGATACTCACAGTGAGGTCTCATTCAGTCAGCAACCATTCTCAATAACACTGTTAGACTGTAGCAGACACATGTTGAATCATGTCTGCCCTCAGGAGCATGAAGGTGTGACAGGAATGCAGGTTACAGAGAGTCCGGCTGCGACAGCTGATTCTTATATTTACTGTATTTGACTTCAGGGTTTGCAGCACATTATGTCGACCAAGTCATGTAAAGAAATCGGTCCAGACAGTGTTTAGCTTGTGTGTTTTCTTGTTGTCTGTCAGAGGCTGGGTCGTGGCTCTGCTTCAGAGAGTTGGCTGCTGACACCCGGCTCCCAGCTGAACCAACAGTCTGTTTAAACCTGTTCAGAGTTCCTAGGAAGTCATGTGACCACAGAGGCTCCTCCTATGATGAAGTATAAACACCCTGAACACTGACTGCTCTCTGCTTCGTCACAGAAACCAACAGCACAGGTAAGACTCACTCACTGTGAAGGAATGATGAGAAAATGCTTCCAACATGTTGAGTGCAGAGTTTTAATGTGGACATTAGCTGGATAGATCAATAGGAATCAATGGCTTTATGTTATCATGTTCTATTATGAAGGTGACATCATAAGGTCACAGGTAAAGTATAAAAATGTTGACGTTTCTTTGATGGCCACTTTAGCTTCAAGATGGGAATGGTGGCCCTGTGGCCATCTCTCCCCAGATGAAAGCTCTGAGTGTTACAAGAATGTTTTTAGCATGGCCACTCTCTTCCGTGTAGTCTACTGTGCTTTATTTCATCTTTGAACAGCACATATATGCTCTGGTATGCAGAACTTATAAATAACCATGGTGGGCCGCCATGGACAGAAATGCCAGGGCCACATTTTAGTCCCAGGTCAGCCCTGATAAAGAGAATGTAGTTTGGTTGTAACAGGATCAACTCATTGTAAACTGGTGTTTAGAATTTCAATACATCACCCTTATCAATGTGCAGCTGTGAGGAGGTTGTAGCCTACTGAGATGTGAGTGGAGCTGGATGCTCACAAAGAGGAGAACCATGCTGCTTCTGCTCTGCTCCATCCTGTGCTGATCTGCAGTTCATTGATTGCTGAGCTCCATCTAGTGGACAGACAGTAGAAGTGAATCAGGAAAAGTCTTTCAGACACTTGTCGGACCGGTTTCACCGTCACTGACGTGTTCAGACTGTGAGGCTGTGAGGAAGTGACGGCGTCCTCAGATCAGATTGTGTCAGACAGCAGGACTGAGGAGGACCAGGAGCAGCTTCTTCTCCACACAGGAAGCTGGAAAGTGTCTGTAAGTCCATCTGAACTGATCCAGCAGGTGAGAGTCCTTCCAGAGAAATCTCTCCATGTCTGATCACACTGTGCTGCATCACTGACTGATGGTACAGTACAGATGTTTCTGCTGCTGATTGGCTGCTTTCTCTTTGCTCTTTGATGACTTTTATAGCAGATGAACAGCTGTTTCAGAACAAGTTGTTACTTGTAGTGTTTTTCTGTTCCAGTCACAGCAGACTGTAGAACACAGCTCTCAGGGCACATGATCAGTGAGAAATGCAGGGAGTGTCAGAACCCGTCTGACAGCTTTCTGAGTTTTTGTGTTCACTGAGCTGTGTGGAGTTACTGTAATTCAATTCATGTCAGACAGACAAACAACAAGCGTCTCTGTTGATCGTTCTCTCTGTAAAGTTCAGCAGCTTCATTTGCTCTGAAACTCAGATCGACTCGTTCAAAGCTTCAAGCGGAGAAAAGGTCGCTTTATTCTGACTTTATCAGATCAGTCTGTTTCAGGTTTGACGCACCTGTGCTGCGCAACAGCCGCGCGCCACGTTACGTAAGTTTGGTTGGTTTAAAGTTCATGGTGCGTTCAGGTGCATCTGGTTGAATTGAGTTCAGATGATTCTTATTACTAAAACTAAAACATTTATAAATGCATCAATTTGTCATGTTTTATTTTTCTTGAATCCATATTGATGATTGAAACTCATCAGAAGAAACATTTTCTCTTCAAGGGTTCATAAATATGTGAATCTAATATTTGCCATGAGGAGAAGTGTGTCAGTCCTCAGAGCTCAGACAGTAGCTGCTCATGTGTTTGTCCTTTCTATAGAAAACAGTCCACAGACTGTTACAGAGGAAGGTCTCAGTGCTTCACTCAGTCTGTTCACACTGTGACAGAAACACACATGAACACATGTTCATTTATTCACATGTTCACACATGGAGAGAAGTGACAGAATTCTGAAGCAAACACTGAATGTGTGTGTGCACTGTTCCACTTACAGCATGTGACATCAATAATAACAGCATCAGAGATGTTGGTGTGTTTACAGACTCACCAAAATAAAAGCCTGAGAACCAAACCTGGTCTGAGGCTCTGATGCTAAGCTAACAGCATGATTAGCCTGTTAGCATCTACATGAAGGATCAATAACAACATGCTGACTGTGTGTTTCTGTGTCATGTTGCTGTGTTTGTGTGAAGGTGTGAGCTCTGCTATGAGTCAGTGTGAGGACAGAGAGGAGGGAGTCCCTCCCTCTAAAAGCCCTCTGTGTGGGGACCATGAGAGCCGGACCAAAGCTCAGAGGTAAGAGGACCGTCTCTGACTGTCCATGACTCTTCTCCATGTCAGAGCTCACACTCACATTATTCACACATCTGTGTGTTCAAGAACAAAGCAGCAGCACACTGCACACTCTGCTGGACCTGGACCTGGACCTGGGCCTGGACCTGGACCTGCCAGCTGTGTGTCCATGAAGAGTGATTGGTCAAAGGATCGGCCCCCTGATTTCAAAGCTGTTGATCCATCTGAGGGTCAAAGGTCAGAGTTAATGTCACAGCTGCAGTTTGTTTCCATCATTATTAAACATTTAAAGTGTAACATGATGTTCAGCATCATTTTTCCAGAAGAAGCTCAGAGTCAGTGTTTGTGATTCTATCAGGATCCAGGATGTGAGAGCAGACTCTGCTGGACCTGGACCCAGCTGTGTGTCCATGAAAAGTGATGGGTCCATGGGTAGGCCCATTAGTTTCAAAGCTGATCAGCCATCTGATGATCAAAGGTAAGAATCACTCTGGAAGTGTCTCCATGCTGTGATGAGCTCTGCTGGACTCTTGGGGTTGTATGTGTCTGTTTGCTCTGCAGGTGGTTGATGGTTTGGAGCATCTGTAGCACAGAGTAATGCATATTTACAGTGCTGCTTCAAAGTGTATGAATCATTTAAAATCTTCTATATGTCTGCATAAACATGACTTAAACATCTGCCTCACTGTACTAGAAAGGCAGCCCACTGAAACAAAGTATGGAAAGACATTTCAGTAATAAAACATTTAAATAAATGATAGATTCATACACTGTATGTAAATATGATTGTGCTGCCCCCTATAGTCAGCCAAAATCCTATGTTTGAGTTGAGATTGTCCTACGAGGCTTCCGTAGTAGCATAATGGTTCCAGAGCCAAGTGGAAAGTTTCTGCTGTGTTTTTTCATCCTGCTACATGTTTTTTAGTCGTCTGAGAATATCTGTCTGTAAGTATTATGTTTCATAAGCCCTTACCTTACGTCATGCGCTCATAGGAGGCACTTTAAGTTATTTAAGTTTAAGAAAACGGGTTAAAAGTGTGACGCTAATAGCGCTAGCGACCTTATGGGTTTTTCAATGCAAATTAGCATTGTGCTAATCGCTAGCGGTTTATGCATTTTTCTGTTGTCTAGCTCAGCTATGTTTTGTCGGCCTGCAGAATTCAGCATTGATCGTGTTTCGGGTCATATTTATGCAGAAATATAGAAAGTTTGACCAACTTCCCAAAACGACTGTAGCTGTCAGCCTATATGTAGCTAGGAGCTAGTCTCCTCCTCCTCAGATTCCCAGGGTCCTGGTTTGGATTTTTGCACGTACCTCACACTGCTGATTATTCTGACTTGAACACAGCCTGTGCAGAACTTTAAGGTGGCTTCTGTTCTTCGGTGTTTTTGGTTGAATTTGGTCAAATTGTGATCAAATAAATTGTGTGATAACAGTTTTTCAGTCTCTTGTAGTGGCCATCATGGACACTGATCCAGCTCTGTGTCCATGAAAAGTGAACATTTCACAAATGTTGATACCACTTTAAGTCCTGTTTCTGTAACTTAGCAGAGTTCTTCAATGATCATGTGGGTCTGCTTGGCTCTGTAAAAGACCCATAAGCAGGTCTGTGTTTGTAGATGTATAATAGAAAGTATCAGTATGTATTTATGTTGTCATGTTATCATCTCATGGTGGTTTCTGAAGGCTTTAAGTAAAGGAAATAACAAAGGTCTGCAGTGTCATGTGTTACAACCGGCCAATTCAGAGTGGTTGCGATTCTTTCAAAGGCACTAAAATAGCAATCCACCTCAGACTCTCTGAATGGTGGCACTAAAGCAATGTGCTTGCTCACATCAAATGTGTCACGAGGAGAATGAGGAACCTGTCGTGAGGCAGATGGGTGTGGAGTCGCAGAGGGGAGACGCTCTAGCTCTAAGGCCCTCACCTTCAGGTGCATGGCCTCCACCTCTAACTCGCGATTTCTCAAATCAATTTCTTTTATTCTGAGAGTTAGCTGCATCTCCTCTGCCGTCATAGCAGGCGTAACAGACGGACCAGAGGGAGCGGTTGGGCCGGGCCGCACCGTGTCACGGGAGCTCACGTCAGCTTTCGCCGCCTCCTCTACAGAGGGCACAGACACACACAGACCTTCCTCCACTAGCTTTTCCTGCAAAAGCTCTTTCAGTTCCTCCTTTTTAATGTTTTGAGGCACTCTGACCTGAAAACGCGCAGCAATCATTAATAAAGCCACCTTCCTACACTTGTCCAACTGCTGGACTGTAGGATTCTTCACAAAATACTCTAGATCAAACTCCATATTCAGAGCAAAACTGTCAACCAGTATTATGCAGAGTAATATGAAAAATACAATATTCCAAAAAAACGACGAATTGCCAATTACTTACTGACACGAATCAAAACACAAACGAGCCAAATTTAACTTACCGATAACAAACGTTTTACTTACCAACACGCTTTCAAAAGAATCGACGAGCCCCCAATTTATGTTACAACCGGCCTAGGGGAAACCTAGTTGTAGCATAAAGTGACTCTTCCCTCCTGTTCCGACTCCCAAGGTAGATATGAAAAAATATCAACGACGAATGGAATTTATATAAATTTATTTATAAACGAACCGAGACAACAGAAACCTTCAGGCTGAGCAATGCCAAAATAACAAACAAAACAACTAAGGTTCTCAGCTCCTGTCTTTACTGAACAAAAGAAAAGAGATTCAAACAAAAATACAGGTGACTTCCCTGACTTCCTAACAAAAAACAGGAGAAAACGAATAAACAAAAACGGCTTCTCACCCCTACTCAAATGTGCCTGGTATGTAATAATAACTTAAATTCAATTACTCTAGGTAAAGCCAAAATCAAACGACGAGTCTAAATTACATAAATTAATATTCACAGTCTAATGTCCAATATACAAGCAAAAATCGAGTGCAGTCTTCTCGAGATGTGGAGAGGAGGGCAAGAGCATCGGGTGGCTGATGTGGAGGGTTTTTAAATTCAGAGCCCATCTGTGTCCTCCAATCCTCGAGCTCCATGTCATCCAGCTGCAGAACCAATAGTATGCTCCCCCCTGTTGGCGGGGAGGGAGAACACTCACACACACAAAATATGACTTAGTCATAACACATGATATAGACTCTATATCATGACACTGCAACATTGTCTGACTGCGATTCATTACAAACCCATCCTGCTGCACATCGCTTAATGTTAAAGAAAGAGAAACATGGTGAGTGGAAGATTTAACTGAACTCTTACAGCTGTGCTGGCAGCCATTAAAGCAGAATATGTGAAGAAGAACAAATTACAAACCTGCTGGATGCAGCTGAACAGTGTGGAGTCAGGATAGTTTTCATTTTTAATACACACATTTTGTGTATTAATTAATTTTCTTCACCAGTCTGTTGACTGTTGTGTATCTGTTTAAAGTGAAAACACATCAAAACACTTAGTGACGTGATTGTGTTGTTAAATGCTGATGTTTCTGTCACAGACTGCAGCAACCCAGTGTTCAGACTCCTGCTCAGGACGCCATATTTATGGTGAGTACAAACAGCTTCTAACTACAACACAACAGTCCTGGTGCTCTACAGAGACCCAGAGCCTGACCCCTGAGCAAGCATTCACAGAGACACAACTGTGGTAGTAATACTTATAACTACAGCAGCTGTGCATACACAACACTTCATATCTAATGTTGTAGATTCAAGTAATACATGTATGAACATAAGCTGTAATATCATGAAACACTAAACTGTTATTCTGCTCCTCAAAGTCTGAGAGTTTATACTCTGTTGTTCTGTTCCAGCTGCTGGAGGAGAACATTGTCAGGTTTGTGAAAGATGAGCTGAAGAAGATCCAGAAGCTCCTGAGTCCAGATTACCCAGAATGCTCAGAGAGTCAGAGGGAGG
This sequence comes from Parambassis ranga, assembly GCF_900634625.1. NCBI lineage: Eukaryota > Metazoa > Chordata > Actinopteri > Ambassidae > Parambassis > Parambassis ranga. The sequence goes on along the minus strand of NW_021144800.1, from coordinate 1,286,823 downwards.
ATGAGGAGGATGAAGAGCAGAGGAGCAGCAGAGAGTCATTAGTGCAGATCACAGTGCACTTCCTGAGGAGGATGAAGCAGGAGGAGCTGGCTGAGCGTCTGCAGAGCAGTAAGAGGATTTGAAGAGCTTTAACATGATGGAAAGAGGAAATGAAGTTTACATTTACACACTCTGCTGTTAATATGATGCAGACATCTGTGAATTCTTCTGACTGAAAACACAAACTGTTTGTCTACAACTGATGAACAGATTTCATGGAGACAGAAAATATTTATTTGACACATTTATTGTAGCGTTCACTTATTAATGACATTTATTGTTTGTTTAGGAACTCCTGCTGCAGAGTGTGGACGTAAACTCAAGTCTAACCTGAGGAAGAAGTTCCAGTGTGTGTTTGAGGGGATCGCTAAAGCGGGAGAGCCGACCCTTCTGAACCAGATCTACACAGAGCTCTACATCACAGAGGGAGGGACTGCAGAGGTCAATGAGGAACATGAGGTCAGACAGATTGAAGCAGCATCCAGGAAAGCACACAGACCAGAAACAAGCATCAGACCAGAAGGCATCTTTAAAGGCTCACCTGGAAGACAGGAACCAATCAGAACAGTGATGACAAAGGGAGTGGCTGGCATCGGGAAAACAGTCCTAACACAGAAGTTCACTCTGGACTGGGCTGAAGACAAAGCCAACCAGGACATCCAGTTCACATTTCCATTCACTTTCAGAGAGCTGAATGTGCTGAGAGAGAGAAAGTTCAGCTTGGTGGAGCTTGTTCATCACTTCTTCACTGAAACCAAAGAGGCAGGAATCTGCAGCTTTCAGCGCCTCCAGGTGGTCTTCATCTTTGATGGTCTGGATGAGTGTCGACTTCCTCTGGACTTCCACAACAATGAGATCCTGACTGATGTCACAGAGTCCACCTCAGTGGATGTGCTGCTGACAAACCTCATCAGGGGGAAGCTGCTTCCCTCTGCTCGCCTCTGGATCACCACAAGACCTGCAGCAGCCAATCAGATCCCTCCTGACTGTGTGGACGTGGTGACAGAGGTCAGAGGGTTCACCGACCCACAGAAGGAGGAGTACTTCAGGAAGAGGTTCAGAGAGGAGGAGCAGGCCAGCAGGATCATCTCCCACATCAAGACATCACGAAGCCTCCACATCATGTGCCACATCCCGGTCTTCTGCTGGATCACTGCTACAGTTCTGGAGGACATGTTGGAAACCAGAGAGGGAGCAGAGCTGCCCAAGACCCTGACTGAGATGTACATCCACTTCCTGGTGGTTCAGACCAAAGTGAAGAAGATCAAGTATGATGGAGGAGCTCAGACAGATCCACAGTGGAGTCCAGAGAACAAGGAGATGATCCAGTCTCTGGGAAAACTGGCTTTTGATCAGCTGCAGAAAGGAAACCTGATCTTCTATGAGTCAGACCTGACAGAGTGTGGCATCGATATCAGAGCAGCCTCAGTGTACTCAGGAGTGTTCACACAGATCTTTAAAGAGGAGAGAGGCCTGTACCAGGACAAGGTGTTCTGCTTCATCCATCTGAGTGTTCAGGAGTTTCTGGCTGCTTTCCACCTCATACGCTGTTTCATCGATGGGGACACTAAGAAGCTGATGGTGTTCATGGGAGAGGAAAAGAGGTATTGGCCATTCTTGGGTATGAAAAAAAGGTATTGGTCATCTCTGGATGACATCCTGGACAGAGTCATGGAGAAATCTCTGAACAGTGAAACTGGCCACCTGGACCTGATGGTTCGCTTCCTTCATGGTCTCTCCCTGCAGTCAAACCAGAGACTCTTAGGAGACCTGCTGGGTCAGACAGAGATCAGTTCAGAGACCATCCAGAGAGCCATCAACAACCTGAAACAGAGACGCACTGATACAGTGTCCCCTGACAGAAGCATCAACATCTTCCACTGTCTGATGGAGATGAACGACCTCTCAGTGCATCAGGAGATCCAAGAGTTCCTGCAGTCAGAGAACAGATCAGAGAAGGAACTCTCTGAGATCCACTGCTCAGCTCTGGCCTACATGCTGCAGATGTCAGAGGAGGTTCTTGATGAGCTAGACCTGATGAAATACAACACAACAATGGAGGGACGATTGAGACTGCTTCCAGCTGTGAGGAACTGCAGAAAGTTCAGGTGAGTCCAGATGTGACCAATCAGTGTAGATTACTGGTTTAGTTCTTAGACACATTCACACTGTATGTTCCTCTCTAGAGTTCCTTGTGTTCATTGACACATCACATCAGCTGTGTTTTTGTCTCAGATGTTCTTCTACTGTGAAAACATTGTTTTGTATGTTTCTGTTTGAAGCTGTTAAATAAATGGACAATAAATGTGTCTTTATTTGTAGTTAAAACAGCTGCATGTGGCCAAAGAGCTGCACAAACTACATAGATACAAAGACTGCAAAAACTGCAGCACAACATCATGGTATGCAAACATGCAGACACATACCATTACACAAACAGTTCAATCAGGATGTCAGACAACAGAATAACTCTTGAAAGTCTCTGAATGAAAGAGAAGAATTTATCTTTCAGCAATATCAGCTGGAACCTACAACAGAGGAATAAAGTGAAATACACTGTCAAAATGAGACGATGAGAATGATCAGAACTATTGTTACATGTCAAACAGTCAGATCAAATGAGATCACTGCTACTACTTAAAGTGTCCCTTTCATCATGTTCTGATATTTCTGTCATCACAGACTTTCTGACTGTGAACTCTCAGAGACTCACTGTGAAGTTGTGGCCTCAGCTCTGAAGTCCGACCCCTCCCATCTGACAGAGCTCGACATGAACCGGAACAACCTGGAGGATTCAGGACTGAAGCAGCTATGTGCTGGACTGGACAGTCCTCACTGCATACTGCAGGTTCTTAGGTCAGTTAATGTTATTATTAGGCTGAGGTCCAGTTTTTAAATCATCTGTCAGGACTGACAGACAGAAAAGGACCACAGACATGTGTATCTTCAGTCACTGTTGCTCTGATGACAAATCAGATCTACTCATATGTTCAAATGTTGCTCAGTAATTCAGTGAATAATTATTATTTTCTTCCCTCCCAGTAACAGTAATCTGTATGTTTTAATGTTATCCCATATTATTAGATGATCAGTGGTATCAATGGCTCTATCAATGTCTTGTATTGTTTTATTAGGTTGTGTGGCTGTGGTTTGTCAGAGATCAGCTCTCTGGGATCAGCTCTGAAGGCTAACCCCTCCCAGCTGAGATATCTGGACCTCAGTGGGAACCACCTGCAGGATGTGGAGCAGCTACGTGGTTTTCTGGAGAGTTGTGGACTGCAGACTCTGAGGTCAGTCTCAATAGTTTTATGTGTTGTGATGTAAAGTTTGTGGTGGGGTTTGCTCTGAAGTCCCAAGACTGCAGATCCTCGGGTCAGGGTAAATCTGGGTGTTGATCCAGTTGGATTTTGCTGCTTATGTTTTGAACTTATGATGCATTACTAACCCACCCAACCCCAGATGTAGAATGTCTGTAGGGGTTTAGTTCTTGCTTTTTGAGTTTATGATTTTGTAACTCTACTCTTGTCAAGTTGTCTGATCAATGAGGGAGGTTTGGGTTTACTAAAGCTCTTTGAGATGCAGCATGGTTTTGTTTTCAGTTGTATATCAGCATGAGTTGCAGATATAACTAGTACAAATGAGTTCCAAGATGAAATTGTTGGAACTTTCTGGTGTAAAATATTTCCGACAAACATGTGTGAATATAGAAAACACTTCAACAACATGTAGCACTCCGCTCTGTAGTCATATTGATGATGTTATGTGCGATCACAGACGGAGATCCAGAAGCAGGTACATTTACTCACTTTAATAGAGAAAACAAAAAACTACCACTGAGGCGAAAACTAGAGCTGAGTCCAAAATATAACCAAAAACAACCACAAGGGCGAACTACGAGGTAACTTGAAGGAGGAACGAAAAACAACCACGAGGGCGAAGCACAACTCAGGTCCAGGGCGAGAAACAACCGGGTGGCGTGGCTGGAGGCCTAGGCAAGAAACAAGGTAAGTCACTGGTCACTTAGAACGGACAGAAAGGTGGCTGGTTGCTTAGTACGAAAATAGCAGTGAAGAACTGGCGCCGAGGAGAAGGGAGGCGGCGCTTAAGTAGCCGGCGGAATGACGGGAAACGGAACCCAGGTGAGAAGAAGCCACGACTCCACCCAGCTGGACCATCGCGCCTGGAAAGAACAAAAACAAGGAAACGAGCAAGAAATGAAAAACACAGGAAGTGCCAGAGGAGCAACTCTCACCACATTACAGATGAGGGCAGGCTTTTAGGTTCTTTTAAAGTATTTATCCAATGTTTCTTAACCCTGATTAACTCAGTTTTAATTATTATCTTGGATGTCCCTTTAATACACACAAGTGCAGTGTTTGACCCATCAATCAAATGGCCATCTTTAAATTATATTTTTAATGAAGATCTTAACTACGTCTGCATATGTCTCTGCAATTGAATCACTGCCCTTTCTCAGGTGAGTAATAAGTAACACAACACAAGGTTTTAGAAAAATAATTCTCAGTTATTTAAGAAAAGGTTAATGCTGGTGAACTAAGAACATGAAAATAAAATTAGAATATTGTTTTGGAGCCTTAAACATCAAATGTCACTTTTTTAAAGAAAAACACTCCAGCTGTTTGGAGGCAAAAACACAATATAACCTTTTTTCTTAACCCTCTAATGAATTCAGAAACTCAGTTTACCAACCTCAAGGTCACTTAAACAAAAGTTGTGGCCCCCACACCTTAATACACTCTATAAAGCAGCAACTTAAATGATTACAGACTGACATATACCGCAGCAGGCCTGATGCGGTGCTTGTGTTCGTAGACGCCCAAAACTTAATGGCCGCTTCACTCTGTGAGCAAAATAAAACAAGCACCTGAGGTGTTCCAGTCCCGTCCTCCAACAGTCACAGGAGCAGGCTCAGCATCAGCATCTCACCACAGACTCCGTCTACTGTCTCTATCCTCTCTTCTTGCCGGAAGAAACTCCCAAGTCCTAGTGGCTCCAACCTCCGTCCGTGTCTCTTCTCTGTCCTCAGGTGGAAAACAGCAGATGAGCTCCTCAAACAGTCGACTGAGTGAGTCCAACTAGAGCTAGAAAAAGTCCCTTCACTTGTCATCAACTGACTTGAATCTATTCTTCCAGGTGGCTAACAGCTAGCTTTAGCATTAGCACCAAACATAAACCGTCTGAACTTCGTGCTGAAAGTCTTCCCGCCTCTCAGTATGCTGCTAGACTTCTTCTCACAGATTGTCCTGTCAACAACCTTAAGACACAAGTTACACACCGTTTTGTGCACTGCTAACTTAGAAATGAACACAGAAAATCTCTGTGTTACACATGTTTCTCCGACACACCTCTCCTAGTCTGTGTCACACTGTGCTCACGGTCCTGTCACTTGTTATTAACCCCATCTATGCTGGTGGGACATCTTTCAGCAACATTCTTTAACATAACACAACAAACATGTAACACTTTTTTACCCTTTTAAATCACATTTTAAATGCTTACACATTTAAACTTGAACTGAAATGATCAACACTCATTAAAACATGTGGGGATTTTAAACTGGGTTACAAACAAAACACATTTAGGAATGAAACCTTCTAGATGTAGGCTTCACTCAAGAGATTAAATGATGATGGATTGTGCAAGTACATCTATAACATTAAACTGCAGCTCATTAAACAAGACGAAAATATGAATTGACACACTATGAACACAAAGTTAACTAGAAAGCATTTCCTGCAGAAAATGTGAGTTTGGTTGCTGCAGCTGAAGCATTGCTCTGAATGATGTGAAGGATTGCTCTGAATTGCTGGAGAATCTGCAGTCTGAATTTAAGTTGCTGAAACACTTTGAATAGATGAAGCTGTTTTATTGTGAAAAGTAGAAAACCTTTGAACATTAGGAAGTTATGAAACAGAAACTGCTGAAGATGAACAATATGAAGTCACTGACCTTAAAGAATAGCCTGGAAATACACCATAAAGGTCTGAGGCTGGAATCATATCTAAAGCTAATAAGGACAGGCTGTATGGTTTTAATGTGGAAAAGTATCAGAGTTACCTCCCCCAGAACATTTTGGATGAAGTAGAAGCCATTTCCTGCATTCTGGTGGATTTCAACAGCTATTATACTGACAGAAGTAAAGGGTTAACTCAACAACTATTACTGAGAGATTCAATAACTCCTTATTTATTTTAAGCCATGATGACAAATATAAAACCAACTGAAAATGAAACAGTTCTGTCAGCCTCATGGTGGCACTACACTAACAGGTTATTAGAACAAAATGTTTACATCTGTTACTGTCTACCTCTGTGCCACCATGACTTTAACCACAAAAACCACATTTCTGTTTCACTGTATTCCCAATGAGGCCATCAGCTGCACTGTCAGGTTTTAGAGACTTCACAGAACAGATCAGATTAAACAGATTAGAAACAGATTACCCAAAGCCTCCAAAAAAAGCTGCACAACAGGTAACTTAGTTCACATGAATCTGTGCTGATGTGTCTGCTTGTGTTGATCAGCACACAATCAGTTCACATGAAGTGACTGAAACACAAAGGGAGGATCAATATAGAAGGAAACCCGCTCCCTGTCTCTCACTCCTGGCCTGCCCTATATGCCATAACGTCTGCTGCACGGTGTGCTTGCAGCTGAATCTCAGACCTCACCTGGCAACAATACATTTTTTTCTGATTGGCTGATTCCTGTTCTCTGCCATAGAAATGACAGATGATTAATAATAAAAAATGTACAAACATAATTCACAAATTATAACCACTGACATTACTAAGCTTAGACAATAGTGTCCTTTCATGTTGTAGAATTGTTTTTTTCATTGCACTGCTCTACTTCTTACAATTATTCAGTATTGTTAAATGTACACATTTCATTTCTTTCAGGCTGAGCAGCTGTAACCTCTCAGAGAGAAGCTGTGAAGCTCTGTCCTCAGTCCTCAGCTCCCAGTCCTCTAGTCTCAGAGAGCTGGACCTGGATAATAATGACCTGCAGGATTCAGGAGTGAAGCTTCTTTGTGCTGGACTGGAGACTCCAGACTGTGGACTGAAGACTCTCAGGTCAGGATCCAGCTTGTTGATCATTTAAATGCATACCTTAACATTATGTTTGAAGCTTTTCTACATGCAGTTCATGTGTTGACATGTGGAGGCTTTCAGACACTAATGTGCACTGAATTCTACACAAGTAAAAATATCTTGATTGTCATTATTCACAACAAATTTCCATTCATTCATTAATAACAACTAATTTGCATTTCTTTCAGTCTGAGCAGCTGTAACCTCTCAGAGAGAAGCTGTGAAGCTCTGTCCTCAGTCCTCAGCTCCCAGTCCTCTAGTCTGAGAGAGCTGGATCTGGATAATAATGACCTGCAGGATTCAGGGGTGAAGCAGCTGTCTCACGGATTAGGGGGTCCAGACTGCAGACTGGAGACTCTCAGGTCAGGATCCAGCTTGTTGATCATCAGTTAAATTCTGCTTCATGTTCATGTTGAAGATCTGTTGGATTTTCCTTCTTTCTTCTTGAGTTCATGACATGTTTTGTTCCTCCAGTCTGTCAGGTTGTCTGATCACACAGGAGGGCTGTGCTTCTCTGGCCTCGGCTCTGACCTCCAACCCCTCCTATCTGAGAGAGCTGGACCTGAGCTACAATCATCCAGGAGACTCAGGAGTGAAGCTGCTGTCTGCTTTACTCAACAGTCCAGATTGTAGTCTGAAGACTCTCAGGTACACAGAGACCACAGAGCATGAGTCCTCCTCAGTCTGTCAGTTTAGCTCATATATCCACAGCTGTTGATGGATGGACTGAAACTGCAGAGAAGAAATAATCACTGATCCCTGATGTTCATCTTCCTCCATCATTAAGTGTCCATCATGTTAACTTCACTTTTCTTTATACACGTTCTTCATGTCAAAATACATACAGACTGATTTTCAGTCACACTTAGTGCAGATCAAATACAAAATGATGCCCTACTTATTAATGTCCTCAGCTGTAAGAACCACTGAATTAGAGCAGGGAGACACTACAATATTATCACTGTAAAAACTACACACAGACATGAGTGAATGTATTTATTTGAAGTGTGTCAGAAACTCTTCCATCCATGACACATGTGAACCAGGCTTGTGTTTGCATATAGAGTGAAAGGAACAAACAGTCAGAGACAGTGTGGCTTGTTTGCTGCTTTGGATAAATGCACAATGCTGAGATCAAACCTACACTGTTGCTGCATGAAGAGGATTTTACAGTAAAGCACTGACAGAGAGCAATATTTCACAGAATGGAGGACATGAATAAACACAGAGCGGATCAGGAGAGACTCTTCTGGAGTCGACACAGATGAGTTTCAGTCTGTTTGTGTGTCTCTGACAAACTGAGGAACTCTGCTTCATGTTGATCAGCAGTTTGGACTCATGTTGGTTAGAAAATCATTCTGACTGTGTTTCTTCCTGCAGGGTGGAGCATGGTGGAGAGCAGAGGTTAAAACCTGGGCTGAGGAAGTGTAAGTTTGACTCAGTCTTTCCTCATGTTATTGTGCATGAGTCAGTGTTCTATCAGTCCATCAGAGCTGTTGTAGCACAGCCTCGGCGGTTGGATTTCTTTGGTGTTTACTGGAGTTTATTACTCCCCAGCAGGAGTTTTAGGTTCCAGCTTTGTCATTGGTTTTCCTTTTTTCTCTTGTTAGGGAGCTTTAGTGTGTTGTAGTGTCTCTGTGTTTGTTTGGGCACTGCTCAGCTCTGAGTTCATGAACTGCAGCCTAACACTGAAACCAGCCTGTGTAGCTGCCGATCTGAGAGTGGGGACGAGTGGGGAGGTGCAGACATGCTGTGTGTGGGTTTCCCCTCAGCCTGGGACATAACAGAGACAACCAAAGCAGACAAAAGACAAAATCCAATAAGAGACCACAAAGGGTTGAAAAGGTCCAAACACAGGAAGAAACAGCTCCACAGTCCAAAAGCAGGCAGGACTCAGACACAAAGAATCTCATCCAAAGGGTCAGACTGGACTGATGGACTGAAGAGTGAAGACACTGAGACACTGAGCTGTGAGCAGCATTATTAGGGTTAGGGTTAGGGCGAGAAACGCCACTGTTTAAGAAAACGAGTTACCACCAAAATAAGTTTCACACGGGGTCTCTGTTTAAAGTTTGTAATCAATTAGTAACAAAACACGTTATCCGCCATGTTTCCCTGCACCGCTTCTTCCCTTTTTTCCCAATCTGCTACAAACGCCCTGATTTTCAGCACAATGCAGCATTTCCATTCAACCAATCACGGGGCAGCTTTCCAACTGTCATGGCGGAGGGTTTATATGAAAACTAGAAGTTTCATATAAACCCTTTTTGGAAAGAAAACACTTTTTTCTGGATTTATAGCGTTTTGGAAGCAATCTCTTCATTTGTTAGGCGGGACAGCCGAAACCAGTTAAACAAGCTTTTACTGACAGCTCTGAACAGACCACATTAACTTATCATTCATTTTAGTGCAGCCGCCACAACTTCCATTTCACAAACCATTTTTTAATCTTCAGTTATTATATTTCCTTTTATTTTGCTTTGTGCTTTGGTTTCATTCTGTAACACTGGACTTGTTTTTATGAAGGTTTGAACTCTGACAGTGTTTGAACAGAGAGAAAGGAGTATAAAGTGTGTAGTGAGGGGTTCACAGCCTTAAAGCATCTAGAATAACTGTAAAAAATAAAGCCCATCACTTCACGGATTTCACCTTTTGCGGGTTATTTTTGGAACGTAACCCTGCGATTAACGAGGGACCTCTGATGAGAAGGAAGAGACTGGGCTCTCAGCTGCAGTAAAGGGGGCAGGTCTGGCTCCAACACAGGTTTCAATGTGCAAGATGTCTTGCCCTCACATTCTTCTTCCATTTCCACTTGTCCTGAAACTTCGGCCTTCGCTGTCAACCTTCCTTTTCTTACTCACACTTGCCATTTTAGAAATGGGCAATAAAAAAAACACAGATCACTGGCAAACAGGGTGGTGAGAGTTTGACCATGTTTGCTGCCATCTTGTGGTGAAATGTTAAATATATATAAATAATAATCATTTTTAAACGTGTGATTTCATCCTGTGGACAACAGTACTGGTGGCATATTATGACATTATTGATTTTATGACAGAGGCTTCGGCCCAGTGAACATATGAACTGGACTTTTGGTCTGTTCTACAGGAAAAACCCTCAATGATAATGCACCAACAATCCCAACCAAAGAAAGGAACATAAGGACAGAAGAACCAAACAGGAAAGAAAATAGAAATAACTATTGTATATATAACCTAGAAAATTTCACAAGAAATTTTGAGTGGGCCAATGCGCGCTCACCCACACTCTGCTGCCGGTCCGCCCCATTATATACCACCAAACCTCATTCCTGATCACCGGCAGATGTGAAAGATGCCACTGATGACATTTCATGCTTTTACAGTGTTTCTGATTGGTTTTATATAAGGTTTAATAGGCCCCAGGCTTCTCCATTCATTCTGAATGGAGGAATCCTAAAGATGTGGATGTGACTTTGCTGCTATTTTATGAAGTTTGGTAAAAGACATGAACATGAGGACTCAATATGATAAAGTCCAACTCCTTATGAGCAGTTTGCAGTTGAAATGAATATTCTGTGTAGAGGCATGCCAGACTGATAGGCTTCCAAAGTTAGCTGGGTTTTGTCAGGGATCTCACCAGTTTCCCATTATTTCCTATGAGGGGGGTTAGGTCAGCTTAAGTGGCTTGCCTGTCAAAACAAAAAGTGGCACAGACATGGGGACTCAATATGTCAGAGGTCTAATGTTTATCTACATTTTACATTTTGAATGAAGGTTCTGTGTGAAAGCATGCCCAAACGCCATGCCTTCAAAGTTTTGACAGTGATTTGATGCCTGTGGGGAGGGTCAATCGCAGCTTTTCGGGATTTTTTCAAACACCGTTTATCCGATCGCTACCAAACCTCAGAGGGTAGTAGTCCTGACCGAGCCGGTCGATTTGATAATTTGTAGGGGTGGCTAGCGCTAGTTAGCTGTGTAATGAATTAGAGGCTTTTATTTTGAAAATCAGTGTGTGTCTGTGTAAGTGTGTGTGTGTGTGTGTGTGTGTGTGTGTGTGTCGGGGAGAGGGGGGGTTGGGGACACTCCCTAATGCATGTTAAAACATGTTTAAGTGTTTTATTTTGAAAATCTACATGTCAGCCATATCCTGTTATTGTGCAGGGTCTTTTATTTTGAAAATCCATGTTTGTGTGTCTGTGTGTTGGTAGGTGTGAGGTGTGTATAGTGTGTGTCTGCATATTTCTGGGTGGCTTGTGTGTAGTTTACCAGGCCTAGTAAGGTCTGTAATGATTTGGAGGCTTTTATTTTGAAAATCAGCGTGTGTGTGTGTCTGTGAGTGTAGTTGTGTATGTTCCTGTATGGAGCTTTTGGATGATGCTCTTTATCCAATGATATAGTTGATGCTGCTGTTACGGTTACCATGGAAACGGCTCCCTCAGTTTTCGGCTTCCTCCCTGGTTTTGTGACTTTTGCCTTTTTTTCTCTCTCTCCCCGTCGTTCGCCCACTGGTTTTTTGCGATTTACGTGAAAACCGTACGTCGGAACGGAAAGAAAAGTCACAGCACAGGTGTCCCGGTACAGCCGGACGTCCTGTGAAAGTTTCAGGTCGCTCACATTAAAGCTGTGGGACTAGTTCTGCTGAAAATGTGTCCAGAAGAAGGAGAATAATACAGAAGCGGAATAAGTATTTACAATAGTAACAGTGGAACAATATCAGGATAGATCAGGAGGTCTGAGTCTGGTCTTTCAGTCCAGATCCTCCTCCAGACTCTGATGAAGGAGCTTTTGGATGATGCTCTTTATCCAATGATACAGTTGATGCTGCTGTTCTTCTCATGTTCTAAATGTGTCGTCTGTCTTTACTCACATTGCTGCAAATATCCAGTTTGTGTTTGAACACAAAGCTGATAGTTGTGTGTTTGTTCATTCAAACATTAGTGACAAAAAGTCTGATGATAAACTTTGTATGAATGAACAACACATCAGTCAGTAAAGACAGAATGAAGCCATCAGATGTGTCAGATGATAAACTGCAGCTGTGTCTTTTTCTCTCCATCAGATTTCTGTCAACTTGAAGTCGACACAAACTCAGTGCACACAAAGCTCAAACTGTCTGACAACAACAGGAAGGTGACACATGTGGAGGAGGAGCAGCCATATCCTGATCATCCAGACAGATTTGACAGGTGTCCTCAGCTGCTGTGTAGAAATGTTCTGACTGGTCGCTGTTACTGGGAGGTCGAGTGGAGAGGAGGGGTTAATATATCAGTGAGTTACAGAAGAATCAGAAGGAAAGGACACAGTGATGACTGCGTGTTTGGAGAAAACAATCAGTCCTGGAGTCTGAGCTGCTCTGATCATGGTTACTCTGTCCGTCACAATAACAGAGAAACATCCATCTCCTCCTCCTCTGTCTCTCACAGAGCAGCAGTGTATGTGGACTGTCCTGCTGGCACTCTGTCCTTCTACAGAGTCTCCTCTGACACACTGATCCACCTCCACACCTTCAGCACCACATTCACTCAGCCTCTACATGCTGGGTTCTGGTTGGGTTTTGGTTCCTCAGTGAGTCTGTGCTGTGTGTAGAAGCAGAGTGTGTGGAAGTGACAGCAGCTTCAACTTTGTGCTTTAAATGTTGATGATGTTTCACTTTCATTTGAATCACTGACTGTGATTTCAGGTCAGAACATGTTTTTGTCTTAGAAGCAGTGAAATGAAGAATGTGAAGCTGAATTTATGATCATGAACTTTGACATGTCCTCACAAATGAAACCCTTACATTAAGAAATGCATGATTCCATGTTGTTATGGCTCTGATATTAAAATGTAGTATTATAATAGGAGTTAATGGACCTAAGTGGAAAACACCATTTAAAACTGCTGCAATACAAACACTAATAACTCCAACTCAATATTTTGGATAAACTTTGACATGACAGATATAAAATAATGCCTGAGCCTCTCAACTTGTAAAATAACTTGTTTTGTGCATGTTTACATGAAATATTTGCATCATGCAATCTACCTGGCATTTAAAGCATTAAACTCCTCCAATGATGTCATGTTTGGTAGTTCTGAGCAGTCCTGAAGTTGTTCCACATATTGATGCAGAAAAATATGAATCTGTTCAGTTTTTAGAGCAGTTTTTAGAAGCGGACATTTTTGTCCCTGATGACACAAAGGGTAGTAAATGTGTTTCCCAGTGTTCTGGTGATGGAGCAGAAACATTTACATTTGAATTCTAAAATTTGTGTTGAACTGCCCGATTGCCCTTTTTCTCCTCAACCTGTGACGTCGGCACTTATTCTGATCAATCTTATTTTGATAAGATTGATTTTAAACATGTGGTAAAAGCATAAATTATTAGTAAAACACTGCTTCAAACTAAAGCTGTGGAATCCAAACATGTTCAGGGACATTAGTGGCAGATGTAGCCAGGTATAAAAAGACCATAGAACCATAAGTGTTATTGAAACACTGCTCACATCAACAGTAGTGAATGTTTGAGCACTTTAATGCCAAGTTCTCAGAAATGATATACTTAGATGTACTGAATGTTGTACAACTGAAAGTTAGATTTGAGATTTGAATAGAGATTAAGATTAATGTCAGAGTTACATGGAAAGACTTATGTTTCTGACATTTGATGTCCTGAATGATGCATCTGAGAATTAATGGTGTTGAATGTCATTTTCTGACCTGGTCTGTAGGTCAGGGTTTTTTTTTTGAGGACGGATGTTGTCCAGGACCAACATCTGTGCTGAAACCGATGGCGAGCCAAGTCCCCTGAAGAGATTCCAGCACCGAGTAGATATCCACGTATACACACCCATTCACACTTACATCACAGAACAAGCATCCTTGGAACAAGGTGAACTGCCGTAACTCTACAACCCATATACCTGAGACCATTTTGATTTTGGTTTAAGGGCCCCAACGGGAAATCTGTCATTTTTATAGTGTGCACACTATTTCTTTTTCTTTTCCTAACTCTTTGAGTTATTTGATATTTTTGTACAAACCAGACAAATGATCTTGTCATTTGTAATAATATAAGAGTGGCTACTCAACTGTTCCTCTTGTGTCTGCCTCATTATTGCTGCTCAGCACAGTGGCTCCTGTCCAATTTGGTTTCTTCTGGTTCTGGTCCAGATTTCATCATTATTATACTGTAATTCACTTTTATACTGTTAGAACTGGTTACACAAACTGTCTGTTCAAATACAGTCCTTCATTTAAAGTGCACTTACCTGCATAGTGTGCTAAGCTAGCTGCTAAAATATGCACTGTCACTTTCATCTTTCAATTCTGAACATTTGTTTGTATGTTTTTTTGAGGTTCTTCACCTGATCTGATCTGATCTGAACCTGATTCTGACACTACAAGATTCAATAAAGCAAAGCAGAAATAAAGCGATGACTGAGTGGAGTCCAGCTGACCTTCAGTCACAAAGAGTCATCCTTTCAAGTGGAAACACTGCAAAACCATATAACACTGGACAATGTGTCTAGAGAGAGTCTCTGTTACACAAACTGTGCCATATGCACCAACACAGATACAATGGTGCCGGGTAAAGAGGCAAAAATACCCACTGGACAAAGAAGTCCACAGTGACCTGAGGGTTAAGTGCATCCAAAACCTGCTCACACTGCAAGATCTGTGTTCAGGTGTGTACAGTGAGTTGCTGTTAAACTCTTCTTAAGGTGACAGCTGCATTTGCAGACTGAGTAAAAGCACATTCAGGGATTTTTCTACTAAATATTTGATGTGTACAAATGATTATTTTCTACCTACATTTCTCACAGTTAATGTCATTTTAAAACATGTTCTGGTCATCTGGAGTATTGTTGCTTCCACCAACACTAAACACATTTATTGTAAATATGTAGCTCATGATAGGACCAACAAGGCAAAGTTTAAATGTTGCTGTGTCAGACATTTACAATAAGTTGAAATACATACATGACTTTAACAGCTTGCAGCGTGCAGTTTGGTACTAAGTGCATATGTGGCTAGGATTAGTTTGAAGTACATGTATTGCATTAAGGATGCTGCTGGAGTGCAGTAGCATTGACTTAAACCCAGTCTGCACTCTCATGTATGTGCTCATCAGCCTTGTCATTTGGCTTCAGACAGTCCATGATGCACTGGGGCAGGAACATACTGAGACTGAAAAGCAAACAAACAAAGGTTTCTGGTCATTTGAAATGCTGCTGTGTGCTCTGTGTTCCAGAGAACTGCCACAGGAAAGGGTTGAAAGGTTTGCAATAATGCACTGCAAGCCTTAGTGTGGCCATGACCCAGCAACAAAAAGATAGAATAGAATACGACTGCACTGAGAACTGCACAACATTTGAGACTATGTGCACACGAAAAGGCATGATCTACAATTCTCAGTTCACGACCCAAGGCCAGATCAGACCTGTGTTTTAGGAAGGAAATGTGTTTCAGAGGAAATGACAGATTTTTTTGTTACTCACTTTTAAAGTTACGGAACAAAACCATTCAAAAACACATCTTCATTTATACAAAATGAGATGTTAAAATATGTAATGTGTTTGTAAAAAAATACAAAGTGTTATACTTACAGTATAATGTAATAGATTTTTTCGGGAAACACTGTAACAATCATTTGAATTTGCCAGGTTGCATTATGCTTGTGTGAGGCTTTTAATAGTTGCAGTAGTTGTGTCAATGATTGTGTTAATGGGAGGTGCTTACAAAGATGCACAAATAGCTGCAGTTATTGTTATTCACTAAGCAATCATCTATAAACTAGATGATTGCTTAGTGAAGTTATCATCTTAAACACAAATGTTTATTTTTTTACTTAAAATATTTGACTATATTATTTATTATATACTTCCAATATATATTGCCATTTATTCATTGTTTAATATGCTTATTTAAATATACTGAAGCTCTAATCCCAGATCCCAATCCCAGACACAATGGTTCAGACAACAGTCTGTCAACTGCAAATACAGGTGAGCACCACTAGGTGGATAAAATGTCTCAAACCTTGATCTGTTTCAGGTGAAAAGGCTGATTACAAGCCCGCCAACATATATGAGACAAGACAATTCAAAAGATCAATGCTTCAAGGTCTACTTCTGTCAATTGTAAAACGTTTCATGCTTTGGTATATGTGGGTATTACACATGTTGTTCACCTTTACATTTCATATATGGAACACTGATATTACCTTAGTGTAGACATGGGCACGGTTCTACCTCCATATAAAATTGTCCAACTAACCTATATTTTCAGATTGCTGGTGAGTGCCGTGGTTTCTTTGTAGTTCATGTTCAGTTGAACTAGAAGGCTGTGTCACTATGAATGTACTATTATTAAAGCATTGCTTTTTTCTTTTGTGTGTGCAGAGAGGGTTGTGCCTGAGTGACAACATCCAAGCAGTCTGAGCAGAAGTGGAGACAATACACAGGTTCCAGGTTCCAGACATTCGGACTGTTTGACTCTGGCTTGTTGGGTGAGGTTTGGACTGATTACTCTTCATACTCTTGATGGGCAAGTGGCCTGTTTTTTTGTGGCACTGCTATGTGAGCAGGCTGAAAATGTTTTTATTGAGTCAGCTTAACTTGCGCTGTAAAATTAACGTAATTCCTATGTAGTCCATATACATCACAATGTATTTGTTACGGTAAAATCCTGGCAACCACAGCTGCCGGTAATTTACCGTAAAACTGAACTTTTTAATAAAGTGCCGTAATATAATACACAGGTGTCCTGCTTTATTACTGAGATGTGTTGTAATTAGGTCTACAGGAGTGTGTATTTTTTAATGCGAATTTCCGTTGTTTTTAGTGAAAATAACTGTAACCAGATTCACATGATGGTTGGTAACTTTAAGGTAACTGCCGTAAACAGGTTTACAGTACATCTGTATAATTCCCTGTAATTTACTGTAAATACACAACATTCTTCTACTGTAAAACGTGCGGTTATCAAAAAGTCCTACTGTAATCTGTTATGCGTCCACATCTTATTTTTCACTGTAAAATTCTGGCGACCACAGCTGCTGGTATTTTACCGTAAAATACACAGATTTTTTTTACAGTGTACATTTTTATCTGCCAACACTCACAACATCTACATGAGCGTCAGTGTGACTTGGCTGCTGAGTCCAGCAACCACCGCTGTTTGGACCCCTGTCTGTAGTAACAAACACAACTTCACACACTACAGACCAGATACATACATACATACATGTGATTACATACATTTTTATCTGCCATGGCATTCAATACCTCAGATTGGTCAACACTCGCAACATCTACATGAGCATCAGTGAGACTTGGCTGCTGAGCGGGACCATGAGCGCTTATGCCGGGTTGGTGCTCAGCCAGATGAAGTTTGTTTCCCAGCAGCCAACCAGTGGTCTCGTGTGTGAGGCCGTCTCCCTTAAAGTATGAGGGGCCGTACAAGACATAATGCAGTCTGACACTCTCACACACACATATTCTCACTCTCACACACACATATTCTCACTCTCACACACATATATTCTCACTCTCACTCACATATATTCTTCTCTCACATGCATATATTCTTCTCTCACATGCATATATTCTTCTCTCACTCACATATATTCTCATCTCACATACATATATGTTTTCACTCTCACTCACATATATTCTTCTCTCACATACATATATTCTTCTCTCATGCACATATATTCTTCTCTCACGCACATTTATTCTTCTCTCATGCACATATATTCTTCTCTCACGCACATTTATTCTTCTCTCATGCACATATATTCTTCTCTCACGCACATATATTCTTCTCTCACACACATATATTCTTCTCTCACACACATATATTCTTCTCTCACACACATATATTCTTCTCTCACACACATTTATTCTTCTCTCACACATATATTCTTCTCTCAAAACAGGAAGTTCCTCCCTAAGCAGGAAGTCATTCACAAACCAGGAAGTATAAAAAACCAGTATGCTTAGGGTGTCCTTTCATGCTATCAGCAGAAACTCAAAATGATGCTAGTCAAAATCATCCTGTTTTGTTTCCAAGTGGACTTTTTTATTATTGGAGTAAGTAGCAATGAAAATTACATTATATATTTTTTTAATAATGTCTTAGAATGTATTGAACAAATACAAATTGCATCTACAGAGCCTTTTGTTCAGGAAAGACTGCACAGGGATCTCCATGATCACACTCAGACCTTATCTGGATTTTTGTCCATATCAAGATTTGTTGAAGATGTAAGAAACAGAGAAGTAGTCAATACATTACAATTCTTGCATAGATGTCTTCATTTTTTGCTGACTACTTATGAAACCAGACAAAGAACCAGGTTGGAGAACAGCTATGAATTATTGCCACCATCTATCAGGACTGGATATCAAGGCAGACCTCAATACAGTATTTCGGCTGAGCAAATCTCCCATTTAATGTCCCTTGGAATGAACTGGCAAAACATTGCAACATGCGTAGGGGTAAGCAGCCGGACTCTCTACAGACATAGACAGCTGCTTGGCATTCCACCAATGTCATATACAACGCTGTCAAATGAAAACCTGAACAGAGTAGTTGGTGAAATTCTTCAGCATACCACAAATGCAGGTGAACGATATGTGCATGGGAGCTTGAGGTCACGTGGGATACATATTCAAAGGTGGCGGGTCCGCCAAAGTCTGCAGGAAATTGACCCCATTGGACGGTCCTTCAGAAGGCGACATGCAATACGTCGGCGGATTTACAGTGTTTCATCTCCCAATCAATTATGGTGAGCAAATTCATAAAAGAATAAATTTGAATTAACATAACATGTATTCACTATTTTAAACCTGCAGCTAATTATCATAAGCTAAAGAACATATTAAAAATATTTTAGTGTTTGGCATTGTATTACAAGTATTCATAGTTTACACCGATTTCAACTTCTCTTGTAGGCACATAGATGGCAACCACAAACTTGTCAGATGGAGGATGGTGTTCCATGGCTGTGTGGATGGTTTCAGTCGAACAATCATCTACCTTGCTTGTGTAGACAACAACAGAGCCTCTAGTGTTTTATCACTATTCATTGATGGTGTTCACAACTTTGGACTACCCTCCAGGGTTAGATGTGACAATGGACTTGAAAACACTGGTGTTGCCCGTTTCATGCTTTGCAGGAGAGGATTAAACAGACGTAGCGTTATTACTGGCAGGTCAGTTCATAATCAAAGAATTGAGAGATTATGGGCTGAGCTAAATCGAGTAGTTTCATGTCATTTCATTAATCTTTTCAACTTTATGGAGGGGCATGGTATATTAGATTCACTTAATGAGTTGCATTTGTTTTGTGTTCATTATATTTTTTTGCCACGAATTCAAAGAGCTGCCACTGAATTTCAGAACCAGTGGAATAACCATGGCCTTTCAACACAAGGGGGTCAAACTCCTCTACAGCTATGGCAAAGGGGTATAGTCAGCAATGCAGGGATGCATAACCCAAGCATGAATGGCATTGTTGATATGGACAGCAATTTTTCTCTTGATGATAACAGTCTCCAGTCAGAGTTAATTACAAACAATAATGTTGTTGTTCCATCAATTAACATTACCATCAGAAACACAACAATGAATACACTTGTGCAGAATTTTAATCCATTTGAAGATGATGGTAATCATGGTATAGATCTGTTTTGCAACCTTGTGCATTTTCTTGAAGGCATTCTGTAAGTTGGCTATACAACATTCTGGATAGCCGTATTAAATAAATATTCCACTGAATAACCGATTTGGAAAATAGATTTTAGCATATTCACATCAACAGAAAATGCAAGCATGCGTTACTTATTTACTATGGTTTCAGTTTTCTTCCATTGGATGAATTGTTATAGAATGTTAAAACCTTTATAATTCTGTGAGCTCACTTGCATGTTTACATTTTACAACTGTGTTTCATGTTTAATGAATGTCAGTGTGAATGTTAAACAAATCGTGAAACACATCTGAAAACCAATTTTATTGATGGGTTTCTGAAACTCAATAAACAAATTATTGTATCACCTTTGTTGTGGTAATGAACAATATCTGTATCAACAAAATCTGTGAAAGCTTAGAAGGGGAATGACTAGTAATACTGTCATTATGATTATATTTAGCTTATTCAGAATGTCCCCTTAATATGCTTGTACAGTAACTGTTAGATAAACAGTAAAACTTTATATTATCTACGTTGGATTTCTGTAATCCAGTAAATCTTTAGTTGGTCAAGTTATCAGAGAAAAATGAAAGGTACTGACTCAACAGCATTATATGTTTGATCCAAAGCAGTGGGAGCATTGACAAACAATGGAAATGTTGCAATATTTACTTACTTTTAACCTCAGTAAATTCAGTTTGGTCCAATACTGTCTGAAACTACACAACAAACTACAGCTAGAGAGATATGATGGCACCTAATTATGGAAACCAAAGAACAGAAGAATTTAAAGTACAAACTTAACCGGTACTAACATTTTGAAGTGCAGGCCTGTCCACTTTAAGCTATGCCAAAGCCATGGGTGTTACCCAATGCAAAGTCCATATTTTCCTGAAAGTCATCATAAGAAGTGTGCAGTGGCAACTTCAAACAGTTGATGCAGGTATTTGCAATGGGAAGTTTAGAGGGGTTTCCTCCATCATGCTCTTGGTGAAGAAATTCAATTGAAGGCTGCGGAGAGAAGCCAATTGGTGGAACAGCACTGGCTCCAGTGGCAAAGGCAAGAATTGTCTCCAGCTTCTGTGTTCCTTCTTGATCTGGACAAAAAAGTATTGCATCAGAAAATACAACAAAACAATGACAATATGGTGAATTATTACCAAGTGAAAAAACAGCTCTAGCAACACTTAAGTCACCTAACCTTCTGCATCTGCAAGGTAGTCTCTCCAAAAAGGAACGACCATTTCTTCAGCTTGCCTTCTATTGCTGCCAACAGGAGATAGACGTATGGTAAAAAGGCTGTCAATGAGGTCAGCTGTGAGGGTTGTGGGAGACCAACATAGAAGGGGCCGAAAGCTCTCCGGGTGGGTTTGAATTTTGTCCAGCACCCCAAGGCTTCTCAGTCCATCCCGAAATCTGTAAAATATAATCACTAGTAACTGCATTGTCATCAAAAGTTTCCCAGCAAAAACAGCAGTTGTCAACTAGCTTCCTCATTCTGCTCTCCCTCACTCCTCAAAGAAGGTCAGCAACAAAACCTCCCTAAATTGCAGTCATACAGTTAAAGGTTAATTAGAAAGGGTTTCACAAAAAAAGATAAAAATGTACCTCTCAAAAGGACCACGGACTCTGTGTATCACTTGAAACATTAGGATGTCTTCTGCAAGCAGATATTTGTCTTCCAAACTCCGCAACTGTCTCAAGCAGCCCGCATTGGCCAAATACTCCTCAAGTGGTGCTGTTGTTGCTAGGAGGTCTTCAAAAGTTTCACACTCCATGACCTTTCAAGACACACATGCATACAAAAATGTGTTGTATAAAAAAGGCACACATATTATACAGCACAACATAAACTAAAAGTGAGATACCCTTTTAATTTTTTCATGCAGGTCACTATCAGCAACATCTTCCAAAACTGGTTTAGCCATTTCCGGGCCCTCAACAAGGCAAGAGAAGAGAGTTGGGGAAAGAAAACGTGCAGGAGGACCGCCGTGAACAAGGCTTACAGCAATGGCCCTGCCTGCAACTAAGTACCTGTCCTCCCTCATGGCTAGAGAAAAGAAATTACACATAAGTAATAGTGTATTCAAGCATTCAATGACAAAAACCTATTTCATAGTACCAAAATGTAGGCACAAATTGTGGTTATTATGTGAATCTCATCAATGATATGCTACAATCTATACATACCGTTACTGTCAAAAGCCAAGTTCATTTTCCCTTCTTCTCCCTCAAACATTTGAGACTTGGACAAAGCATCCATTAGAAGTCTTAGAAATTCTCTCCTTGGTCCACCTAAGTCCACAGCCTCTTCTGCTACTCCCATGTCATCAGAAAATCTGACAGAAATGGTGTGACATGGATTGTATGTCCCTCGTTTAAAACCTCTAATAGCTCCATCCAGCACTGATGACCGGTTAATGTTAAACTTGCATTTCTTCTGATGGTTAATTTGAGTTGCAAGGTCTTGCAAAATATCTCTCACTGGCACAGAACATCCTGTGGTCCTTCTGAAATGAACAAGAATAAATACATTTGGATTAGAATACTACTTGAAAGAGCTAAGATATGCAGCAGAATAAACAGGCAATTGACTACCAACCTCTCACTCTGCAAGCTTGCTAGGATAGCCTGGTGCATTTCCTCATCTTCAGAAGACACATCAGACAGTGCACCTATTACTGTAAGGTAGCCATCATAGTTTACCGAATTATGATATGCTGAGGTGGAGGAAGTGGATGGTACTGCAGAACAAGTACTTTGTAAATTGCTGCTGTGATTGAGAGGGCTTGACCTACTTTGGCCGGACAAGACCAGAGGTGAATCAACTAAAGATATTCCTTCAAAAGATGTGGCAGAAGGCTGAATGGCAGTATAGCAGTTTTCCACTGAAGACACCTGCAGCTGACTTGAGGAACCACTTGCTGACATGCTGCTGTGGCTAGACGAGGGCACTGACACAGGTAGAACAACTGGAGTAGAATTTGATGGAGCGGCATCAATCGGACTGGTCAAACTGCCAAAAGATGCATTTGAGTGCCTCTCTGTCTGAGATGAAGAACGCAGCTCCATTGCAGAACTGGTGTTTTCATCATAGCTGTCCTCGCTTGTATTACCTGTAATGTCATCCTTGGAAAGACAAAAAACAAAAGAATAAAATTAAAGTATCAGACATTCCATGCAAGCATTTTTATGGGTTATTATTACAATGATTTGCAGGTAAATTCAAATGTAATATACCAAAATTGGCTTTGATGGCCTGATGTATAGGGCTTTTGATTTGTAGATTTTGTGTATAAGATTAGCATCCAGTTCCTGTCCAGCACGCAGTTTTGGTAAAATCAGATTTTGTTGATGTTTCCACATGCCATCAGAAACTCTAGACTGAAAAACAGGCAAAATTAAAAGTTATGTGAATTTAATTTAAATGTTATTAAATTATATATTTCTATTTGAGTAGACACTTATATCAACATGACGAGTTAAATAAATGTAAATACTTTATATCAGCTGAGAGTTTTCCCCCAAAGGCCTCCCTCATTTGTTCAGTTACTGTTGTCTGGTTCCAAGATTTCTGGAATTCAAATCCATTGAGTATATGTCCTTGTTCATGTAGCTGTTGCTTTGCACGATGCATGACGACAACACTGCTTGATGGTCTGGGAAGAAGGATGACATCTTTGTTAAAAGTGTCATGATAATGTGTTCTGGGCCTGCAAAACAAAGCACACATTTATCCTTAATTGCATTCCGTGCTTGTTCACCTGGAACACGTGGCACAAACAAACGTGACACTGTTCTTTTAATCTATGAATTCACATAGGCCTACTTAACATGTGCATATATTGCGATATATTATTTGATATTGTTGTAGGTTGACTGTGGGCCAAACTGATAACTTTAAGTGATGATTTACAAACATGTCTATGTTCACATTGTCTAAAGTGCTTTATATAATAACCCATACAGTCTGCTTCCAGCAAGATTAATCTACAGTAATCATGATTCTTTTGAGTCACTAATGAATTTGAATCGCCAAAACAACAAGCAATAATAACTTACAGCACGTTTTATCAACAGCAGATGCTAAATTAGCAAAACGTAGCTCATAGTAGCTTGTAGCTAACGTTTGGAATATAATCAGTCAATTTACCATTCTGCTAACTTCGAAGTTGTTCTTACCTTTTTCGTGACCGGGTACACCAATTGCCAAAATGTTTCTGGGTTTGATATCGCAAAGGCCGCTGCAATCCTCCAGTTTGTCCTTGTGTAGCCGCCGCCTCTCTTGCTAATCCGACCTGGGAGCTACCAGGCCTGAAAAGTTCTCTCATTTCACTTTCTATGCATGAGCTGTGCGTGACTGCATTTGCACGGGTCGTGTCCTGTACTAGGGTCGATGACAGGGAAGCGACAGTTTCAGGGGATGAGAGGATATTTCTTAATACTCCAATTGCCTGTTGAAGTACTACTGCTTCATTCCCTCCTTCCATACTCGGTCGGGACCTGAACGTGACCTGCCCCTTCTTCTCAGCCAATCACAGCGCAGCAAAAGACCTGCCTTCCGTTTCCACTATACCTACATCCGTTTCCACTATTCTTTCTCTCTCACACACATATATTCTTACTCTCACACACATATATTCTCACTCTCACTCACATATTCTCCCTCTCACGCACATATATTTTCCCTCTCACACACATATATGAATGTAAAATAAGAATATATGTGTGTGAGAGGAGAATATATGTGCGTGAGAGGGAGAATATATGTATGTGAGAGTAAGAATATATGTATGTGAGAGTAAGAATATATGTATGTGAGAGGGAGAATATATGTGCGTGAGAGGGAGAATATACTGTATGTGTGTGAGAGCAAGAATATATGTGAGTGAGAGTGAGAATATATGTGTGTGAGAGTGAGAATATGTGTGTGTGAGAGTAAGAATATATGTGAGTGAGAGTGAGAATATGTGTGTGTGAGAGTGAGAATATGTGTGTGTGAGAGTGTCAGACTGTATTATGTCTTGTACGGCCCCTCATATTAAAGAGCGTCTCCCACTCGCCACAAAGGAGGACCTGCTGCTGTTTGGACCCCTGTCTGTAATAATGTTTCTTTGCATGCTTGCCATCTGCTACTGCTATGTGTGTGTGTATCAGGCTGCACTCTGCGTGAACACAATGTTGAAGTCCAGCAACCACCGAGCCAGATGCACCATAGGACTCTACCTCTCACTGTTGTTGCTCCAGCTGTCATCAATCATATTTCATATCATCTTTACCATGACGCTGAAGAGAGAAGCCCTCTGCAGCGTGACCAACTCCATGGTGCTGCCTCTTATCATCATAATTCCCTCGTGTATCAATCCTTTCTTCAACGCCAGGAATCCACAAATCAGTTATCTCCTCTTTTCTGCATCCAGTCAGAGGAGACAGGCTGAAGACGTGGTAGAGATGGAGGTGATTCAGTAGAGCAGGAGTCCTATTTATGTGCCTCATTTGTTGAACTTTAAATAGCATATCTATTGGATTTCTCCCTCAGACTTTGCAGGAGCAGGATACATCTCAAAAATCAGAAATCTGAGTTTAGATTAAGGATTTTGGGGAAAGAAATAGTCTAAATGTGTCAGGGCTTAGCAAAAAAAGAGGACACAGGCGCAGAATGCGGTGCAGTGCTCTGAGCAGAGTCTTTAATAAAAAGGCCAGGAGGGCAAACAGTCTCAAGACCAAACACAAAATCACACTTGACGTGGGAAAAATGCAAAAACAAAACTTGATCATAAACGAGAGTCCAGAACAAGGCAAGGCAAAGTTACCAGGAGATCGCGAGGTCAAGGCTGGTAATGTGCACCCACATTACCCAAGGTGACGAGACAAACTGGCACCGAGTGCAGGGAGGACGCAGACTAAATACAAAGGGAGCAGGGTAGACAACTAGACACAGGTGTGACACATGAGGGAGGATCAGGTAATCACCAGGAGGAGGAGGGAGAACACAAGGAGGGGGAAGTCAAGACACCTGAAACGAGAGGAGAGTCAGTGATACAGAACTTAACAGGAAATACCAAAATAAAACAGGAAGTAACACAAACCAACCTCAACACAAAAGCCCTGGCTCAAACCTGAAACCCTGACAGTACCCCCCCCTCAACGTGCGCCTCCAGGTGCACTTCCGGGCTTGTCCGGGTGGCGGCGATGGAAGTCGCGGATGAGAGAGGGATCCAGAATGCGGGAGGTGGGGACCCACGACCTCTCCTCAGGGCCATAGCCCTGCCAGTCCACCAGGTACTGGAGGCCTCTGCCCCGTCGTCTCACATCCAGTAGGCGCCGGACGGTGTAGGCTGGCTGACCGTCGACCAATCTTGGAGGTGGAGGTGGTGTGGCAGGAGGCTGAAGAGGGCTGGAGATGCGGGGCTTGAGCTGAGACACGTGGAACACCGGGTGGATTCTCATGGAGCGTGGTAACTGGAGTTTGACAGACACGGGGTTGATTATCTTGATTATCTCAAAGGGGCCGATGAACCTGGGGGAAAGTTTCCGGGACTCAGTGCGGAGCTTGATGTGGGCAGTGGAGAGGTAGACTGACTGTCCAACGGTGTAGGCAGGGGTCTTGGAGCGGTGACGGTCAGCCAGCCTCTTGTTCAGGGCAGACGAGCGGAGCAGGGCAGCTCGGGCCTCCCTCCAGATACGCCTGCAGCGTCGGTAATGGTGTTGAACGGAGGGGACGGAGATGTCTGTTTCCTCCTCCGGGAAGAGGGGGGGCTGGTATCCCAGGGAGCACTCAAAGGGAGAGAGACCAGAGGCAGAGGAGGTGAGAGAATTGTGTGCGTACTCTACCCAAGGGAGGTCCGAGCTCCAGGTGGCTTGATGGCGGGCACAGATGCAGCGGAGGGCGGCTTCTAGGTCCTGGTTTGTCCTCTCCGTCTGGCCGTTGGACTGGGGGTGGAACCCTGAGGAGAGGCTAGCAGAAGGACCAAACGCAGCACAGAAG
The DNA here is from genome assembly GCF_900634625.1 of Parambassis ranga. Lineage (NCBI taxonomy): Eukaryota > Metazoa > Chordata > Actinopteri > Ambassidae > Parambassis > Parambassis ranga. The sequence goes on along the minus strand of NW_021144800.1, from coordinate 1,260,021 downwards.
GACCGCCAGACCTGAGAAACAAACTGGGGCCCGCGGTCAGAAACAATGTCATTTGGGATGCCATGGAGGCGGAACACATGCTTGACTAGTAGCTGGGCAGTCTCTGAGGCGGTGGGTAACTTAGATAGGGCGATGAAATGTGCTGACTTAGAAAACCGGTCTACGATGGTTAGGATGGCGGTTCTGCCCTTAGAGGGGGGAAGTCCAGTGACAAAATCTAATGCTATGTGGGACCATGGCCGACCTGGCACCGGAAGGGGGTGTAGTTCTCCAGCTGGGGGTTGGTTGCTCACCTTAGCCAGAGCACAGGTTGAGCAGGCTGCCACAAACTCACGGACGTCCTTGGCCAGGCCGGGCCACCAGAAGCGGCGGCGGAGGAAGGACTCGGTCCGGCGGGCCCCGGGGTGGCAGGTCAGGCGGGAGGCGTGAGCCCATTGCAGAACCTTAGAGCGGGTGCTGCTGGGGACAAAAAGTCTGTTAGGGGGGCCCCCACCTGGATCAGGTTCCCTTGCTTGGGCCTCCCGGATCTCCCTGGTGACGTTCCAGGAAAGTGCACCCAGGACGCAGGAGGGGGCACGATGGTCTCTGGTTCCTGGGGGGCCTCAGGTGGCTCGTACATGCGAGAGAGGGCGTCAGGTTTGGTGTTCTTAGAGCCAGGGCGGTAGGAAATAACAAACTGAAATCTATCAAAAAACAAAGCCCACCGCGCCTGCCTGGAATTTAGCCGCTTCGCGGTCCGGATGTGGGACAGATTCTTATGGTCCGTCCAGACCACGAAGGGCTGCTCGGCCCCCTCCAACCAGTGACGCCACTCCTCCAGTGCCAGCTTAATGGCGAGGAGCTCCTTGTTACCCACGTCATAATTCTTCTCTGCCGGAGTAAGCCGGCGAGAAAAGAAGGCGCACGGATGCACCTTGTTGTCCTGCGGTGCTCGTTGAGACAGGACCGCCCCCACCCCAAAATCTGAGGCGTCAACTTCGACTATGAACTGGTTGGAGGGGTCCGGCTGGATCAGGACAGGCGCGGAGGTAAACAAAACCTTCAGCCGATGGAAAGCGGCGTCTACGTCGGCTGACCAAACGAAGGGGACGGAAGGAGACATGAGACCCGTGAGGGGGGCCGCCACCGTGCTGTAGCCCCAGATGAACCTCCGGAGGAAGTTGGCAAAGCCAAGGAATTTTTGTAGTTGCTTCCGGCTGGACGGGGTCGGCCACTCCAGCACGGTCTTGACCTTCCCCGGGTCGGGTCTCACCTCTCCTTCCGCCACAACAAAACCTAAAAAAGAAACAGAAGGAGAGTGAAACTCACATTTACCAGCCTTGACAAACAAGCGGTTCTCTAGCAACCGCTGGAGCACTAGCCGAACATGCCGCCTGTGTTCAGCCAGGCTCCGTGAAAACACCAAAATATCATCTAGATATACAAAAACAAAGCGATACAAAAGGTCTCGGAGTACATCATTTATCAAGTTTTGGAAGACTGCGGGGGCATTAGTGAGGCCAAAGGGCATCACCAGGTATTCAAAATGCCCCAGATGTGTGTTAAAAGCAGTCTTCCACTCATCTCCCTCCTTGATGCGCACCAGGTGGTAAGCGTTGCGCAGGTCCAACTTCGTAAAGAAGCGGGCCTGCTGGAGGGACTCAAAGGCGGAGTTCATGAGTGGTAGAGAATAAGAGTTGCGGGTAGTAATGCGGTTAAGTTCCCTGTAATCAATGCAGGGCCTGAGGGTTCCGTCCTTCTTACCCACAAAGAAAAAACCCGCCCCCACCGGAGATGAAGAAGGACGGATGATGCCGGCTGCCAAAGAGTCAGAAATATACTGCTCCATCGACTCCCGCTCCGGCCTGGCCAGGCTATACAGCCGGGCTTTGGGCAACGGGGCCCCGGGCAGGAGGTCGATCGAGCAGTCATAGGGCCGATGAGGTGGGAGGGAGAGGGCCCGATCTTTACTAAAAACTGCAGCCAGGTCATGATACTCGGGAGGGACGAGAGACAGATCAGGAGAGGGCGGCGTCTCCGCTGGGCCAGAAGGGTTCGTGGTCGGGTGCTGAGCTGAGCGCAGGCAGGTGGCATGGCAGTGATCACTCCAGCCGGTGAGGCGGCTGGAGGGCCAATCAATTACCGGGTTGTGCAAAACTAGCCAGGGGTGACCAAGAACTACGGGGTTCTGGGGGGAAGAAAAAACATAAAATCGAATGTGCTCGTGGTGATTTCCAGAAACAATAAGGTGCACGGGGTCAGAAATAAACTTAACAGTGGAAACTAGGCGACCGTTAAGGGAGGTAACAGAGATGGGGGAAACTAAAGGCTCCAGGCGAACACCCACCTGCCTGGCCAGCTCAAGATCAATTAAATTTTGCTCGGAACCAGAGTCAACAAGGGCAAGAACGGAGGTGGATCCCTCCTTGAAAATAAGTGTGGAACTTAGTAGACATGATTTAGAATTCTTGGGCTGCTTACTCCCGCTCATCAGACTGCCCACCGTTACTGATGAGCGGGGGCGTTTGGGCGTTTTGAGCAGTCTGCGACCACGTGACCCCCCTGACCGCAGTAGAAACACTCACCTGACCGTCTCCGTTGCTCCCGCTCAGCCGGGGACAGCCGGCTACGACCCAGCTGCATGGGCTCCTCCACCCGTGAAGCAGCTGGCAGGTCACCTGTGGGGGTAGAAGAAGGACGGGTTAGAGAGGTGGGGGAGTGTTTCCCCGTGCTTTTACAGCAGCGGGAGCAGGGTGATGGTTCCGACCTCGTACGGTCACGTAGTCTATTATCAATACGGGTTACAAGGTTTATCAGCTCATCAAGAGTCTCAGGTAACTCTAAAGAAATTATTCTGTCATTTAGCTTCTCGCTCAAACCGTTGAGGAAGGCTCCGATCAGAGCGGACTGGTTCCAGCCGCTGTCAGCGGCCAAGGATCGAAACTCGATAGCGTAATCAAGGGCGCTCCTTCCTCCTTGATGAATCCTAAACAGAGCCCGGGTTGCCTCCCTACCCGGGCGGGCACGTTGGAAGGCCTGAGAGAGGGCCCTGGTGAAATCAGCGTAGGTGGCACAGGCAGGGGTGCGGCGATTCCACTCCGTGGTGGCCCACTCCTCGGCTCGTCCGGAGAGGCAGGAGATGAGGAAGGAGATCTTGACCTCATCCGTGGCGAAGGCGGAGGGATGACGGCCAAACAGGAGGTTGCACTGAGTGAGGAAGGGCCGGCAGTCACCGGAGTCGCCCGAGAAGCGAGCAGGCGTGGGCACCGGGATCTGGAACGGCGAGGCGGGCGAGGAAGCCAGAGCCGGCGGGGCTGCCTCGGCGCGGTCAGTGGGAGGGACAGCAGGAGCGAGGGTAGAAAGGAGCAGCTGGAACTGCTGGCTGAGGCGGTCGAGCTGGCTCCCCAGGTCAGCGGCTTGGCGCTGGGAGCTGCCCGAGACCTCCACGAGGGACTGGTGGAGGCGGTCCAGCTGTTCCTCCTGCTGCGCCAGTCTTCGGCCCTGAGTGGCCAGCGCCGAGCGTACTGCCTCCGCATCTGCTGCGTCCATAGTGGCCAGTTTGTACTGTCAGGGCTTAGCAAAAAAAGAGGACACAGGCGCAGAATGCGGTGCAGTGCTCTGAGCAGAGTCTTTAATAAAAAGGCCAGGAGGGCAAACAGTCTCAAGACCAAACACAAAATCACACTTGACGTGGGAAAAATGCAAAAACAAAACTTGATCATAAACGAGAGTCCAGAACAAGGCAAGGCAAAGTTACCAGGAGATCGCGAGGTCAAGGCTGGTAATGTGCACCCACATTACCCAAGGTGACGAGACAAACTGGCACCGAGTGCAGGGAGGACGCAGACTAAATACAAAGGGAGCAGGGTAGACAACTAGACACAGGTGTGACACATGAGGGAGGATCAGGTAATCACCAGGAGGAGGAGGGAGAACACAAGGAGGGGGAAGTCAAGACACCTGAAACGAGAGGAGAGTCAGTGATACAGAACTTAACAGGAAATACCAAAATAAAACAGGAAGTAACACAAACCAACCTCAACACAAAAGCCCTGGCTCAAACCTGAAACCCTGACAAAATGATCAGAATTTAAAGTCAGAATTCTGAATTGAATCTAAATGAGCTATGAATATATGATTACAAAATAGATTTTTAATTTGTATGAATTTAATTTATTCATTGAAAAAATATATACTCCATTATTGACTGTTTATCTTACTGTGTCAGGTCCCCATTAAAATGTACCCCCTCTTGTATTATTTGAACCTATTGTGTGCAGAGGCAGCTGAGTGATACTATCACACTGTATTAAAAAGAACAAAATAATTACAGAGAGCACAAAATGAACTGAGGAAAGACTGCAAGCACCTCAAATAACAAACTCTACATTGAATCTTTGTGGCATGTGTGATATGTCGCTCCATTTGAATGCTTGGTGTTTATTCTAGATATCATTAATATAAGTGTCCGTGCAGTTATCACAAAATAGCTTTTCTGGCACTGTCAGGTTTCTGAGTGCATATCTATCAATCACAGAAGTATATCTGTGGATGCTCTCATTCATCAGGTCAGAGTCATTTCCAAGAGTTTCAATTGAGGCAGCTGGACTCCAGGACAGTTTTTGAAGATGTTTCCCACTCCCCCGAGTGGCTTCTTCAGTTCTGCTACTGCTCTGGTTGGAATCTGAGTTTTATGTGTTCAGGACCTCTGTGGGTGGATCTTGCAGGAGCTACCATGACTAAGATCTCTCAGAAAGTGTGTCTGGGCCCTGTGCAGGACTAGTTGACGGCCCATAGTTAGAGTTTTAAAATTTGAATGGGAGTGACGTCTGCTAGGCAAAACTGTAGCATATCAATATTTATCTGCCATCAATAATGTATAGGAAAGCATGTATACTGATTAAATCACAAAACATGCTGTTATAAGTGTCTTATAAGGAAACACATACACTAGGTTCCATTTTCCTGCACACGCTGTGACAGTGCCTAAAACTGCAGTTGATCCTGTGGCCACTTGGGGGTGGCACCAAAATTAAATCCCACAGGTGTTTCTGTTCAAATGTCAACAGCAGAAATAAACAAAAATTCATGTCTATAGATAATTATTCATGCAAATGGTTCTTAGGCTAATCAAGAACTGCCGTCCCTCAAATGACCAAAATTCAGTCCCATAGTCATGTTAAACTGTCAGTGGTAGAAAGTATCTATGTAAAGCTAAAAACAAACAAACAAAAATCAATAAACACTGTAGTCTTTACCAGGTAACAACATAATACAGAGAGATGTGTCAAGGAGCCAATCTGCAGTTCCTTACATGGCCACTTGGTAGCTGGTCCAAAATAGTTTCTATCCTGATAGACTTCCATATAAAATACTTTACAGCTAGAATTATTTTTTAATTAAATTTGAGCAGCCAGACCCCAAAAACCCCATATCCAAAACCACTGAGGAGAGATTGTTGAACTGTATATGCTTATCTAATTCCAAGTCATGTGGTTTCTGCAGATCAAAATAAAATCATGTTTGTATATCTGATTGGTTCTTAGCAGACATAGTTTGGTCTGATCTGTGTATAGGACATTGTTTCACAAGTCTTGTGGCTTGTTCAGATGTAGTTTTGTGAACCTTTGAGCCAGTGTTGTGCCAAAAAGTGATCATGCCAAAAAGTGAGCCTTAAAGCTGTTTCGCCAGATGTCTGTAGTACAGATACTTGTAACTTCATGTCTACAAAATACTTTGTGAAAGGGAAATGCTTACAAGTGCTGCAGTCTGTCATGCTGGTAGGCTTTTGGTTGTAGGATTTCTGAGGCTGCTGTGTCTGATAAATGTGTGTATTTTGCTCCCTAGCCCAGTGAAGCTGAGAAACTGTGTTGAACAGTTAGAAATGGAGACTTGCTCGTTGGTCTTGCTCGGTAACCATGCTGAAGAAATCTTCAGTTTAAGGTTTGCCCAAATGCCAAAGGGCCACTGAACACATCCACACATTTGCTCTGAGCTCATGTGATGTGCACCAAACTCTCACACTGCCTGCAGCATCGCTGGAAGTGTCCTCCTCTGTCTTCTATAGTCTGATTTGAATGATGTCTGATATCAGCAAACAGTGGATTTCACGCAGCTTCAATGGGAAATAAACACTAACAAGACAGATAACATCAAATATAACATCAAACTCTCAGGCTCCACAAACTCTGAAACTACTAAATTCTTCTTTAAAGCATGCAAATAAATCACAGCTTATGATGTGTGGGGGAGCACAGAGCACTAATAACATGACAAACAACCATTCACACTCAAATTCACACCTACAGGATATTTAGTCACATTTAAACATGTTTGTGTTGCTATACCAGACCCTGTATCAGTGATGAATTATTGCAATTTCAACATATGACCACCAGAGGGAAGCAGAGCGACGTGAGGCAGCAGTTGGCTTCATCCTCGGACTCTGGCCCCCATCAGTCCGGCTGCTCTGTCCTTTCTGTCTCCTGCAGCGTGCAGCTTTCTGTCCAGTTTGCTGACATGAACCAAAAACTTTAGCTTTGATCAAAGATGCTGTATTCAACGAGTCGATCTGAGTTTCAGAGCAAATGAAGCTGCTGAACTTTACAGAGAGAACGATCAACAGAGACGCTTGTTGTTTGTTCCGCGTTTCAGGGACTTACTACAATAAAGATCCATCAGTTACAGGCAGTAAAGATCAATGAGGTGATCACACTGATGATTGATCAGATATCGACAGACTCACCTGCTGAATCAGTCCTGACTTCCAGAAGTTTCCACCTTCGTGTGTGGAGCTGCTGGTTCTGCTGCAGTCTGTCTGACAGGAGCTCAAAAACGAAAGTAAGTCCACAGAAGCCACGCCTTTAAACCAGGACACGTGACACAACAAAGCACACGGAGCCTTTCAGCAGCTGAGTGAACACAGAGACACATCACATACATACAATATACATCCATGTCTTTCTCTCTGCTGAAGTTTACGGCTGAACACATTTGACCTCATTAATAAACAGAGCTCAGTCAGATATTTGCTACATCAGCCATGTCTGTTTTAACCAATCAAACCTGGATGTGATCAATAACCTGCTGTGGAACACCTTCTTTATGAAGAGCATAAAGCTGCAGTCAGTGATGTTTCTGATGCATTGTGTCTCCAGCAGGGGGCGCCCTCACAATGGAAACATGAAGCTGATTTTTACAGCAGCCTCCCTGTTGTTGCTCTGTCTGTGTCTGTTTACATGATAACAGCTGTGACACAAACAGAACAGTGATGGACTTTATTCAACCTGCTCAGCGAGAGAAGCAGCGAGCAGCTCTGATAGAAGTCTGTCTGCACCATCATCAGGGTCTGATGCTGCTGCAACAGCCGGACTCTGGGACAAAGTGACGTCAGACCTTGGACAGCGATGGACAGGAGGACAGGAAGGTCCGGCTGCTCTCAGCTGGGACCTGTGTGTGTCTGGGTGCACACACACCTGCAGTCTGCCCACGTAGCCACTCTCAATAAGCTGTTATAAGTTAAACCATTCCTGTTTATATTATGCCAACTGCACTGTCTTGCACTATACATCTTTTGCACTCTTACTGCATTGTGCCTTCATTATGTGCCTTGTATTTTGTGTGTGCCTCATTGTAGGTACATTTTTTACACTTTATATTTATCTTTAGTTTTTAGTTACATGTTATATGTTGCGGAGTGAAGAGTAACGCAATTTTGATTCTCTGTATGTCCAGCACATATAGCAGATTTGACAATAAAGCTGACTTTGACTTTGACTTGACTTTGATCCAGTGGCATAGGAAGCATTAAAAATGTGGGGGGACACCTTCTGTGGGTGGGTGGTGAAAAAAAGTACATCAGTATATTATGAAATATAATATAATAATATGAAGTAGTTGCGATTTCCTGTGGATTTTAACAGGTTGTTAAACTATTTTACCAACAGAAGTAAACACTTAATGACTGTTTCAGAGACAGATTCAACAAAAACTCTGTGACAAACAGAAACTAATTCCAAGTGAAACAACAGTTTTGTCAAACATACTGGTGCTACTACACTAACAGCCTCCATATCTGAGGCCTTCTCTCATTTACAGAGACAAAAAACTGGCAAATCCCATAGAAAAATGAACCAAACTGCTTAATGCAGATAATACTGAAACACTAAAAATACTAACTTACAAAAAGTCTTTATCTTTATTTGCTTATAAAACTGCTCAATTCACAACAAACCTTGTGGATGTGTTTATAATGATGCGCTGCCTCATCTGCTACATCAGTGTTTCCTGTTCATATAATGCTCCACTGTGTCCTGACGGTCCATCACATGTGTTTTATTCTTACTGATAAGAATAGGAGCAGGTGGCTATGTGCACTGGCTAGGCGAGGCTTAAGCTAGCAGGCTAACAGGGGCTAACCTGGCCTTATTACAATATGGGTTAATGCTGAAAACAACTCTAACTCTCCGCGTCTTTGTTAGGAATCTCCTCATGTCCATTGTGTGTGGGGAGGGAGCAGAAAAGGCAACAACATGTCGTCAGACAAATAAAACCGTCTACTGTAACTGAAAGTAAACAGCAGCTTCCTCCCAACTTTTCTAAGTTGATTTAACATCAACCTAACGTCACCTGGGGCCATGTGACAAAGCAGTAAGGCTTCAGCATGAGCTGGACTTTGTGGGATGACACTGACGTCACCTCCTCCAGCTTCGACCAGCACTGACGGTTCTCTTTACGGTGTTTTACGCTCGCTCGAAGAAACCCACTGGCTTTGTTAGGTCCGTTACTATAGTAACGGTATTGCAGCGCTGTGGTAACCAGGAAAACATGGAGTGGATTTCAGCGGTGAGGTTATTCTCTTATGAACCAAGTGGAACGGAGTTTTTCACGAGCAATCGAAACAGCGTTAGGTGGAGTTTCCTACTCACTAAATGTGGGGGGGCCCAAACGGGCCATTTTAAAATGTGGGGGGGACACGTCCCCCTCTGATATAATGGTAGCGACGCCTATGAGCAGTAGTCTTACTTTTGTTTAACGTTAATCAGCCTGTCATTGATGGACGGACTTATGTTAGCAGACAGTAGCTAAATGTTTGCGGGAGAGGAGATCGAGTGCACCCAAGGGAGAGGTAGAGTCTGTGATCTTATCCCTGGGGCGAAATTCTATTTTGTTATAGACAAATAGAAATAAAAGATAAATTAGAACATGGAACATCCTCAGCATTGTCCTGCAGATGTTGAAGGACCTCAGCTGCCTCAGAAAGTAGAGGCCACTGGCCCTTCCTGTAAACAGTGTCCACGTTCTTACTCCAGTCCAGTTTGTGGTCCAAGGACATTCCCAGGTATTTGTACTCCTCCACCACCTCCACACTGACCCCTTTGCCGCTGGTAGGGGTCACTGGAGCCTTTGTCCTCCTCAGATCAGATAATGGTGACTGGCTGACTTTTTACTTACTTACTGAACCCTAACCCTCAGTCCCCAGCTGTTCATCACAACCATGAGCATTAGACAGCAGTGCAGAGGGAGCAGCCCTACTAGCAGTTTCAGCACTGGACAGAGTCACCAGGATACAGCACCAATGATTTGAAGCAATGATTTCAGCACCGGACAGCGACAGAACAGGCCTCTCCTCAGTGACAGAAGACTGTGAAGCCAGCAGCTGCTGTAAGTCTGGTTTCAACATACTAATGTGGCACAGCCTTCTTTTCTGCCTATGGTCTGGTGTGGCAACTATGTAATCATGGTCATTTACTTTTTCTAGGACTGTGTAAGGGCCAGTGTAACAAGCCTGCAGAACTGACCCTGGATACATGCTTGTACATAAAGTCTGCACTATATGCTTGAAAGGGAGTGGAAGGAAGAAGAACTGATTTGATTCCACCCCGTCTCTATCATTCATAGAACATAACCAGTATAGCTGCTTCCTGTCATACTGTAAGCACATACATACAACAACACCATAGGATGAATCTGCATAGAAACAGAATCACACAATATACTATAATCATCAATAATTTAATATAATTAATTCTTAGTTTTAACCCTTTGACTCCACATACAGACACACACAGACTCTTCCTGGTGGTTCTCACCATCAGGACTTTAAAGTTGCCATAACCTCTCAGACTGTTAGATGTCTCTCTCAGAGTGAAGAGTTTCTGAATGTTACCAGGTAATAAGTTATTATATGCTTTAAACAGGATCTGTGCTGTGCAGAATGTAACAAGATGAAGGATTATTAATACTCTTGACTGGAGGAAAAATGGATCTGTGTGTGCACCTTGTGTATGATACATATTGCCATTTTTGTAACACGAAGAGTGGATGTGTTGAGTTTTGGTCATTATTTGATACCTTTAACATCATATTAGAAATCTTTGTCTGCTTCTGGTACATCTTCTGGTGGCTCACTGCTTTGTAACAATGTAACAATGTAACTGTTAGTGCTATAAAAGCATTTCCTGAAGAAAATACAAGTTTGATTGCTGCAGCTGAAGCATTGCTTTGAATGCTGATATGATGGATGCTCTAAATTTCTGGAGAATCTGCAAAATGAATATAATTTGCTGAAACACGGTTAAGAATTTAAAAAGATGAAGCTCTTATTTTGAACAGTGGAAAATCTTTGAATATTATGAAGATATGAAAAAGAAACAGCTGAAGACATGAGCGGTATGAAGTCATGACCTTAAAGAATAGCATGTGAATATACCATATGAAAGGTCTGAGGCTTTTGAATTTTTATTAATAATTAAAATATTATAACATTTAGAAAATAACATGAAGTTGACCCGGAATGTCCTCTGTAAGATGAACATTTTAATAGTTGCATGGCTGTAATCAGTCAATGTATGCTGAAGATACGCCTAGCAACAGCAATCAAACTAATAACAAGACTTTGATTGCCTAGCAACGGAAATCAAAGTAAAGAATAAAGAAGGTGAATAACAAGACTTTGATTGCCTAGCAACGGAAATCAAAGTAAAAAGAAGAAATAAATGTGAATAACAAGACTTTGATTCAAACGAATCAACTGAAGAAGAAGGAGGAGGGGAAAGAGGGACTAGAAAGACGAGCAAAGCGACAGCAGAAGTTCAACAGAAGTTTTCCGCTGTGAGTGTTTTATCACATCTGAATGGCTGCTGCTGAGTCTCTGAGAGGTTTTATCAGCGAGCGGCTAACTGCTGCTGCTGCTGAAATATTGGGAGTGTTTGAACAAACTATCGTCCAGTACGAGGAAGAGCTGGACCGTCAGCGCAAACTGCTGGATCTGCTCCTGAAGCCTGAGATCAAGCTACACAGAACAGGTATGTAAACATGACAATGTCAGGGAACAACAACGTCTCTGTTTAAAAGAGTGCACATTCAGCACATAGTGTTTCTGACAGGAGGACACTGACTTCATGACTTGAAGCTACAAATGTGTCCCTCCAGCTTTTCTCTCTCTGCTTCAGCTCATCAGAGCTCTGTGCTTCGTTTATTTACTGTTGAAAACTACGGAGCAGCTGCTGTTATTTCTCAGTTAGCATCAGAGATGAACGGATTGATCGGCCATGACTGGCGTCCGCAGATCAGCAGAGATATGACGATTTTATGCCGGACAAATGCACTCGCGCACAACCCTTAGCTTAGCTTAGCTTAGTTTAGCGTAGTCAATGGAGTTCAGTCTATCCAACATGAGTAACAGTGAGCAAAACACGCGCTCTATCCGCTGATGTGTGTGTGTGTGTGTGTGTGTTCCTTAAAAGGCTTCTGTTATGATCTACTGCTATATAGAAAATAGCTGCTCCCCTATATAATGGCAGGGAAACACTGGTAAGTTTGCAATATGTTGTTGTTCCATAACACTGCACTTTCATGATGTGTATGGTCTGTTTTCTAACAATTACAGTAGTTATTACTGTCTGAATGCCCACACTGGGGCACACAGGCTCAGGTAAAGTGGTTTGAAAAAATGAAATCGTAATCAGCTAAAATCAGTAGCAGCTGTCAGGGGTTGTGAGATGGCGGACACAAATGCAGACTTAGCCGGAGGTGAAAACAAACTCAGTTCCTTTAATATAAGCCAGGGTTCGGTACACGGGTGATCAGTCAACGTGGCAAAGGTATCCAAAAGGCAAAGGCAAAAAAAGCAGTAGTCAAATCCAAAAAACAAGTCACACACAAGGGAATCCAAAACTTACTCGAAAACACGTAGGGAAAAATCACAAGAGCAGGAGGCTACTTGGACGGCTGTGTCGCATGGAAGACTCACAAAACGAACTGGCAACAAGGGGCAGGAAACACACAGACTTTATACACAGGAGGGCGGGAAGACAATTGAACACAGGTGAAGCACATTAGGGCGGAGCAGGTAATCACAGGTGGGGGAAGGGAGCACACATGAGGAAGGGGAAGTAAACAGAACTGAAACACAGGGGGAAGATCGAGTTTCAAAATAAAACAGGAAGTGACTAGTAAAACTAGAACTAATACAAACAGAAAATGAACTACAAAATAAAAGACCTGGCTGAAACCATGACAGTACCCCCCCCTCAAGGAACGGCTCCCAGACATTCCACTAGAAACCACAAGTCTGAACGAAAATACAGGGAGCAAAAAAATCAGTCTAATAAGAGTCCAGAAAACAAAAACTCAGAAAACTGGGTAGAGACCCAGCGTGACGAAGTCTGGGGGGGCTCAGAGAGCAAGGCCAGAGGCTGAGAAGGCCGAGATTTCCCAGGGTCGAGAGAAACGGCGGGGGAACACCAGAGACGAGGTTGCAGACCCTCCAGGGTCTGGGCGGAAGAACAACAGAGATAGAGACACGGCCCCTCCAGGGTCCGGGCGGAAAAACAACACAGATGGAGACGCGGATCCTCCAGAGTCCGGGCGGAAGACCACCAGCGATGACGAGACGACGGACCCTCCTGGGTCCGGGCGGAAGACCACCAGCGATGGAGAGACGGACCCTCCTGGGTCCGGGCGGAAGACCACCAGCGATGACGAGACGACGGACCCTCCTGGGTCCGGGCGGAAGACCACCAGCGATGGAGAGACTGACCCTCCTGGGTCCGGGCGGAAGACCACCAGCGATGGAGACGCGGACCCTCCTGGGTCCGGGCTGAAGACCAGCGAGGACGAGACGACGGACCCTCCTGGGTCCGGGCTGAAGACCAGCGAGGAAGGCGAGGCGGACCCTCCTGGGTCCGGGCAGAAGACCAGCGAGGAAGGCGAGGCGGACCCTCCTGGGTCCGGGCAGAAGACCAGCGAGGACGAGACAACGGACCCTCCTGGGTCCGGGCAGAAGACCAGCGAGGAAGGCGAGGCGGACCCTCCTGGGTCCGGGCAGAAGACCAGCGAGGAAGGCGAGGCGGACCCTCCTGGGTCCGGGCAGAAGACCAGCGAAGACGATGGGGCTGACCCACCAGGTTCAGGGCAGAAGGTCGGCGGAGATGAGGAGGCTGACCCACCAGACGAGGAGGCTGACCCTCCAGGGTCAGGGCAGAAGGTTGGCAGAGACGAGGCTGTGGACCCTCCCGGGTCCGGGCAGAAGGTCGGCGGAGACGATGAGGCTGACCCACCAGACGAGGAGGCTGACCCTCCAGGGTCAGGGCAGAAGGTCGGCGGAGACGAGGCTGTGGACCCTCCAGGGTCCGGACAGGAAGCCAGAGCCGAAGACGAGGCAGAAGACCCTCCAGGGTCCGGACAGGAAGCCAGAGCCGAAGACGAGGCAGAAGACCCTCCAGGGTCCAGACTGGAGACCGGCGCTGGAGCAGAAGACCCTCCGGGGTCCAGACAGGAAGCCAGAACCGAAGACGAGGCAGAAGACCCTCCGGGGCCCAGACAGGAAGCCAGAACCGAAGACGAGGCAGAAGACCCTCCGGGGCCCGGACAGGAAGCCAGAACCGAAGACGAGGCAGAAGACCCTCCGGGGTCCGGACAGGAAGCCAGAGCAGGGGACCCTCCGGGGTCCGGACAGGGAACCAGAGCCGGGGACCCTCCGGGGTCCGGACAGGAAACCAGAGCCGAGGGAGGACCACCGGCGTCGGGACTGAAGACCAGAGGCGAAGGACCACCGGGGTCGGAACAGGGACTCGGGAGCGGTGGACCACCGGGGTCGGAACAGGGACTCGGGAGCGGTGGACCACCGGGGTCAGGACAGGAAGCCGGGGACGGAACCCCACCAGGCTGAGGGCTGGAACTTGGGGACGGAACCCCACCATGACTTGGACAGGAAACTGGGGTTGCAGGGAGCAGAAAGGCTACTTGGACGGCTGTGTCGCATGGAAGACTCACAAAACGAACTGGCAACAAGGGGCAGGAAACACACAGGCTTTATACACAGGAGGGCGGGAAGACAATTGAACACAGGTGAAGCACATTAGGGCGGAGCAGGTAATCACAGGTGGGGGAAGGGAGCACACATGAGGAAGGGGAAGTAAACAGAACTGAAACACAGGGGGAAGATCGAGTTTCAAAATAAAACAGGAAGTGACTAGTAAAACTAGAACTAATACAAACAGAAAATGAACTACAAAATAAAAGACCTGGCTGAAACCATGACAGCAGCAGGTCAAACTCAGTCAAGAACTGGAAATCAGAATCTGGTATTCCTAGTTAGGGTTAAACAGCTTAACCCTCTGGAGTCAATTGACGCGCCTGCGCGTCTTTTTCACATGGCCAATTTAAGATCACGTGGCAGCAAGAAACAGCGTCGCTGAGTCTCTGTTTTAGTTTGTGTTAAAAGTGGGGACTTCAACCTATATACAGGTTTTTAAATTGTTTTAATATGTCAAGTAAAACCCGAGTTATGATAAAAAAATATAAACGTTTTTTCATGAACATTTTCGCCACATTCGCTGGGTGTTTACTGCTGAGTTTTATGCGAGCAGATACAGGAAACACCGGCGTAAGAGCAGCTCTGACCGGCATGACGTGACATGACACCCTCTTTGCTATTGGTGGAAAAATGCACCACGTCAACCAATCAGGAAATGTTTATGGGACCACGTGGTATTTAGTTGCTAAGGGAAGATTGTGGGAGAAAAGCCGGCGAATGACAGATAGTGATAGCGATTCCCCATTCCCCAGGAGGAGTGACACACCCTGGAAGTGTCAGGCCTGTGATGTGCCCCTCTGTGTTGTGGTGGACAGGAACTGCTTTTTCAAGTGGCACAAATAATTTGTGTGACACCTGTACTGTGTATAATACTTGTAAATAGCTGTACAAAAAAAACGCCTGAGGCATTTACTGCATTCAAGGGTAAATAGTTGTAAATAATTTTGTTTTTTGCTACATTTGTACATATTTTTTTTGACATTTACAATTTGCATAAGCATTCTAAGTTATAAAAATGGTTTGTTAAACATGTTGTGTGGTTTGCACAGTAAAAAATCTAATTTTTTCCCACTCGGATTTTATATTTTTTGTGTGATTTTAGGTCCAGTGTGTTAACACCGTATGTCAAAATGAAAAAATAACACCATAGTCACACTTGTGGGGTTGTACTGAAAAGAATGACACTAAACAAAGCAAGGTGAACCATTTTTAAGCTGAAATATAAAGATAAAATTAAAAGTAGTCAAAACGGACCATTATACATATGACTCCAGAGGGTTAAACAGCTATAGAAGACAAATAATATTAACAGATTACTGTTGATCAGAAGCACAATGTGTATATTTAGGAGACCATGCAGTCTGAAACTGGAGAGATGAACATGTTTGTGCTGCTAACTAATTAAACATGATGTGACAGTAAAGGTGTGACCAGTTTTTTACTTCAGCACTCTGAAGGGTTAATGAGAGCTGCTGTGGACTGTATGTGAATAAACTGTATTCTGAATAAATATCTAAACAAAGGCTCTAATGTTACCAAAAAGTGAAACCAACTGTAAAAACAAAAAGGTTTAAGTGTATCATTAGTTTTAGTATAAGAAGGTGCTGAACTGTTCAGAGGCTTGAAGCAGCTTGTAGGAGCAGCTAAACATCTTCAAGGAACTCTAACAAGTCCAGTTGTCCTGATTCAAGCTTTTCAAAGGAAATGACCTGGATGAATCACTGAGGTTCAGTTTTTGACAAATGAGCTACTGTCATGGAGATCACATAAACTCTCTGTTTTCTTCTGACCCTTTGCCCTGCAGATCTCCCTCAACAACACAGTTGTCAAGTGGAGGATGTTCTGGCTGACCAGCAGCTCTGTAACCAGAGGAAGAACTCCATTCTGGACCAGGAGGAACCAGAACCTCCACAGGTTAAAGAGGAACAGCAGGAAGTCTGCATCAGTCATGAAGGAGAGCAGCATGAACTGAAAGAGGAGACTGATCCCTCAATAGTAACTGCTGCTTATGATGGACCAGAACCAAACCATGACATGGTTCTCTCTCATAACGCTCCTCAAGGTAAAATGTCTCTAAAATGTCAAACTTGTGGAAAATATTGTGTGTCTATGTGTCTGACCTGCAAACGGCTCACTTGCATTTCGAACCCAGGGCCTCTTGCACCCAAAACACTGATCATCCCACTGCACCACAAGAGAATCATTCTCAATGACGTCACTAATGAGTTGTCGAATGTTAAATGAGTTGTCAATGCATTTTGCCTTCCAATATTACTGGAGTACTTGAGTAATCGTTGTAGCCCTAAAAAAAGTACATCATAGATATTTTCTATCAACCACAATGGTATTTGAGATGTTAGAATTAGTATTAGTATTAGTATTAAATAACAATGTTGGTGATACAGCAGTACACCAAAGGCGCACTGGGAAACTCACTCTAAGCTTGAACTTGAAAACTTGAGAGTTCTGCTTTGTGTCCATTTGTTTCTCCAGTTCTCCCTCAACAACATGACTGTAAGGAGGAAGAGATCCTGTCTGACCAGCAGCTCTGTAACCAGGAAAAAAAATCCAGTCTGGACCATTTTGAACCGATTGTCATCCAATACAAAGAAGAGATCAACCATCAGGACCCGCTGCTAACTGTGAAACATGTTTTCTTGTTTCTTCTAACACTTTAGGTCTCACTCACTCTCACCCGGGAGGCCCGGGTTCGATTCCCGGCCAATGCAATGACACTTTTAACTGAGGAACATGTGAGGGGACATATATTCACCTTCACATCTATGCTGTTGTTCAGCATGTAGTTTTTATATGTGTTAACAGACCTATCTGACTTCTGTTAACATCACTGTGACATACACACAGAGGCACTACACTTCACAGACGAGCTTCAGTGGTACAGTGCACATCACATTTGAAACAAGAGCACTTACCATCACTGGTAGTGAAGGTGTCACAGGAAGAATTACTGTGATGTTTTACCTTTAGAGCCTTTTTATAGAACACACTCATTTGATTTAAATTAAGAATGTTTGTTGGTGCAGTAGCCAGCATGAGCCCGGTAGATGTCTTTATTTAAAAAAGAAAAAGAAAAAAGACCATGTTTCACCTCTTTCTGAGCCTCGTTAGTGCAGTAGGCAGCGAGTCAGTCTCATAATCTGAAGATTGTGATTTCAACCCTCACAAGGGGCACTTGTTTTAGAGCCAGAATACAGATTACAAAGAGCACACTGTATATTTACATGTCATCCAGGTCATGTTCATAGAGACCACTAACTAACGAGGAATGCTGACAACCACCATCTGTCATAGCAGCAGCCCCCTGGTGCGGTCATGTGTCAGCTGGGGTGTGACGGAGTGGCTACGTGCACCCAGACACACACACCCGTGGCAGGTTTATTTAGTCCATGTTCAGGCAAACAAACAACAGACAATATTTGTCCGTGCTGTCTCTTAGAAACGCTCATTAGATGCTGCTCTATCAAACTTGTATTCAGAATTCGCATATAATCGCATATTGTGCAGACTCAGAAAAACCTAATTAATCCCTGCAGATGCTGCTTTGTTCAGTCACTCAACATCATAAATTATACTGGATAGTATGAGAGATGGATGGATTTCTCATGTTCACAGTCCTCCCAACATCAACAGACAAGTGCCTCATAATGCACCTGTAGGGGCTACTGCTGTAATAAAAGGAATGACGCAAAAATGTGACATCATCTTACACACACACATTTCCAAGAATCCGTCTGTATATTATAATACAATAGGCATATTTTATAAATGCTGTTGCCCAGAACATATACATTGGTTTGTGGTGAAACGGTGCCCTAGCTTCTATATCGTATGCTCACTCAGCTGTAGTTCCTCCTCTCAGTTCCATTGCAGTGTATTATTTTGTCTGTCTCCTTCATATTTCATTTCCACTGTGTTTGGGGACTGCCAGGTGAATGCCTGTTTTTTCCATCTGCTGGTGTCGTATGTTACTAACAACTAACAACTAGTGTTGGGAAGAATACTTTTAAAAAAGTATTCAGTTACTGAATACAGATTACAGGCCGTAAAATGTAATGCTGAATACTTGGATTACTCACACATTGAGTTGTGTAGCATGTATATGATCTCTACAAATCTGGAAGTATTGAGTTGGACTAGTGGCTCGTGTAGTTTCTGGCTTGTATATGGAGTTCTAGGGAGTATTTTAGCACATAACTGTGTGTCTACACACTGTGTGTGTATGTTAGAGAGGAAGAGAGCCATTTGCACACTGACCTTGTTGTGAGTGAGTCCACAGAGGACAGTGGTCCTATACACATAAAGAATACATACTTAATGAATTTATGTGTTTTTATAGAGGACTTCTACATATTGTCCGAACCTGAGGAGGAGGAGGGGGGGGGTCCTGTTCATATCAGCTGACAGGACTGATTCTGGTGTAAGCACATGTTGCTTTAATCTACAAAGTGAAATTGTTATTTGTTGCCAGTCATACACTCTCAGACTCTGGATCAGTTCAGTTCATTTCTTGATATTAAATTTTATTTATTGCACTAGTAAGGCAAAACATTGCACTAGTTAACTAGTGAATGCATTTAGAGCTGGTTAGCTAATTAGTTATTGTATGTTCTCATGGAGTCAGCTACTGCATCCCTGTTTCAAAGATATCGATGGTGCCACACTACTTAACAGTAATATAAATCTGTTTTTATAATAGGACCACCAAGCCTATTAGCCAGTTTACTGATGGACTGAATGCCTTTGGAAGGCTGTGGCATGTGGTGAAGACGAACTGGATGCCCGTCTTCACCAACATGCATGCACCTCCTTCAAAGGCAGCATTCTGAGACATAATCAAGTACAACTACAGTCCATCCAACCAGCGTAAAGACGAGGTGGACACAGTCTACAGCTGGGAGATGCTCTGCAGTGCTGACAGGGTGTCCTGCAGGGGGTGGGACTCATTGTCCAGCATGGATGTCAGTTTTCTCTTCCAAGGACTCAGTTTAGCATGACATGATCAGCTTGATGTTCATATATGTGTTACACATTATTACTAGATGAGCTGCAGTGAAACATCCAAGCGACCACCTCCCAGCACATATCTTATTATGGAGTTCTTATGGAGTGATGGAGGCCATGAAGCCTCCTAAAGCTTTGAATGGAGCTGAAGTCATAATGCACTGATCTTTCTTATATAATAATGTCTCATAAGTATTTGTTATAATATTGCCCCAAAAAGTCAGTCACACTGATTGAGAATCAGTTTCTGTCAGGGGGTTGTCGTGGATGCGACACAAATGCTCAGGCACAGAGCGGTTAAAAAATAACAACAGTCTTTAATTATGCTGACAAGGACAGTACCAGAGTCAGTTAACAAAAGATCACCACAAACTGTGGGAGCAAGAGCCAGGCTTGAGAAAGCAGGCTAATCAAAAATCACAAAACAAGAGCAAGACATGATGCATATGAATTACCAGAGAACGAGGCTGAAAGCTATGGGCTGGCAAGGCATGAGAGACGAGACTAAGACTCACTAACATACCAAACAAACTGGCACCTAGTGAAAGGGAACACACACTAAATACACAGGAAGTAGGGCAGACAAAGGGGTTAACAAAACCCCACTATTATAAATGGCCGTTCATATCCATCACGATCATACTGCAGTTCAACAATAAACACTGTTTCAATTGTCCATGCTTGTAAACACACTGGTGGCCCTGATGCTAGGTGCACAGGAAACAAACAGGAAGGAAAATCCAAATAAAATAAAATAATTGAAGTCAATCGTGTGTAGGCAATGGGGGGGGCCACACGCAGCGAGGGGACAAAAGTTCAAAATAAAGGGGGCTGCAAGAGCCTCCTAGCACTCCTCCAACCAGGAGAGATCTGGGCTAGATCCAGACGTTGAGCTGAATCGAAGCTGAATTTATTTTATCAGTGTTATGACCCGCTCGTTCTGATCACAATAATAGTCGGACACACGCTATTAAATTAAATAAAGCAATTAATTTATTTGACCAAAGCAAAACAACCAAAACGAACACTGAGACGGCCAAGCACACAGGACGCAGCAGCAGGCAGGTGGTGAATGCAGGAGAAGAGACTGCAGTGCAGGATCAGGTGGAGCTAAATACTTCATTCAGAACCATTGACAGTAAAAACTATGGACAGAGCTTCCGTGACGTCACCCGTTTGTTTCTGAAGAGCCGTTTTGAGGCTCGGCGGGAGGTTCCGGGACGTGATGACCGCCGCCATGTTGACAGCGTCACGTCCGCCAAAACTCTCAAATATGGACAAAGAGGGGGAGCACGAGCGGGGTTTAGGGGGGCAGGCGATCGTGGGAGCAGGAAACTCACACCATAATTATGCGTAATTTTAAATCCGAATACAATTGAAACGAGTGGGTTGTAAAAAAATTCACCCCCCCTACAATTGACACTAGAAGAGAACCTATCATCTGAGACCAGAGTGGTTTTTTGTACCAGGCTGTAAACATGTTCTTTTCTGCTGTGAAGTCGGCCATTTTAACATGGGAGTCTATGGGAAATTACTCGCTTTTGGAGCCAACCCCCAGCTGTTGCAGCGTGAATTACAAGTTTTGACACTTCCGCATGGGCTTCCACTTTGAGCCCCGAAGGTTGCCGCTTGGTCTGAACACTGGCCAGGGGTTCTGCCTCTGCAATCAACACAGCTCCACCCTGATGGAACCCTGCAACCAGAGTGGAACAAACACAACAAGCACTAGGCCCTGTGGCCGTCACAATCATGTATATATCTTTCTTAACTTATCCTTTGCTGTCTGTAAATGTCTCCACACATGAAGACTTTGGTAGTTGGCTCCTATAGATCGACATTCAGTACATTTAATTTGAAGCGACAACAGTTTCTACAGGACCTGCCAAGAAAACTTTATGTGACGAACACACTAGACCACGTGGCCTAATGGATAAGGCGTCTGACTTCGGATCAGAAGATTGAGGGTTCGAGTCCTTTCGTGGTTGAGGTTTTATACAGGTATGAAACTTCTTCACCAACCTCTGTCTGTGGTTTATCTGCAACTCACTTCCACTGCTAGAACCTTTAGTGGGTCTACTACTACACTACTACGCCAGTTTGGAGTCGCCCTCAGAACCTGAGACCATCTTCCTCCTTCTCTTTTCTTTGGCACAGTCACCTGGGAGATTGAGGCTCTGATCCAGGTAACGGTCCTGATAACTGTCTGTCTTGATGGGTTCCCTCAGTGTGCAGGGGGGATGGATGGGAGTCATATTCCCATTATTGCTCCTGAGGATAACCATGCTGACTATTTTTTATTTGTTCAACATCTGTCCAGTCAGCAGTCTTCCCCATGATTGTGTCTGCTTTGCAGGTGTTTTGAGTTCATCATCTGATCACAGTGTGACATCATTAGTTTATAATATTGAACTTTTCCACAATATTCTCATTTATGGAGATGCACCTGTACATGGTGGCTGATTATGATAACAAAGTAATGAAGTGCTGTGAAAATGAGTCAAATATACAAACATGAGACAGTGGGGACCTTGGGTGGCTCCTTCAGACAGGGGTCAGACTGTATAACATCAGTCCATCTGTACTCTAACCTCTGTACTTTATCACCATGTTTACACACAGTGACACTGATGGGGAAACAGTACAGTGTTTTTTCTCTTAGTGCAATAACATCCTCACCTACAGTGTAATACTCAGAGTTTTTCATGATATCATAACAGGACATAATACATCTCTGTACATTTCTCATCTGTATATCTGCATGTCTTATGGTTGCTCTGTACATAGTCTTTATTTCTACTTTATCTATTGTTATGCTGCTCAGGACCTTGTTTTCATGCTGCTGTAATGGAATGGAAGGAACGCTGACAACCAACATAGGTCATAGCAGCAGTCACCTGGTGCGGTCATGTATCAGCTGGGGTGTGATGCAGTGGCTCCGTCAGTAACTATGGGCAGTGTGTACGCACCCAGACACACATCATTGGAAACCAGCTTTAATGAGAGGTGAGGGTTGCAAAAGTCCGAACAAGAGCCTGTTGACAGAAATCAAAACTCTAAAGGAGAAGGTTGCCATGTGAAAACGAACAAGACTTTCTGCAGAAAACCATGACCATGACATCCACTGGTAGGTCATCTGTTCTTTGAACTCAAACGTTTGAACTAGTGCCGTCACATGATTAAAATTTTAATCACATTAATCACTGCGTTGCTGTATATTTATTGTGATTAAATATCACTCATTTGTTTAATCTATACTCATTGGATGAACTCAATTAAATTGAGTTTTTCCATCCAATAAATACTGGTAGCCCCAACTCAAAACAAGTACGTTAATGCAATATAATGTATTTGAGTTGGACCAACATGATTTTTTCATGTTGGTCCAACTCAACCTAAACATATCAATTAAATATAATTTAATTGAGTTAGTTCAACTTATTTGTGTCAAATAGAGCTAAAATAAAGTACATTAGTTTATTAGTAATTAAAGTTATTTGTGTTTGTCCAACCTAAAGATATAATAAAATTATTATTATAAAATTACCTTTAAATGAACCTACCACCCCTTAAGAAAAACATGACACCTGGTTGAGGTCCTTTTATTTAAATGCAGCAGAAATAGAAACAGTAAGGTGCATAACATTCCTCCAGGACATAAACCTTTGCATTTCAATATACCAAATTAAGTTGGATGAAACCCCCACATCGCTGGGCTCCTGTCTTCAGAACGTGTAAGCTGCCCTCCTATAGGGTTGAAAAACACAAACACACAACACTCATGTTGATCCTGAGCATCACATAAACATGTGAATCTTTCATTAATATTGAAGTTCCTCCTTTGTTCTGGGAAACTTACAGAAGCTTCTTTGAGAAGTGGTTCAGCTGGGCCATGAACTTCAATGCAGCGGCTTTGTGGTGATCTGCAAGAAGTCATCATTCACCTGGAAAACAGTAGTAGTACAAACAGTATTGTTAGTTGTAGTTACTCTCACACAGACTTGAATAGCTATAAAGAAATGTGAGTTTTCATTTTACATTCATTAATTACCATGGACAAGTAAAAATGTGATTTAGTAGTAGCATAATCCATGTATTAAAGTACATCTGCATGTAGGCGGTGTATGTGTATGATAAGCTGCAGATGCATAAAAGTACCTGGTTCCAAACTGCACTCTGCACACATCCACATACAGCATCCTGTAAAATAAAAGAAGTCTGAAAAGAGTCAGATCTCATTGACCAAATAACAAGATGCTGTAATTGATTACCAAGTATATAATTAGCTACAGTCATTACGAGCATAAGATGAGATTATATATTAGAGGTATGCATGTAATAAATATGTTAAACACATAGTCTCACATAGTTACAGGTCTCCCCTGCTCTCTGTCATGTACGGCGCAGTTCCAGCCCGATGCGCAGGGGAGCAGGCACCCACCAGCAGACAAAAAATATATAAAAAATAAAATATATCGCGAAAATATGCCGACTGCTTCACTTCAATAAATCCCTGCACGACTGTATTGTTTCACATTAACTACACTTAAGCACTGGCTGTACCCCTGCATACAAGTGCTGCTCAGGCTAACACAGAGCGTTAGCTCTGGGCTAACGTTAGCCTGCCAGCTACACTAAAAAAGTAAAGCAAAGCACTTTTGGATTGCGTTAGCTGGCGGCGAGCTGCGCTCTCAGTGTGTTAAGGATGAATTCAACGTGCCTGTGTAGAAAACTCCAAGTACTAACCGTGTTTACCACTTACTCTGACAGCTATATGATGCGACCATAGACGTTAGCTACAACGAATGCTAACTAATCTTAGCTGCTTGTAGCCTGTCTACCCCAACATGAACAATGACTGACATTTCTTCCTAAACTCAAGGTCCATTTATCTTAAGGCATGCACATTGTTTCACATAAAGATAATAAACTTATTGAATAGAAGACAGAAAACTTACCAACAGTAGTTTCAAGCAGAGGCGGATGACGGGTAGGACAGGTTTCACACAAGTGTGACTGACTTTTACATTGTTTCAGTGTTCCCATTATACCCCAGTAAAGCCGGGCATACACGGTGTACTTTGGTCAGACTTTGACCCAAATTGTGAGTCGTATGATTTATTTTATTTATATATTTAATATTTTATTTTTATATTTAATATTTTATTTTTATTCATATATTTTTGGAGTAATCAGAATATGCCAGAATTTACCTGGTCGTCTTTTACAAGTTCCTCTGACATCTCGTCTGCTTTCTACTTGTTCCTGTTCAAAAGAACAATTGAACTACTGTGAATTTCACAGATGCAAAACAAAACAAGTTACCTGTGTGCAAAAGCTGAAAAGAATGTTTTTACTTAGCTTTGACAGGCCTGCTTTAAATGCATGTAATACTGCTGTGTTTGTGTTTGTGTGGAAAGTGTGGAAGTACGATTTCTTACTAGGTGTTTTGGACTTGTGCTGGTAAATGAACTGAGCCCTAGGAGCAGATTACATGCAGGGAGGAGACACAAGCAGTTAGCTAAGGCACAAACACATTAAACCTTACTGGTGATCCAGTCCCACCTCGTCTTTTTAAAGAGGTCTGCTCTACTCTGGCACCACATTTGCTTAACATCATAAACAGCAGTTTGTTAAGTGGGAGTGTACCTGTGAGTTTTAAGCATGCGGTGGTGACACCACTGGTTAAAAAGCCTGGCTTAGATCTCTCTGTGCTTTCTAATTTTAGGCCAATTTCTAAACTCCTGTTTCTTTCTAAGATTCTGGAGAAAATTGTCTACTGTCAGCTGAATTCTTTTTTAGAGGGGCACCACATTCTTGAGATGTTTCAGTCCCGTCACAGTACGGAGTCAGCACTGTTGAGGGTTTTTAATGATGTTCTTTTAGCTTCAGACACGGGTCACTGTGTTGCTCTGGTTCTGGGTGGGCATCCAAGGTGGTGCTTTAGACTGGTTCAGGTCCCACCTAACAGGGAGAACCTTTTGTGTACAACTTGGAACAGCGGAGTCACGTGCAGCACCTCTCACGTGTGGCGTTCCTCAAGGCTCTATACTTGGCCCTCTTCTTTTCTCCCTGTATATACTTCCTCTTGGATCTATTTTCAGAAAGAATGGTGTCACATTTCACTGTTATGCTGATGACTGTCAAATTTATCTGCCACTAAAACAGGGAGAGGCTTCTTGTGTAGACGAACTTTTAGACTGTATTGCAGAGATTAAGGCATGGATGTCATTGAACTTTCTCAGCCTGAATGACGAAAAAACTGAAGTCATGTTGTTCGGCCCTTGTGATGCCTCCAAAATTCATGTGGATCTGGGTCCTCTGAGTCAACGTGTGACACAAACAGCCACAAATCTGGGGTAAAAATGGACAGTGGTCTGAAGTCCAGTTTTTATCATTTACGACAACTAGCCAAGTCAAGCCATTTTTATCAAGACATCACTTTGAGATTTTAATCCATGCTTTTATCTCATGTAGACTTGACTACTGTAATGCACTTTATGTTGGGCTCAGCCAGACGCTGCTGTCTCGTCTGCAATTAATTCAAAACGCTGCAGCCCAACTTTTAACAGGTACCAAAAAATTTGAGCACATCACTCCGGTTTTAGCTTCCATTCATTGGCTCCCAGTGCATTTTAGGATTGATTTTAAAAGTCTTTTATTTGTTTTTAAATGTCTTAATGGCCTCGCCCCGCAGTATCTGTCCGACCTGGTTCAGCCATACACTCCCTCACGCTCTCTCAGGTCAGCAGATCAGTCTCTTTTAATGGTCCCACAAACAAAGAGGAAATCTAGAGGGGATCGTGCTTTCGCAGTCACTGCCCCCAAACTATGGAACAATCTGCCTCTGCACATTAGGCAGGCTGACTCTCTTGTAGCTTTTAAATCCTCTTTGAAAACATACCTTTTCTCTTTGGCTTTTAACTCAGTCTGAGATGTTGACTTTTACTGTTTTATGTTTTTACTATGTTTTTATTGTTTTTTTTTATCTTCATGTGTTTTATATGCTTTTGTGTTTGTGGACAGCACTTTGGCCAACTTGGTTGATTTTAAAGTGCTCTATAAATAAAGTTGAGTTGAGTTGAGTTGAGTTGAGTAGTCACTGTCCCAACAGAGCAAAAGGAGCCCAGCTGGACCCTGAGGGAATTTCAAGTGAAACATGTAAAAATCATTCAAACTTGTTACTGTGTAACTACAAACCTATCTTATAGCTGAAGAGTCACACTGACCTGTGTCAGAGCCATTTTTCCATATTTCCTCTTTTTGAATCCACCAACACTGAATTGTGGTTCAGACAATACCTGAATGGCTGTCTATGAATGTTCTTCACAGAGAAACACCTCAGAGGAATGCACAGTGAAACATTTCCACTTCACTGCCTGGCCCCACCACAATGTCCCAGAGTGCACTGAAGTCCTGATCCAGTTCAGAGGACTGATGAGACAGCACATAGAGAGAGGGGGTTAACACACCAACTGTAGTTCACGGCAGGTGAGAGAGCACCATCTAAAGCTTCCAGCTTAAGGTGCTTCCATATGAAGAGTCCAAGGACAATCTCATGGTAACACTTGCTGCTTTGTAGCCTAACTCTCTGTCTGTCTCTCGGGCTCTCAGTGCTGGTGTGGGGCGGACAGGAAGTATTATGGCCCTGGATGTGCTGCTTCAACAGGTGGATGAAGGACCAGCAGTGGGTATCAACACCTTTGTGCACCAGATGAGACTGAATCGACCATGTATGGTGCAGACAGAGGTCAAACTTTTTCATAAATACTGCAAATAAAGCATGAACTTCAGAAATCCAGTGTTACGGCTTTAACATGCTGTACCTATTACTGATAAGACTAATGCAACTTCCTAAAACACAGGTCTGCTTTGGCATTGGGTTGTGAACTGAGAATTGTAGATCATGCCTTTTCGTGTGCACATAGTCTCAAATGTTGTGCAGTTCTCAGTGCAGTCGTATTCTATTCTATCTTTTTGTTGCTGGGTCATGGGCACACTAAGGCTTGCAGTGCATTATTGCAAACCTTTCAACCCTTTCCTGTGGCAGTTCTCTGGAACACAGAGCACACACAGCAGCATTTAATATGACCAGAAACCTTTGTTTGTTTGCTTTTCAGTCTCAGTATGTTCCTGTCCCAGTGCATCATGGACTGTCTGAAGCCAAATGACAAGGCTGATGAGCACATACATGAGAGTGCAGACTTGGTTTAAGTCAATGCGACTGCACTCCAGCAGCATCCTTAATGCAATACATGTACTTCAAACTAATCCTAGCCACATATGCACTTAGTACCAAACTGCAAGCTGCAAGCTGTTAAAGTCATGTATGTATTTAAACTGATTGTAAATGTCTAACACAGCAACATTTAAACTTTGCCTTGTTGGTCCTATCATGAGCTACATATTTACAATAAATGTGTTTAGTGTTGGTGGAAGCAACAATACTCCAGATGACCAGAACATGTTTTAAAATGACATTAACAGTGAGAAATGTAGGTAGAAAATAATCATTTGTACACATCAAATATTTTGTAGAAAAATCCCTGAATGTGCTTTTACTCAGTCTTCAAATGCAGCTGTCACCTTAAGAAGAGTTTAACAGCAACTCACTGTACACAACTGAACACAGATCTTGCAGTGTGAGCAGGTTTTAGATGCACTTAACCCTCAGGTCACTGTGGACTTCTTTGTCCAGTGGGTATTTTTGCCTCTTTACCCGGCACCATTGTATCTGTGTTGGTGCATATGGCACAGTTTGTGTAACAGAGACTCTCTCTAGACACTTTGTCCAGTGTTATATGGTTTTGCAGTGTTTCCACTTGAAAGGATGACTCTTTGTGACTGAAGGTCAACTGGACTCCACTCAGTCATCGCTTTATTTCTGCTTTGCTTTATTGAATCTTGTAGTGTCAGAATCAGGTTCAGATCAGATCAGATCAGGTGAAAAACCTCAAAAAAACATACAAACAAATGTTCAGAATTGAAAGATGAAAGTGACAATGCATATTTTAGCAGCTTGCTTAGCACACTGTACAGGTAAGTGCACTTTAAATGAAGGACTGTATTTGAACAGACAGTTTGTGTAACCAGTTCTAACAGTATAAAAGTGAATTACAGTATAATAATGATGAAATCTGGACCAGAATCAGAAGAAACCAAATTGGACAGGAGCCACTGTGCTGAGCAGCAATAATGAGGCAGACACAAGAGGAACAGTTGAGTAGCCACTCTTATATTATTACAAATGACAAGATAATTTGTCTGGTTTGTACAAAAATATAAAATAACTCAAAGAGTTAGGAAAAGAAAAAGAAATAGTGTGCACACTATAAAAATGACAGATTTCCCGTTGGGGCCCTTAAACCAAAATCAAAATGGTCTCAGGTATATGGGTTGTAGAGTTACGGCAGTTCACCTTGTTCCAAGGATGCTTGTTCTGTGATGTAAGTGTGAATGGGTGTGTATACGTGGATATCTACTCGGTGCTGTAATCTCTTCAGGGGACTTGGCTCGCCATCGGTTTCAGCACAGATGTTGGTCCTGGACAACATCCGTCCTCAAAAAAAACCCTGACCTACAGACCAGGTTGTGACACTGTAAATGTGTCAAGCATACCAGCAAATGCATAGTCGAGGTGACATTAGTGTTTGTAAGTTATGCTATGTAGATTGTCCATTGTATGTGTAAAAGATACCTGGGTCTGTTTAATTGAGTTTTTTTAAGGATAAGGTGCCGCCTAGTCACGCCCTCCATGGGTTTAAAAGACTCATGGGAAAGGGGGCAGGGGAGGCCAGAAAGAGAGGAGAGAGGAGAGGAGTGCCATCATTGACACCGGAAGTACCTATTCTTTAGTGCGTCAAAGTCAGTGGTTGGAAATGACCCGGGAGGGAGAATATATTAAGGCATGCCAGAACCAGAACTTCGCATTGGCTGATGGGAAAACACGTGGTGCTGTAGGACAGGTCCAACTAATATATGACTGGCATGGAATAATGTATCCTATGGAGACATATGTTATGGCTGACGACCACCTAGCCTTTCCTTTCATTCTGGGTTTAGATTTCATGAGTAAGACATCCACTATTCTCAATCTCGGGGACCATACATATGGGGTAAAGGGACCAGGGGATTATACATTCCATCCTTTCCTGTCTCAACCTGGGGAATGTAATTTAAAATCCAGTGAACAATATTTTCAGGCCGGACTCTATGTGGCTGTACCCTCCCCTAGATCTGAGACCCAAACTCTCTCCTGTGAGGCAATAATGCCCTCCTCAACGCTCCCACCGGAGGTGGTGGAGCTGCTCCGAGCATCGCCTAGTGTGTGTACTGGGAAACTGGGTCGGACCACAGTGGAGAAACATAAAATCTTCACCTCAGATGAGGTCCCGGTGAGGTGTAAGGCATATAGAGTGTCACCGCATAAAAGGAAAATTATTGCTGAACACGTGGAAAAAATGTTGGAGGAAGGGGTACTTGAACCCTCTCAGTCTGCCTGGGGAGCACTAGTAGTCCTGGTCCCCAAACCTGACGGATCTCTAAGGTTTTGTGTGGACTATCGTCGGCTCAACGCTAAGACACCCCTTGATGCTTACCCCATGCCTCTCATCCATGACCTTTTGGAATCTATGCACGGGGCTACTGTCTTTAGCACCCTGGACTTGAAGTCTGGATACTGGCAGGTGGCCATGGAGGAAGATAGTAAGGTCAAAACAGCCGTCATCACTCCTGATGGCCTATTTCAGTTCACCGCCATGCCGTTTGGACTAAAGAACGCAGGAGCCACGTTTCAGAGGCTTATGGAAAAAGTTCTGGGAGAGCTGAGAGGGAAAATATGCTGCGTTTACATCGATGACGTCATCGTGTTCTCCCCGACTCCGGAGCAGCACCAAAAGGATTTAAATGATGTATTCAAAAAGATCCACCTGGCCAACCTGTCCCTCAACCTAAAGAAATGTCACTTTTTCCAAAAAGAACTGAAATTCCTCGGACATGTTGTGTCAGGAAAAGGAGTACAGGTTGATCCTGAAAAGACACTGGCAGTTACTGCCTATCCACCACCCACCAATGTCAAGTCCCTGCAATGCTTTCTGGGGATGGTTGGGTGGTACCACAAGTTTATTGACCATTTTGCAGACCTGGCAGCTCCACTGAACCGTCTGACTCGAAAAGGAGTAGAGTGGGTGTGGTCAAAAGAATGCCAAGAGAATTTCGAGCATCTGAAGGAAGCCCTGATGAAGGCTCCTATCCTAACACAACCTGATTATACCATACCTTTCGAGGTACACACTGATGCTAGTGACGTGGGACTGGGGGCTGTACTCGTACAGACTACTGGAGGAAGTGAGCGGGTGATTGCTTTCGCTTCCAGAGTCCTGAGAGGAGCGGAATGCCATTATTCCACCTCAGAGAAAGAATGCCTTGCAGTGGTTTGGGCTGTGGAAAAATGGAGGCACTATTTGGAAGGAGTAGACTTCACAGTATACACTGACCATGCGGCTTTGACATGGGCCTTTAACTGCCCCAAAACCTCTTCCAGGCTCACTCGGTGGATTTTATGGTTACAACAATTCCACTTCAAAGTACAGTACCGGAAAGGACTACACAACATTGTGCCTGACGCTCTGTCCAGATCAGCTGCATCTCCCTCCTGTCTGGCCTGTGTGGCAGTGAAAACCAGCTGCAGCTCCACAGACCTACCTACCTCCCTCTCTGAAATAAGAGAGGCACAGGAAAAAGAGCCTGAGATAGTCAGCCTGGTTAGAGGAGATACATCCCTCAGTAGACCGGATAGAGTGAGTTTCATTAATATACAAGGACTGGTATATCGGAGGTCCCCTACGAAGGATGGAGGAGATAAGTACCAGTTGGTGGTACCAAAGATGCTGATTAAGTCATTTCTGGGATATTTCCATGATCATCCACTCAGTGGGCACCTAGGGAGGCTGAAAACCATAGTAAGAGTCCTCGAGGTGGCCTGGTGGCCCACAATGAGGAAGGACATCTGGGATTACGTCAGACATTGCTGTACCTGTCAGGCCTATAAAGCCGAAAATAAAAAACTTGCTGGGTTCATGCAGCCTACTCCGGTGGAAGAGCCATGGGAAAAGTTGGGTTTGGATCTCATGGGCCCATTTCCTCGAAGTAAAAAAGGAAACGTTTTTCTGTTGGTCATTGTAGGCTATTTCACCAAGTGGGTGGAATTATTTCCTTTGAAGGATGGCAAGGCGCATCGCATTGTAACAGTCTTAAAGGAGGAAATCTTCACTCGTTTTGGAGTTCCCCCGGGTTTCGGACAGAGGGCCACAGTTCACTGGTCATGAAATGGCTAACCTCTGTAAGAGCTGGGGAGTGACCCATAAACTCACCATCAGCTACCATCCGCAAGCCAACCTCACTGAGAGGGCCAATAGAAATATCAAAACGATGATCGCCTCCTACGTGGGAAACCAACACAAAAACTGGGATCAGTGGATCAAAGAATTTCGGTTTGCCAGTAACGCAGCTTACCATGAAACAACTGGAAGGTCACCTGCTGAGTTGACTCTGGGGAGAAAATTAAGAGAAGGGACCCCTGGAGCGGCTCATCAACCCACCACCTTCACCTCAGCAGCCAACCTACTACATTTTGGAAAGACAGCAGAAAATGAATGAAGAAGTAAAACAGAGAGTTGGACGGTGTCAGACCAGACAAGCTAAGTTTTATAATGCCCGCAGAAGAGGTGCACATTTCCTGACGGGAGACTTGGTCTGGGTGCGCACCCATCCTCTCTCCAGTGCATCAGAACATTTCTCATCTAAGCTAGCGCCCAAATGGTCAGGACCAGCAACTGTGATGAAGGGTGCCTGTGAATTATCAAGTACAATGGAATGACCAAGTTAAAAAGATTGACTCAGTGCATGTAGTTAATCTGAAGCCCTATTATGGGGTTCAGCCTCCCGTATCTCAGGCTGGGGGGGGGGGGGGGGGGGGGGGGGGGGGTCTGTGACACTGTAAATGTGTCAAGCATACCAGCAAATGCATAGTCGAGGTGACATTAGCGTTTGTAAGTTATGCTATGTAGATTGTCCATTGTATGTGTAAAAGATACCTGGGTCTGTTTAATTGAGTTTTTTTAAGGATAAGGTGCCGCCTAGTCACGACCTCCATGGGTTTAAAAGACTCATGGGAAAGCGGGCGCGAGAGGCCAGAAAGAGAGGAGGCGGAAGCGACAGGAGGAGAAAATAGTGATCGACGACCGAAGCAGTGATTATTGGAGGCGCCAGCAAGAGAACGGCTGTGGCCTACCTGAGGGGAAGCTCCACGTATCTACGGACTGGACCGATTATCCATCGGATTAATCGTGCCGTAACCTGGGAGTTTATCCATTCATTTGGGCAGGATATTGGTACGCTCTGCAGAAGTTTGGTGAGCGACTCTGGACCACAAAACAGGTCGGCTGGATAGCTCAGTTGATAACTTCCTGGACTGTGTGTGGGAGGCCCGGGTTCGAATCCCGGATGTGGGTGAGATCAAACTTGTTTTACTTTTCTCATTTTTTACTCTCCCAGAGACGCTGGAGATCGCTATTGTTTGGAATTCTCGTTTGGAGTTGGTGGAATACCCATTTTTGATTTCTTTATATAAACAGAGCAGAAACGGACTGCATCTGTGCAAAAGACAATGAACACTGACTGAGTGTGGGGATTTGGTGGGGTTGCATTGGTGTGGTGTATGACCATATGTTAATACATATTTGAAAAGTGTTCTTGTGTTTGGTGGTTTTGTGTTTTTCCTTAAAACATTGCAATAGCACGACCCCTTGGTAGTAGCTAATGATAATAACCTTATCAAATTGTTACAGGCTGAATGCTGAAATCGTTGCTGTACTAAACGGACATACCTTTCATGTGTGAGACATTCTGAGAGGGAGAGCTTCTGTTCTACAGCCTACTCCACAACTGAGGCTAGCTAGGTACGATACTGACGAGTGTTGGCCTCGGTCAGAAAAATAACAGAATGTAACTTACAGCGACAGATTCACAGTAGATGTTCTCAATAATCTTAATCCACTGTAATAGAATACAAGGACCTTATTCATCACACAGTACATAACTTTCTCACAGTATTTCATTGTTTACTGTAATTTTCCACAACAAATGTGGAACAGCTCCAGAATGAACACTTTATAAACAATCTGAAATCTTCACTGACACTGATGTGGACAGACTGAGAGTGTCTCTGTCAGTGCTAGAGCACTGACAAAATGCCAAAGTGATCAAACATCAGGCAGAAAGGATGAGAGCAGAGAACTGGTCTGTGGTCAGCACCTGCAGAACCACTCCTTTATAGGGGCTGTCTTGATCACTGCCTCTCATTTCCACCTGTTGTCTGTTCCATTTGCACAACAGCAGCTGAAACTGATACACTATCAGTGTTGATCCTAACTGGACAGGCTGGTTTCACACAAGTGCTGCTTCGGACAGTTTGTCAGTGAGGGTGTCAGTGTCAGACACACTCTGTGTCTTCTAACAACCACACCTGCACATAAAAGCCTGGACTGAGCTATAACTGACTGAGACATGAAGAAGACTTTAACAGGAGCACTGAAATATTTCAGACGTGAAATCACTGACACCAAGGTCACCCTGCTATTGTTTTTTCTTTCTGTAGGGATATAGTAAGACTGATGAAGAAAGAAGTGCATTCAGACAGAAAGGACGCTGCAGGAGGAGAGCTGGCCCAGCAGTGCAGGCAGCAGTGCAGCTGTGTTCATTGATCAGCTGCTGCTCATTGACTCATCACTCTGCTGTACAGGTGTCCTTCATCATCCCAGCATGGAGACAGCAGTGATCAGGATCTCTGTTCAGACAGGTGAGCTGTCACAGAGCTCAGAAGCTGCAGTCTAATCATTTGTTCCAGCCAGCACGCTGCTTATGCACATTGTACACAGCAACATCACCAGGATCCTCCTGCAGCTTCTCACAAAGAGTTATCCAGCTTCTTAGAAGAGGACTGCATAGACCCTGACAGGAACATAAAGGAGTGTTCTCTAGCAGAGGGTGGTTTCCATCCATCGACATTTCAATTTAAATGAAGCCAAAACACTAAAAGTGTCTCTGTCTCTTCCACAGCACCTGACTTGCGATTGGACGTGTTCAGAGTGATGTAGCCGTGAGCTGCCTAAATGTCAGCTATGATGTATTTCATGCATGTCATACTTTTTGTACTTATGTCCATCAAAGACCAAAATTGAAGATGTGAACCTTCTGACACTTTTCATCGATTGTGTGACTGTTGATCTTCTGCTCTGTGATCAGATAAAAAATACACAACACAAAGCTGGATCTGTGACACACACACAATTAATGAAAGAAATGATCTTCCAATTCTTCTGTCAATCAGTGGTGGGGACATGTAATTGGCTGTTTTTTGCCACAGGCTTGTGTTCGGACAGTATTTGTTGAGTGTGTATTTTTTTTAAATATAAGATTTACCAGTTGAAATTGTTGACTTGTACCCTCACAGTCCATAGTTATCTCCAGAGCCTCCTGTGTGCTGTAGTGTCTTTCCATGTCCAATGACCCCTGCAAAATGACTCCTGCTGCTCTACTGCTGCTTAGATGCAGTGCACCTGCATGAACAACCTGAGCAACAACCAAAACAAAGTCCAGTTTTTTTTGATACCTGTTGAAAGAGGAAAGACCTTTGAAGCTGGACACACACGTGCACACACACACACACACACACAGAGGTGCTTACAACCAGCACACAAAAGCGCTTTCACATTCACACACGCACATCATTATCAAGTGAGTTTACAAATTCAGGAGCAAGACACCCTGGCAGAAAATAATAAAAATTGTGAATTTTTGCCACATGGTTTGAATGGGAAAAAATAGCGCCAACTAGTGGACAAATATAAAAATTACAATTTGGAAGCCTGTAGTTTAAAATGATATCTCGACATAAAGAACTGCATATTTTATGTTGTTTTATGTTGTAAGATAAATGGAGGGTCAAAAATGGCAGTTTCAATGGTTTTCAATGGGGCACGTTTTGTCCCGAGGGACAAATGTGTGAGTTTTTGCATAGCACAGCCATTATAGGCTAATTTAAGGAACCGAGGCTAAAATTCAAAAATTTGTTAAAAATGAATATCCTTTAGCAATTTTGAGCTATGTACCTTCAACACACCTAAAATGTCTTGAAAATGGAAAATGAAATGGCACAAAATGTCCCGAGGGTCTCCTGAGGATTAATGTTATACAATCGTGTAGACAGACTTTTTGTTTTATATCACTTGAATAGTTATAGGTCTGTTGAAAAGTATGTAACTTGAAAGGGTTTATATCACTTGAAGAAAAAAAGAAGAAAAAGAAGAACAGATTGAAAAGGACGGTGTGGCCTAATACACAAGCTGGATCTGGATTTGTTTTGTTTCAGATAGCGTGAAAAAAAGAAGAGAAAGTTTAGCAGAGAAGAACAGAATTAGCAGGACAAGAAAGAAGAGAGAGGGAGTTGGGATGGGAGAAACAAGACTGCCAGACTTTTATTCATATTTTATTCATATAGTTGTGAGATGAACATTTTGATATGTGGCTGAAATCAGTGAATGTATGCTGAAGATACGCTGCGCCAAAAAACGTATGGAAGAATAAGAAAGAAGAAAGAGGGCGAAGAACAATAGTTTGATTGTTGCCTAGCAACGGCAATCAAACTAATCAGCTAAAAACACATGTGCAATGCATGATGGGTAGTTTTTAAATGTCAACATGTTTACATGTCTCCATGGTGATGTGAAATGCTTTGATGACAAGAGTTCCATTCACAGTGTGTCTTTGAACTTCTGTTACGTACTGAGAGGAGCCAGGCAACAAACACAGAGAAAATATAAAGTCTGCAAAGTCAACATGACTCAAAAAGACGGGGAATTAGTTTACAAGGATCTCCTTGACCAGGAGCTTTTCTGTGATGCTGTCATCAGAGTGGAGGAGGTTGACTTTAATATCCACAAAGTCATCTTGGCGAACTGCAGCCCTTACTTCAGGTGAAGTGATTATCTCAATTTTAAATGAATGTGTCAGTAACCTTTACATAGGGAGACAAAATGATGTGAGTGTTGGAGATTATTCAATCTTGTTTTTATAGCTCACAGTGTTTCAGTGTGTTTGCGGATATTGTTGTGATGACTAGTCAACTGCTGGGGAAAATGTTGTCAGCCTGACCTCATAAAGAAAGCAGCAGCAGTCCTTAATGTTTGAACATGACAAAAACAACCGGTGAACAAGTGTGTGTTAATCTGCTGGCCCCAGGTGGGACTTGGATGATAGGACATGTTTGACATGTTGACATTAAAGCATCTAATAGTGATTTCTCCCTCTATAGCCTCAAACTTATTTTATCTTAAACTTAAACTTGATGTATAGTTTAGAAGTCATAAGTGAATTAGATAATGTTACAGCAAGCAGATTTAGACCTTTAACTAGACTGTTGAATAAAGTTACCCGTAAATCCACCAGTGACTTAGTGACTCATTTTAGTATCTGTTTTAAAAACTGAAATGCATCAAAGTGGTGTATAATGTTGTGGAACTTTTTCTGTGTCTTTCAGAGCTCTCTTCACACGCTGGTCTGAACCTGACAAGAAAGTCTACATTATTCCTGACCTATCCTCAGACATGATGGAGCTCATCATTGAGTTTGCATACACCGGCTCTGTTAACGTGACAGAGTCCAATGCACGGAGGCTTTTCATGGCAGCTGATTACCTCAATATAGTGGAGCTGGTGCAAATATGCTGCAACTTTTTTGAAAAGACGCTCTGCCCAGACAACTGCATCGGCATCTGGCAGTTCACAAAAACCTACCACGCCCCTGAACTGCACCTCAAGGCTTTCCACTATGTCCTCAGTCACTTTGAGGAAGTGGCTTTCGGTGAAGAGTTCCTGCAGCTCTCGGCCCAGGATGTCAGTGACATCATCAGCCGTGACAACCTCAATGTGAGACAGGAGGCAGCTGTGTTTGAGGCCATTATTCGGTGGATCACACATGAACCTCAGGAACGAGAAGGATGCGCAGATCTTCTCTTGCCAAAGGTACTTTATATTATACATTATAATTTTCCCTTTATAGGTTAATCTATTTCAAGACAGTGACTGAAGCCAACCTCAGCCCAATAGAGGGTTATCAGTTATTAGATGTCATGATGATGGTCAGTACAGCCATCCTTTACCCTTTTATAGGCCAGAAGGTGCAATATCATCTGTTCTGATGAGTGATAATAGAAAGCACCACAGACTACCTGAGTGATATCTGCACGGCAGCATGTCATTTCTCTCTGCGCTGCTGTCTGTGCAGAGGCCCGATGTGCGTACACACACAGACGCATGCACAGACAAACACACACAGACACACACCGTCGGACAGAGAACGTGTGTTGCTTTGTCCTTTGCTCATTACATGCTAGTAGGATAGACTGAACTTTATGACTACGCTAGGTTAAGCTAAAGTTACTGATGTCCGTGTTTTTATTTTATTTTTCTATTGAAATATGCTATTTACATCCCGCTCTGTAAACCATTACAGGACCTTCGGCAGCTTTTGCGCACGGTCAGACGCAGAGTGCTGTGGGTCTCTCTGCTCTGCCTGCAGCTGAACCTGCTGCGAACCGAAACACGTGTACCGGATTTTTTTCCTACCTACCTATGAAAGAGCAAGAAATGAAAATATAAGAAAACAAAAACCTCCTGTTAAACCTGGTCGCTGGCACAAGCATTTATAATCATTTATTATTATTAGTACAAGTACATAAACTAATAAGGAACATATACATGTAATGCTGGCTATTTGCATAAGCTTTGTGTGCAGGTTAATGCAACTCAGACAATCAATAAGCTGATAATGATACTATGACAGATGAAGGGAGGAGAGTAATGAGAGGAATGAAAAAATATATTAAAGATAATCAAAGAGGGCTCAGTCCATCTGACTGACTGCCACGATGTAGAACAAAGAGAATGAAGACCTCCTTTGTTCCGGTTGCTAATAGCATTTCAAATAACTGACCATTATTTTATTGTTTTACTTGTTGTATTTATTGTGATGTTCTTTATTAGGAACCATGATTTTTTTATGTGTTTTTATTTATTCTGACACAGACTTTTAAGTTATATCCTCTTTCTTCTCTGTATTGTTGTAGGTCAGGCTGAGCATGATGCCTACAGAGTACATACAGAGTCATGTGCTGTCCAATAAGCTGGTGATGGACAACTTGAGGTGCCAGGCCATGGCCTCTGAGGTCATCGAATGCAAAGACAGAATCCTCGGTCAGCCTCGTCTGCCTTCTGCCATCCTATTGGCCATTGGAGGCTGGAGCAGCAGCAGCAGACGTATAACTAATGTAATCGAGGCATTTGGCGTACGTGCAAATCACTGGATGAACATTACAAACCTTTCTGAGCCTCTTCGTGCCTGTCATGGTGCAGCCTACCTCGGTGGGTATGTCTACTGTGTTGGTGGCTTTGACCAGGTGTCCAAAGCCATGAATAGTGTGTGCAGGTTTGACCTGAGCACACGAACATGGCAAGAGGTGGCACCGATGCACTATCGCCGCAGTTATGTGAGCGTGACTGTGCTGAACGGGTGCATCTACGCCATGGGAGGCTATGGTGAGCACACACATCTCAGCAGTGCTGAGTTCTACCAGCCAGAAACCAACCAGTGGCTTCAAATTGCACCCATGCATGAGCAGAGGAGCGACGCCAGCTGCACAGCACTCAACAGCAAGGTGGGTGGAACACAGTGGAACATACATAAGATCTGTTTACAAAACACTGCTGCCAGTTTGATCCAACAAAAATGACAATTTCTTATTGTCCCCCCCCTTTTTGTATTCAGATCTACATATGTGGTGGATTTGACGGGAATGAGTACCTGCAAACAGCAGAGTGCTACAACCCAGAGACCAACCAGTGGACCCTGATCTCTCCCATGACCAGCCGGTGTAGAGGACTAGGAGTCATTGCATACGACAACCATGTTTATGCAGTAAGTGCATGAAAGAAATGTGTGACCAGCTTTCATCAGCAGTTTTTTATGTGACAATTGAATTGATAAGTGATGCATCTTCTTCTCATCTTTGACTCCAAAGGTTGGTGGCTTCGATGGAACAGGCTGTCTGCAGACCGCTGAGGTCTACAACCCTCAAACCAACACCTGGCACAACGTGTCCTCCATGATGACCCCCCGCTGCAACTTTGGCATTGAAGTAGTTGAGGACCGGCTCTTTGTTGTCGGGGGCAGAACCTCTAATGTTGAGTACTATGACAGAGAGACGAACCTGAGTGGTCTCAGGCCTGTGACATGAACGTCGGCCGCAGCGAGCTGAGCTGCTGTGTGCTTTCTGGTCTTCCCAACATGGCCGACTACACCATCCCTCGTGATTCGTGATTTCTGTAAATCTTGTATAAATATGAATGAATGAATAAATGTATAAAGTGATGTAACAACACTGTCACAGTACCTGGCTGTAAATGTATATCATCTGTTTATTCCACTCTTATGCAGTCTGCATGTATGTTTTAGGCTCGCAGTTATGCTGTACACATCTGGATTGCTAGACCTGTCCCAGCCACCATACAGTATGGTGCTGTTTGGGACCATGAGCTCCCTCTCACTTAGTGTCAATTACCTTTGAATTATAAAATGAAGCACTTTCTCCTTGGTAAAAGGAGTGTACCATTAAAACACTACTATTTATGTGCGGATCTGATTGAACATCATGAAACAATTTTCAGAGTTTGACAGGCTAAGTTTATTTTTTACCTAATGGTCGCTCACATCAAGCAGCTGTGGTAGACATTTTTTAAAATAACAGTGTACGACTTTACAGTTTTGATTTACTCTTGCTGATTTCACCGTGTTATGTTGAACCACAGGAGGCGGCTGCTTTCAGAGACTTGGCTCTAAACTCCCTCCTTTACCTACTCAGCAGCAAACAGCAGGAGCTGACAGACAGCATTGGCAACTGCCTGGTGAACATATGGAGCATTTGGTAGCTAGAGAGGCAGATGTAGAAACCAAAAAAAAAAACATAGAACCAAAGGAGAGTGAATATTGGGCTTACGTTCACCAGGTGGACAGAGACACAGCTCCAAATGAATGATGTTCCAAAACAGCTGGCTGTGTAAATAAACAACTGTTTGCTATCAGGTTAGAAAAAGATGATAATGGCATTGTTGTGCTGACAAAAAGGGCTTAACTTAAGAGAATCTGACTCCTTCAAAGCTGCTTCACATACCATCATATTTTTGGAGACCTTTATGTACAGCATCAACATATTTTTCATATCAATGGTTATTAAGATTAAGAAACCTTTATTAGTCCCACAATGGGGAAATTGCATAATAGTGATAAGAGACAGTCTGTTATACGTGGAGGGCGTATACGAAACTTAAAAGACATTGAAGTTCTCCACTCACATCTTTGATGTGAGTGGAGAACTTCAATGTCTCCACACACTCACATCTTTGATGTGAGTGTGTGTGTGTATTCTCACAGGTCCTCCTGCTACACGACCTTGAGTATATCTTGTCTCTTTGGCAAGCTTGTGTTTTCATCTTTGGGGTCAACTAAGGGGTTTGCAGTTCGAATTTCTAGACTAACCATTAAACATCAGAATACTTTATGGCCTCAGTCAGAGGTCTCGATCTATGAGCAACCATACACTTTTACCATATGTGCAAACAAACATATATTTTGACCAGGTTTGAACATATATTTCCACAATTCCCCCTTTTGGACTCTACTAAGAGTCCAACACTCAGAAATATAAGGAAAAAGAAACAATAAACGGTCACATCAGCAAATAGGAAAACACTGTGTGTAATCAAACAAAACTATGGGTAAAAGTGACATCTATATGTAACAACACTGTGAGTAAATGTCCAAACACCTGGTGTGTGTGTATGCGTGTCAAAACCATAAATGAAGGTGCAAAAAAGAAAAACTCTGTGAAAAATGTAGTGTATTAAAAAACATATCATGTGAGTACATAAAACGAAACGTGATGGCAAAGTTTAAATCCCTGCATAGCAGCGCACATATGAACAAGAAAAGCAGGAACCCGGGCATAATTTTAATACTTCAGCAAAACGTTGTATTCACTACACAGTTAATAGGTGCCGTTGCAGCGTTGTCCTGGCAAGTCACAGTGCAGCCAAAAGATAAGAGACACTACGATCACAGTCAGAAAAAGCAAACCCACAACGAACCGAGGAGAGGGAGGGTAATGCATGCTGAAAAGTGAGTGACAGCTGGTGGGGGTATTTAAAGACGGTCGGTCTTTCACCGTTCCCGCCCCCTGTAATAGAAAAAAACTAAATGGAAATTAAACTGGTAGTCTGTCTGTGTGTGAGTGTGTGTATGTGCTAGAATGTCAGAGTCAGGCAGAAAATTTTTTTTTTTTTTTTTTTTTTAAAGGCACACGTTGACAGCCAGGTGTGTAGACAGATTCTGTGGTGTAATCAGGAAACAACACATCATAAAATGTCAGATCATTGACGTAGAAATGTCTTAATCACTGCCCATGTAAACACTAGTAGGACAATGCACCAGCCTACAAGGAAAATGTTCAAAAGTGTGTCATTCAGCCGTCCACGGGTGGGTCTCTGTCCGTCTGCCTCGTCCATCCAGCCCCCGTCAGGTCGTCTGCTTCTCTCGTCCCGCAGGATGATCTTCTTTCTTCAGATCACTGGGGTAGACTACCCAGGACCCTTGATCTCTGTCAGGGGATTATTCTGCCCCTTTTGTGACAGGATCTGTGTCTGAATCAGCCGATTCAGACTTCTGTGCCCTCAGATCAGCTTGGACGTCCTGTAGAGAGCGTTGAGGCTCCTCTGCGCCTGCGCACTGGCTCCAGTGATACCAGGTGTCCCCCTTTCCTTTCAGCCGAACCGCGTGAGAGGTGCGTTCCGTCACTTGGTAGGGACCGGTCCACCTTGGTTCCGACCACTTCCGTTTGATGACCCTCAGAAGCACCCAGTCAGCCTCAGGCGGAGCCCCGCTGGCAGCTGCTGGATGTCGGTCCTGTACCTGCTTGGAAAAGTTGGTCACCAAACCCTGCAGTTCGTGGAAATAAGCTTTAGAAGTTAACATCTGATCATCATGTTGCATCAAAGGAAGTTTAGAATGTGGTCCTGGAAAAGCTCTTCCTGTCTGCAATTCATGTGGTGTCAGTCCTGTAGAGTGATTTACTGAACTTCTGATAGACATTAGGGCTAAAGGTAATGCATCCAGCCAATTCATGTTTGTCTGTGCACAGATTTTGGCCAATTTGTGTTTGATGGATTGATTCATTCTCTCAACTTTGCCTTGAGACTGTGGGTGGTAAACTGTACCAAAGGCATGTTTAAGTCCCAGCATTGCCTCCACCTGCTGGAGGTCTTTATTTTTGAAGTGTGTGCCATTGTCAGATCTGATTTTCTCAGGAAAACCATGTCTGGGAATGTAGGTGTTAATCAGAAACTTAATGACTGTTTTACTGTCCTCTCTTTTTGCAGGAC
This sequence comes from Parambassis ranga, assembly GCF_900634625.1. Taxonomy (NCBI): domain Eukaryota; kingdom Metazoa; phylum Chordata; class Actinopteri; family Ambassidae; genus Parambassis; species Parambassis ranga. The sequence goes on along the minus strand of NW_021144800.1, from coordinate 1,217,157 downwards.
AGGCTTCTGGCCATCCTGAGTATGCATCAACACACATCAAAATGTATCTGTGTCCTCTCACAGAGTCAACCATGTCAGTGTAGTCAATGATTATTTCTCTACCTGTCTTGGTCTCTAGAGGATATTTTCCAATTTCTGGTTTGATAGTCGGTCTGGGGTTGTATTTACGACATTGGTCACATGTTCTGATCAAATACTGAGCCATGTCTTTCATGTAGGGGTGCCACCAGTGCTCAAGATTTTTCATCATCTGTGCCACCCCCACATGGCCTACCCCATGCGCTTCCTCCATGGCAGTCTGTCTCAGTCCAGGTGGCAGTATGGGGCGTCCGTCAGGCCCTCTCCATACTCCTCCTGTGTCAGTCGCCCCTCTAGCTTTCCACAGTGTTTTTTCCTGTGGAGAAGCTTTGTTTTGCAATTGCATCAAATCAGTCCAATCAACAGGGGGAGGCAAGTCTGTTTCTGAACACATAAAAATCATTCGCTCAACATAGCCTGCTGCCTGTTTTGCTGCCTGATCTGCTGCATTGTTTCCTCTTGTGACCCTGTCAGTTCCTGCTCCATGACCTTTGCACTTAATCACAGCCACTTTGCTAGGCAACAACAGAGCTTCAGCAAGCTCTCTCATTTCAGCCTCATGCCGTATAGGTTTGTTAGTTGCAGTGAGAAAACCTGCTCTCAGCCATTGCCCTAATTCCACATGCACTGCTCCTGCCGCATATGCTGAGTCAGTAAAAACATTGATGTCCTGTCCTTGACCTATCTTTAGTGCCTCAATCACTGCCCTCACCTGGGCTCTCTGCGCTGACTGCTGTCCCTCTAATCTTTCTGCTTTCAGTGTTCTCATTTCTTCCCCTGTGTCTTCAACAACTGCGTATGCTGCTCTGAGTCCTTCTGTGTCATGTCTAAAACAGCACCCATCTGTGAACAGATTTCTGGCCTCTGAAAGAGGTGTGGCTTGTAAATCGACTCTGACCTTTTCTTCCCTAATCACCCTCTCTGTGCATGTGTGTGGCTCTCCTGTTCCTATCTGGTCTGCCATGTTGATGCCCTCATGTGTGAAGGTGATGTTTGGTGCTTCTAAAATCTTGCTCAACCTCCTCTGTCTCAATGAGGTGAGTGTGAATGTCTCTGAGTTCACGTATGCCACTACACTATGTGTTGTCAGTACATACAGCTGGTGTCCCATGACCATGTGTGCGGTTTTTTGAATTAGCTTAGCTATTCCTGCTGCGTGTTGTGTGCACTGAGGGTGTCTTTTCTCCATGTTGTCCAGGGGGACACTGATGTACATCAGTATTACTCTCGCTCCCCCTTTTCTCTGGAACAGGATGCCATTGATGCAGGCATCCGTTCCAGAGACATCCAAATAGAAAGGTAAAGTGTAGTCAGGGGTGGCTAGTTCTGCTGCAGTGGCCAAAGATTGTTTAAGAGCAATGAATGCTTGTTCAGCTGCCTGCGTCCAATTTAGGCGAGCTGACACATTACGCATGCCATGTTCTTTGACAAGGTCTCTGAGAGGTTGTGTGAGGCCAGTGTAGTTAGCAACAAAGTTTCTACTGTAGCCAGTCAGACCGAGAAATGAGAGCATGTCCTTCACTTTGTCAGGACGCGGATGATGCAAAATGGTAGATTTGTGTGAAGGCGATATGCTGACTCCCTTTTGTGAAACAATGCGTCCTAAGAAAGCAACTTGTTTCCTGACTAATTGGAGTTTAGATTTGCTGACCTTAAAACCAGCTGTGGCCAGATGTTGCAAAACAGCCTGCGTGGCATCCAGGCAGATTGCTGCCGTTGGAGCTGCGATAAGAAGGTCATCAACGTACTGAATGAGTGTAGTGTTTTCTGGGAGGGTGCAGTGACTGAGTATCTGTTTCAAAACCTGATTAAAAATACCGGGGGAGAGCGCAAAACCTTGAGGTAGCCTGGTGTAGCGATACTGCGTTCCCTGATATGTGAATGAGAAAATGTCTCTGCATTCAGGTGCCAGAGGGAGACAAAAGAAAGCATTAGCTAAATCTATCCAGGTGAACCAGCTCTGTGAAGGATCCAGTTGGGCCAATGCCACGTATGGATTCGGAACTGGTACCATGGGGGTTGACAGTGCAGCGTTAATGTCCCTCAGATCATGTGCCATGCGATATTTACCTGTCCCTTTCTTTTCTACAGGTAGGATGGGAGTGTTCCAATCTGAGTGAGAGAGTTCCAGCACGCCATTTTCAAAGAGTCCATGAATAGTATCTGCAATGCCAGCTCCGGCTGCTGGCTTGTGGGGATACTGTGGTATCCATAAAGGGCCTGGAGTGTTAATCTGAAACGTCACAGGTTCACAGTCCACCAGACCCACATCAGTGGGTCTGTCTGCCCATAAATGTGGTGGCAAGCTGTCAATCACAGGGCTTCCACTGCAGGTAGGCAGAGAGGATTCCTGGGTTCTGGGGAGTTTCAGGATGTAACATGCCCCAGTAGATGTCAGCACATGGGTCAGTCACAGGTCTCATCAGATATTGTCCGCCTGTGTCTGCAACATTACAGTGGAACATGGTGCCGTCCGGCAGTGTCACTGTCAGCCCGTCTGGGCCGCACAAAATAGATGCTCCAAACTTAATCAGCAAGTCTCTCCCCAGTATATTCAGAGGCAGAAGAGGTGAGTGTACAAAACAGTGTGAAACAGTCTGATGTCCCAGCTGAGCAGTCATGGGAGTGGTTATAGGCAGAGTCTGTTTATCCCCAGAGAAGCCCATCACAGTGATAGAGTTGCTGGACAGTTCCATAGAAGATGAGTGAAACAATGTAGAACAGGTGGCGCCAGTATCCACCAGAAAAGGCAGTGTCTCATCCTCTACTTGCATAGATAACATCGGATCTGCCGTAACGATGTAATCTGAGCTGCTCTGTGGGGCATGTCATTGTTGTGAGAAGTCACAATCCCACTGTTCCCAGCCGGAAACAGGAAACTGTCCAGTGAGTGGAGGTCCTGGGGGGCGGAAGGAAGCCCTCCGTGGACCAGACGCTGCACGTCCTCGGGCATACGGTCCCTGTCTGTGTGGACAGTCTTTGGCCCAGTGTCCCAACTCCTCACAGTAATAGCAGCGGTCACGACCTGGGTCTCCCCTCGGCTGTCCCCTAAGTGTTCCACCCCTTCCGTGCCTGCCTCTCCATCTGCCCCTCCCTGATCCGTACCCCCTGTAGGACCCCGTAGGCTGCTGATAATCAGGAGAATAAGGTGGTGGAGGCACCCAAGGTGTGCCAGGAGGTGCGTCAGAGCTTTCAGTGACAACCATGACTTTATTATTTTTATCTTTCTTTTTGTCATTGGCCTTCTGTCTGGCCTCAGTCAATTGCATTTTCAATAATTGTGTCTGCAAATCCTGGACATCCTTACTGTCAGCTTGTGCTGCCTCTTGGGCACGAGCCAAATGATGCACTAGATGTCTCTCCCACACACTGGAATCACACCCTGCCATGTCTGGGTTATTATCCATGGCAGTTTTTACAGTCTCAGGAACCCCGTTTAGGACGGCGGTCCTGTACCACACCCTCTGAATGCCTGGGTTACCAGGGTGGCACCCGGTGTGTTTGATCCATGTGTCTTTGCTTTGATTAAGATATTCTCTTGGACTCTGTTTGGGGTCCCATTTCAAAGTGGGAACGGCGGCTCCAGCAGGCAGAGGATATTTATTTCTTAGTGCTCTGCCTATTTCAGTGCTGACCTGAGTGAAAGGTGTGTCATCTCTCTGTCTAGTAGTGGCGGCGTCCTCCTCTATGTCCCTCACTTCTGAAGCTGTAAGACACCTAGAAATAACGGCCCGAAAATCACCTAGAGCGAGTCTGTGGCCTGCTGTCAGACTGTCAAGTTGACTCAGCCACATTGCTCCACCTTCGGCCACTGGAGGTAATTTATCCACTAGTGCCTGTACATCACCTAGTGGGAATGGACGATATTTGATCTGGTGTTCAGTTTGAATCAGTGGTAACTGATGGTTGAGTGTCTGTGTATTATCATGTCCTTGAGATCTAGTTGTCATGCGGTGTGTTCTGCTTCTGTGTGCTAAGTGTTCAGCTTCATGTGTTTTCAACCACTCCTCAGTAGCCTTGGCCTGTCTCTGTAATAAATCAAACATGTCTCCCTGCTCCGCGGACCAAACACCCTCGACCTGCATCTGAACTCCAGCTGTCCTCCCTTCCTGTGATCCGTCTTTCCACACGCCTCCCACCTGAAGTGTAGCGTCTCCAAATTGGGGGTTAGCGTGTACATATGTGTGTGGTGTTAAGTCCTGAGCTATAGCAGCCCGCAACTCCTTTAATTCTTCCTGCAACTGTTGCACCTTGTCTATTTCTCCCTGCTTTGTGTTCACAATGTCTGGTGTCTGTATTCTGTGTGACAGCGGGGCTTCAGCTGCAACACATAGTGCTCTGTCGCAGCTCGGTTCTCTCTCCTTTCTCCAAAACTCCTTCTGTAAACAACCTCTATCTTTCATGCCACGGCCTATTTCTCCCAACAAATTAATGACTGCCTCCCTCATCTGAGTCATCTCTTCTGATGCGGTTTTAGAGTCAAAAACCTGATGCAGCGCTTTCTCTAAAATAATCAGTTGAGCTTATACTGTTTTTAGTGGGCTGTTCGGACCCCACCCATCATCAACAGTGTCTCTGTTAAAATCTCCGTCCATGTCGTCAGTCATCAAAGTCTCAGTCATGTGATTACGTGAAAATTAAAAACTAAAGCTTAATAAGTTTGTGTTATTTGCAAAACTGTGCTCAGAAGAATTAACAAAACTATGTTGTTAGAAAAGTTCACAAAACTATGTTCACATCAGAAATATATACAAAAGTATGTGCACAACAAAAACACTAATCCAGTTCATGAGTGAACCTACTTCAACAGGCCACTGCTTTACGTTTACACCAATTATGGTTTCCAGCAGTGCTGCTCCTTCAGTTCACCTCGTCTCTGGCATTCATACACATTCCACACTCATGCTTTACCCATTTACTGTATACTGCGCGCTCTGTGTGTGTGTCAGTACTGTATCTTCACTTCTCTTTGTTTCTCTTTTTTTTTTTTTTTTATCTTTTATTATCAAAAATTTCCTTAAAATATTTACAGAAAGTCAAAACATGATATACTATTATTTCAGTTTAACAAAAAGGGAACATTCAAAATATACTAAACAGAAAAACTCTTATTCTTTTATCTCAAGGTTCAAAAAGCAAACTAAAACAAGAAACAGGAAAAACAAAATCTTCAGAAATTAAAGTATACTACACCCTCTTCAAAATGAAATAAACTATGCCCCTCCAAGAGTGCTTCCTTCACCTTTCCCTTGTCCCACATCACCATGGTGCGTATATACAATTGAAAAGTGCTTTTAAACACCCCCCACGGTGCGACTGGGCAGTTAGATTTCCTGTGTGTGTTTCTGGATGTGTATATTGCGTGCCTTATAAAAAGTCCTGCGGTGTTTCTTATTGTTTGTCCTTTCTTGTTTTTGTTTTTTTCCCCGAACAGCAAGAATAGTCTCCATTCCTCCTCCTGCTCCCAGTGACCGTTCGCCCTGGCCTCCAGTAGGTCTCTGAGCCTCTTCAGGGTGGCGCCGATGGCGGGGCAGTCAAGGAAGAGGTGTTCTAAAGTCTCGTCGGCTGCCCCGCAGACGGCGCAGCCCCTGCTGAATGCCTCTTTATTTATCTGATGGAGCACTATTCCCGGGTGTATCTTCCTGTGCCTTAGTCTGAAATCCATTGTGAGGACATTCCCAGGGGCCACGCCGCCTCTGAGTGTGGCCCAGATCCTGTCCCCCCGGAGGCCAGGGAAAACCCTCCTCCACGCCTGGTCAGCCGCTGGTGGTCTTCTCTTGTTCCGTATGAAGATGTTATATAGCCCTTTTGTGGTGATGTCTTGTAGACTTTTCTGCTCCTGTCGGGTATAAAACTCACAAGAGAGTTGGTTAGTTGTTCCTGGCTGCCTCCCCCCCTCAGCAACCGTAGCCAGCGCTGAGGGACAGAGGCAGCCAGTTTATCACACACATCCACAATTTTTCCTTTTCTAAAAACTATTTTTCCCCTCCTTAGGATGGCCAGGATCCCCGCCGCTTCTATGCCACCGGCCGGGTCGACAATGTCCCCAAGCCGGACTAGACCGGCTCGTTCCATGGCGGCACAGACCACCTCTCTCCCCTCCCAGGTAACATCTGGGTTGTCAAAGAGGGGCTGCGCCGCTGCCTGGAGGACACCGTCGACCCTTGCCTCCAGCAGAGGCCTCAGCTCAGCCCATGCCGTCATGATCTCCTCCGCCAGAGGGTCCACCACTCCTACACTCCTTGGTGAACGCCTCTGGCAGAGTGCCCACAGGTCCAAGGGCGGTCCGAGACACAGGTCCTTTGCTATATAGTTCTTCCAGATGAGGTTATTGTTTTCTAAGAGTTTTTTGATGATTTTGATCCTTAAAGCTTTTTTCCTGGATCCGATGTCTATTAGTCTCAGACCGCCCCTGTCCTCGGGCTGGATCATGACGTCATGGGCGACCTGGTTCATGTTAGACCTCCACAGGAAGCTGCCGATGGCTTTATTAATGTTGCTCTCCTGCTGCGGGGACAGAGGACAGACAGCCAGGACATGGTTTACGGTAGACATCATTAGTGAATTTATTACAGTTATTTTCCCTTTTATCCCCAGCTGTCTCTGCTTCCACAGGTTAATTATATTCTTGATTTTCCCTGTTAAAATGTCCCAATTTTTTTGATTTGCTCTCTCTTCATCTTTCCCCACCCACACCCCCAGTATCTTTATTTCCTCTCCCGCATTTTGAAACCCCCATGTGTTGTGTATGCTTTGTGCTCCCCCACACATCATTATTTGTGTTTTATTAATATTCATTTTTGCACCCGATGCTTTACAAAAAGAAACTATCGTGCCCATCACCTCATTAACACTATCTTTATCTACCACCGTGATATTTGTGTCGTCTGCGTACTGCACAATCTTGCAGCACGCAGACTCTCCCACTCTAATCCCTCTAATATTTACATTCCGTCTGACCGCTTCCGCCAGAGGCTCTGTCACCAGTGTGAAGAGCATGGCAGACAGCGGACAGCCCTGTCTGATCGATCTGCTCAGCGGAAACGCACCTGTGCACACGCCGTTTATTTTGACGCAGCTGGAGGCTCCGCTGTACAGTGTTTTGATCCAGTTAATGTACCGCTCTCCAAAACCCAGCCTCTCTAGGACTCGCCATAGAAAGGTGTGCTCCACACGGTCAAAAGCCTTTTCAAAATCTACACTCAGTAAAAAACCCCCCGTTGTGCACATGTGTTTGACCAGGCATCTGACGGCCAGGACAGAGTCAGAAATGTCTCTGCCCGGCACGCCATATGCCTGTGTCTCACCCACCACCTCCTCAATGACCCTTTTCAGCCTGTTTGCTAAAATTTTCGCGATTATTTTAAAATCCGTATTTAAAAGACTTATTGGTCTGTAGTTTTCTAGTTTGTTTTTATCCCCTTTCTTTTTATACACTAATGTTATTATCCCTTTTGCAAAGTTCTCCGTTGTTGTTTTCCTTCTTTCTATTTCGTTGAAGACGCGGCCCAGGATGGGAGCCAGGTTTGGACTGAAAGCTTGGTAAAATTCAGCTGTCAGTCCGTCCCATCCTGGGCTTTTCCCCGTATTTAATGATTTTATGGCTGTTGTGATTTGTTGTATTGTCAGGTCGGAGTCACAGAAGGCCCTGTCTGCTTCGTCTAGCTTTTTCTCGAGGTAATTTATATTTTTTTCCCTTTCGTCCTGATCCGTTTCTTCAGTTTGGAATAATTTGCCATAGAAATTCTGCGCCGTTTCTAAAATCCCTCCCAGATCCGTTATTATTTCTCCCGCACTGTTTACTACCGATTTTATGAAAGAATTTTCTTGTTTTCGTTTTTCCAACCCCAGAAAATAACTTGTAGATTTTTCCCCTTCCACTAAATATTTTGCTTTTGCTCTTATTGCCGCTGCTTTGCATTTGCTGGCCGTTAAATTGTGCAATTTTGCCTGCGCTGTTGCGAGTATGATCGTGTTTCGATCCGGATTTTCTTCCATTTTTTTCGCTTCTATTTTTATTATTTCTAATAATTCGTTCTCTTCCTGTTTTTCCTGCCATCTTTTCTTTTTGCTTTCATTTATGCAGAGTTTTTTTATCTTATTTTTTACACCCTCCCACCATTTCAATAAGTCTTCGGTTTCCGTTATTTCATATTTTATTTCGTTTAGAAAAGAGTTAATCTTTATTTTAAAATTTTCATTTTCCAAGATTTTATTGTTTAAAATCCACAAACCGCCGTTTCTGGGCCTGCCCGCTCCTCTCATGCGAACCTGAAGGAGGGAATGATCGCTCCACCTGTTAGGCATGTAATCCACAGTGTCCACCTCTGTGACTCTGTGACGCAAGATCTCACCCCGTGGGGTCAAAATGATCACCAGAACTGTGAGCAAAAATCCCAGAACCACACGGGGGGACCTAGTGAATGACCTCCGGAGAGCTGGGACCAAAGTAACAAAAGCTACCATCAGTAACACACTGCGCCGCCAGGGACTCAAATCCTGCAGTGCCAGACGTGTCCCCCTGCTTAAACCAGTACATATCCAGGCCCGTTTGAAGTTTGCTAGAGAGCATTTGGATGATCCAGAAGAGGATTGGGAGAATGTCATATGGTCAGATGAAACCAAAATAGAACTTTTTGGTAAAAACTCAACTTGTCGTGTTTGGAGGAGAAAGAATGCTGAGTTGCATCCGAAGAACACCATACCTACTGTGAAGCATGGGGGTGGAAACATCATGCTTTGGGGCTGTTTTTCTCCAAAGGGACCTGGATGACTGATCCGTGTAAATGAAAGAATGAATGGGGCCATGTATCGTGAGATTTTGAGTGAAAACCTCCTTCCATCAGCAAGAGCATTGAAGATGAAACGTGGCTGGGTCTTTCAACATGACAATGATCCCAAACACACCGCCCGGGCAACAAAGGAGTGGCTTCGTAAGAAGCATTGCAAGGTCCTGGAGTGGCCTTGCCAGTCTCCAGATCTCAACCCCATAGAAAATCTTTGGAGGGAGTTGAAAGTCTGTGTTACCCAGCGTCAGCCCCAAAACATTACTGCTCTAGAGGAGATCTGCATGGAGGAATGGGCCAAAATACCAGCAAAAGTGTGTGAAAACCTTGTGAAGACTTACAGAAAACGTTTGACCTCTGTCATTGCCAACAAAGGGTATATAACAAAGTATTGAGATGACATTTTGTTATTGACCAAATACTTATTTTCCACCATAATTTGCAAATAAATTCTTTAAAAATCCTACAATGTGATTTTCTGGATTTTTGTTTCTCATTTTGTCTCTCATAGTTGAGGTATACCTGTGATGAAAATTACAGGGCTCTCTCATCTTTTTAAATAGGAGAACTTGCACAATTGGTGGCTGACTAAATACTTTTTTTCCCCACTGTATACTGCGCGCTCTGTGTGTGTGTCAGTACTGTATCTTCACTTCTCTTTGTTTCTCTTTAGGGGTGCTTCATGAACTCACAGGACTTATTCTCTGGTCTTGCCGTCCAGTGTAAGAACGGCTCACAGTTATTTCATTATTTATTCTCTACTCTCTGGTCTTGTCATCTTTATCTCAGACGACTCACAGTTATGAGTCTCAGTGTTCCTTTCTTTTCTAGATTCTGGCCGACTGAGAAATATGGCACGCTGTGAATCTTATATATCTGTAATTTGGAAGCCTGTAGACTCACTACAACTCCCGCTTAACTAGTGCGGTCATTGTTTCAGTTTCCAGTCAGTCCAACATTCATACCATGTGTTTTTGCCTGGTCTTGTTCTTTTTCTCTCTCTCTTTTCTGTAGTGATTTAGGGTTCCTCAAGCCCCGGGCCTCAAACCCAGCTTTTCCAGCCTCTCGTCAGAGCACCGGTGGAGTCGCCACACTCAGGATTTTCTGCTACCCCTTTTTCTCTTAAATTCTCTTAATCCTCTGCAGGCATCATTTACTTATCTCTTAAACAGCTGTAGTCATTACTCATTCACCGTAGTCATAATTCATTCACTTACGGTTATTGTTAATTCACTGTAGTCATAATTCATTCACTTACAGTTATTGTTCATTCTCTTAAATTCATTCAGTCAATGTTCTTTTTACTTTTACAGACAGATTACTACTAAGACTCGGGACACGTTACATTTTAGAGTAGTCAATGCAGATATAAAAGGTCTGCTTACCTTATTGTTGCCATGGCACGTGTCCTCTGTCTGTTCGTAATCGGCCCCTGTGTTCAATTGACGGATCTGACCAGCAGCTGACCATTTGCATTCTGTCCGTCCCATGCATTAGGCTCGTTTTATTAATCTTACAACAAGGTGTGGTTACATTTACATAGAAAGGCATAAAAGGTAATGTTTTTCAGTAAAACATGCATATTCAATAATCACAAGGTGGAGGGCGTATACGAAACTTAAAAGACATTGAAGTTCTCCACTCACATCTTTGATGTGAGTGTGTGTGTGTATTCTCACAGGTCCTCCTGCTACACGACCTTGAGTATATCTTGTCTCTTTGGCAAGCTTGTGTTTTCATCTTTGGGGTCAACTAAGGGGTTTGCAGTTCGAATTTCTAGACTAACCATTAAACATCAGAATACTTTATGGCCTCAGTCAGAGGTCTCGATCTATGAGCAACCATACACTTTTACCATATGTGCAAACAAACATATATTTTGACCAGGTTTGACCATATATTTCCACACTTGTTTTCCCTCCTCTTCTTAAGTCCTGTGCTCCCTTTGTCCTCTTTGGATCATTGTTCTTTGTACCTGTGTGTTGTGGCTGCCTGCTGTCATGTCCTCCCTGTCAGTTCGTCCTCCTGTTCCTCTCTTTGGATTTATTTTGGTTTGGTTAGTGTTTTTCCTTGGTTTCATTTTGTACATTTGGGTTTTTTACTTTGGAGTTCATTCTGAGGTTTTGTTCCCAGCCTCTTATGTCAATAGCTGTGTCTCAATTCAGGGTCTGCATCCTTCGGAGTGCACATTTTAAGGCCGCTTACGTCACAACGCTGCGCGAAGACTGTCCCAATTCGCCAACATTCGAAGGGTCCTTCAAATGCGTCCTCCTTTTGCCTGAATTCGGAGGATGCATCGCTACCATCCTTCGTGGCCTTACATATCCCAAGATGCTTTGCGGGCCCATTTTTTTCAACAGTAAAATGACGGACCAAGCGAGCGGCACCGGCAGGAGTGCCGAATTCACATTTAAATGTAAGTAAAGGGCAGTAGTTCGAGGGATTTTTAAAATGCTATAAAAAAAAGAGTTTTATATGACGTCCTGTTGATACGAGGCGCTGTAAACTAAACGTTTTGATTGAATGTTGTTTCTGGACTGTTTACTGTGGTATAGTATAAAACGTGAGGAGCAATAACCTGACGAGAGAGAGAGAGTTTCTAACTATTTACCAGTGGGCATTATGAAAATGTACAGTTTATTATTTATAAAGATCAGCAGAAAATACTATTCACAAAGAACATATATATTGTAACGTCCTGCCGGACGTAAAGAGGAACTGGACGGGAAAGAGTCGAATTATTCGGATTTATTAGAGAATCCAAACCGGTTACTGCTGGCCGTAACCACGCCGGTACAACAGCATTAAAACAGTCAAACTGACTAACTTATCGCTGGCTCTCTCCCCCACACTCACTCTCCAACAACCACGGACACACCCCTACCTACTCAGCCAATCATATGCCTGCGCTACACATACCATGTTCCTAAACAGACAGCAATCACATAACACCTGAACAGCAGTACAACAGAACAACATTTAACAACATTACTGCAGGATCGCTACATTGCTTCCCCCGTACTAAGTCCCTCGCCCCGAGGGATCACATAAAAAGTCTCTGAGGTGCCCCGGGGCCCTCCTCTGTCTCTGAGGGCGGCTCGGAGTAACCGCAAGCGGCTGCGCCTGCAGTCCTGGAAAAACCTGCTGCTGAGCAGGGGGTAAACTTAGTGGTGGGGGAGGACATGAGGAGGTAGTAGGGGAAACAGTCAGTGAGTCCGAGGGCGTGACTGTTTTGCTTCTTTGGGAATGTCCAGTGTGCACCTGTGGACGTGCATCGCCCCTGTATGGAGCTAGCCTGTCCCTGTGGAGCGCCACCCGCCTTCCCCCTGGTGGCAGCTGGACTCTATACACCACCTCACCCAGCCTTTCCAACACTTCACAAGGCCCCACCCATTGGCAGTCCAACTTAGGGCATCTGCCCTTTCTCCTCCTTGGGCTATACACCCACACCAGGTCCCCACCCCGAAAGTCACTTCCCTTAGCCCTCATGTCGTAGTTTCTTTTCTGCCTTACCCCCGCTTTCCGCAGCTGGTCGCGGGCAAAAGCATGAGCCGACTCCATGCGGTCCTGAAGCCTCCGGGCATACTCGGGCCCAGATGGAACTGCAGGTGTGTCTGGGGGTCTTCCAAAGGCCATTTCTGCGGGTGTCCGCAGCTCCCGCCCTAACATGAGCAGGGCAGGCGTGCACAAGGTGGAGTCCTGTACAGCAGATCTGTAGGCCAATAAGATGAGAGGGAGGTGCATGTCCCAGTCACGCTGGTGTTCTGCAGTGAGGATAGCAAGTTGTTTTGCCAGTGTTCTGTTGAAGCGCTCAACTAATCCATCACTCTGGGGATGGAAAGGAGTAGTCCGAGTTTTTTTCGTGCCCAATCGATCACACATTGCAGAGAACACGGCTGACTCAAAGTTCCTCCCCTGGTCACTGTGGATGACCTCAGCTGCTCCAAACCTAGCAAACATGCCCTCCACCAGGGCATCTGCGACAGTCTCTGCCTCCTGATCTGCTATGGCATATGCTTCTGGCCACTTAGTAAAGTAGTCCATGGCAGCTAGTACATAACGGTTCCCCTTGTCGGTGCGAGGAAATGGGCCCATTATATCCACAGCAACCCTCTCCATCGGGGCCCCCACTGACGACTGCTGGAGCTCAGCGCGGGACTGGTTTGGGGGGCCTTTGTGAGCAGCACACAGGTCACAGCGGCGACAAAAGTCCTCAACATCTCTCCTAATCTGGCCCCAGTAAAACCCTTGCCAGAGCCGACGAAGGGTTTTTGAAACTCCAAAGTGTCCTGCTCCTGTAGTTCCATGACAAGCCTTTAACACCGAATCCCTCAATGTTTTGGGGACCACCACCTGCCACCTCTCTTCTCCTGTGGCCGGCTCTTTCCAGGCTCTCTGGAGCACTCCATCCTTCACCCGGAGAGCCTTGAACTTTTCACACAGTCCTTTAGTGGCAGGCGAGCACCCAGCAACTTGTTGCCAATGTGGCCTTTGTCCTGACTCCACCCACTGCAGCACCGGTTGCAGGTCGGCGTCCTGTTCCTGCTGTGCTCTCCATTCTGGTGGATCGACAATCTGTGCTGCTCTGCAGAATGCTCCGCCACCCCTGTGCATAGAACCCTGCCCCCCTCCACAGAGCTCATTCTCCCGGATCTCCCTCTTGTCACAGTAACGGCAGCCAACTATGGCACAGGGGCGTCGGGACATGGCGTCTGCGTTGGAATGACGAGCACCGGGCCTGTACTCCACCGTGAAGACATACGGGGCCAGTTCTTCCAGCCAGCGAGCAATCTGTCCTTCTGGCTCCTTGAAGGACATTAACCACTGGAGGGCTGAATGATCTGTTCGGACAGTGAAGGGTAAGCCGCACAGATAGTACCTGAAGTGGCCTATTGCTCTCACAATAGCAAGGAGTTCCCTGCGTGTCACACAGTAGCGCCGTTCAGCTTTGTTGAACGTCTTGCTGAAGTAAGCCACCACTTTCTCCCCTTCAGGCCCTGCCTGGCTCAACACCGCACCCATCCCCACATCACTGGCATCCGTGTCCAGGACGAACGGCAGGCTGGGGTCTGGGGGAGTAAGGATAGGGGACTCTGTCAGGGCCTTCTTCAATGCGCTGAAGGCCTGCTCACACTCCGGTGTCCAGGAAAAATCACTGTCTTTCTGCTGCAGGCGGAACAGGGGTGCAGCTATACATGAGAAGCCACGCACAAACCGCCTGTAGTAGGAGGCCAATCCAATGAAGCTTTTCAGCTCTCTCAGACCGGTGGGGGCTGGCCAGTCCTTAACTGCCTGCACTTTCTCCTCCAGCGTGCTAATGCCCTCCCCTCCAATCTTATGCCCCAGGAACTCCAGCTCTTTCTGCATGAAGCAGCATTTGTCGGGGTGGAGCTTCAGCCCTGCCTCCGCTATCCTCCGTAGCACCTGCCGCAGGGACCCCAATGCTGCCTCAAATGTTCCCCCGTGGACCAGGATGTCGTCCAAGTACACCAAGCATGTCTGTCGGGGAATGTTTGCCAGCACTTTTTCCATCAGCCTCTCAAACGTGGCCGGTGCATTGCACAGGCCAAAACAGAGGACTCGAAACTGCCACAATCCTCTGCCTGTACAAAAAGCGGTCTTCGGTCTGGCTGCAGGGCTGAGGGGCACCTGCCAGTACCCGCTGCGCAGGTCCAATGAGGAGAACCAAGACGAACCAGACACCAGGTCCAGGGACTCATCAATGCGCGGCAGTGGGTATGAGTCCTTCTTGGTCACACCGTTCAGTGGTCTGTAGTCAACACAGAATCTCATTTTTTGACCTTTCTTCTTATTGACCATCACAACCCCCGAGGCCCAGGGGCTGTCAGAGGGCTCAATGATTCCAGCTTTTAGCATCTCATCGATTGCACTGTCAGCAGCTGCCTGATGCGCCAGGGGAAGGCGGCGGGGGCGTGACTTGATGGGCCACGCATCCCCTGTGTCAATTTCGTGCTGCACAAGGTGAGTCAGTCCCACCTCCTCTTCCGTCAGTGCAAAAATGTCCTTAAACTCTGCCAGCACCTGCCACAACTCCCCCCGCTGTACGGGTTCCAAATTACCGCAGCTGCGCTTCCAAATCTCCCTCACTGCCGCCAGTCTGTCCACTTCCTCAACCACAGGCAGCCGGTCTGGGGGTGGGAACTGTACACTGAGCGGGGAATGGGGGGTGGGGGGCTGGGGAACAGGGGGAGATGTTTGGAGTTGGAAGTTTGATCCATGACGGGCCTCTGCTACATCCGAGGTCGCCAGTTGGCTCGGCGCCTGTGCAGGGTGCACCATTCCAACTGTAGGGCCGCCCGGAAAGGTCAGTGTATTCATCCCAAGGTCCAACACACAGCTGGCAGCTCGCAGGAAGTCCAGGCCCAATATACATGAGTCTTGTACTGCTGCAACCCATACCTTAAAATTAACTGATAGGCCTTCAATTTGTATGGTCACCACCCCCCTTCCAAGCATGGTGGCCAGCTCACCAGTCACTGTCCTTAGCTTTACTACAGTGGGTTCCAACAGAGTCCCAGCCGGGACCACATCGGGCCTCATCAGTGTTGCAGTTGAACCTGTGTCAACAAGAGCTGTGCATGGAGCCCCCGCCAGGGTGATGGGAACATGGCAGAAATCCCCCACATGGGTCCAGCCCACCACCCTTGAGGACTCGGTGGCATCATCTGCTTCCGGGGGAAGTTCAGTTCTGTCCATTTGGAACAAGGCAGGGTGGGACACTGGGGCAGGGGCCTGTGCTGTCCCAGCTACACAGACCCCGGGGCGTTTCCCTGGTTGTCAGCATGTTTGGGGCATCGCACGCTGATATGGCCAGCCTGACCACATGTCCAGCACACAGGAGGACCCCGCCGAGTACGGTTGTAGTTGCGTGAAGGTTGCAGCGTCACAGCACGGATCAGTTCAGTCAATTCAGCAGCCCACGCTGGCTTCTCCTGGCCTGGGCATTCCTGCACTGCAGACCTCACAACAGGGCCACTCCCAATGTGGTCACTCCCTGCAGCTGTACCAACCACCTCTCTCTCCAAGGCTAGCTCCAGCGCCTCCTGCAGGGTGTGGGGATGTGAGAGCTGAGTCTGTATGCGCAGCTCCCTAGGTGTTATGGCACGGATGAATTGATCTCTGGCCAGCTCACTCTGCACTTCATCTGGCATGTGGGCGTATGCCCTCCTAGTCAGGGTTTCAATATCGTTAGCTAGTACACGGAGCGGCTCACCGGCCAGTCTCTGCCTATTTGCCAGCTCTGAACGCAGGACACCTGGCTGGTTACATTGTCCAAAACGCCGTTGCAGAGCTCCCACCAAAGCCCCATAGTCATTCCTTTCAGCAGGACTAAGCAGCAGCAAGCACGTCAAGGCTTCATCAGTAAGGCACAGAGCTAGCTGAAGTGCCTTCGTGTTCTCTGACCACCCGGCAGCCCGTGCTAACAGTTCAAACTGGGCATGGAATGCCTCCCAGTCCGCCTTGCCGGAGTATTTAGGGGTCTTCACCTGGAGCTGACCACCCCGGGCGCCGCCATCTTTGATCACATCCGGCGCCACATCAGTCCCGGTGCGTGTTTTCATGCTTGCGCACGCCCCCGAGCTCGGCGTCCTGAATCCCGCGTCAGCAGCCAGCCTCCTGGCCGTCTCCCTCAGGCGGGCTAAGTGCTCCGGCGCACGGCCAAAGTTCATCAGATGCCCCGGTGTGTGGGCATAATCACTGTCCATCACCTCCTCCTTGACTCTCGGGCGAGCACTTGCCTTGTTGCACGCCGCCATTGCGTCTGTCGGCTCACGAGCAGAGTTAGCCATTTCGGGCTAGCAGTGGCTAACTGGGAAACCCCGATGCTTTACTTCTGACACCAGTGTAACGTCCTGCCGGACGTAAAGAGGAACTGGACGGGAAAGAGTCGAATTATTCGGATTTATTAGAGAATCCAAACCGGTTACTGCTGGCCGTAACCACGCCGGTACAACAGCATTAAAACAGTCAAACTGACTAACTTATCGCTGGCTCTCTCCCCCACACTCACTCTCCAACAACCACGGACACACCCCTACCTACTCAGCCAATCATATGCCTGCGCTACACATACCATGTTCCTAAACAGACAGCAATCACATAACACCTGAACAGCAGTACAACAGAACAACATTTAACAACATTACTGCAGGATCGCTACAATATAAATGTTTGGCTGAGCAGGAGTCCTTGGTGCTGCTGGACTGGATGATGCCACGGTGAAGACCTTGGAGTCCTCTGGCTGTGAGTGGGACATCATCTGGGGGAGGGGGGTGCCTGTCTCCTCTGTCCACCACATCGTCCATCAGGGTTTGCAGAGCTGACGATCGGCGGCTGCCATGTTACTAAAGATGTTTTTAAAAAGGGCAAAAATAAAAATAATAACTTCCACAGAGCGGCTTCCAAAACAGCTTAAAATATGAAAAGCTATAAAATATGTATCCTCACCCTCCAAAGGGGATGATGGTCAGTACACCTCCTCCAGGACAGACAGCTGGTCCTGCAGGGAGCCCCACTCTCCTCCACCCAGCAGTAATTCTCTGGTGCAGTGACAGACCTGATGCTTAATGACACATTAAAGCAGTGGTTTCAGGGTTATTTGCAGGGTTCTTACACATTTAGCTATTTAATGTAAAGTATTAAAATTACAAACAGACCCTGTATCAAGTCTTACAATTGAATAAAATATAAATTACATTTAATCACTTTGTATAACAACTTCGTGCAGTGAAACTGAAAGTTTAATGTATTTTATTGTGTCAGCCTGAAACCATTCAACCATGTAGTGTGGTTTTTTTACAACTCACGTGACCGGGGTTCGATTCCCCGATGGGGAGAAAGACTTTTACCACCAGATAGGATGATACTGACCCTGTACATTGCTGCTGCAATAGAAAACATTTCCCAGTTTGGGATAAATAAAGTATTTGTTCTGTTCTGTTCACCTTGTGTCTTGTGAGCTTTAGATTATATTATTTCTTGGGCTCTGTGTTCTAAGTGATTTCCTTTATTTACAGTGGTGCATGTCATGTGACTTTACTTATGCAACATGTATGATAATGTTCTGTCTCCTCTCGTTTCCAGACTGTCTGGAGGACACACAGAGTGGACATGGGTCACAGAGTGCTGCTGCTGTTTGTGTCTCTGCAGCATGGGCAGCTGCTCCTGCTCCACTCGTCACCGGCTGATTGTTCACACCTGTGATCAGTCATCAGCCAATCCTGCTGCAGCTTCCATCTAGTATATGTGTCCAATGGAAGCTGAGCAACATGTCAGCTACACACATAGAAACACTACACATAGTTTGTCATATAAATAACATGGATTGAATCATGTTGTACAGTCAATGGAAACAAAAAGCCCTGAGAGTGGTGCTGGTAGTGCAGCAGTGGATGGAGGCTGAAGTGCTGCCACCTAGTGTCAATATTTGGTATTAACTCTGACTACATATTCCACCTTTAACTCTCTGCCATATATACTGTGCCATGAAAAAAAGATTTGAACCTGAAGAAACAAGATGTGAGACTTTAACAAAATTAAGATTTGAATCTGAAAACAAAAAATCTGAAACTGAAAAAATAAAATGGTAAATATGAAAATAATTATTGAAATGAAAAATGAAAATAAACAATTTATTCAAAAGAATTTCAAACTTGATTCAAAAAAAAATTTGAACTGAAAAAAATCAACATCAAAACATAAATTTTCAGTTTCAAATTTTTGTGTTTGAATGAATTTTATTTTTTCAGGTGAACAAAACTTATGACCCCGATTTGGCTCCAAAGAGGTTAATCAGTGCCAACAATGTCAGCTTCTCTCTACAGACTGTAAGAGAAACAGTCTGACTGAAGACAGGAGGAGGCAGAAATGTCACTGTGTGGATGTCAGCTGCCAGAAAACACCACAGAAGAAGAAGAAGAGGCAGAGGAAGAAGAAGAACAGAGAGGGGGAAGTGTTTGTGGTGACGGTGGATTGGAGTAAAGCTCAGCTGCTACAACAGAACAGTTTCTGAACACATGTGTAGCCACCAAAACTACACCTGGTACAACAAAGAATCACAGTGAGTGGAGGACCAAGGCTGGAACCAGAGGACCAGAGCTGAGCTCTGGAGGCCAGAGAAGTCCTCCTGCAGCCTCTGCTGAGTTTGTTCCTTTTGGCCCTCTGTTCTTTGTTCTTGCTGATCTTTTTGCAGTGTTTTGCTGAACATATCATGTGAGAATGTTTTTGACATAGCAGCCTGTATTTTGGATTATTATGTTGGACTTTCTCTGGACACTTTATTTTGGCTGTTTGTTTAGTTTCCAGGATCATCATTTCACCGTGATTCAGATAAAATTCAGATCACAGTTCCTGTTCTCACTTCAGTGAATGAATTATGGTTTTGTATTTTCATTGGTCACCGAAGAAACAGTGGTGGAATTGTAACCTTTTAAATGGAATTCTGTTTGGTTACCATAGAAACCACTGAGGAGGCACTGATGGCTGTGGGGCTGTTGGGGTTGCTGCTGCTGAGTGGAGTCATTCTGGTGGTCATTATGATGGAGATGCTGCAGAGTGGGTTCATTGTGTTGGTGGTTGTGATGGGATGGTGGTCCCTGATGGGGTGCTGCCGAGTGGGGTCATTGTGGTACAGGTTAGGGGTGTGAAGTGGTCCCTCTCAAACCTGCAGTAGAAAGTCTTGAGGTCGCCAGCAGTGGGCCACCGTTATGTTATTGTGACTGGCAAACTCTTTAATCTCAACGTTATTTTAGCTAATATATATATGCTCCACATTTTGATGACCCACAGTTTTTCTCCTGCATCATTAAATTGATCCCGTGTTTAAATTCACACCTGCTCATTATGGGGGGAGATTTGAATCTGTGTCTGGACCCAGGGATGGATCGGTCATCGGTTAGGCCTGGTTATCAAAATCTGCCTCTTGTCTAGAGACATTTCTTTCAAACTATGGTATCTCAGACGTTTTACTTCCTCCAAGTAGAGTGGACCTGGCTCACAGAGTGCTGCTGCTGTTTCTGTCTCTCTGTAAGCACCATGTTAAACAGCAGGCTCTGAATAGTGACGTCATGATGTCACAGTCACATCAGTCTACAATCTCCCAATCTGAGAGATAGCTGTCATCAACAGCAGGAAGTGCAGGAAGCTCATGGTGTGCAGGCCTCTGATGTTTGGAGGCTTGTAGCAGCCAACAAGAAGGGAGTTTGTAAAAGTTCTCTGTAACTTTAGATGTGAGGATTCAGAAAGAACTTAGATCAGATATGTGCAGCACTTGTGCAACAGATACTCCAACAATGACAGCTCTTCTGAAGAAAGCCTGAGGAGCTGAGACCTGGATGAGACACTGATACAGCTTTGCTCTGCTGACAGGAAGGATGAAGGCTGACCACACACACACACACACACACACACCCACACACACACCAACACACACAATCATACACACACTCTTACAGACATGCACACACATTTATTGTCACACCGGCTCAGAAAGTGTGACACATTGGGGAGGACAAACACAACTTTAACCGTTTGACCATTTTATTGAAGAAAGAACAGTAGTTGTATACCAACAATTGACAAACAAGGAAATGTGCAAACAAAATACACCGCCATGCCTGCAGCAGGCTGGAGAGAGAGCAGCCCTCCTAGTAGGCCAGACGGGGAGAGAGAGAGTGAAGCAAACAGACTGGGAACTCTTAAACCGTCTCCAGCTCGTCAGCACAGGAGAGCTGCATAAGCTCAGGATCAGCTCCACCCAGCAACCTCCTGCACACACAGGGGAGACACAGCAGCAACAACACAACACTCCCTGAGAGGCCAACACAGGGCCACAATATAGACACTGACACACACTAACACACAGACACACACACACAATACACTGCTTCAGACACACACACTGCCTGCTTCAACTGTGGAATGGCTTCCTGTGCATCAGTACAACAGGCTGTTGGGCCTTTGCAGGATCCTGCAGGGTCGACCCCAAAGTTCAGACTCACAGCTCATAGCAGGACTTAGCTGGATGCAGTCACAGCTCCTCACTGTGTGCAGCAGCTGGACTGAGCTGAACACTGGACTCAGACAGATTCAACATCCACACGTCAGTCACTGGAAGCCTTCAGAATGCTTCTCTCCTCACTCAGCTTCCAGTCCAGATCCAATACCTTACTGCAGGTGAGTGACGGACCTGTCAGCTGTGTGTTAGAAATGCATGAATAAACAGCAGCTTCATGTTGATGCAGGACGTATGAGGGCGGAACACTGATGAGATGAAAAGATTCAGAGGAAAAGGCAGAAAGAGCAGAGCTGATAAGTCACATGACAGATGCACTGACACGCTCTCTAGTCAGCTCCTCCACCAATCAGGCGCTGCCTCGCCGCTCATGCAGCCAATCAGGTTGTAGCAGTACATTTAAAGCTCTCCTCTCTTCACCGTCGGCTCACATATGGCTCGTTGGTCTAGGGGTATGATTCTCGCTTCGTGTGCGAGAGGTCCCGGGTTCCAATCCTGGACGAGCCCTGATGTTTAACTGTATTCTATTGGAGACCAACTCCTTGTTGTTGACTCTTTTCAGTTCCTCTCTAACTACCACACAGCTTTACAAAGCTAACAAAGTTCTATTCAGACTCATCCCAATCCAGAGCAGTTGTTCCACAGTAACACCTGCAGGAGGACGTCATCACCCAGTATGTGACCTGCACTGTGAGCTGTAAGGTCTTATACAGACAGGTGTGTGTCTGTCCTCATCAAGTCCAATCAGTATCATCAAAGACAGCTGGACTCAGATGAAGGTGTAGAACCATCTGAAGGACGATCATAAGAAATGGACGCACCTGAGTTCAATATATGAGAGTCACAGCAAAGGCTCTGATACTTAGGACCATGTCATATTTCACTTTGTCTTTTTAATACATCTGCAAACATGTCAACAGCTCTGTGTGTTTCTGTCAGTATGGGGAGCTGTGTGGACATTAATGAGGAAAAATGAACTTCAATGATTTTAGCAAATGGCTGCAATATAACAAAGTGAAACATTTAAGGGGGTCTGAATACTTCCTGCACCCACTGTACACATTAAAAGACAGTGATGATCTGTTCTTATTGTCTAAACAGGAACAGTTGAAGCACAGCTTGCAGCCCCTGTATCTCAGGCTTCTCAGCTTCTCTTCAGATGTTTGAACGTTTCTGCTGGAACCTCTCATTTAATGACTCACATTTAGAACTTTTGACTTTATGTGGAGGAGGGATTGATTTTGGAATGAGGAGGCTGCAGCCTGTGATTCCACCACTAGATGTCAGCATTGCACAGAATTGGTGGTTCAGTTCAGATTGAGAGAATGCAAAGAGTGTGCAAAGCTGTCATCAAAGTAAAAGCCTGCTGCTTGGAAGAATGTCAAACATCAAACATATTCTGCTTGGTTTAACACTGTTTGTTCACTACATCATTCCACATGTGTTCCTTCATAGCTCTGATGTCTTCAGGATGAATCTACAATGTAGAAAGTCATAAAAACAAAGACAAACCACTGAGTGACTTTTGACTGGTACATTTAAAATGTCATCATATGTCCTAACCAGCAGGGGGAGCACTGATCATAAACTCTCTGTCTCACATGTTATTGTCATGTGTTTTTATGGACGATGATGCTGACTGTTGTTTTCTTGCTTCTCTCTGTAAACAGCTTGTAAACAGCAGCTTCCCTGAGGGGAAACTCAGCTAATAAATGATGCTGTAACCTCTGGGACTTGATCTGCTGGGTGGTCGTCCTCTACATTATCCATCCATCCTCATCCATCCAGCTACACCCTCCCTCCTAAAATGCAGGCTGGAGGATGCGGGCATCGATCCCGCTACCTCTCGCATGCTAAGCAAGCGCTCTACCATTTGAGCTAATCCCCCTTGTATAAAGGGTTAATCGCAAGTCAATCACGACTCACTACTCTACAAGTGTACTAGTGAAGTATTGGATGCATCAGACTTTTAATCTGAGGGTCCAGGGTTCAAGTCCCTGTTTGGGCAGAACACTTTGTACTCCCTCTTGCTTGTACACCCCTTCCCTCTCTGTTAATGTGCTTGGACAGAGCTCTGTGAACAGCCAGCCTCTTTGTGTCTTGCCCTCCTTGTGCAAGGTGTCAATGGTCGTCTTTTGGGCAACTGTCAAGTCAGCAGTCTTCCCTGTGGTTGTGCAGCCTACAGAACTAGACTGAGAGACCATTTAAAGGCCTTTGCAGGTGCAGGTGCAGAGCACATGTTTTTCTGTATCTTAAGTCATCCTGGTGTTTGGACTTTTCAAAGCATCGTTGGTATGTTAACTGAGACTTTAAGTTCATCATTTGTTTTTATATATGTAAATTTATTTATGATGAATGTATGCATGTTTTTTTTTCTTGTTAGTTTTACCCTACTGCCAGTTGCTACATTAAAGACGACCAACGCAATATTTCCTGGTCTTTGTAGTTATTGGGGATGGAGTTATCTGCCTGTCAATTCATGCAAGGCGTGTGAAGAGGACAGGACAGTAAAACAACGCTTTCTGGAATACAAAGGCAAGTGACTCTAACAATGGCAGACAAGAAATCATCAAGCTCGCAGTCATTGCACACAAGGTCTCAAGTGTCACGTTCATCTGCATCCAGACGATCACATGGCTCATCTGCCAGTGCAGCTGCAACCCTGGCTCGGGCTGAAGCTGAAGCTGCTAAAGCAGAGGCATCTTTTGCAATGAAAGAAAGCCAAATAAAAATGGAACAAGCACGCTTAGAAGCATCCATGAAGGTAGAGCGTACACGTTTAGAGGTAACGTTAGATTCTCTTCAACTGGAGAAAAAGGCTGCAGCTGCAGTAGCTAAAGCTGAGGCATTAGAGGCAGCAGCAGAAGAGCAAAGTTATGCTCTCAGCTCACATATTGAGCTCCAAACCCATGATCCTGCAGAACGCACAAAAAAATATGTGGAAGAGCAAGTAAAGCAAGCTACAACATCTGGGTTACAGGAAGATCCAACTGATGGTTTTAAGGAACAAGACACCAAGCCATTACTTGTAAATCATGTGGAGAACACAGAACCTCATGTGTCACATGATTTAGGTGTGAAACCACAGAAAGCGACACCTTCAAAGGTAATCATGGATCATACTGATCACACAGACCCATATGATGAGAGGAGGACTCCTCAAGCTGACCGGTGGTCAAAGTTTGAACCACCTGATTCGGCTGACAGGCACGGTGTGTCAGACTTTGCCAGATTTTTTGCGAGACGTGAACTTGTGTCTACAGGACTCATGCAGTTCAATGATCGCCCAGAGAGTTATAGAGCTTGGAAAGCATCATTCTTGAATGCTATACGAGGTTTAGACCTCACAGAAGGTGAAGAAATGGATCTTTTAGTGAAATGGCTAGGGGCTGAGTCTGCTGAACATGTGAGAAGGATAAGGTCTGTGCATGTCCACCACCCAAAAAGGGGACACAGAATGGCATGGAAAAGACTAGATGAGTGTTACGGCGCACCAGAGGTAATTGAGAATGCATTGTTCCAGAGGCTAGATAGCTTCCCCAGGATTTCCAACAAAGATCACAAGAAGCTAAGAGACTTAGGTGACTTGTTAATGGAGATTGAAGCTGCTAAGTCTGAAGGAGAACTATCAGGACTAGGTTACTTGGACACAGCCCGGGGTATTAACCCCATTGTTCAGAAGCTACCATATAATCTACAGGAGAAATGGCTCTCACATGGCTCTAGGTTTAAGGATGAGTACAATGTTCCATTTCCACCATTTGCAAACAAGCCAGGATGCGAAATGATCCTAGCTTCTCACTGCTCCCAAGCAGTAGTGATTCACCACTTCTAAGCAAGGTGAAAGCAGCTTCTAAGTATGGCAGTCCGAAGTCTCCACTCTCTGCTTATAAGACTGAAGTGTCTCCTCACACTTTCTCCACAGCTGAAGCAGCACGCAAGGCTAAAATGGATCCTGCTGTTACGGCCCCCGGGCCGTTTGTATGATTTGTGGATTGTATGTGTGGACCTAATGAATGGACACTGAACAGGCTGAGCTGGAGCTGCATGGATTGGGGGACTGAAGACCTGACGCTGCGTGATTGGGTTGCTCCTCAACCAATCACCAGGCTGCACTTCAGGAAGCCCATTGAAAAGGCGACGGAAACGACACACCGACGGGAAAAGACTTGGAGCCCTGTTTGGCATGAGTTCTCTCCCCCTCTCTCTCTCTGGCATAGCTTATTTGATTGCTTGCTTGTTGTGTGGAATAGTAAGAACTGGTTAATTGAGTTTCGCCTCGTTTGTACGTTCATTTGTAACTTGTTTTGTGGAAACCGCTTCTGTGTGAACCCTTTTGGTACGCGGTCCCTTTTTGTTTCGGTAGTAAGAAAGTCTTAGTATGTAATTCCAACCTCGTGGTTGTGATTTTTCATTCTGGTACTATTTGTGTTAGTTTATCCGTATAGAAAAGTGTTGCATTGTATTTACTTCACCTTCCACCGGCCGATTATTTAGTGGCCTGTTTTATTCCACCTGTTGCCGTAATCAGGTGTGTTCTTTTGTTTGTTCTTTTGTTTGATTTACCTTATACGGCTTTGGCAGGGTTCCTGTTCACTTTTCGTTTCCTTTTGTATTGTAAATTATTGTAACGTGTTAAATTCTTGGTTATTATAATCACTTGCTAAATAATCAGTAAACAACTTTAAACCAATCTCTTTGTCCTGATTGGTCAATGTTCTCAACCCTCTCTCCCCTAGCGGAGGGTTGTAACAAATGGGGGCTCGTCATTTTTGGATCATATAAATTACCTGGTTGTTTTCTGATTAAACAGTGGTGTGATTATTAGTTGAGTGAGTGCAGTTGCTTCCGCTTGTGTGTGCAAACTAGAATGGCGTCAGAGGAAATTGCTCATTTCCTTAGCGCTCCTTCTGTAGAGCAATTGGAAACATTTAAGAAGGAGAATTTGATCAAAATTGCTGCAGTTCTTAATATCACGCACCCTAAACAAATAGTAAAGCGTGATATAAAAGGTTTGATTATAAACAAATTGGTGGAATTGAGACTCCTTGTGCCGGCGCAGGGTGAGCCTGTGGCCGAGACCGTCATGTCTGCACAGCAGAGTGACGAGGCTGGTAGCTGTGAGCAGGTGGCAGACACTGCTGCTACCCCGAATGCTGCCCCGGTGAGCGGTAAGGTGGAGGTGAGTTATACTCCCTTCACGATTCCTCGTTTTGACCCTCACTCCCAGAAAGCAGTGTGAGTTCCCGTGTACAAGCCCGGCTAAAAATACGCCTGGCTAGGCTGCAGCTGGAGGCTCAACAGAAAACAGAGGAACGGCACTTTGAACTGGAGTTGAGGAGGATGCAAGTCGAGGCTGACAAAGCTGTGCGGCTGCGCCAAGTCGAGGTGGAAGCTCAGAACCGGGCGGTGTTGTCCGCGCCAGCCATTGATTCGGGTATGTCTCTTCCCATTCACCCTCCTACTGCATTTGATATAACCAAGTATATTGCTTTAGTGCCTGCCTTCAGAGAAGCTGAGGTAGATTGCTACTTTTCTACCTTTGAACGAATTGCTGTTGGATTACAGTGGCCGGAAGAATTTTGGACGCTCCTGCTGCAATGCAAATTAAATTGGCAAAGCACAGGAAGTTGTGACTGCACTCTCTCTGAACGACAGTATGAATTACAAGGTTGTCAAAGCTGCTGTGTTAAAAGCTTATGAACTAGTGCCAGAGGCATACAGACAAAAATTCCGAAATCACAGACATGTTCTTACACAATCGTATTTAGAATTTGCCAGAGAGAAGAGTTCACTTTTCGATAGGTGGTGTGCCTCAGCAGATGTACATGATTTTGCCTCTGTGAGAGAGTTAATACTGCTTGAGGAGTTTAAGCGTTGTTTGCCTGAACGTATTGTTGTGTATATTAACGAACAGAAAGCAAATACACTCGCTGCCGCTGCTATGTTAGCAGAAGAGTTTAAACTTACTCACAAGTATTCCGCTGCTGAGTCTGACAGGCCCCGCACTGCCGGTGCCTCGTTTAGCTACAAAAAGCCACATTCTGATAAAGAAGTAAGAGAATGTTTCTATTGTCACCAAGTAGGGCATGTGATTGCAAACTGTTTAACGCTCAAACGAAAAGAGCGCACAACTCAGTCGCAGCATGTGAAAGCGGTTTCACTCATAACTAGAGCTCCGATTGCTGAGGAACCAAATTCTGATGGACGGCCTGATGCTTGTTTCAAGCCATTTTTGCTGGATGGTTTTGTGTCACTTACTGGATCCCCGGAGGATCAGCATCCGGTACGCATACTCCGCGACATGGGAGGTTCTCAATCTTTGATTATCGCAGGTTGTCTAGCTTTCTCTAAATTGTCGGCCGCTGGCTACAGCGCCGTCATTCAGGGGGTTGAAATGAAATACGTGCCCCGAGCAGTGCATTTCGTTCATCTAAAGTCGGATTTAATTACAGGAAAATTCCCTATTGCAGTTTGTCCTGCACTCCCCGTGAAGGGAGTAACGATGCTCCTGTGTAATGACATTGCGGGAGGGAAGGTAATGCCTAGTCTAGAAATTCTAGATTCTCCTGTGGTTACTGAAGATAAATCGAATGAAACTCCAGATGACACGTTTCCAGTATGTGCAATTACTCGAGCTCAAGCTCGTAGAAGTGATAATGAAATCATATTGGGGGATGATTTGTTTGCTACCCTTGTCACTAATGATGTCTCTGAGCAGGTGGGAGAGACTCCGGAGGAGGTGGGACAGACCGACACACGTGCAGTCTCCGCTCCAAAGCACACTTCTCCTCCTGGTTCTCTTCCCCCTGTAAATCGTACTAAATTGTGGGAAGCTCAAAAGGCGGATTCAACACTACGTGAGTGTTTCTCCAAGGTGGTGAGTGACGACAATGTAAACAGTGACACTCCGACATTCTACATTGAAAACGAAATTCTGATGCGTAGATGGTGCAACTCGGTGGAAGCAGATTGGAATGCTGTCCACCAAATTGTCGTTCCGACCACGTACAGAGCACAAATTCTGTCCCTGGCTCATGAAAGCCTGTGGTCCGGACATTTGGGAATAAATAAAACGTATCGGCTAATTCTACGCCACTTCTTTTGGCCAGGCTTAAAAGGGGATGTCGCCCGATATTGTCGCCGCTGCCACACTTGCCAAATTATGGGAAAACCAAATCAGAAAATTCCTGTCGCTCCTCTCCATCCAATTCCTGCACTGGGGGAGCCGTTCGAAAAAGTAATTACTGATTGTGTAGGCCCTTTACCACGCACACGCAGTGGAAACCAGTATCTACTTACTGTTATGTGCGCTGCCACCAGATTTCCCGAGGCTTTTCCTTTACGGAAAATCACCTCTAGCTCTGTTGCGAAAGCGTTAACGAAATTCTTTACTACATTTGGGCTACCGAAAACAATACAATCGGATCAAGGCGCCAACTTCACTTCCAAACTATTCAAGCAGGTACTTAACATGTTACACGTTCAACACATAACTTCTAGCCCGTATCACCCAGAGTCACAGGGTGCGTTAGAGCGCTGGCATCAGACGTTAAAGGCCATGCTGAGGAAATTCTGTTTTGAATCAGAGAAAAACTGGGATGAGGGAGTTCCCTTTGCTGTGTTTGCCGCACGGGAGGCGGTTCAGGAGTCACTAGGGTTTAGTCCAGCTGAGTTAGTTTTTGGACACAACCTTCGCAGTCCACTTAAGGTATTACAGGAAAAGTTCCTGTCTGTGTCTGTTTCTCCCACGAATGCCGCAGACTATGTAAAACGACTCCGTGCTCATTTGTGCCGTGCACGCACACTGGCACACCAGTCACTTTCCTCTTTGCAAGAAAAGATGAAAATGAGATTTGATCGTTCGGCTGTATCACGAAACTTTAAAATTGGAGATAAAGTCTTAGCCCTGTTACCTTTTCCAGGCTCTGCGCTGTCTGCACGTTTTAGCGGGCCACATGAGGTGCTGGAACGCCTCTCTGAAACAACCTATGTTATTGGCACACCCGATCGCCGCAAGAAAACTCGAGTCTGTCACATCAACATGTTAAAGGAGTATCAGTGTAGTGAAACAGAGAGGAACCAAAACGATTCTCCCGTATCACCTGTATGCAGTGCCATCTTAGCACCCATAGAAGAATGTACTAAAGATTGTCCTTCAGTGCATATCGCTCCTTTATCGCTTTCATTTATTGGAAAATGGATTGGCTGTTCCCAGCTACAGTCCTTTGAGTTCTCCTTGTCTCCTGGAAATTAAACCGGACGGAACTCCCCGATTCATCACCGATTATCGAAAAGTAAATGCTGTAACAGTAGCTGACGCTTACCCATTACCTCGTATAGAGGATTGTGTAGATACTATTGGCACTTCGGCATTTGTGACAAAACTAGATTTGTTAAAAGGGTATTGGCAGGTGCCTCTCACCAAGCGTGCCTCTGAGATCTCGGCGTTCGTGACGCCTGACAATTTCCTACAGTATACAGTGATGGCATTTGGAATGTGCAATGCCCCAGCCACCTTCCAACGGCTCATTAACACCGTTCTGTGTGATCTTCCCAACTGTACTGCGTATTTAGATGATCTTGTTGTACACAGCTCCACTTGGGAAGAGCATATGCGTTTGTTAGAACAGGTGTTCACTCGATTGGCTTCTGCCTCACTCACATTAAATCTTGCTAAATGTGAATTCGGAAAAGCTACAGTCACCTATCTAGGAAGACAGGTTGGCCGAGGAAAGTTAAGCCAATTGACGCTAAGGTGGGGGCAATTCTTCATTTCCCTGCCCCGGAATCTAGAAAAGCTCTTCGCAGATTCCTCGGAATGGTAGGATACTATAGAAATTTCTGTAAGAATTTCTCTGCTGTGGTTTATCCACTAACTTGTTTGCTTAGCCCCAAGGTTGAATACCGATGGAGTTTAGAGTATCAAACTGCCTTTGAAAGCGTGAAAGCTCTCCTTTGCAGTGCACCTGTTTTGGCTGCGCCGGATTATACACGTCCTTTCAAGATGGAAGTGGACGCCAGCGCTACGGCAGCTGGTGCGGTACTCCTCCAGGAGGATACTGACGGAGTAGATCGAGTTGTGAGTTACTATTCTCGTAAATTCTGCAAACATCAGTTGAACTATTCCACCATAGAGAGAGAAGCTCTAGCACTTTTATTAGCACTCCAACATTTTGAGGTATATGTCGGATCTAGCTCTGAACCTGTGTTAGTGTATACGGATCATAACCCTCTGGTTTTCCTTAGTCGCATGTATAATCACAACCAGCAGCTGATGAGATGGGTGACCATTGTGCAGGGTTATCATCTAAAAATTGCACATAAAAAGGGGAAAGAAAATGTCTTAGCCGATGCGCTGTCCCGTGTGTAAAATTGTTTACACCGGAATGGGCTTCCCTCTTAAGGGGGGGGGGTGTTACGGCCCCCGGGCCGTTTGTATGATTTGTGGATTGTATGTGTGAACCTAATGAATGGACACTGAACAGGCTGAGCTGGAGCTGCATGGATTGGGGGACTGAAGACCTGACGCTGCGTGATTGGGTTGCTCCTCAACCAATCACCAGGCTGCACTTCAGGAAGCCCATTGAAAAGGCGACGGAAACGACACACCGACGGGAAAAGACTTGGAGCCCTGTTTGGCATGAGTTCTCTCCCCCTCTCTCTCTCTGGCATAGCTTATTTGATTGCTTGCTTGTTGTGTGGAATAGTAAGAACTGGTTAATTGAGTTTCGCCTCATTTGTACGTTCATTTGTAACTTGTTTTGTGGAAACCGCTTCTGTGTGAACCCTTTTGGTACGCGGTCCCTTTTTGTTTCGGTAGTAAGAAAGTCTTAGTATGTAATTCCAACCTCGTGGTTGTGATTTTTCGTTCTGGTACTATTTGTGTTAGTTTATCCGTATAGAAAAGTGTTGCATTGTATTTATTTCACCTTCCACCGGCCGATTATTTAGTGGCCTGTTTTATTCCACCTGTTGCCGTAATCAGGTGTGTTCTTTTGTTTGTTCTTTTGTTTGATTTACCTTATACGGCTTTGGCAGGGTTCCTGTTCACTTTTCGTTTCCTTTTGTATTGTAAATTATTGTAACGTGTTAAATTCTTGGTTATTATAATCACTTGCTGAATAATCAGTAAACAACTTTAAACCAATCTCTTTGTCCTGATTGGTCAATGTTCTCAACCCTCTCTCCCCTAGCGGAGGGTTGTAACACCTGCTAAGCAATGTCCTTTACATAATAAGCCTCATCCTCTCCAGAAATGTCGGGGATTTAGAGAGAAAAGCATTGAGAGTAGAAAATCTCTCTTGAAGCAACATGGCATATGCTATAAATGCTGTGCATCATCAGCACATCTAGCAAAAAGTTGTAACATAGACAGAAGATGTACAGAATGTGGAAGTGAGGGGCACATCTCAGCCCTACATCCTGGCCCTGCTCCTTGGGCCTCAGCAACACTAACTCCATCAAGCGAGCATGGCGGGGAGGAAGGAAACACCACTGAAGAAGCTAGTGTTTCATCAAGTTGCACACAGGTCTGTGGTCAAGATCTCGCCGGGAAGTCTTGCTCAAAGATCTGTCTTGTCAAGATGTATCCGACGGGCCAGAGGGAAAAGGCAGTCAGGTTATATGCAATACTCGACGATCAGAGTAATAGGTCACTGGTGAGGCCTGACTTTTTTGACCTCTTTAACATCAAAGGTCACAACTCTCCATACTCACTGAGAACCTGTGCAGGCGTGGTTGAGACAACAGGTAGAAGAGCTCATGGTTTCCAAGTGGAGTCCATAGACGGGGAGGTTATTATCTCTCTGCCGACACTGATTGAGTGTAACGCCATTCCGAATAATCGCTCTGAGATCCCCACACCAGAAGCAGCATTATATCATGCACATCTAAAACCACTGGCACAAAGAATCCCAGAACTTGACTCTCAGGCTCCCATCATGATTCTACTTGGCAGGGACATCATAAGAGTCCACAAGGTGTGGAAGCAAGTAAACGGACCACATGTCGCTCCGTATGCCCAAAAACTGGATTTGGGATGGGTTATTGTGGGTGACGTTTGTCTCGGTAATGTTCATAAACCAGTCGCTGTAAATGCCTACTATACTAACACTTTGGAAAATGGCCGTCATTCAGTCTTTCAACCATGTCCTAACCATTATGCAATAAAGGAAAAGTTGCACGGCAGGGAAGCTCCAGGTTTTCTTGCTTCTCTTTATATGGGCGGGCCCACTGGTGAGAACTCTACAGACCATCTCGGATGTTATGTTTTTCAACAGACCAAAGATGATAATAAGTTAGGCACTTCAGTGGAGGATGAACTCTTTCTGAAGACAATGAAGGAGGAAGTCTTTCAGGATGAGGACAACAGCTGGGTCGCTCCTCTGCCATTTAGAGAGGCACGTCCTCGTCTGCCTAACAACAGGTCTCAAGCAGCAGATCGCCTGTCTTCTTTAAGACGTTCCTTCAGCAAGAAGCCTGAGATGAAAGTTCACTTCATTTCTTTTATGGAACAAATATTTGAGAAAGGTCATGCAGAGATAGCTCCGCCTCTCAAGACAGAGGAAGAATGCTGGTATCTCCCTTTCTTCGGTGTTTACCACCCCCGGAAGCCCGATCAGATTCGGGTGGTCTTTGATTCAAGTGCTCAGTATAAGGGAGTCTCCTTGAATCAGGTCCTCTTGACTGGCCCGGATCTTAACAATGGTCTTTTGGGGGTTCTTATTCGCTTCCGCAAGGACTCCATCGCTATCACTGTAGACATTCAACAAATGTTTCATTGTTTTGTTGTCAGGCCAGAAGACAGGAACTTCTTGAGGTTTCTATGGCACGAAGACAACAACCTGGAAAAGGGCATCAGGGAGTACCGCATGAAAGTGCACGTCTTTGGCAATAGCCCATCACCGTCGGTCGCCACTTACTGTCTTAGACGAGCAGCCAAAGAGGAAGAAAGACAGTTTGGCAAAGATGCAAGGCAGTTTGTCGAAAGAGACTTTTATGTTGATGATGGCCTAAAGTCCCTTCCTACACCTGAGGCTGCTATTGACTTGTTTAAAAGGACTCAGGAGATGTTGGCTTGTTCTAACCTTAGGCTACATAAAATAGCTTCGAACAGCAAAGAAGTCTTGGATGCTTTTCCCACTCAAGACTACGCCAATGACATTAAAGATCTCGATCTTGGAGTTGATACTTTACCCATGCAACGCAGCCTTGGTCTCTGCTGGGATCTGAAGACAGACACCTTTCTGTTCAACGTCGCAGACGAAAAAAAGCCCTTCACACGACGGGGAGTTTTGTCAACAGTAAACAGCTTGTACGACCCATTAGGATTTGTAGCACCTGTAACCATATGGGGAAAGGCATTGCTCAGAGACTTGTCGATGGAGACAAACGATTGGGATGCTCCACTACCTGCAAATAAAGAGGAACAATGGGAGAAGTGGTGAGATTCTTTAAGAGAGCTTCAAAATCTCAAGATCTCAAGGCCATACACAACTGTGTCTTCAACGGTGGCACATCAAAAGGAGCTCTGCGTTTTTTCAGATGCGTCTGACATGGCAATTGCTGCAGTTGCGTATTTAAAGATAACAGATGCAGAAGGGAACTGTCACATAGGGTTTGTGTTGGGCAAGGCGAAGCTGTCCCCACTTCCAGAACAAACCATACCTAGACTGGAGTTGTGTGCTGTTACACTGGCTGTTGACATGGCAGAGCTCATCATTGCTGAGATTGACTGTGAGTTTGATGCTGTCACATTTTACACAGACAGTAAGGTAGTTTTGGGCTACATTTGTAACGAGAAACGAAGATTTTATGTGTATGTCAACAATCGAGTCCAAAGGATCAGGAGAAGCACACAGCCACAGCAATGGTATTATGTGTCCACTGAACAGAATCCAGCAGATCATGCTACAAGGTCTATTCCTGCAGCCCGGCTAAAGGATACTATTTGGCTATCTGGCCCAGCATTCCTCTCTCAGTCAGAGGAAACTTCCTCAGGGTCAGCAATATTTGACTTACTCGACCCCGAACAGGACAAAGAAGTCCGTCCACAAGTGGCGGTGCTTAATGCCACTGTCCATGATAGCCACTTTGGATCTCAGCGCTTTGAGCGCTTTTCTACATGGAGGGTTCTTGTTCGTGCTATATCTTGCCTTGCACATGTTGCACGTCTCTTCAAGAAAACTACAGACGGTTCCAGAGGGAACTGCAAAGGATGGCATCATTGCAAGATACCTTACACAGTGGCAGAACTTGAGCAGAGCAGAAATGTCATCATTCGATCTGTGCAGCAAGAAACTTATGGTAAAGAAATAGAGTGTATTAGGTCCCATAAACATTTTCCCAAGGACAGCCCTCTTAAGTTGTTAGATCCCTTTTTTGACCAAGATGGCCTCTTAAGAGTTGGAGGACGCATTTGGGAAGCTCAGCTGGGGCAGGAAGAGAAAAGGCCAATCATCATGCCTGGACGGCATCACGTTACACATTTGCTGATACAGCATTACCATGCGGAGTCACAACATCAAGGACGTCACATCACAGAAGGTGCTGTCCGCTCAGCGGGTTATTGGATTGTGGGTGGCAAAAGGTGCATAAGCAGTTTCATCTTCAAGTGCATCACTTGCCGTAAGCTTCGAGGGGCTTTTGAGTCACAGAAAATTGCCGACTTGCCTCCAGATAGACTCAGCACAGAACCACCTTTCACACACATTGGAGTTGATGTATTTGGACCTTGGACTGTTTCTGCATGACGAACTAGAGGTGGATATGCTGAAAGTAAAAGATGGGTGGTAATATTTACTTGTTTGAGCATCAGAGCTATTCATCTTGAAGTTCTTGAGTCAATGGACAGTTCGAGTTTCATAAACGCTTTGAGGAGGTTCCTGGCAGTTCGTGGCCCAGTCAAGCACATTCGCTCTGACCGAGGAACGAATTTCATTGGAGCATGCAAGGAGCTAGGAATCCCCTCCAATGTTGACATGAACGCTGTGAGACAGTACCTTTCAGAAAAGGGGTGTATGTGGACCTTTAATCCGCCTCACTCGTCTCATATGGGAGGAGCTTGGGAGAGGATGATCAGCATCACTCGTAGAATTCTTGACTCCATGCTTCTTCAGTCAAGATCTTCCAAGCTCACTCATGAGGTGCTTGTCACTTTTATGGCTGAGGTGATGGCTATTGTTAACAATAGGCCTTTGGTGCCTGTGTCCACCGATGCTACAGATCCATTTATCCTCACTCCTGCCACTCTACTCACACAAAAGGGTGAACCACATCCCACTCCTTCAGGTGACTTTGATAGCAAGGACCTGTATCGTAAGCAGTGGCGGCAGGTCCAAAGTCTTGCTAGTACTTTCTGGGACAGGTGGCGCAAGCAATATCTCTGTACCTTGCAATCCCGAACCAAATGGAGGTCCGATAGGAGCTGTAGTACTCATGAAGGACGGTCAATTCAAAAGGAATCTTTGGCCGTTAGGTGTCATAACTCAAGTATTTCCAAGCAAGGATGGGAAAGTCCGTAAGGTGGAAGTGAAGGTTAACAGACAAGAGGGAACAAAGCTGTTCCTCAGACCTGTGTCTGAAGTAATCCTACTGTTCAACCATGAGTGACTGTCTTACCACAGTGGAGTTTCTAAGGTGTAATATGGCATCTTGTGATGCCAGGCGGGGAGTGTATTGTTTTACAAGCATATAGTTGTAAATTGTTAATTTTGCTTGACTGTTAGTCTGTTTGGCTCCCCCTACTGGTATATATGAGTGGCAGTTTTTTGGGGTCTCTTTTTGATGACATCATCAGTAGGAGACAAGGCTGCCTTCCATGTTGGATCTGTCAAGAGCACATGTTTTTCTGTATCTTAAGTCATCCTGGTGTTTGGACTTTTCAAAGCATCGTTGGTATGTTAACTGAGACTTTAAGTTCATCATTTGTTTTTATATATGTAAATTTATTTATGATGAATGTATGCATGTTTTCTTTTCTTGTTAGTTTTACCCTACTGCCAGTTGCTACATTAAAGACGACCAACGCAATATTTCCTGGTCTTTGTAGTTATTGGGGATGGAGTTATCTGCCTGTCAATTCATGCAAGGCGTGTGAAGAGGACAGGACAGAACCTTTTCACATATTCTCATTTCCTGACCTACTGAATGTGGGTTTTCCATTAATGACTACAGCTGGACCAATGCACAGACTGTGGACTTCTCCATAGACTGATCTGTGTAGATAGGACACCAGTATTACTGTCTTAAGTTGGAATGTTTATGACACCATCAAGTGATGATCCTGTGTCAGGACCTTAAAATATGAAACGACGAGGATGGGATTCGAACCCACGTGTGCAGAGCACAATGGATTAGCAGTCCATCGCCTTAACCACTCGGGCACCTCGTCTGTCTGATTAACATGTTTTCACGGCTTCGAGCAAAAATACGCTGCAAAACTTGAACAAGGTCACAGCTTTTGCCTTAAACATAAGCATCTTGACAAACTTTGACAAACATTGAAGGCCAGTATTTGGAGTAGTTGTTTGGTTTCTCCATTGTACAGATCAGAGCATGCCTCACTGCACTGGACTGCATGTGTCCAGGGGTGGACTGCATGTGTCCAGGGGTGGACTGCATGTGTCCAGGGGTGGACTGCATGTGTCCAGGGGTGGACTGCATGTGTCCAGGGGTGGACTGCACATATCCCGGGGATGCACTGCATATATCCAAGGGTGGCAGTAACTAATTACAAATACGCAAGTTACTGTAATTAAGTAGTTTTTCTGGGTACTTGTACTCTATTTTTAAGCCAGTACTTTTACTTGTACTTAAGTACAAATGTAACAAAATAATGTACTTCGCTATTTTTAACATCACAATTCGTTACTGAGTACACTTATTATTTTGAATAATGACCAGCCTTTTCTTAACCAATAAAGATACCAGTTACAAACTGACCAACATGGCTGACATTTGACTGACTGACAGACAGTCCGTCCTATGACAGCCAGGTGCATGGTCACTGAAGGGGACATCTGATTGGACCCTTGGCCCTGATATAAAAACCGTGTGGTGCGAACGACGGTCAGACCCTCCTTCATCAGCTTATGAGAGGTAAGACGCGGTTTGCTCCTCCCGCTTGTTGTTAGCTTCCTAGCTTAACATATTCATGCTGATAATGTTGCTACATGTTTAAAAACGTTTCATACATTGGTGTTATTGTGCAGTGTGGAGATAATGTGGATGTGCTGTGTGTATTTGTCCAATAACCTGCTCTGCTGTGAGTCTAATGGTTGGCCTGTTTAACATGTGCTGCTGTTTCAAATGTGCTGAGCTCTGTTGATGGAATGTTCTGGAACAAATGTCTCTTAAAGCTCTTCTCATGGTGCTGGCTGCTTTTTGGAGATTATGGTGTGTTTTACAAACGGACTGTGCCGTGCTGGTTTGGTACAGACAGGCGTGGCTGCAGCCTGTGGCTGCTAGCCTGTGGCTGCTAGCCTGTTAATAGAAAAGTACTGTGGCTTATGTTAATCAGGTGCTAAATGGAGCAGGGCTCATTCATTTTAACAGTGAACTGAGAATATAAGCATTGCTTAATATTGCTGAAGCTCTGTAATGATGTGGCAGTTTCATGGTGTCTTTTCTCTGCATATTGCTAATATTAAATTAAATTAATTAAACTTAATTTAAATTATTAAAGTAGTTAGTGTATTTTGCTGCATGTGAAAGGCTAACAGGGTCAGTGAGTCCTAATCATGTGTGGTTTCATATTAATGTGCTGCTTTGGTGCTATAATGCTCTCAATGAATGAAGTTGTGTGGGACAGTGTAAAAGCATCAGTGCAGCTGTGACTGGGTAAATGACTGTGGTCTGCCATGTTTGGTTACTGTGGTTAGTGCAGTGTATTGTGACTGAAAGTGTAATAAGGAGAGGAGAGGAGTAATAGATGAGTGCTGTGTTAAACCACACTGTCATCACCTTGGTAGCATTAATATGTGGGACAGCCTTTTTACTAATTGACAGATGTAGTTCTTGTGTGTGTTGTGTGTTGTTCTGCTGCTTCTGATGCAAATGTGTGCTTCACTCTTTCATCACTGGCAGTTTATACGATTTAAATCAGGTTGACAGACTGGTGTTTATAGTAAGCCACAGCCACATTGGAAGTACATAGATTAGAGTAGAATAGAGCATGTCCTTCCAGTGTGGCTGCACTGTTGAAGATCTAAATGTGGCTCGTTTGTCTTTGCTGGTGTTCTTGTCTGTTAGTTAATGTGTGGGTTT
Source organism: Parambassis ranga (assembly GCF_900634625.1). Classification (NCBI taxonomy): domain Eukaryota; kingdom Metazoa; phylum Chordata; class Actinopteri; family Ambassidae; genus Parambassis; species Parambassis ranga. The sequence continues at coordinate 1,178,991 of NW_021144800.1, read as the reverse complement.
TCTGGTTGAAAGATGTGATGCTAATGTGTGCTAAGCTATTTTAAATGATTTGACAACACTGTGAGGTCATTCATGTGATTTACATGAGCTTCAATGACTTGGTGTTTTCCTCTTGTCGTTCCATGTCAGCCATTTTGTCTCTGTTAAAACAGTGGGTGTTGTGGCTAACAAAATCTAAACCTGTAGATAATCAGCTGCCCCTTTGTAATAATATTGACATTTTTTCTGCTAATTGCATTATGTAATTGTTGATCACAATGAGAGGTTAACAGGAGTACAGGATTACTAATGAATTTTGAGTTCATTCGATTAGCTTAAATCAGTTGTTGGTAATGTTTGCTGACAGTCCTAGTATCTGGATCATGGCTGTTTCAGGCTGTTCACTTTAATGAAGACGTGTTAAAGCACCAGAGCTGCTGAACTCCTTGTGTGTGAGAGCCTGTTTGGTTTATGTCATTTGAAATTGAACATGATCAAAGTGTCGTGCATTCACATTAACTTTATTAATACCCATGGAGTCATTGGGTTGTGTTAGCAGCATATACAAGAACTGACAGTAAACACAATGCATGTGTTGATGATTTTCTGTGTCCTCTTCACAGATACTGTGTGTTGATACCCCAGTATTTTCTGAGCCAGTCATCTACAAAGTAAGTTACTAACACAGCCACAACTGTTATGTTGTGTTATTTTAAATGATACAATGATTCTGTACATGGTTTGTAAACCTTCAGCTGTAATGGAAACAGTAGTGCTTTTTATATTGTTTGAATGGAAATGTAACCGTGCCCTGACAGATTTGTTTTCTTCTTTTCTTCTTAGAATTCTTTTCTTCTTTCACATTAAAAAGAAGAAAATTAATCATAATATTAATTAATAATAATTAAGAAGGAGAGGTTGGTGTCTTTAGATAAGCATGTGTTTCAGAGATTCAGTGTAGTTTTGAGTGTGAGTACCAGTATGTGTTTGGCATGGTGTGCTGCTGATTTTGATTGAGCTTTGTATTCTTTCAGGTCTTGTATACATTCAAAATGAGTACTGTGATTAAGTTTGTGCAGCATTATTATCAATACGTAGGGAGTGGCAGAGATGCCTGATTGTCAGGGCTCCTTGTACAAACAGAGCACAGTGTTGAGTAATAGGGCATAGAAACTTCAAGGTCCGCCAAAGAAACTGTTATTACTAACAGCAGCGTTACAGTGAGGAAACATACAATAATTATTCTATAACCCTATTCCCAGTTTGTTTGGGTGTTGTCATAACTTATTGCCTTTGATTAGGTGGTTGTTGTTGCAAAGAGCGTAAGGGAACCACACAGCCTCTGCTCTCTTGTTTCTGTGCTCCTGTAATACCTTTCATTCTGCTCTGTAGCCACTTAAGGTTTATATCCATTTTGATGTTGTTGTTGTCACATACACACTGTCACAACTGTTTAATTGAACACTGGCTATCATACACAGGAAGAGGGATGCGATAGACGTGTATCCAGTGATTAGCCTGGCTGCCTCTTTAAACCCCTCTGGAAATGGTAAAAGCATTTTTGTAACTTCTATACAGATCCACAGTTTACGAAACATCGCAGATTGACACTAAGAGGCAAGAGATGGTGTAAACTAGCACACAGACAGATGTTTTATATAGGCTACTATGAATGAGCTGAGACACTCCATAAATCATGTGTACAGGTGTACCTGAAGGGGCAGATGAAAGCTACAGACAGCAGGTCATCAGCTCTAACAGAAGAGACGACTCAACAAAAAGGCACGAGACGTCGTACAATATGTGGTCTTAATAATACAGTTACATTGTTCTAAGTGTTTTGTTGTTGGATTTCAGTTACCACCCCCATGTACGTTGGTATCAGACGGTCAACTGTGCAGTTGCAAGAGTGATCTTGGTGAACCCAGAAAGTCAGCGCTGTGATTTCTTCTCTGACAGAGTCATCTACAGGTCTGTCAGGACCAGACCACCAGTGTTTGCTCACTCACTTTCATCACATCCAACATTCAGTGGAACTTTCTGTCCAGAGCATTTTACACTGGTGGTAGTGGGTACATGTTCGGCATGCCAGTCTGTAAATTAGACAAACAAACGGTGTCACACAGTTCCGGGTTACAGTTTAATGTAAAGGGCATCTCATTCAGTCACTTTCCTTTGGTGCTACTGTGATTGTTCTGTATTCTGTTGTTTCTGAATAATACAGCTGTCTCATAATTGGATTTAAAGGAAATCTACATTTAATTTGTGATTACATTATCATGAAATTTGATTGGCCTAACATTATACTAATTTAGCAAAGATATCTTTACTCTGCTGCAGTTACATTCATTCATGTCAGGGAACAAACTTCTTTGTTTGCACAGACTCAATATACCCGCCCTCATTTGTGTCAGATTTTCATTGTATACATTACATAACAGTAGAATAAAGCTTGCCCATCTGATTCCTAAGACCTTCTATCAGCAGCAAATATGTAACTTGGTTGTTGGTGCATTTCTTGACAGTGTCAGTATACATGATTCCTTGTGGTTGCTCACCTGTGGGAAGCTTCCAAGGAATTATAGTGGTTTATTGGTTCACCCTGACAAAGAATGAGGAGGGATATAGGGGGAGATTATAGAGTTTGAGAGATGATCATGAAACAATGTAGAATATTAATGTTCCCTTTTGTGTTTTTGCAAATTGAAATCGTAAATTGCCTTAAATGCTTCAGAATTGCAAACAAGTGACCTGGTATGGAGGAAACCTGGAGTGTGTTGATGCCCTCTTTTTGTTCTGCAGTGGCAGAGTGAATGGTCGTCAGTACAGAGCCGACCTGGAGCTTTACCAGAATATTGTTGCTGAACAGTGCTGCTGGGAAATGAAGTCCAACGAACCCGTTCTCAAACTAGTCAAACAGCAGCAGGGACACTGGGAAAGACTTGTCAGGACTAAGGTACTCAACTTGTGTTCAGTCTACAGCAGAAATATAGAATTTTTCCACATCATCTTTTGATTGATTTCAAAGGTGATTTATCTTTCTAGAATATTTTTGTGAAAATGTTACTTTTGAATTATTAGTCAGTTGGAAAAAATATTCTCCCTTGCTGTCAAAGTAAATAGTGGCCAGTATAGAGTAAGTAATAAGAGTAATCAGAGTAAGTAATTCTCACGAAATACTAAGTGGTATCAAGAAGTATGAAAAAAACGTATAAAATAAATAACATAAAAAAAAACTATGAAACCTGTAGTAATATACAAATGGTCCACCAGAGGGAGCCAGCGCGCGCGTGTGTGTGTGTGTGTGTGTGTGTGTGTGTGTGTGTGTGTGTGTGTGTGTGTGTGTGTGTGTGTGTGTATATATATATATATATATATATATATATATATATATATATATATATATACACATACATATACCAAGCGAGCGGCACCGGCAGGAGTGCCGAATTCACATTTAAATGTAAGTAAAGAGCAGTAGTTGGAGAGTTTTAAAATGCTTGTAGCATTAAAAAAATGAGTTTTATATTTACAAACATGACGTCCTGTTGATACGAGGCGCTGTAAACTAAACGTTTTGATTGAATGTTGTTTCTGGACTGTTTACTGTAGTATAGTATAAAGTATAGTTCACGTGAGGAGCAATATTATCGTTATTATATCAAACGGTCATTCTGCCTGTTGTCATTTTGTTGTAGGAGGAGCAGAGAGAAACAGAAGAAACCTGACAATTGATAACGGAGGAGATGAGACTGGAGAGGGAGGGGGAGAGAGAGAGAGAGAGGGAGAGGGGGGAGAGAGAGAGGAGAGAGAGAGAGGAGAGAGAGAGAGAGAGAGAGCAAGAGGGAGGGAGAGAGAGGAGAGGGAGGGAGAGAGAGAGAGGGAGAGAGAGAGGAGAGGGAGAGAGAGAGAGGGAGGGAGAGGAGAGAGAGAGAGAGAGGAGAGAGAGAGGAGAGAGCAGGAGGGAGAGAGAGAGAGGGAGGGAGAGAGAGAGAGAGAGAGGGAGGGAGAGAGCAAGAGGGAGGGAGAGAGAGAGCAGAGAGCAAGAGGGAGAGAGAGAGAGAGGAGAAAGGGAGGGAGAGAGAGAGAGAGGGAGAGAGAGAGAGGGAGGGAGGGAGGGAGAGAGAGAGGAGAGAGAGGGGGGGGGAGAGCGAGCAGAGAAAGAACGGACAGACAAGTTATTGTACAAGTTGGGAGGCTCAGGCATTATTTTATATCTGTCATGTCAAAGTTTAGCCAAAATATTGAGTTGGAGTTATTAGTGTTTGTATTGCAGCAGTTTAAATGGTGTTTTCCACTTAGGTCCATTAACTCCTATTATAATACTACATTTTAATATCAGAGCCATAACAACATGGAATCATGCATTTCTTAATGTAAGGGTTTCATTTGTGAGGACATGTCAAAGTTCATGATCATAAATTCAGCTTCACATTCTTCATTTCACTGCTTCTAAGACAAAAACATGTTCTGACCTGAAATCACAGTCAGTGATTCAAATGAAAGTGAAACATCATCAACATTTAAAGCACAAAGTTGAAGCTGCTGTCACTTCCACACACTCTGCTTCTACACACAGCACAGACTCACTGAGGAACCAGAACCCAACCAGAACCCAGCATGTAGAGGCTGAGAGAATGTGGTGCTGAAGGTGTGGAGGTGGATCAGTGTGTCAGAGGAGACTCTGTAGAAGGACAGAGTGCCAGCAGGACAGTCCACATACACTGCTGCTCTGTGAGAGACAGAGGAGGAGGAGATGTATGTTTCTCTGTTATTGTGCCAGACAGAGTAACCATCATCATAGCAGGTCAGCCTCCAGGACTGATTGTTTCCTCCAAACATGCAGTCAGCACTGTCTCCTTTCCTTCTGATTCTTCTGTAACTCACTGATATATAAACCCCTCCTCTCCACTCGACCTCCCAGTAACAGCGACCAGTCAGAACATTTCTACACAGCAGCTGAGGCCACCAGTCAAATCTGTCTGGATGATCAGGATATGGCTGCTGCTCCTCCACATGTGTCACCTTCCTGTTGTTGTCAGACAGTTTGCGAAAATGAAAATGAAAATTCAGCGAAAGGGAGGTGGCCACTCTGGTGACATGGTGTGAGGACAACAACCTCACCCTCAACACGGACAAGACTAAGGAGATGATAGTGGACATGAGGAAAGAGAGAGACCTCATCAGCCACTGTTTATCCAAGGACTAGAAGTGGAGAGGGTGGGTGCACTATGATTGCACCCACCCTCAATTTGCAATCTGCAATCTGCTCAATTTGCACAACAGCTGATGCAGCACACATGCACATTTATATGTACATAGCTTCATTTACTTCCATAGTTTATATTTTGTGTACTTATTTGCATCTTTTTGCTCTTCAAATTGCTCTTTTGCAAATGATTCTATTTTGACTTCTTAACCCTTTATGGCATTCAGTGTGAGCAGCAAAGTAAGAATTTCATTGTACAGGGAAACCAGTTTCTATACTGTGCATATGACAATAAATGCCTTGAATCTTGAATCTATATCCAAATCTGACTGTAGAGGGCAGAAACACCCAGGGATTTTGTGTGTATTATAATGTTTCTCAGGTTTTGCCAGGTTCATTTTGAAATGTTACGTTAATAATCCCAGAAGGGAAATTGCTTAACTGCCAAGCACCGACTGTCATACAATGTCATGTCATACAATGACCAGCAAGGGGCGCCACACCAGCAAGTACACTGAAAGCAATGAGGGTAAAGTATCTTGCCCAAGGACACACAACAATGACTAGGGAGGAGCTGGGATCGAACCACCAACCTTCTAGTTATTGGACAGCCCTGCTCTACCACTGAGCCACTGCTGCCCAATTTAGCCCATTGGTGTTTATAGCACAATACTAGATACTATACTAGACCAATAAATGTAGAAGAGAAATAAGAACTGGGTCATTAAAATTCTTCTTTTTTCATTTTTTTTCCTGTGGCGGCCCTCAGTCCAGTGTTGGGTTCATAAATTGGCCAGCATCAAAGGTTAATGTGTACACAACTAGTTCGCCCGTGCCCAAAACTGCCACTGTGTAAACCTGTGTCACAGGTTTTCTGCTGTTTGCTGCTTTATATACTTCTGTAATTCACACAACATGAAACCAACAGATACAATAAATCTTCCAAATGAAGCACAACAATCAAACACTTGAAGTCACAGTAACACAACAACATTGATCAATAAACTGCTGTTTGTTACCTCCTGATGGAGAAAAGAATCTGGATGAGCCGAGGAGTGAAGGTGACGTCCATCAGCAGGAAAACAGCAGAGAAAGAACAAACATGGAACTCACAGCAGGAGCTTTCTGTGCATCAACGCTCTGTTGATGCACAGAAAGGCTCAGCTCTCTGGATTCACCGTCACACTCAAGGCTTCTTTAAGGAAACATGATGACAGTGTTCTGACCTTTGGAACAAAGAGCTCAGGTCAAACATTCAGAGACTGAACCAGCACAGAGTTCTTATCAGTTACAGTTACAGAGCTTGATCTGACTGTAAGGAAGGAGAAACACACCTTCTTAATAAAGTGTGTTTCAGTGAAAACAAATCCATCAGCTCCACACATGTAGGTAAACATCATTTACACAACTGTGTTAGAACTGTGTGCAGGTAGATTACAACCCACAGTGACACTCTATTAGTGGCAAAGAACAGATTTACAGAAAACCTTGTAGTTATTATTTGATAAAATCAGACACACCCTACTGGTCGCTGCATAACCATGCTGACGCTGTGTAAAACGTAAATAGAATCAGATCTGCTGATCTGTCAGTAAGTTCCAATGAACAACTCTCATCTGCAGGTGGCTCCTCAACAAGTCATGTGATCAAATGAACAACAGCATCCATCTTGAGGGCACTGGAAATATTTTGATGTCGAGAACACAGACTGATCTCTGCTTGTTAATCAGTGATGGATGATAACATGTTACTGCACAGGTTTCCACCATTTTATGGCTGCATTAAAGACTTTGAACCTGGCTGCTGCTCAGTAAAAGCTCCATCTACAGACCAACATGAATGAGTGACACAGTGAGAACATTACTTGAAGCTGATGGGGAGCTGTGTCACTGCACAGTGTTCTAGTGAACAATGCTGTCTGAATGAAGAGACGTTCATGTAGTCATTATTATACTTAGGTTGAATGGTGGATTAAAAACAGACGGCATGCCAACACATTTTTATTCAAATATTAACCACCAGTTAGTTCTCCAGGCTTTACTGACACCTAGTGGAACTCATCAGTCCTGCCTCTACCAGCTTGCTGCTTTCTTATTAAAGGGATGTTTGTGCCTACATTTAAACATATTCAACTGACAGATAACATGACCAAACAGGATATTCATTGTTGTATAGCCTAAAGTTCAACTTACAGCATTTATTTGGTCACCAAAATAACAGCAAATGAGGAGCTCAGAGGAAACAAAGCTGCCTGATGTGTGAAGAAAAACTCACCGTCCATCAGGAAGATAACCTGATCTGTGATCACTGGAGTAAACGCAGAGAACGGAAGGTTCAGGGAGACTAGAGGAAAAACACATCAGGACACAGGGATGCCACACATGTACAGAGGTATCTGCCCCTCACTGCTTCCCAGCTCTGTCCTCTGCTTCCTAATATGGTCACAACAAAGAGCAACAAGACAAACTGACAAGGACTAAAGGACACACAGGACTTAAATAGACCAGGTGAGAAACATTAGGGCGGGGAGAGCAATCACAAAGGAGGGAAAACACCAGGAAGTAAAACAAGGAGGGCACACAAGGAAGACAAGACTTTCAGAATAAAAGAGGAAATACAAGGAAGACAAATCTCAGAACAAACTAGAAGAAGTGAGGAAAAAGATTACAGTACAGAAAACCAAGAACAACATGAGACCAGGGATCATGACAACATTTAGACAAAGCAGCCTCTTTCAATGAAAGGTGGAGGAAGGCTGACTTTAGTCACACATCAATAACACCCTCCATGTAGCTCATTTCATTCTCAACATTATACACACCTGCTACTTTTTGTGTCTCTGTGTTAGGAATAAAACCCAATATAACAACTGTTATTTACTCAAGTACTTTTATTCTTGCAAGGAGGATACATGTCCCATATAACACATATGGGGAGGATACATGTCCCATATAACACATATGGGGAGGATACATGTCCCATATAACACATATGGGGAGGATACATGCTACATCTTCACTGACCGTGTTTTAACTAAGAACACAAGCTCAACACATCACATTTTTGGGAGTCTCCAGGACAACTGTTCAAAAACACAGATAGGGTTTGTTCACACACTCCCTCCTGTTATACACTGAAAAAAATTTTTTTTGGCCCTGTAATTATTACTTCAATTATATATTTAATTCTACAAAGAAATAAGAATTTATTGCTTTTACTTTAAAATAGCAGTTTTTGATGTGTTGATTTACTTGGTGATTGTTTGTAATTATGTGTACTCAGTTTTGTATGTAAATTTAATTCTTCAATCCAAATAATATTCACTAAAGAACTTCATTGGTTAGTTGCTAGATATTTCTAAGTAAAGTGTAATTGGGTGAACTGAGTGAACCTGGCAACCTTCCCTGCACTTGGAGCATGACGTCAGAGCCCCTCCCCACATTTGAATCTTTCCGTCAAACAGTCCAGAGAAGCTACAGTTGAACGAGGGTGGCGGACTTCATTGAATACATTTGGGAAGTTCATGGATATGGAATCATAGAGGTAAGTTTTAAGCAAAACTTCTGTACTTTCTGTGGCTCATTGTTTCTGCATTGAAGCCTCGACACCTGATTCAAGAAAAAGGTTCATTACTCGAGGCTTCATTGACACAGTAGCTCGAGTAGGACATCTAGTGGTGAATAAAATGAACTGCGGTGTGTGTTATTGGTTCATGGATCTTTGGGATTTGACTGCCCATGCACAGTCTCGTTCCACTACAGGTTTCACTGGTTTCAAGCTACCACAATACAGTACATATATTAAAGAAAGATGTTATTACCATTATACTAATATATTGTTTAGATGTTTAATTGCAGTAAGTAACACAAACCTAGTGACAGGGTTTCGATCCTGTGTAAAGGAGTGAAGTGTTTCATATGACGTAAGTCACATGATTTTTCCTAAAGCAGGCACTTACGTTTGACTGTAAGTGTGACTATGACGGACCTAGAAATAATATCACATTTCAGTTGCACTGCTATGGGATTTGATATGGATAATTACTGATAATATAAAATAATAATTATAATCACATATGTTGTGTTAAGAATACTTGAAATGCATAGGAAAGTCTGTTTTGGGGTTCATTGGTGATTCACATGACAAACCGAACCAATCACATGGTTCGAAGCACTCAACTGCTTCAAGCGTCACTGAAGTGGTTCAAACGTCACTAGTCACGTGACCGAAGCAAGCCTCGGCACAGTGGTTCGAAAAAATTGCTTTATGAGCTACCGCGCATGTGTCGAAGCCTCGGGTGTCAGAGGACCATCCTTAGTTTTTATCTTTTGTCACACTAAATGTTGACTCACTGTACGTCTATGATCGACAAACGCTTCTAAATCTGCAATCATTTGTTGAAAACTTTGCTGAGTTTCATCAGGATGGACAGAAAACCTGCCCTCCATTACTCTCTGGCATACCAATAATAATAATAATAATGCATTGGTCTTATATTGCGCTTTTCTGCTCTGTTGGGCAGGCACTCAAAGCGCTTACACTGAGATGCATTATTCTTTCACACCACATTCACACAGTGGCAGTGGTAAGCTGCCAAGACGTGGCTGCCAAGGTGCGCCTACGGCCTCTCCGACCACCGCCGATTCATTCATACGCATTCATACACCAGTGAGTGCACTGGAGGCAATGCGGGTAAAGTGCCTTGCCCAAGGACACACAACAACAACTAGGGAGGAGCTGGGGTCGAACCGCCGACCTTCCGGTTATTGGACAACCCTGCTCACCACTGAGCCACTGCTGCCCACTGCTACCAGCTTACATGTGCTGCACGCCGGCTCCACCTGTACGTAGGAGATGTGGACACTGTGGAAAACGCAGCGGAAGGCTGGTGAAGCTTAAGGCCAGCTTGTCACTCTCTCGTGCAGAGAATATCGTGATGATTCCACAGTCAGATCGCCGTTTTGTGCCATGGCGCTCCAGAGACCCGAGCAAATCTAGCCTCTTCCCAGTGGTCGGCTTGGCTTGGTGTATCGCCGTCTTCCCTGTCGCCTGGTCCGGCGCGGGGTGAACCTCCACAACCTGCAGCCTCTTCCTTGTGCTCCACTGGCGGCAGCAGCACCGGAGCCTGCCGCTGTCAGGGTGGCCCTCGTGAATGCTAGATCACTAGCCAACAAGACTTTCATTCTAAAGGATTTCTTTAATACAAATGAGTTGGACTTCCTCTGCATCACAGAGACCTGGATGTCTGTCGGTGAGTCAAGCACTCTCTGCAAACTTTTACCGTCCGACTGCACATTCTTCAACTCCCCTCGGACAACTGGCTGCGGGGGCGGCATAGCGACTGTTTACAAAGATAAACGCATCTGTAAACAACTCACTCCGACATCGTCTTACTCCAGCTTTGAAGTCGATGTGTTTGGGCTTGGTCCATCTCTCCCAGTGCTATGCGCTATTATTTACAGACCACCAAAATATAGCAAAGACTTCTTGGGAGACTTCTCAGATTTCTTGGCTGAAATTATGCCAAATTACGACCGTGTTTTAATTCTTGGTGACTTTAATATTCATGTCTGCTGTCCGGATAAACCACTGGCCAAAGACTTTTTAAATATCATTGACTTTTAATCTTGTACAGCGTGAAGTTGGTCCCACTCAAGAGCATGGACACACTCTGGACTTAGTTCTGACTCAGACTTAGGGGTGTACGATGGATCGTTTTCAGATCATATGCCTGTGGTCTTTGACTTTCTGCTTCCATGTCCTGTGGTCAAAAAGCTGTGCGCTCCTGCGCAGCGTCACCGTGTCGTTGCATCCTCCACTGCTTCTCAGTTCTCCGCTTCATTCAGTCAAACCTCCACTGCTGATACTTGTACCGCAGACGTAGAGGCACTCTTTTCCTGTTTTAATTCTAAATGCCTGTCTTAGACCTAGATCTTAGACTCTGTGGCTCCGGTGAAAACTAGGCATCCAAAACCTAGTCCTGAGCCGTGGCTGAATGACGTCACACGCGCAGCCAGGTGTGAATGTAGAAAAGTGGAGAGAAAGTGGAAAAAGGACATGTTACAGGTGTCTTTTCAAATTTTAAAGGACAGCTGGCGCAACTATCAGAAAACTGTAAAAACTGAAAGAACCAAATATTTCTCTGACATTATTGCTTCCAACTGTAACAATCCCCATGTTCTGTTTAAAACCATCAACAATGTTATCAATGCTCCCAAAACAGCCTGCTTGGAAGCTTCAGATGATCTATGTGAGACATTTTTGCACTTTTTTTATTAGGTTGAGAGGTTGAGAGCACCAGAGCCCTCATACACCCCCCTTTATCTAACCCATCAAACCCGATCACTCCCCCTGCTGTATTAGACCAATTTGAGCCTGTTGGTCTGCCTCTGCTAAAGAAAACTTTTGGTCATATGAAGCCCTCTAGTTCCCCAAAGGATCTTCTTCCACCCCGTCTCTTTAAAGAGGTTTTTCCAACAGTAGCTCCAGATGTGCTCAATATTATAAACAGCAGTCTGAGAAATGATATGGTCCCTGATGGTTTTAAGCATGCTGTGGTGCAGCCTTTAATCAAGAAGCCTGGTCTGGACATTTCTGTCCTCTCAAATTTTAGGCCGATTTCAAAACTGTTCAACAACTTCTAGACTGTGTTGAGGAAATTAAATCCTGGCTGTCAGCAAATCTGCTACATTTTAATGACACTAAGACAGAGGTCACACTGTTTGGGCCCAGTGATGCCTCTGCTGCTGTTGTAGATTTGGGTGTCCTGAAAAGTCCACAGTGACAAATCTTGGTGTAAAATTGGAGTCCAATCTGAAACTTGATGCTCAGATCAGTGCAGTTGTCAAAGCGAGCTTTTTTCAACTGAGACAACTGGCCAAAGCCAAACCGTTCCTTTCTCGGCATCACTTTGAGATTTTAATTCATGCTTTTATTACGAATCGGTTAGATTATTGCAACGCACTTTATTTTGGGCTCAGCCAGGCTTCACTTGGATGACTGCAGCTTGTACAGAATGCTGCTGCACGGCTTTTAACTGGGACTAAGAAACGAGAGCACATTACTCTGATTTTAAGTCATTGCACTGGCTCCTGATTCGTTTTCGTATTGATTTTAAAATTCTCTTATTTGTTTTTAAATCCCTTCATGGTCTCGCCCCTCAGTACATGTCTGACATGCTCCAGCTCTACTGCCCTGCTCGCTCTCTCAGGTCAGCTGACCAGTCTCTCTTGGTCGTCCCAAAAACGCAGTGAAAACTCAGGGGGGACCGTTCCTTCTCTGTCGCGGGTCCTAAACTGTGGAACGAACTGCCTCTGCACCTTAGACAGATGGATTCTTTTATGGTTTTTAAGCCATCACTTAAAACACATCTTTTTACTCTGGCTTTTAACTCTGAGTTGTTGACTTTTATTTGTTTTATTGTTCTTACTCCTGACTGGTGTTTTTATTGTATTGTTTTATATTCCTGTGCTTTTTCAAATGTCTATTTATTTTATTTCACTTTATTAGTAATTTATTCTACATTTGATAGGCTGTGCACAGCACTTTGGCTGACCTTGTTGTTTTTAAAAGTGCTCCCTAAATGAAGATGGATTGGATTGGATTGGATTGAAGACTGAATAAGCTGTAGCATTCCAGAATAGACATCTGTATTTCAGAATAATAGGCAGAATTCCAGAATAACAGTCAGTATTCTGGAACAGAAGTCAGCAAGACAGCATTCTGGAATGAAAAGCATTCCAGAATGAAAGAAAGCATTCCCAAATGAAAGGCAGAAATCTAGAATGAGAGGCAGCATTCCGAAATAGACATCCATCCACCCATTCCAGAATGATATGCAGGATTCCGGAATGGTAACAAAATTCTGGAATTAAACCCCTAACCCGGCAGCGCCCTGTGATGTCATCTGATTGGAGCCAGAGAATGACCCTCCTTAAGAGTAACAGTGGCAAGAAACAACAGGAAGAACCCCTGAAAGTTTTGTGTAATGTCTCAGCTGTTACCTTTAATATTATCATAACAGATGAAATCATTCAATTGACTTCAATTGGCAGTGTTTTAAATGATAACTTATTTCTCCTCCAACACTAGCATTCCTGTGGTCGCTGGTTCGAATCCAAGCTGTGGTCCAAAGGAAAATCCTAAAAGTGTCAATTTGAGTTTCTGCATCCTGAAATACGTACATAAATTGGATATGTTCACAAAGTTTCCACAACTTTCCTTTCTTTTTTCATTTTTTCATCACTTCTGCTTTCCAGCAGTGGTGCATTGACAGGAGTGTGGATCCCACCAGCTGCCCCCTGCCTCTTCTGTTGTCTTTTCTCCAGCTGTTGCTGGATAGAGGCTTGGCTTTTAGTACAATTAAAGCCTACGCGGCTGTGGTGTCTGCCTGTCATGAGGGTTTTGGTGACAGAACAGTTTTTAGCCATCCTTTAACAAAGGATGGCTAAAAACTTTGAAGGGAGTGCGGAGACACAGGCCTGTCCCGCTCCTTTGCTCCTCAGTGGGATTTGGCATTAGTTTTACGCGCACTAACCAGGGCGCCCTTTGAGCCCCTGGATACAGTTTCACTGAAGTTTGTGACTATTAAAACTGCTTTGTTGTTGGCTTTAACATCTGCAAAGAGAGTCAGTGATTTATCTGCCCTCTCTGTGGCCCCCTCCTGCCTCAGGATTCAGGGGGGTGGCAGTTCAGCTGTGTTGCGTCCTAATCCGACTTTTATACCTAAGAGCATCACTAGCTCTTTCAGATCCAGGGTGATAATGTTGGATGGTTTTTTCCCTCCTCCTCACAGTTCTGATGAGGAGAGGACATCTCATCTTCTCTGTCCGGTGCGCGTGTTGTCCTGTTATGTGGCGCGCACAGCTGCTGTGCGCCGCACGCAGCGTCTGTTTGTGCATTACAGAGTTCAGTCTTTGTGGTTTCCTTTGTCTGCTCAGCGCCTGTCACACTGGCTGTGTGAGGCGATCTCACAGGCATATCTGTCATCTGATGCTGTCCCTCCAGGGCCTCACTGGTTCCTATTTTTGGCTGAAGAAGAAGTTTTTTATTTGGGAGCCGATTGTCCGGTCTCAGTCCAAATTATACTTGAGGTGAGGCCCACGTAGTAGGTGGGCGGTAATTAAATCTTTCAGTGCTGCGCATGCGTGCGAAGGGATGAACCCATTAGCGATAGCCTTAAAGGGCTGCGCCTATACTCATAGAATCTGGGGTTACAATACGTAACCAACATCTTCTATTGGGTAAGTGAGTCGCTCTGTGGAGTAGTTTTCAGTTTGTTTGGGCCTTGTGTATGTTTCGCTCTGTTAGAGTAGGTTTTTGTTTGTTGTATAGTTCTGAAAATCCCTTGAGTTGGATAGTTTTGTGTTCTCCTTAGTTTGCCCTGTTCTAAACTGTTAATTGCCCAGCAGGGTTCCTGCTTGATTTTTCTTTTCACAACTTTTGTAGTTTTATTTTCTTGGTTACTGGATACAGACCAATAAACAGATGCAACTGGGTCATTAAAATGCTATTGTTTGTGAGTTTTACCCAGACCCACCCACTGAGGTCTGTAACCACATATAAACCATGTTTCCCCACCAAACTGAAGCTGCTTGGATGAGCAACGAAACATCTTCAAGAAAACTCTACAAGTCCAGACGCCTTGCTCTATTCTATTCTATTCTATTCTATTCTATTCTATTCTATTCTATTCTATTCTATTCTATTCTATTCTATTCTATTCTAGTATGGTCAAGATGTAAAGTGGTCGTACTACCACAAAGTCTTAGCTGCATTTTCAGGTCTTTATGAACACACAAATCCAATCCACAATCCTGACTTTCAAATCAAGCACAGATGACCTGTGTTTGAGTCAACTATGAACGCTCGGCTGTGCTCGGGCATCTTGTTCTCATCTCACCCAAACGCTGAAATCCTTAGGTCTCTGGTTCAAATCTGGCTCAAAGGAGAGACTTTTAACCCTCAAGAGTTTCATCATAATGTCACATCATTTTTTTCACCGATTTTTTGGCTAAAGGGCCGATGTGACATATATGTCACAATGATTTTTATCTGATTTTATTTTTTTAAGTGCATTTGTTCAATACATGTGTTTACAACACGTTTATGTAATAAAGGATGTGTTATGTAGTCATTAGAATCCTTGACTGGTCAAATTTTACCTTTAGTAAGTAGATAGAGCCTTTTTAAAATTTGCTAGCTCTGTGTCTGTAAACACAAAATCACATACAAACAAACTATGGGATTAGAATCCTGCCATAATCTGAACCCGAAAAAAAGGTTTTGAAACCTTGAATAATTTTTTGAGAAGATTCTAGGTTCGACTCCTGGCTAGCTCAACAAGTTTTCATTTAGGTTGTAATCTACAAGTCTGCAGTTCCATATAAGGAGAAATGTAGTGGAGTAGAAAGTACAGATAACAGCTGCAAAGGTGAAGTGACATTTTTAAAAGCTATGATTGCTATTTGCAAAAGTCTGTTTATATACATGTTTAAGTAATAGTAACTGATCCTGTATTTTGTGCTTGTCCTATTGCAGACTCATTCAATAAGGCCAAACATTTGGAAGGAAAATACATCAAAACTGGAGGTGCAGTGACTGGCTCTCTCGCTCTCTCGCTCTCTCTCTGACATTTGGTTTACGCAGGTAGGAAAAACTCAATGTCCATTCTTAAAATCATTTTGATGTCAGGTTTATTTTTTTCCATGTTCAGGCAGACAACCAGACAAACTTTTTCCCTGCTGTCTCTCCTGTGCTGGTAAAAAACCATTTGCCCACCCAGGTGCATTCTGGTCTACCTGTGTCTAGTGCTTCCCTAAATAACCTTGGTGCCCCCTAGTGACGCTAAATAACAACAATAATATAAACTATACATCTCAAGGTTCCATTTTGGGCAGAATAATGCCCTGACATTTGGACAACAACCACATTAAAAGCACCTGTACACACATCCCGTGGATCAGGCTGGAAACGGCCAGGATGCAGTGATGTCACGTTCATTTGGGATCTCCTAGTGGCAGCAGTGGTGACACCCATGTGACACATTTACAGGAAATTACTTTTAAGTGTGTCTCTTTGTGTCTGATTAAAATCTGTGTCTCTGGACCTCCCTGTTATGTTTGTGATAAAAGAGGACCCAAATGCAGCATAGTGCTAATCCAACAAAAGGAGAGCTTTATTTTAAAAGGTCAAAAACACCAAGTCTGGACTCAACTACATAAGAGGCTGGGAGCAAAACCTCAGAATGAATTCCAAAGGAAAAACCCAAAGTACAAAATGAAACCAAGGAAAAACACTAACCAAACCAAAATAAATCCAAAGAGAGGAACAGGAGGACAAACTGACAGGGAGGACATGAGGGCAGGCAAACACAACACACAGGTACAAAGAACAATGATCCAAAGAGGACAAAGGGAGCACAGGACTTAAGAAGAGGAGGGACAACGAGACACAGGTGGAAAAAATTAGGGAGGAGCAGGTAATCACAGAGGCGGGAAACAGAAGGAAGGTACATAGAGACACATACAAAAGAGGTCAGGGCAGGAAGGATAGTAATACAATCAGGAAATAAGAATAACAAAAGGCAGGCAAGAAAAACCACAAACAGAGAACAGAAGTGACATCCACAACAGTCCCAGGTTAAAAGCTGTGATGAAGCACTAATATTGTCCCAAACACAGCAGAACTTCATGGAATTTAATGGCATTTATTTGTCAAGGACAGCAGACTGTCTCTTATCACTATTATGCAATTTCCCCATTGTGGGACTAATAAAGGTTTCTTAATCTTAATAACCACTGATATAAAAAATATGTTGATGCTGTACATAAAGGTCTCCAAAAATATGATGGTATGTGAAGCAGCTTTGAAGGAGTCCGATTCTCTTAAATTAAGCCCTTTTTGTCAGCACAACAATGTCATTATCATCTTTTTCTAACTTGATAGCAAACAGTTGTTTATTTACACAGCCAGCTGTTTTGGAACATCATTCATTTGGAGCTGTGTCTCTGTCCACCTGGTGAACGTAAGCCCAATATTCACTCTCCTTTGGCTCTATGGTTTTTTTGGTTTCTACATCTGCCTCTCTAGCTGCCAAATGTTCCATATGTTCACCCGGCAGTTGCCAATGCTGTCTGTCAGCTCCTGCTGTTTGCTGCTGAGTAGGTAAAGGCGGGAGTTTAGAGCCAAGTCTCTGAAAGCAGCCGCCTCCTGTGGTTCAACATAACACGGTGAAATCAGCAAGAGTAAATCAAAACTGTAAAGTCGTACACTGTTATTTTAAAAAATGTCTACCACAGCTGCTTGATGTGAGCGACCATTAGGTAAAAAATAAACTTAGCCTGTCAAACTTTGAAAATTGTTTCATGATGTTCAATCAGATAACTGATCCGCACATAAATAGTAGTGTTTTAATGGTACACTCCTATATAAACAGAACAAAACAGATGATATACATTTACAGCCAGGTACTGTGACAGTATAGTTACATCACTTTATACATTTATTCATTCATTCATTCATAATTCATTAATACACAGCAGCTCAGAGCGATGCGGTCGACGTCCATGTCGCAGGCCTGAGACCACTCATTCGTCTCACTTTCATAGTACTCAACATTAGAGGTGGTGTTGAAGCCATTGAAGCCCCCGACAACAAAGAGCCGGTCCTCAACTACTTCGATGCCAGGTGTTGGTGTGAGGGTTGTAGACCTCAGCGGTCTGCAGACAGCCTGTTCCATTGAAGCCACCAACCTTTGGAGTCAAAGATGAGAAGAAGATGCATCACTTATCAATTCAATTGTCACATAAAAAACTAGCTGCTTTAAAGCGCTGATGAAAGCTGGTCACACATTTCTTTCATGCACTTACTGCATAAACATGGTTGTTGTATGCAATGACTCCTACTCCACAGCGGCGGCTGCTCATGGGAGAGATCAGGGTCCACTGGTTGGTCTCTGGGTTGTAGCACTGTTTGCAGGAACTCATTCCCATCATATCCACCACATATGTAGATCTGAATACAAAAAGGGGGGGTGGGGGTGGACAATAAGAAATTGTCATTTTTGTTGGCTCAAACTGGCAGCAGTGTTTTGTAAACAGATCTTTCTGTTCTCTGGTATGTTCCATTGTGTTCCACCCACCTTGCCGCTGAGTGCTGTGCAGCTGGCGTTGCTCCTCTGCTTATGCATGGGTGCAGTTTGAAGCCACTGGTTGGTTTCTGGCTGGTAGAACTCAGCACTGCTGAGATGTGTATGCTCATCATAGCCTCCCATGGCGTAGATGCACCCGTTCAGCACCGTCACGCTCACATTACCGCGCCGATAGTGCATCGGTGCCACCTCTTGCCATGTCCGTGTGCTCAGGTCAAACCTGCACACACTATTGGTGGCTTTGAACACCTGGTCAAAGCCACCAACACAGTAGACATACCCACCGATGTAGGCTGCACCATGACAGGCGCGAGGAGGCTCAGAAAGGTTTGTTATGTTCATCCAGTGATTTGCACGGATGTCAAATGCCTCGATTACATTAGGTAGATCCATGCTGCTGTTCAAGCCTCCAATGGCCAATAGGATGGCAGAAGGCAGACGAGGCCGACCGAGGATTCTGTCTTTGCATTCGATGACCTCAGAGGCCATGGCCTGGCACCTCAAGTTGTCCGTCACCAGCTTATTGGACAGCACATGACTCTGTATGTACTCTGTAGGCATCATGCTCAGCCTGACCTACAACAATACAGAGAATAAAGAGGATATAATTTAACAGTCATGAAAAATCATGGTTCCTAATAAAGAACATCACAATAAATACAACAAGTAAAACAATAAAATAATGGTCAGTTATTTGAAATGCTTTTAGCAACCGGAACAAAGGAGGTCTTCATTCTCTTTGTTCTACATCGTGGCAGTCAGTCAGATGGACTGAGCCCTCTTTGAAGTCTTATCTTTAATATATTTTTTCATTCCTCTCATTACTCTCCTCCCTTCATCTGTCATAGTATCATTATCAGCTTATTGATTGTCCGAGTTGCATTAACCTGCACACAAAGCTTATGCAAATAGCCAGCATTACATGTATATGTTCCTTATTAGTTTATGTACTTGTACTAATAATAATAAATGATTATAAATGCTTGTGCCAGCGCCCAGCTTTAACAGGAGGTTTAGTGACTTTTGGTTGGTTGTCTTATATTTTCATTTCTTGCTCTTTCATGGGTAGGTTGTAGGGGTGGGACGGAGAGAAAAAAAATCCGAAACACGTGTACCGTTCGGTACACGTGTTTCGGTTCAGGGCGCGTGTTCTGTTTGGTTCTGGACATGCGCATCAAGTAATGCAGGGAGGTGTTTTTACTAGGGATGTCCCGATCAAGTTTTTTGGCCCTCGAGTCCAAGTCTGAGTCATTTGATTTTGAGTATCTGATCCTCAATGCACTCACAGCCGGTCAGTCTCTCTGTAGCTTCACGCAGCAGGTTCAGCTGCAGGCAGAGCAGAGAGACCCACAGCACTCTGGGTCCGAACGTGTGCAAAACTGGGAAGGTCCCATGCTCACAGAGCGGGATGTAAATAGCATATTTCAATAGCAAAAATAAAATAAAAACACGGACATCAGTAACTTTAGCTTAACCTAGCGTAGTCATAGAGTTCAGTCTATCCTACTAGCATGTAATGAGCAACGGTGCATGCGTCTGTGTGTGTACACACATCGGACCTCTGTGCGCAGACAGCGGCGCAGAGAGAAATGACATGCTGCCATGCAAATAAGACAAATAACATGACATAACATGTTCAGTTTGTTTAATAAAGGAACAAGGTGTAGACTTGTTCTATAGGAAAGTTCTTTTCAATGGCTTCTGTTATGATCTGGTGCTATATAGAAATTAAAAAGAAATAAAATTGACTTGACCTAATATAATGATGGGGAAACACTGAACTGATTCTTAAATATGTTGAATGTTGGATAAATAGGCTGTATTTTGTGCTCATCTGGTATTTCCAGAGTGTTAAAAGTAGAAAAAACCTCAACAATGTGAACCGAACCGAAAACCATGACCTCAGAACCATGAAACGAACCGAACCCACAAATGCTTGGTAAGGTTTTGGAAAAGATGATGATTTGCATAAATTCTCCTCCATTTTCAGAGTCACCCAGAAGACCAGCATGCACATGAGCACAATGCGTCACTCAGGTAGTCTGTGTTGCTTTCTATTATCACTCATCAGAACAGATGATATTGCACCTTCTGGCCTATAAAAGGGTAAAGGATGGCTGTACTGGCCATCATCATGACATGGAGCACATCTAATAACTGATAACCCTCTATTGGGCTGAGGTTGGCTTCAGTCACTGTCTTGAAATTTTTTATTTTTTTATTTAACCTTTATTTAACCAGGTAAAAACCCATTGAGATCCAGATCTCCTGGCCAAGAGGTCAGCAGCACACGTCAAGAACAGTATAACAACAGTTTAAAGTTGGTAAACAAGATCAAAACAGAGCAGTGAAAATAAGAGCAGCAATAGAAAGATATCTTAAAAACACAGGCACTGATGAATGGATGCTTTTTGCCTAATGTGTAGTAAAGAATTAAAGGTTTTAAATGAGATAAGCTCAGAGATTTTTAAATCAGTCTGGAGGGTATTCCAGGCTGAAGGGGCAGAGTAGCTAAAGGCCCGCTTTCCTAGCTCAGTCCGCACATGAGGGACCTGCAGGTGGTAAATGCCCCTGGAGCGTAGGGCATAGTGGCTGGTAGTTTGCTGGAGAAGAGCACACAGATAAGGTGGTGCCAAACCGAGGAGGGTTTTATAGATCAATGCCATCCAATGAGTGTGCCTCCTAGTGCTCAGGGAGGGCCACTCAGCTTTGGCATACAGTTCACAATGATGGGTGAGGCGGGTACAGCCAGTCACAAACCTCAAGGCACAGTGATAAACAGTGTTCAAGGACTGGAGGCATTTTGACGACGCAGTCATGTATACAACATCACCATAGTCGATCAGTGGTCAAAAGGTTGCCAATACCAGAAGTCTGCGGGCTCTAAAAGAAAAACAACATTTGTTCCAAAAATAAAACCCAAGTTTCACCTTCAGTTTGTGGACTAAGTTTGAAACATGTGGTTTGAATGACAGCTCTGAGTCAAGTACGAATCCGAGATATTTATAGCTGGTGACCAGTTCAATGTGTTTTCCTTGGAGTGTTGTTATTACCGGCAAGTTATCTTGTCCTTTACACCTTGGTGAGAATGCCATCACTTTAGTTTTCTCTGCATTTAAAACCAAGTTCAGTGATTGCAGGTGTAATTGAACAGTGTTAAAGCAGACTGTAAAAACTCAAAGGCTTGTGCAAGTGAAGCAGAGCAGCAGTAAATGACTGTGTCATCAGCATAAAAGTGATAAGTGGCATTTGACAGATTAAAACACATATTATTAATATAAATAGAAAATAAAATAGGTCCTAAAACTGAGCCCTGTGGCACTCCCCTTGTGATCCCAAGAGAAGACGATACAGAACCCGCCATTTGTAAGCAGAAGCTTGGTTTGAGAAGCCTATATTTGACAAGGTTTTAATCAGGAGAGGGTGGTCTACCATGTCAAATGCCTTTGACAGGTCAATAAATAGGGCTACACAGTGTTGCTTGTGGTCCAGAGCATGGATAAAATCATTTAAAACTTTTAAGGTGGCTGTGACAGTGCTGTGCTGTTTTCTAAAACCAGACTGGAAGTCTGTTAAAATGCTGTTAGAATCTAAAAATGCCTTCAGTTGAACACTGACAAGCTTCTCAGAGACTTTTGCTAAAATGCATAGCTTTGAAATTGGCCTGTAGTTGTTTAGTTCAGCGGGGTCTCCTCCTTTTAAAAGAGGAAGTATAAAAGCAGATTTCCATATATTTGGAATTTTGTTAGAGCTCAAACTTAAATTAAAAATGTGTGACAGAGGCTCGGCTATGTAATCTGAAGCTAGCTTTAAGAATTTGGAGTCAAGCTTATCTGGCCCGGCAGACTTTTTGATATCCAGATCCTTCAGGGCTTTGAGAACATCCACAGCAGACATGGGGGAAAAAGTGAAAGTGTAATTAATAGGACTTTTGTCCATATTTAACGTTTCTGCAGTTGTAGTGGGGTTCTTAAAATTTGAGTCTAAAAAGTTAAAATAAGAACCGACAGAAATAAAATGTTCGTTAAAATGATTGAGCACGGCAGATTTTTCAGTCACCGCTTTACCATCTTTGACCAAGAAGTTAGGGAATTCATTTTCAGGAGCAAAATCCGAAGTGGATTTAATGATTTTCCAGAACTTCTTTGGGTCATTCAAGCTTTTAGTTGTCTTCGAAAGAAAGAAGTTGGATTTTGCTGTTTTGATGAAAGAGGTACATTTATTTCTTAGCTGACGAAACCTTAGCCAGTCAGCTTCGGATTTACTTTTCCTAGCTCTGGACCAAGCAGCATCCCTATCTTTAAGAAGACTTCCAATTTCAGGTGAGAACCAGGGAGTCTTACGGCTTTTTACTCTGAATTTTCTAAAAGGTGCATGTTTGTTAATAAGTCTTAAAAACTCATCATAAAAATACTGCCAGGCTAAGAAATAGATTAACCTATAAAGTGAACATTATAATGTATAATATAAAGTACCTTTGGCAAGAGAAGATCTGTGTATCCTTCTCGTTCCTGAGGTTCATGTGTGATCCACCGAATGATGGCCTCAAACACAGCTGCCTCCTGTCTCACATTGAGGTTGTCACGGCTGATGATGTCACTGACATCCTGGGCCGAGAGCTGCAGGAACTCTTCACCGAAAGCCACTTCCTCAAAGTGACTGAGGACATAGTGGAAAGCCTTGAGGTGCAGTTCAGGGGCGTGGTAGGTTTTTGTGAACTGCCAGATGCCGATGCAGTTGTCTGGGCAGAGCGTCTTTTCAAAAAAGTTGCAGCATATTTGCACCAGCTCCACTATATTGAGGTAATCAGCTGCCATGAAAAGCCTCCGTGCATTGGACTCTGTCACGTTAACAGAGCCGGTGTATGCAAACTCAATGATGAGCTCCATCATGTCTGAGGATAGGTCAGGAATAATGTAGACTTTCTTGTCAGGTTCAGACCAGCGTGTGAAGAGAGCTCTGAAAGACACAGAAAAAGTTCCACAACATTATACACCACTTTGATGCATTTCAGTTTTTAAAACAGATACTAAAATGAGTCACTAAGTCACTGGTGGATTTACGGGTAACTTTATTCAACAGTCTAGTTAAAGGTCTAAATCTGCTTGCTGTAACATTATCTAATTCACTTATGACTTCTAAACTATACATCAAGTTTAAGTTTAAGATAAAATAAGTTTGAGCCTATAGAGGGAGAAATCACTATTAGATGCTTTAATGTCAACATGTCAAACATGTCCTATCATCCAAGTCCCACCTGGGGCCAGCAGATTAACACACACTTGTTCACCGGTTGTTTTTGTCATGTTCAAACATTAAGGACTGCTGCTGCTTTCTTTATGAGGTCAGGCTGACAACATTTTCCCCAGCAGTTGACTAGTCATCACAACAATATCCGCAAACACACTGAAACACTGTGAGCTATAAAAACAAGATTGAATAATCTCCAACACTCACATCATTTTGTCTCCCTATGTAAAGGTTACTGACACATTCATTTAAAATTGAGATAATCACTTCACCTGAAGTAAGGGCTGCAGTTCGCCAAGATGACTTTGTGGATATTAAAGTCAACCTCCTCCACTCTGATGACAGCATCACAGAAAAGCTCCTGGTCAAGGAGATCCTTGTAAACTAATTCCCCGTCTTTTTGAGTCATGTTGACTTTGCAGACTTTATATTTTCTCTGTGTTTGTTGCCTCCTTTGCTGTCTCCTCTCAGTACGTAACAGAAGTTCAAAGACACACTGTGAATGGAACTCTTGTCATCAAAGCATTTCACATCACCATGGAGACATGTAAACATGTTGACATTTAAAAACTACCCATCATGCATTGCACATGTGTTTTTAGCTGATTAGTTTGATTGCCGTTGCTAGGCAACAATCAAACTATTGTTCTTCACCCTCTTTCTTCTTTCTTATTGTGCGTCTTATTTCTTATTGTATGTGTGAATGTGAAAGTGCTTTTGTGTGCTGGTTGTAAGCACCTCTGTGTGTGTGTGTGTGTGTGTGTGTGTGTGCACGTGTGTGTCCAGCTTCAAAGGTCTTTCCTCTTTCAACAGGTATCAAAAAAACTGGACTTTGTTTTGGTTGTTGCTCAGGTTGTTCATGCAGGTGCACTGCATCTAAGCAGCAGTAGAGCAGCAGGAGTCATTTTGCAGGGGTATGAAAATGTGCAGAAATGTACTTAAGCAATCAGAAAAAACTGTAATAGTTTTAGAAATGGTGCTATAAGAATCATTGTTAGTGTTTACAGTTTTTTCTGATTGCTTAAACACTAACAATGATTCTTATAGCACAATTTCTAAAACTATTAATAGTTTTAACAAAATCACTCACTGAGTTTGCAAACCTAAAAGCAAAAAAACTGCTTTACACTCAATTTGCACTTTTGTAACACACAATTTGCAATTGTATAAATATAATAAACTTCACAGCACTGTTTTTGCTGAACTGTAAACACAACTCACTGCTTTACACACAACTTCCAAATGATCAACACACTCCTAGTAAAACTACACACATTTATGGCTGGTATTTACACTATTTTGCCAACTGTCTGGCTACACTGTCACATGTGAGAACTGTTTTACATCATTAGTTCACTTTGCAATCAGCATGAGCTCTGTAAATAAGACACAGGTAAGCTTCAGTGTGGAGAACAATGGAGGGAGAAGGAAACTGAGAAGAGTGAGAATTAGAGGAGGAACATGAGGAAGAGGAGGAGGACAAAGACTAGGACGTGAATTTAGAGGAAGAGGACGAGGAGGTGAAGAGGAAGGAGGAAGGGTAAGAAGAAATAGAATTACTGATGTCATCGGAGCTACAATAGTGGATCATGTGATCAACCATGGAATGACCCTGAGGGAAGCTGGACAACGGGTTCAACCTGAGCCGCTACACTGTAGCAAGCATCATAAGGACATATTGATGAGAATGGGTTAGTACAGTTCCCTCACACTAAGTTTTGTAGTAGTACCATACTCTAATGAGAAAAACAGCAATACTGTACATGTAAAACTGAAACTGTTACTCCACAGAATTACTAGACATCCAGCATCTGGAAGGAGGCATGCGAGGATATGGACCAGGCATCATGTCAGGCCTGGATACGGCACTCCAGGAGACATGTTCCCCGGTGCCTTGGACTAGAAGACATTGCATGAGACGATGAAATTCTGTGGCCGGACCCAGAGAGACAATGAGACTGATTTTCTCTCTCTCTCTCTCTTTCAGTGAAATTGTATGTTTTCTTGTGTTTGTTTTGATGTGTGTGAATAAACATTCATACTTGAAATTTGAATCCCTGTGTGTTTATAGAACTACACTCAACAAAAATATAAACGCAACACTTTTGTTTTTGCTCCCATGTTTCATGAGATGGACTTGAAGATCTAAACTTCATTCCAGATACACAATATTACCATTCCTCTCAAACATTGTTCACAAATCTGTCTAAATGTGTGATAGTGAGCACTTCTGCTTTGCTGAGATAATCCATCCCACCTCACAGGTGTGCCACATCAAGATGCTGATCTGACATCATGATTAGTGCACAGGTGTACCTCAAACTGCCCACAATAAAAGGCCACCCTGAAATGTGCAGTTTTGTCTCACAGCAAAATGCCACAGATGCCACAAGCATTGAGGGAGCGTGCAATTGGCATGCTGACAGCAGGAATGTCAACCAGATCTGTTGCTCGTGCATTGAATGTTCATTTCTCCACCATAAGCCGTCTCCAAAGGCGTTTCAGAGAATATGGCAGTACATCCAACCGGCCTCACAACCGCAGACCACGAGTAACCACACCAGCCCAGGACCTCCACATCCAGCAGGTTCACCTCCGAGATCGTCTGAGACCAGCCACTCAGACAGCTGCTGAAACAATTGGTTTGGACCAAACAATTTCTGCACAAACTGTCAGAAACCGTCTCAGGGAAGCTCAACTGCATGCTCGTCGTCCTCATCGGGGTCTTAACCTGACTCCAGATCGTCGCCGTAACAGACTTGAGTGGGCAAATGCTCACATTCGATGGCGTCTAGCACGTTGGAGAGGTGTTCTCTTCACGGATGAATCTCGGTTTACATTGTTCAGGGCAGATGGCAGACAGCGTGTGTGGTGTCGTGTGGGTGAGCGCTTTGCTGATGTCAATGTTGTGGATCGAGTGGCCCATGGTGGTGGTGGGGTCATGGTATGGGCAGGCATCTGTTATGGACGAAGAACACAGGTGCATTTTATTGATGGCATTTTGAATGCACAGAGATACCGTGATGAGATCCTGAGGCCCATTGTTGTGCCATACATCCATGAACATCACCTCATGTTTCAGCAAGATAATGCACGGCCCCATGTTGCAAGGATCTGTACACAATTCTTGGAAGCTGAAAATGTCCCAGTTCTTGCATGGCCAGCATACTCACCGGACATGTCACCCATTGAACATGTTTGGGATGTGCTTAACCGGCGTATACGACAGCGTGCACCAGTTCCCACTAATATCCAGCAACTTCGCACAGCCATTGAAGAGGAGTGGACCAACATTCCACAGGCCACAATAGACAATCTGATAAACTCTATGCGAAGAAGATGTGTTGCACTGCATGAGGCAAATGGTTGTCACACCAGATACTGACTGGTTCTGAGTCCCCAGACCGCCAATAAAGCAGAAACAAAATGCACATTTCAGGGTGGCCTTTTATTGTGGGCAGTTTAAGGTACACCTGTGCACTAATCATGATGTCAGATCAGCATCTTGATGTGGCACACCTGTGAGGTGGGATGGAATATCTCAGCAAAGCAGAAGTGCTCACTATCACACATTTAGACAGATTTGTGAACAATGTTTGAGAGGAATGGTAATATTGTGTATCTGGAATGAAGTTTAGATCTTCAAGTCCATCTCATGAAACATGGGAGCAAAAACAAAAGTGTTGCGTTTATATTTTTGTTGAGTGTATTTATGACAAAAGTTTGACCTCACATGGACAGACCTTGTGCACAGAGAAAGCAAAAGCCAGATGTGTTTTCAGTTAATACCATCAGTGTGTAGTTGGCACATTGTGTGCTTAGTAATATGATAGTTTGTGTTAACTGTTTGGTACAAAAATACCATTTTTACAAAGGTTTGAAGAGTTAAGCAAGATGTATTAGCTTTTGCAAGAGATCTACAATGTTTTGCTGATTTGGTGTAAGGTTTTTTTATTTGTGTGTAGAGTTTTGCACAAATAGCCAATAGTTACAGAAATGTGCTTAAGCAATCAGAAAAAAACTGTAACACAAACCATCATATTACTAAGCAATGATTTTCTTTCTTCTTCTTCTCCAAGAGTGGAACAAGCATTGCATCCCTCTGCAGCAATACCGAGTCAGATGTAAGGACACAACCACAGCTGATCTGTATTGGCAGTCTGAAAAGTGCAACAAGACAATACATCATTGTTGGAAGGAATGACGGCGTGACCATCCCTCTTGATGATGGCCTGACATGCGCAGTGGACAAACTGTTCAAGCTCTACTGGGTTTGTAATTTGTCCTATCCACCACAGCCCAGCTCGGTATTCACCTTCTTTGAATTCATCTACAAAGTGACCATCTCAACTAACTGGAGAGCCAAGGTACTGGAACTTATTTCTAAGCTTCACACACTGTACATCTGTCCAAAGTGCAGAAAAGCAGTATCTATCATACATTTCATTCTTTTTCCAAACACCTTCCCAGAGACCACCAGTCTGTAACAACATTAATGGACATTAATGTGTCATTTTATAATCCAGTTTTGTCAGAAACAGCTAACAATGACAGAACTAATTTTGAGGAGATGTCACCTGTACTCCCATGTAAAACCACAGCTCACAGTGACTGCGTTGCCTCTTTTGTGGCACAACTGTACAGTTCATCAAACACAACTCTGATGGATGTGTCACGGAGTATTGCCTGTACAAAAGAAGTACTAGAGAGGACTATAGACAGTCTGCAACACTCAACAGCTACAGTGTTGAATAATCTGCAGGTGAGTTTGAAAAGGCTAAACACATGTTCAAAGATGTAGACACACCTTTCAAAATGAACAAATATTTTTCAGAGAACTTTGGTCTTGTGAAGCCAAAGGAAATATTTCTTGGTCACAGGGCAGAAACCTCGAGGAAGAATGGACAAATGTTGGCATGTGACACATGTCAATACATATCAATATTTGAAATTTGAAAAATTTTTGTTCAGTAATGACCAGATGCAAAAAGTTTACTTTCAGTGTACAAATCAGTCTGAGGGGAAAATGCACAGCTATTGCGGTGGCTCTCAATTTTCATCTCACCCTTTGTTTGGAAAATGTCCTCAACCTTTTCAAATACAGCTATATTTTGATGACTTGGAAACAACAAACCCTTTGGTTACTAAAACAAAAGTCCTTAAAATGGGAGCTGTTTATTTTTCCTTGAGGAATCTGCCACAAGAATATAACTCCTCTCTTAACAATATTCACTTGTGTCTGTTGTTTAATAGCATGGACAGAGAGGTTTATGGCTTTGGTAAGATTTTTGAAGCACTGTTAGATGACTTCAAAATCCTTGAAACTTCTGGTGTACAAGTGGAAATTCAAGGACAAAAACATCTGCTGTATGGGACAAACTGTGTCTAAACTGCAGACAACTTAGCTATCCATTCCCTATGTGGTTATGTTGAGAGCTTTTCAGCAAACATGTTTTGTCACTTTTGCATGGCTGAAAAAAACTGTTGCTCAGTGTGTTTATGATGAAGACAAATTTGAGAAACGTACAAGGGAAAACTATCAGGAGCATGTCAGACACAATGATCCAAGCTCCACTGGAATTAAACAAGATTCCTGTTTGAATAACCTGCAGTATTTTCATGTTACAGAAAACACATGCGTTGACATTATGCATGATATCCTTGAAGGTGTAGCCCCTTTAGAGGTGAGACTAATGTTACATCATTTCATTTATGATGAAAAACATTTCACCCTACAACTGTTGAATGAAAGAATTTCCCATTTTGACTATGGGTATGGACATGAGAAAAACAAGCCCAGTGTTATTCTTAATCTGAAAATGTCTAATAATGCAGTGAAACTGAGCGCCTCTCAAATGTGGTGCCTGCTGCAAGTGTTACCCTTTTTAGCTGGCGATCTTGTTGACAGGAGAAGTCAGCATTGGCATTTATTCACTTTGCTGAAAGAAATATGCAGTGTTGTCTTTGCTCCTGTTGTCACACTCAGGCTTGCTGTATATCTAAAACAACTGGTTATAGACCACCACACTTTATTCAAGGAACTGTATGACCGAAATCTGACTCCTAAATACCATTTTATAATCCACTATCCAAGGATGATTGTGATGTTTGGACCCATTTCTTAGCTTTGGTGTATGAGATTTGAGGCAAAACACAATCCGTTAAAAAGACATGCTCAAGTGGTTGGCATGAAATGATCCGCCTGACTGATGCTTTAGATTTCAGGCCTTTGGACATACTGCTTGGTTTCAGTACAGATGAACTGTACTTGAGCCCAAGGTACAAGATTGTATAGCTTTTCAGAAAGCACGTTTTCAGATATGAACGTTCTAGTGACCTTTTAATGTTGTAATGTATGTAATGTAATGTAACACAAAAGGTTATTTTATCCTGTTACATAGACTTCAAATAACCTTTAAATAAACAGAAAGTGTCCCGATATATTGTCCAATGTATTTTTAGTCACAGCACTGACACTGACACATTTGTTCACCATTATTAAGGGTAAATAATGAGCCTGTCACAGTCAAATGCAGGATAATGTTTAGCACATGAAAGTGTTGTATTAACACACAGTTTTTGCAGGTAATTTTCAGTTACACATAAAATTACACATTTGAGTGTTTACTAACACATTTTGCGTAAAATTACCTGACACAATTCTTGTGTTGAAATGGGCAACACTTCTGTTGTGTTGAAGTCAACACAAGATGTGTTGTCCCTGATCGCACACGGCCCATGTGTTAAAAGTTCTGCACGTGTCATTTTTGACGCATCTGTTTTTGCAGTGCAGAGGATGAGGAGCCGCTCTTTAGAGGACACTGAGGTGAAAGAGCCGCTGTGGTTTGAGGAGCCGCGGACACTTCAAGCTCTCTCTTCGCGGATGCGCAGGCCAGCTGGAAGACCCGCTCCTCCCGTGCAGGGCTCCAGTTCCCAGTGGGCCGTGTCCACAGGCTGCTGCGTAAAGGCAACTACGCAGAGCGTGGGTGCCGGCACCCCCGTCTCCCTGCGACTGTGCTGGAGTACCTGACGGCTGAGACCCTGGAGCTATGGCAAGCCGTCCATATCACATTTACGCCATACTTTAAACGGCGTTTTTTATGGCGTACGCCGCAGAAAACGCTGTTTAACGTCGTACGCCGTACGGCGTTTACCAAACGGCCACTCATAACGCCGTACCGCGTTTTCTAATATTCTAATGATCTACACTGCAGTTTACTCTTTATCAGCCTATCAGCAGAGAAGAAGGTCAGACCACACTAATCCATCACCGATCTCCTGTGCCAAAAAGGATCGCTTCGGTCTGGATCATAGAAGACTGTATATAAGCCTGGATACTGCACAGCCATCATGTTTCAGGAAAGAAATAAACTGAATTTTGTTTACAATAGCATCTGTTCACCTTTCTCTTACTTCTTCTTCTTGTCTTACACACTTAAACCACAGAGAAAAGAACGTATGTTTACTGACTTTTTAAATCAGATTGGATTGATTTCCATGTTATTTGACACACTATCCTGAAGGACACGCACCACGTTTTGCTTTATCTTTGTTCTAATCATAAACGTTGACAATCTTAGTGTCTCAAATGATAAACCATTTAAAATGTCGACGAATAAAGAAACCGTGCTGTTCTCAGTACAATACACTAAGAAACCGCTATACAATACAATAATAGGCAGTTTTACCGCATAGTTGCTCAATTTGCCATTGAGGTCATAAAAATAAACTGAAACATTATGTGTGTGTTTTTATGTGTTTAATACCTCAGTGGATCTTGGAGAAACTGACAATACAGATCAGTTAATGACCCAACAATCTGCACCAGGCCATGTGCAGGACTAGTATCATATTGTTAGATGTCAATTTAGATCCTCAGTCATTTAGGTCATTTTGACCAACCGAACCCATTGATAAGAGTTTAACTGGGGGTAAAACGTGCTATAGGAAGCCAAAAAATAAAGAAGCCTGTGGACGTCCTAATGAGACAGCACTGATAACTTATTAAACACTTTTCACTGAGACATTGTATTTGCAAATTTCATTTTAAGAGAAGTGATGTGTAATGTTTTGACTTTAAACAAGCTCCTCAAACTGTTTTTGTTGATTTATTTCAATTGAACTCAACTTGTGAAGAACAAAACATGGAATGTCAATCTATTAAAAACAAGTCAGTGTCCCTCCATCCCCCTAGTCACCTCTATCCAGTACACTGTCAGTTGAAGGAGTCGAGAAATGACACCAAGTCCCGTATGAGTGGTATCCCATGCAGCCTTCTGGGGCCATCAAGGGGGTCAAACTGTGTGCGTACCTGCTCCATTATTGCATCATTCACAGCGTAGTTGACACCAGGAACCATAACTGTTTCTGGCCAGTTCAATATTGACGCAGGATCACCATCAGCAGGAGGCGGAGGAACACGGCCAGCAGCAGCTGGACCAGGAGCAGGGGGAACATGGCCAGCAGCAGCAGGAGCAGGAGCAGGGGGGACATGGCCCGCAACAGCTGGACCAGGAGCAGGGGGAACATGGCCAGCAGCAGCTGGAGCAGGGGGGACATGGCCAGCAGCAGCTGGAGCAGGGGGAACATGGCCAGCAGCAGCTGGACCAGGAGCAGGGGGAACATGGCCAGCAGCAGCTGGAGCAGGGGGAACATGGCCAGCAGCAGCTGGACCAGGAGCAGGGGGAACATGGCCAGCAGCAGCTGGACCAGGAGCAGGGGGAACATGGCCAGCAGCAGCAGGAACAGGGGGAACATGGCCAGCAGTTGTCATTGTCAACATTGATGATGTCCTCTCTTTCCAAATGGCAGAACAAGTTAGTTGGTTAGTCCACGCCACAGATCAGCCCACAGCCTCTCAATTCTCTGATTGCGAACACTTCGACCTTGGAGAGCACTGCCTCATTCTGGACCTCTGAAAATGTCCATCATCAATGATATAGTATTGTTTTCTCCTCCCCTGTCAGTCCTAACCCTGGATGGCACACCATATTGGGCCACAGCACCAACAAAACTGTCCATGACTGTTGTGCTGCGGTTGTTGGAGGAAGCATGGAGGAAAACCACAAGCCGACTGTAACCATCAATACCTCCATGAATGACTATCCTCCACCTAAAACGATATACATTTTGTTAAACAGACACAAGCATGGTCATTGTTGTTTTGGCAGAATTTGCAAAGCACCCGAATGGACAAAATCCACATTAATCTAGAATGAATTACCTTACCAGCTTGTGATTTCCATCAATGTGCCATAAAGAGTTTGGTCCTGCCACATGGTATGACTGTCTCTCAGGTCTTCGCAATAGGGCTCTAATTGCAGCTGCTCCTGGATTTACACGAAGCATGCTTTCCCTCACTCTCCTTCGCTGGATACGAATTCCTCTTGCACGTAATGCAGCCCTGACAGCTTCGGGACCCACCAGGTCATTGCCAGCCACCAAGTCTTGGACTAATTCATCCAGATCTGGATCCGGCATTTCAGCATAGGTAGCCCGAGTTACGTGGAATTGTCTGAAATTGAAGCACAACCATATCAGAACACCTATTACCAACATGATATGTATGCATGTTTTTTTAGCCTCAATATCTAATCACTTGCCTCAGACGACGATTCACAGTAGGCACAGACACTTGTAGCGTATCTGCTATTTGAGGAACAGTGAAGCCACATGATCTCAGAAATGACAGCTGTTCCCGAGTGACCGACAAATGGGGTGGACCCCTGCCTCCTCCCCAAATCAGCTGGGCGTGGTAATTGTAAGTCCCTGCAACAGTATACGTTGACAATAACATGGCTGGGTAAACAGGGTTAGTCAGTCATTCATGTTATAATTGCAAAAATCTTGTTCACATGATCTTGAAGTATATTTTATACAGCGATGTAAATATGCTTTGTTTATGAGGACTAGCTTTACTTGATCTTCAGATCTTTTGTTATTTACCATTGTGTACATTCTGATACACTTTATCCCCCATACACGACAAACTCAAAAAGAAAAACTAATAACTAAACTAAGTAACACGTTTATTGACTCTTTTTCGTATATGTATATCAGACAATTATATATAACTTGTTGCTTATTTATTTCTATTCGTTTACTTGTATATTTGCTTGTTTTACATATTTAAAAAAAAACAATTCAATTTAAAACACTTTTCCTACTTTGTCTGTGTGTTTATAGACGTGTATAAAGTCTGAGACTAAAATGAACAAAAAAATCATGAATTAACAAATAATACACAAGATAAACAAATTAGAATGCATTAAAATGCATCACGTTTTTCACAAATCAATTTAATTAAATTAAAAAGGAGAGTATTGGGTTGTCTCCAGGAGTGTGGTGGTTTAGAGCGGCAAGGTGAGTTCCAGTTAAAGAACTAGGATGCACATGTCCTGTTAAAGGCTGATTTGTTTTACTGTGGTCTGTAATAACAACAAAGGAAAAACATAATTCAATAAACTAAATTGCAAGTAATTGTATTCAGCACTCAAATATGTAACACAAACATCAATCATGAAACGTAAACAAATCCTCTCACATGTACTGCGCATATTAGCTAGTTAGCTATTAGTTAGCTTACCAACATAACAACACAAGATAGCATTAACTAATGCATAACTAAAACTACACAATAATAGCACACCGTTTATAACGTCATTTATCTCACCTTCTGGCATCTACGCACAGCAATAAACCAGGGAGATACACGGTGATTAGGAACTTATAATCATCCACTGAAGAAACACTCAGAACACAGACTTTTCTCCGACATAGGTGTGATGCGTTCCATAGCGTCAGAGATGCTATGGTGCGTTCATGGACGTCGGACATGTAAAACCTAAACTTACAAGGAAACAAACTAATACTGAAAGAAACTCAGTAAATAAGGTAATAACAGTCACAGTGGGCTTTCTAACATAAATTAATCGCCCGTGTAGGAAATTATGTATGCTCACAGAAAGCTCTTCATTTTCTGTATGAGCGATCCACAATGCAAATGTTCAAATGTGTTATATGTCACGGTTTCAGCCAGGCCTTTTATTTTGTAGTTCATTTTCTGTTTGTATTAGTTTTAGTTTTACTAGTCACTTCCTGTTTTATTTTGAAACTCGATCTTCCCCTGGTGTTTCAGTTCTGTTTACTTCCCCTTCCTCATGTGTGCTCCCTTCCCCCTCCTGTGATTACCTGCTCCGCCCTAATGTGCTTCACCTGTGTCCAATTGTCTTCCCGCCCTCCTGTGTATAAAGCCTGTGTGTTTCCTGCCCCTGGTTGCCAGTTCGTCTTGTGAGTAATCCGAGTGTCCCAGCCTTTCTTCAGCCAGTTGGTTTCAGTGAGTAATTTGGTGTTTCAGTGTTCAGCCCTGTGTTTTTTGATCCTTTGTGTTTTGACCCTGCTTGGACACTTGTCTACGGTTTTGCCTTTTGTCCCTTGTACCTTTGCCACGCTGACTGATCACCCGTGTACCGAACCCTGGCTTATACACTCAACAAAAATATAAACGCAACACTTTTGTTTTTGCTCCCATGTTTCATGAGATGGACTTGAAGATCTAAACTTCATTCCAGATACACAATATTACCATTCCTCTCAAACATTGTTCACAAATCTGTCTAAATGTGTGATAGTGAGCACTTCTGCTTTGCTGAGATATTCCATCCCACCTCACAGGTGTGCCACATCAAGATGCTGATCTGACATCATGATTAGTGCACAGGTGTACCTTAAACTGCCCACAATAAAAGGCCACCCTGAAATGTGCATTTTGTTTCTGCTTTATTGGCGGTCTGGGGACTCAGAACCAGTCAGTATCTGGTGTGACCACCATTTGCCTCATGCAGTGCAACACATCTTCTTCGCATAGAGTTTATCAGATTGTCTATTGTGGCCTGTGGAATGTTGGTCCACTCCTCTTCAATGGCTGTGCGAAGTTGCTGGATATTAGTGGGAACTGGTGCACGCTGTCGTATACGCCGGTTAAGCACATCCCAAACATGTTCAATGGGTGACATGTCCGGTGAGTATGCTGGCCATGCAAGAACTGGGACATTTTCAGCTTCCAAGAATTGTGTACAGATCCTTGCAACATGGGGCCGTGCATTATCTTGCTGAAACATGAGGTGATGTTCATGGATGTATGGCACAACAATGGGCCTCAGGATCTCATCACGGTATCTCTGTGCATTCAAAATGCCATCAATAAAATGCACCTGTGTTCTTCGTCCATAACAGATGCCTGCCCATACCATGACCCCACCACCACCATGGGCCACTCGATCCACAACATTGACATCAGCAAAGCGCTCACCCACACGACGCCACACACGCTGTCTGCCATCTGCCCTGAACAATGTAAACCGAGATTCATCCGTGAAGAGAACACCTCTCCAACGTGCTAGACGCCATCGAATGTGAGCATTTGCCCACTCAAGTCTGTTACGGCGACGATCTGGAGTCAGGTTAAGACCCCGATGAGGACGACGAGCATGCAGTTGAGCTTCCCTGAGACGGTTTCTGACAGTTTGTGCAGAAATTGTTTGGTCCAAACCAATTGTTTCAGCAGCTGTCTGAGTGGCTGGTCTCAGACGATCTCGGAGGTGAACCTGCTGGATGTGGAGGTCCTGGGCTGGTGTGGTTACTCGTGGTCTGCGGTTGTGAGGCCGGTTGGATGTACTGCCATATTCTCTGAAACGCCTTTGGAGACGGCTTATGGTGGAGAAATGAACATTCAATGCACGAGCAACAGATCTGGTTGACATTCCTGCTGTCAGCATGCCAATTGCACGCTCCCTCAATGCTTGTGGCATCTGTGGCATTTTGCTGTGAGACAAAACTGCACATTTCAGGGTGGCCTTTTATTGTGGGCAGTTTGAGGTACACCTGTGCACTAATCATGATGTCAGATCAGCATCTTGATGTGGCACACCTGTGAGGTGGGATGGATTATCTCAGCAAAGCAGAAGTGCTCACTATCACACATTTAGACAGATTTGTGAACAATGTTTGAGAGGAATGGTAATATTGTGTATCTGGAATGAAGTTTAGATCTTCAAGTCCATCTCATGAAACATGGGAGCAAAAACAAAAGTGTTGCGTTTATATTTTTGTTGAGTGTATTAAAGGAACTGAGTTTGTTTTCACCTGTGGCTAAGTCTGCATTTGTGTCCGCCATCTCACAGTCTCCTG
Organism: Parambassis ranga; assembly: GCF_900634625.1. Taxonomy (NCBI): domain Eukaryota; kingdom Metazoa; phylum Chordata; class Actinopteri; family Ambassidae; genus Parambassis; species Parambassis ranga. Next base: position 1,142,215 of record NW_021144800.1, on the reverse strand, counting down.
ACATTATATGCACCTACCTTGTCTAGGCTGGCAATACAGTCTGACCTCTTGAATGTATTCCCCTAATTCCCTCAGAAGGCTGTCTGCAGCTGCATTAGTAAGTAATGCCCCCCTTGCCCAAAGGAGACTTCTCCGCAGTGTTTCCAACCTGAACCAACAGAATGTTTGAAAGTTATTGGTCCAAGGTCTATGGGTGCGAAATCTGTAGTATGCAATTACTCAGTACATTTAGTCTTAGTAATTAGGTCAGAAAATAACTTCCAAGATGTTGGATGAACACAGTTTAACATTAAAGTCTTTTACCAGCATTTATCACCGAAACTATTGTGTTTTGCATTACCTTGTTAATATCGTCTGCTGTGCATCAAGATCGACATCCTCCATTAGAACACGGCGAGTGCAGTCATTGATTATATGTGTACAAAGACCCAAGAAAATTCGCCGAGACATTGCGCAAACTGTACTAAGACAACTGATAAAACTACGAAAGTTTGCATGTAATTATCACAAACTATAAATATGACCAAAGAGCTTGTTCATGGCTGTGTTCAAAATCACTCCCACATGTAGCAGTAGACATAATTACCCATAAGTCGATGTGGAAGGCTTTGTACGAGTTCCGGTTTCTCCAAGTATAGGAGTTGATATGAGAGTACCTGAGAGTCCAGTCGTATCATTCATACACCATATGGCCCTTTAAAGTGCCTCCGCAATTTCGTAGTGCTGTCCGAATTCTTAGTGTCCATCCGATAGTCACTACAATTATTATTAAAACACTGTAACATGGGTCATGATCCATTCATTAAAGATATCGCTATTCCTATGTTAACAGGTCACCATTATCTCCCTTTTCGTTCTCATTGCTGGTCAGTACAATGCATAGTGTTGCATATATTCCAGAACTACTTCTTATCATGTAATTTGGGATACACAGAGTATATGGGTACAAAATTCTTACTACACATTACTGTGGCTCTATAGGGTCAAAGTAGGTAGTTATTTCTTGTCAAATATGAGCACAACATTTAAGTTTGTAAATACATAGGATACAGTAACCCTACCATAGGTTGTAATGTTAAAGACACACATGCCCAAAACTTTTTAATTTCATGCTTGCAACAAAGAACACATTTCATATTAACACACAAGAACATAAATGCGTTAATAATCAAAAATAACTTAAATTAACACAATACTGCCATCCCATCAACAAAAATAAAATCAATAAAAATAAACGTAACCTTTTTTTTTTTAATTCAAAATTATGGTTCCCCAAACTGCAAAGAATTCCCAATTCCCAGCTCCATGTTTTCTTTGAACTGGCTGTAGCTCTGGCCCACAGGTAGCCTCATCAAAAGAGAACAGGTGTTTGCTTTGGGAAATCTCGCCAGTCCATCCTCTGGGTGAAGGAACCCAAGTTCCGGCTGAGATGTAAATCCCATTGGTGGTATTTTCTCCAGCCCCGTGGCAAAGCTTACAACATCTTTCAGCTGTAGGGGTTGGGCAAGTCCACCTGTGCACAGACAGACAAAATAAAATGGGAACAGAAAAAAGGAACAGAAACTGTGGACAACACATGCATGTGAAGTCTATAAAATAAATTCAAGATGTTGCACTTAATTTACAGCATAAACTGGCATAGTTTCTATAGGGAACCTTACCTTCTACCTCCAGCAGCCAGTCTTTCCAAAAGGCAATGGCCCTGGCTTCCAGACGCCTTCTATTAGATCCAGGCACAGACAGACTTCTGGCCTGGAAAAGGTCCCCGATGTCCCTTGCCGTCATAGCTTTGGTGTCCTGGAGGAAGATTTCCTCGAAACCTTGTGGGTGCAAGGTGACTTCCTCCAGGACACCGAGGATCATCAGTCCTTCTTTGAACCTGACAGAACAAAGAAACAAAAACATAAAATACATATTAACTGTTTTCTGTTTGATTCTGAAATGTTTGTTTCTAATAATATCATGGTCCAATTACAGAAATAGTAATTATATTTATGTGTACAAGGCAAGTCCCACAAGTACCAGCAGAACATACAATATATACATTACTATGTGTGGAGACACAGAGCAGTTAAAAAAAATAAAACAGGAAGTAACTAGTAAAACTCAAATTAATGCACACAGAAAACAAACTATCAAAATAAAAAAAGTTTGCAAGGCTTAGACATACAAACAAACCCACAGACATCCCAAGACAACAAAACGAACTGGCACCATGTGAAGGGAAGACACAGACTATATACACAAGTAGCAGAGGAGCCAAGAAGCACAAGAAGATTTATTTACATTTTTCTACTTAAAGTATAAGCACAGGCAACTTACTGCTGGAGGGCAGAATGAATACGTCCCTCACAATAATAGTGAAGGACTGCCTCCACCAGTTCCTCTTTTTGACTGAGAGACTGGAGGTGACGAAGAGCTCCCATAAGGGCAAGCTCTTCTGCCGCATCACTGATTGCATCTCTTGCCTCCTCCAGAGTCTGTGCACTGCTTATCTGAAATTATGCCAAAAACATGATTGACAACTACATTGATTCTAATGCATACAGAGTTTCTTTACATGTCAGTTGCAGGATATTTGCAACTGTGGAACAAATACTCTTATCTTTATCAAGTTACTTACATTTCTTAATGTAGTACAATAAAATAATGTTTTAGAATGAACAAGGTAAATACACTTAAATCTGCTGAAATCTGTGCATAAATTAAGGAATCATTCACATTTTTAAATTAAATACAAGAACAATTGTAGTAGTACATAATGATCTCAAGTTTGGTCCTTAGCCCATAGTCAGCCACCTCTCCAATTAAAACTGGGCCTGTTGCCACCCCACAGACCTGCTGAAACAGGCGCCTAGAAAAAAAATGGGGTGACACCCCACCTTGAATAAGGCATACAGCCAGCATTTGTCCCACACTCCTATAAATGTTGCTGTGAAGAGCTAAATAAGAAAAAAAATATTTAGTAATCACAGTCAAATTGACAAAAAAAAATCAAATTTTTCTGAAATAACATAAATTTGTATGAATTAAAAAGGAATTCAACTGAATTGAGTAATTCCATCTGTTTATGCATACCAACACTGTCAAGGGCCAGGGTTCTCTCCTCCACAGCCTTCAAAAATGGGGAGATTCTGCAGCTGTCCCAGAAGCAGTCTGCAGAACTCTCTGGTCGGCCCACCGTGATCGATAGCCCCTTCTCCCAGTCCATCTTCATCCACAAAAACGACGTCCAGCTTTGCCTCAAGGGCAAACACGGGGCACATGCACTCCTCATTCCTGATGACATTTATTTGATTGGCAGCTGGGGCAAAATGCCGAACTCTAGCCCTCAAACTTATTAGGGAGGTCTTCATGTCAAAAGGTCTGTTTGAAGAGAATAACAAAGAACCAGTAAGAATTCTATACACAATTCAAATGGGTTTATAAATTCTACTTACTCCTCCACTGGGCCTGAGGCCTGGGGACTGCTGGGTGGAGATGGAGCAGGGGAAGAGGTTGTGTCCCCCACAGCTTCTACAGGGGGGTCAGGAGAAGCAGGGGGAAATGCAGGTGGAGTAGAAGGAGGGTTTATCACGGATGGTGAGGGAGGAGGGGAGGACATGTTGGCTGATGTTTGGGCAGCTGTATGGTCCTAAAAGAAATGGATAAATTAACATGAAGGTTGGACAGCATTATTCACAAGTTCACATCCTAATTAATAGCAATGATGTTTCTAAATGATTAAGAGGGACTTGATCCAAATCTACACACATGACAAATATCTGTGGTTTCTCTCACACATTCTGGTATTGGTTGTGCTGGTATCTTACATCTCATGTTGTGTGTTTGTGTTTATTGTGCAAAATAAAAAAAGTTCTTGATGTTACTGTATGACAAGCCCCCAATGGAAACATATTTGTATACCTTGGGCCGTAAATACAGTGCAGATCTACCAAGATGTAGATCTGCAGGACTTTGGGTGGTCAGCGGTATTATGTCCCGCTGACCATTGACCCGACACAGTTCGAATTGTTCTGGGCACTCAGGGACATTGTCCTTAAGTGCTCTCAGAAAACTCTCTGCATCTAGGTCTACTCCTACAACCACTCGACAGGCAGGAGTTCCATCTGTGAAGGGGTAAACAGAGAAACATTACTTGTATTTTTGCCATTAAGATAGATGAATTATTACTAATTACAAGTTAATAAATGAATTTTACAAAACATATTTTTTATATAGAAAAATGAGACAGCAGATTACCCCTGTGAGAGGTGTAGCGAGTAATTGTAGAGCTCCTCAGTACAGATACTCTGAATGAGATTTGGCGAGGCCTTGCTGTGCCTCGCCTCTGCCGTCTCACAGGCCCTGCCTGGCTCTCCTGTCTGAACATCTGGTATTAAGTTATTAGTATAGCTATAAATATAGTTAGCTATAGTATAGCTATCGATTGTTGAAGACTTATATGTAATTACAGACAATGTATATAAAATATCTACAAAAAACCCACCTTTCAATAATAGAATTACCGTCTTCTTCGGTCAAAATCCTACTTATTTGGTCATTTATTCTGTCTCGCAAGTTGCTAATTCGTCTTCGGAATCTTGCCGTTCGCTCATCCATGACACCGGTACTCCTTTCCAAAAACCACGGAAGGTCTTGGCCTATAGGCTACATATACGTAGTGAAAATTCAAATTTTCGCGGGAGGAAGACGCACACATTTTTCAAAAGTCCTTTTTTGTGTTCTTTTTTTGTGAAAAACTGTTTAATTCGGAGTGTATTTAATAGCTTATATGCAAAGTGAAAAAATATTTAATATAAGATAATGTATAGTATTTAGCTACATCCCAGATTTCTTTTAACCCTTTCAAACCCTGAGTGTTTCTTAGCTAGCTTGCAATGTATTATTCCGGAAGTGATTTAGGGGAGCCAGGGAGTCAGTCAGCCACCTAGTGTTTGTTTTAATAATCTCTAATAATATATTTGTGCTTTCTAAAGAAACAATTTCTTATGTTTATTTAGACTAGTATATATTTAAGATAAAAGTAGTGTACCATTTTATATATGCTTTATATATTTATTCATTCATCCAACTTAAAGATTTACATAAATGTTTTTATATCATTTTTTTATTTTTAAAGAAAAAATGTATTTATAGTCTTCCAATTAATTCCGATTAAATATTCCCAAATCATCATTTAGAAAAAATAACATTTTTGACTTTGTATTATATCATCAATGTTCTATGTTATCTACTGTACTGATGTATAGTAAAGGGTAAAGGGTAAAATTATTTGCAGATATCTGTGTAAGGATACTATAGAAATACAGAACACATCATGTGAATAGAATTATGTGTGTATTGTCTTCAATCATTGGTTTTTGTATGCAGACGTGCTCGGTTATATTTGCACTCAGTAGTTTGTTAGGCTATAGGTTGTGGATTGACATTGTTCAGCTGTATAGGTGTGTTTTATGTTGTCTTATCTTTACTTAGTATATATTTAAATCTATAGAACAACAATTATTGCGACTTCCTCCAAAAGTCGCTAGAACAGAAGGATATGGGCCCTGCCTATTTGTCTGACGCGCTGTGACTGGTAGAAAAGACGCAGTCGATCTTCGGCTTGAAGATGTTTTACATAGCTTATATGAGAGTAAATACTGCATTTCGGAGAAAACATGTAAACCGAGAGAATGAGACCATGGATGAAACGTGAAAAGGTGGTCAATAAAAACTGTGGCCACCCAGCTTCCTTCGCTCCTCCTAACCCCCGTGTAGGTGAGTGAGTGCCCGTTTTATAAATTCCAGCTGTCAACACCTACGCCCACGTGACACAAATATTTTCATTTTACTATGTATATAGATGATCTTATTTTTTGCTTCTGTAGCCTATTTTTGCCGTTGCAAAAAATTAAATTTCCCCATTGTGGGACAAATAAAGATTTTGTTAATATTCATCTTAATTGTATTTATTTTATCAATACTTACTTTTTATTATGATTTACCTAGCATTATTTTATATGTCTTCTCTGTTAATATTTCTGGTCATGCATGGAACACTTGGAATGTAAACAATTTTCCTCTGGAAGGTATTTCTGATTCTGAACAAATAATTCATGTAAATTCCTTCCTTGTTCACTTGTCAATCAGCGGCCTTGTATTGTATATAAGCGGTTTCTTAGTGTATTGTGCCATCTGCTGGTGTAACCCAGGTCATTTTATGGGGGTTTGTATTTTAATCACCTGTTTTACCGTCCGAACTATTATTATAGATTTTTTTAAAGTATCGCGAGGGTTTAACGCGGCTCCGCGAGATGCCGCGTGATTTCCGCGTCTCTGCTTTAAAAAATGGCTGCGCCCTGGTCAGAGCACTGCGGTGAGTCGGTGAGTCGGTTCGACGGGAGCTACAGGTAGTTAAACAATTACTCTTAATGTACTCTGTACTTTTTATTATCGAAATTGACTGGTTCACTTCTTAATCCTTTTAGATGCCTCTTTTACCGCATACAAACCGTCTGCAAAACTTATGCACAATCGACCAAGACTGGTGAGTCAATTGTTGTTGTTTGTCAGCTCGGACCTAGCGTGTTAGCCTAGCTCCGAGCTGGTGCTTTGAGACTAGTCGGACAGTGTGGGTTGTAGCGCTGACTACACTTGTCCATGTGTTATTGTGGTCATTTAACACAGTCTTTTTAATTAAGTCAATCATGTACATGTGGAAACTTTAAGAATGTTTAAGTATTGTCAACTTACTGACTGGTGAAAGTTAATGTTATGTCTAATGTAGTATTAATTGTTGGACCTGTTTTACACAGGCCAGGTCCTATATGCAGATGGCGAGCTACCCTCTAAGAACCTGAAACCCTGAATACTTCCTCCAGAGCGGTAGGAGGCATTGTAGCCTGATTTTACCTCACTGACCTACATGGACACCTGAGAAAGAACTGATTGAGCTAAACCATGAACTGTTCTGTATACTCTTTTGCCAACTGGGAAATCTGAGACCAAGAGGACAGTTTTATAAACTCAGTTCATCGGAATTAAGAACATTTAAATCGAATGAAAGTCCTGCTTGGATCTGAAACTGACATCATGATGGAGCACTGCTTAAGCAAAATCAAATTCTAGAATCTTCTTGTAAATATGACTCACTGTAAATATTATTTTTTTCCTTCTGTTACAATATATTATATTTCCAGCATATTTGTGTTTCCTGTGGTGTTTTAAACAAATCCACGTTCCTCCCTGAGCCGAGCTATTAGATCTTCTGAGCCCAGTAACTATATGTAAAACAATAATTCATAATTCATTCAATAATCATATTGGTTACACTGGCCATATCTGAGAACAGCACGGTTTCTTTATTCGTCGACATTTTAAATGGTTTATCATTTGAGACACTAAGATTGTCAACGTTTATGATTAGAACGAAGATAAAGCAAAACGTGGTGCGTGTCCTTCAGGATAGTGTGTCAAATAACATGGAAATCAATCCAGTCTGATTTAAAAAGTCAGTAAACATACGTTTTTTTCTCTGTGGTTTAAGTGTGTAAGACAAGAAGAAGAAGTAAGAGAAAGGTGAACAGATGCTATTGTAAACAAAATCAGTTTATTTCTTTCCTGAAACATGATGGCTGTGCAGTATCCAGGCTTATATACAGTCTTCTATGATCCAGACTGAAGCAATCCTTTTTCGCACAGGAGATCGGTGATGGATTAGTGTGGTCTGACCTTCTTCTCTGCTGATAGGCTGATAAAGAGTAAACTGCAGTGTAGATCATTAGAATATTAGAAAACGCGGTACGGCGTTATGAGTGGCCGTTTGGTAAACGCCGTACGGCGTACGACGTTAAACTGTGAAAACGCCATACGGCGTATGACGTGAAAACGTCATTTTCTGCGGCGTACGGCGTAAAAAACGCCGTTTAAAGTATGGCGTAAATGTGATATGGGCGGCTTGCCATAGGTATGGAGCCTGCACCGCCACCTGCAGGCCACCTGAGAGCAGCTGAGAGGATCGCTGACATCCCTCTCCCCTCCCTCCAAGACCTCTACGACAGCCTCTCACCCGAAAGGCCCTCTTCATCACAGGAGACCCCACCCACCCTTCACACCGCTTCTTTAGTCTGCTGCCATCAGGAAAGAGACTGCGCAGCCTCCGGGGCAGGACCAACAGACTGAGGGACAGCTTCATCCACCAGGCTGTCAGGAAGCTGAACTCTCTCCCTGCTGTGCCCCACTTTCTCCCCCTTCCCTCAAAAGAACAAAAGAACCCTGACCCTGACACCCAAGCCCTCCCCAAGATAGGAACTCTTTGTACCGGCCACTTTACCCTGTGCATTCTCTTGCACCCTAGTCATGTCATACCAGTCTCATATAAGCTGCTATAACTTAAACCATTCCTGGACTGTTTACATTATGCCAACTGCACTGTCTTGCACTATACATCTTTTGCACTCTTACTGCATTGTGCCTTCATTTTGTGCCTTGTATTTTGTGTGTGCCTTTTTACACTTTATATTTATCTTGATGATATTTATCTCTGTATGTCCAGCACATATAGCAGATTTGACAATAAAGCTGACTTTGACTTTTGACTTTGATTGCGTGGAATGATCAAAGGCAGAGTGGATGATGTCATCACTCAGAGTGGAGAGAGGCTAAGAAGATGCCTAAAAAATCTCTCTAACCTGCACTCCATCTAACTGGGATAATTTGTATATCGGCCTGAAGGAACACTCGTTAGCTTTCTGATGGTGTCACTCTTAAAACTGAACACCAAACCGTTTTGCCTGTAGATCCATCTCCGGGGAGAGTGCCGGTCATTCTTCCATTAAGACATCATGTAAAACCAAAAACAGAGAAGCAGAGCAGCCATATTGTGTAACTCGCCACCATCTCCACATCTTTGACATCATACACATAAAAATTGTACTGTGTGTAGAGCAACTTCTTGTGATTCTGACGGTGTTCTTATTTTTGGTATGAAGGCTTCGGTTTGGACAAAAAGAGAAGTTGTTCGGAGGGTGCAACCACCATTAAAATACATGGGATCTGCCCTGACAGGAGTGAAAGGAGAATCACACAGGTGTCTTAATTAGGGTACTCATTACTCTCATTACTCAGGAAACTAGAACAAGTATTAGGGAGTGCTCTCAAGTGCTCTCTAAGCAAAATAAAAAATAGCTTTGTTTCTATGGTGACCCCACAGGCTGCAACAAAAAACCACTACAGGTGCTGGTCATATAATTAGAATATCATCAGAAGGTTGATTTATTTCAGTAATTCCATTCAAAAAGTGAAAGCTGTATAATGCAAACATGCATTCCACACAGACTGAAATATTTCAAGTGTTTATTTCTTTTAATTTTGATGGTTATAACGGACAACCAATGAAAACCCACATTCAGTATGTCAGGAAATGAGAATATGTGAAAAGGTTCAACATTGAAGACACCTGGAGCCACTCTAACCAGATAATGAACTCAAAACACCTGCAAAGGCCTTTAAATGGTCTCAGTCTAGTTCTGTAGGCTGCCCAACCACAGGAAGACTGCTGACTTGACAGTTGCCCAAAAGACGACCATTGACACCTTGCACAAGGAGGGCAAGACACAAAGAGGCTGGCTGTTCACAGAGCTCTGTCCAAGCACATTAACAGAGAGGGAAGGGGTGTACAAGCAAGAGGGAGTACAAAGTGTTCTGCCCAAACAGGGACTTGAACCCTGGACCCTCAGATTAAAAGTCTGATGCTTCCAATACTTCACTAGTACACTTGTAGAGCAGTGAGTCCTGATTGACTTGCAATTGACCCTTTATACAAGGGGGATTAGCTCAAATGGTAGAGCGCTCGCTTAGCATGCGAGAGGTAGCGGGATCGATGCCCGCATCCTCCAGCCTGCATTTTAGGAGGGAGGGTGTAGCTGGATGGATGAGGATGGATGGATAATGTAGTGGACTCCCACCCAGCAGATCAAGAGGTTACAGCATCATTTATTAGCTGAGTTTCCCCTCAGGGAAGCTGCTGTTTACAAGCTGTTTACAGAGAGAAGCAAGAAAACAACAGTCAGCATCATCTTCCATAAAAACACATGACAATAACATGTGACACAGAGAGTTTATGATCAGTGCTCCCCCTGCTGGTTAGGACATATGATGACATTTTAAATGTACCAGTCAAAAGTCACTCAGTGGTTTGTCTTTGTTTTTATGACTTTCTACATTGTAGATTCATCCTGAAGACATCAGAGCTATGAAGGAACACATGTGGAATGATGTAGTGAACAAACAGTGTTAAACCAAGCAGAATATGTTTGATGTTTGACATTCTTCCAAGCTGCCAGCTTTTGCTTTGATGACAGCTTTGCACACTCTTTGCATTCTCTCAATCTGAACTGAACCACCAATGCTGTGCAATGCTGACATCTAGTGGTGGAATCGCAGGCTGCAGCCTCCTCATTCCAAAATCAATCCCTCCTCCACATAAAGTCAAAAGTTCTAAATGTGAGTCATTAAATGAGAGGTTCCAGCAGAAACTTCCAAACATCTGAAGAGAAGCTGAGAAGCCTGAGATACAGGGGCTGCAAGCTGTGCTTCAACTGTTCCTGTTTAGACAATAAGAACAGATCATCACTTTTAAAATGTTCTGATCAAATCACATTAGTTTGTATATTTATATTACACACAGAGCTGTTGTTTCAGTCACATTCATTTGTTATGTGTACAGTGGGTGCAGGAAGTATTCAGACCCCCTTAAATGTTTCACTTTGTTATATTGCAGCCATTTGCTAAAATCATTGAAGTTCATTTTTCCTCATTAATGTCCACACAGCTCCCCATACTGACAGAAACACACAGAGTTGTTGACATGTTTGCAGATGTATTAAAAAGACAAAGTTAAATATGACATGGTCCTAAGTATCAGAGCCTTTGCTGTGACTCTCATATATTGAACTCAGGTGCGTCCATTTCTTCTGATCATCCTTCAGATGGTTCTACACCTTCATCTGAGTCCAGCTGTCTTTGATGATACTGATTGGACTTGATGAGGAAAGACACACACCTGTCTGTATAAGACCTTACAGCTCACAGTGCAGGTCACATACTGGGTGATGACGTCCTCCTGCAGGTGTTACTGTGGAACAACTGCTCTGGATTGGGATGAGTCTGAATCATTGACAGTAAAAACTATGGACAGAGCTTCCGTGACGTCACCCGTTTGTTTCTGAAGAGCCGTTCTGAGGCTCGGTGGGAGGTTCTGGGACGTTGATGACCGCCGCCATGTTGGCAGCGCCACGTCCGCCAAAACTCCAAATTTGGACAAAAAGGGGGAGCACGAGCGGGGTTTAGGGGGGCAGGCGATCGTGGAAGCAGGAAACTCACACTGTGATACGTCAACTGTCTGTCACTCAAGCGGCAACGCCCATAATTAGGCGGAATTTTAAGTCCGAATACAATTGAAACGAGTGGGTTGTAAAAAAATTCACCCCCCCTACAATTGACACTAGAAGGGAACCTATCATCTGAGACCAGAGTGGTTTTTTGTACCAGGCTGTAAACATGTTAATTCCTGCTGTGAAGTCGGCCATTTTAACATGGGAGTCTATGGGAAATTACTCGCTTTTGGACCCAACCCCCAGCTGTTGCAGCGTGAATTACAAGTTTTGACACTTCCGCATGGGCTTCCACTTTGAGCCCCGAAGGTTGCCGCTTGGTCTGAATAGAACTTTGTTAGCTTTGTAAAGCTGTGTGGTAGTTAGAGAGGAACTGAAAAGAGTCAACAACAAGGAGTTGGTCTCCAATGAAATAAAGTTACACATCAGGGCTCGTCCGGGATTTGAACCCAGGACCTCTCGCACCCTAAGCGAGAATCATACCCCTAGACCAACGAGCCACGTGTTCCCTCTGATCTTCATGTGTCAGCAGCTGAAACTGAAATGTAAATGAATAAAAGACTACTGTGCGCTATAGCTGTCTGGAATTAGCGACCTATCTACCACGCGTGTCACATGTGCTCGGAAAGCTCGGAAAGTGTGGACAAGCTGGAGGTGGAAGAGAACCGTCAGGAGAGGGATGAACAGCTGCCATGATATTTGTAATGGGACGTCAGGACTTTGTTTTGGTTTTCTTTCCAGAACAATAAAGGATCTGAAATGAAATGTGTGAAATGTTTGTTCCACCATTTTGAAGACTTGGATTAAATTACGCATTCTGGGAATTTTTTTTACATTTTTTTTTTTATTTTAGGTACTTTAGTAATCCCAGAGGGAAATTGTTTAAGGCCCCTAAACAAAAGACAGGTCCTTTGGCCTGTAGCATTTCAGCATATCAATCTGTGCAGAGTCAAATGTTCAGCATGACTGTAAGGTTTCATCCACATAGGATGAAGAATGAGGGAGATACAGCCACAGAAACCCTGTGGGGGTCTCAGCAGGGGATAATTGTCTAGTTATTGAATCTAGAATCTAGAATCTTCTAATACGTCAGAGAAAAAGACATTTCCTGGGACACATCAGCTGAGTGTGTGTTTGTGCAGTGAAATACACTTGTTGTGAGGACTTGAATCAGTTTACTCCTCAAACATACTCCTGAAACTTCTCTAAGCTTAATGAACAGTAAACACAGGTTCATGAAGCAGTGCTTCCAGCCAACGATCACACAGTTTAACACATCTTTGTTTTGTGTGGTGTTGTCAGACGGCAACCTTCGGGGTTCAAACTTGAAGCCCATGCGGAAGTGTCAAAACTTGTAATTCATGCCGCAACCACTGGGGGCTGGCTCCAAAAGCGAGTCATTTCCCATAGACTCCCATGTTAAAATGTCCGACTTCACAGCAGGAATGAACATGTTTACAGCCTGGTACAAAAAAACATTCTGGTCTCAGATGATAGGTTCTCTTCTAGTGTCAATTGTATGGGGGTGATTTTTTTTATATAACTTACTCGTTTTAATTATATTCGGACTTAAAATTATGCATAATTATAGGAGTTGCCACTTGAGCAGCAGAAGGCTGACGTATAACAGCGCGAGTTTCCTGCTTTCACGATCGCCCGCCCCCAAAACTCCACTCGTGCTCCCCCTCTTTGTACATATTTGGAGTTTTTGGCGAACGTGATGCTTCCAACATGGCGGCTCCCACGAGCCTCAGAACGGCTCTTCAGAAACAAATAGGTGACATCACGGAAGCTCTGTCTATAGTTTTTACTCACAATGGGTTTTGTCTTTCTTTAAAAGGAACCTCCTACAGATCTTTCAAGGCATGAAGGGGAATTGAACCCATGATCTTTGGTTTACAAGACCAACGCCTTACCACTTGGCCACCACGCCTTTTTCTTTTAACTTGTGAATTGATCACTTGTTCACTCCATGTGTCAGCAGCTCACTTTTCATGAGCACTATGCTGCACAGTGAACTGATATACACTCTAAAAACAATAAGCAGGCTCTACTCAACGTCTTTGGTGAAACATTTTTACACTTCAAAATATTAAGTAAACATGAAACTAATTATTTAAATATACTATACAGTTAACAACCAGAAAGTGTGTCTGGGCCATGTGCAGGACTAGTTGACGGCCCATCGTTAGAGATTGAATGTGAGTGAAGTCTGCTAGGAAGGGATGAAGGGACAGAGCTGTAAACAGGTGAGAGCTGATGCAGCATCACTTATTACCTGAGTTTCCCCACAGGGAAGCTGCTGTTTACAAGCTGTTTAAAGAGAGAAGCAAGAAACCAACAGCCAACAGAGTGAAGGAGCTCCATGCCATCTGATGCACATGAAATAGGCATATTTTATAAATGCTGTTGCCCAGAACATATACATTGGTTTGTGGTGAAACGGTACCCTAGCTTCTATATCGTATGCTCACTCAGCTGTAGTTCCTCCTCTCAGTTCCATTGCAGTGTATTACTTTGTCTGTCTCCTTCATATTTCATTTCCACTGTGTTTGGGGACTGCCAGGTGAATGCCTGTTTTTTCCATCTGCTGGTGTCGTATGTTACTAACAGTGTTGGGAAGAATACTTTAAACAGCTTGTAAACAGCAGCTTCCCTGAGGGGAAACTCAGCTAATAAATGATGCTGTAACCTCTGGGACTTGATCTGCTGGGTGGGCGTCCACTACATCATCCATCCATCCTCATCCATCCAGCTACACCCTCCGGCAGTTTTATTGTCATTAGCCAGTCGTTAGACACACCTGGCCCAGTCAGCCAGATCATCACAGGTAACAAGTGCCCCTTGTGCGGGTTGAAGTCACAATCTTCAGATTATGAGACTGACTCGCTGCCTACTGCACGAGGCTCAGAAAGAGGTGAAACATGGTCTTTTTTCTTTTTCTTTTTAAAATAAAGACATCTACAGTGCTCATGCTGGCTACTGCACCAACAAACATTCTTAATTTAAATCAAATGAATGTGTTCTATAAAAAGGCTCTAAAGGTAAAACATCACAGTAATTCTTCCTGTGACACCTTCACTACCAGTGATGGTAAGTGCTCTTGTTTCAAATGTGATGTGCACTGTACCATTGAAGCTCGTCTGTGAAGTGTAGTGCCTCTGTGTGTATGTCACAGTGATGTTAACAGAAGTCAGATAGGTCTGTTAACACATATAAAAACAACTTACTGAACAACAGTATAGATGTGAAGGTGAATATATGTCCCCTCACATGTTCCTCAGTTAAAAGGGTCATTGCATTGGCCGGGAATCGAACCCGGGCCTCCCGCGTGGCAGGCGAGAATTCTACCACTGAACCACCAATGCTGTGAAAAGCTGACATCTAGTGGTGCCATCGCACACTGCAGCCTCCTCATTCCAAAATCAATCCCTCCTCCACATAAAGTCAAAAGTTATAAATTCACCTCATTACATGAGCGGTTGTGTGTAATGACGCGGCTCACCAGCAGAGGGCGTGTGACGGAGCAACAAGCAGGAAACTACAGGGGAGAAGAGACACAAGCATCCACAGATCAGAACAGACACACTCAGCTCTTCTCTCTAAGACCATGATGATACCGTCACATATCATCACTGCACATGTTTTTGGCTGCACGTCTGGAAATGAGAGGAGACAGGACCACCGGCATCAGGGCTGGAGACCAGAGGCGAGGGACCACCGGCGTCGGAACTGACGACCAGAGGCAAAGGACCACCGGCGTCGGGACTGGGGCTCGGGAGCGGTGGACCACCGGGGTCGGAACAGGGACTCGGGAGCGGTGGACCACCGGGGTCGGAACAGGGACTCGGGAGCGGTGGACCACCGGGGTCGGGACAGGAAGCCGGGGACGGAACCCCACCAGGCTGAGGGCTAGAAACTGGAGTTGGGGGTTCCCCAGTGACAGAGTCAGTCGCTGGGGCTGAGGGTCCCTCTGGGTCAGGGCATGGACCCAGAACAGATGGCCCTCCAAGATCAAGGCTGGATGCACCCCCTGCATCCAGACAGGTGGCCTCCAGTGTCTCTGCCACTCCAGTCTTGGCAGGAAGTCCTCTGCGGGGGGCACTGGAGGTTTCAGGGGCAGGTGGCGATGTCTGGAGCCCGCCCTCTGGCCGAGATGGGAGGAGTGATGCCGTCTGGGGCCCGCCCTCTGGCCGAGACGGGAGGAGCGACGCCGTCTGGGGCCCGCCTCTGGGCGGAACCGGAAGTGGCGACGTTGTCGGGAGCCCGCCCTCTGGCCCGCCTCCGGGCGGAACCGGAAGTGGTGACGTCATCGGGAGCCCGCCCTCAGGCGGCACTGGGGAGAACGGCGTCAACTGGAGACTGGGAAACCAGGAGGGCAGAAAGGAGGCCACAGGCGCTGGGAACTCCTCCATTTCCTGGAACGGCCCTATATAAAGGACGTGGAGCCAAGGCTCTGTGTTCAGTGCTTGGTCCATGCCAGCTTTCAGTAGCTCTTTCCAGTTCCATAATGTCCCCAGTTGCTGAAGCAGGACAACCCTGCGGTTAACCATCCGCCACATCTCCTTCTCTTCTGTGGGCAGTGAGGGCAGGTTGTCCAACAGGTTTAACTTGGCCTGGACAGTTTCCCTAAGCCGGTAAACCTGGCTCCAGAGGCGCACCATTTTAAACGGTGCCCACTGAAGGCTTCGGCTTTTAACAGCCGCTCCGACCTCTTGCATGTCTGCTGCGTCCTTTACAGGCCAGTTCGTAATGTCAGGAGGGTTGTGAGACGGAGGACACAAATGCAGACTAAGCCGGAAGTATCAGGCAAATCTCAGTGTTTTAATTCAGGCAAGGTTCGGTACACAGGAGTTCAGTCCACGTGGCAGAGGTATCCAAAAAGGCAAAGGCAAAAAAGCAGTAGTCAAATCCAAACCAAGTCACACACAAGAGAATCCAAAACTTACTCGAGAACACGTAGGGAAAAATCACAAGAGCAGAAAGGCTACATGTCGCATGGAAGACTCACAAAACGAACTGGCAACAAGGGGCAGGAAACACACAGGCTTTATACACAGGAGGGCGGGAAGACAATTGAACACAGGTGAAGCACATTAGGGCGGAGCAGGTAATCACAGGTGGGGGAAGGGAGCACACATGAGGAAGGGGAAGTAAACAGAACTGAAACACAGGGGGAAGATCGAGTTTCAAAATAAAACAGGAAGTGACTAGTAAAACTAGAACTAATACAAACAGAAAATGAACTACAAAATAAAAGACCTGGCTGAAACCATGACAGGGGTTCCCTCAGTGTGCAGGGGTGATGGATGGGAGTCATATTCCCATTATTGCTCCTGAGGATAACCATACTGACTATTTTTTATTTATTCAACATCTGTCCAGTCAGCAGTCTTCCCCATGATTGTGTCTGCTTTGCAGGTGTTTTGAGTTCATCATCTGATCACAGTGTGACATCATTAGTTTATAATATTGAACTTTTCCACAATATTCTCATTTATGGAGATGCACCTGTACATGGTGGCTGATTACGATAACAAACTAATGAAGTGCTGTGAAAATGAGTCAAATATAAAAACATGAGACAGCGGGGACCTTGGGTGTCTCCTTCAGCCACAGACATTTGTCCAGACAGGGGTCAGACTGTATAACATCAGTCCATCTGTACTCTAACCTCTGTACTGTATCACCATGTTTACACACAGTGACACTGATGGGGAAACAGTACAGTGTTTTTTCTCTTAGTGCAATAACATCCTCACCTACAGTGTAATACTCAGAGTTTTTCATGATATCATAACAGGACATAATACATCTCTGTACATTTCTCATCTGTATATCTGCATATCTTATGGTTGCTCTGTCCATAGTCTTTATTTCTACTTTATCTATTGTTGCTGCTCAGGACCTTGTTTTCATGCTGCTGTAATGGAATGGAAGGGACGCTGACAACCAACATAGGTCATAGCAGCAGTCACCTGGTGCGGTCATGTATCAGCTGGGGTGTGACGCAGTGGCTCCGTCAGTAACTATGGGCAGTGTGTAAGCACCCAGACACACATCATTGGAAACCAGCTTTAATGAGAGGTGAGGGTTGCAAAAGTCAGAACAAGAGCCTGTTGACAGAAATCAAAACTCTAAAGGAGAAGGTTGCCATGTTAGAAAACGAACGAGACTTTCTGCAGAAAACCATGACCATGACATCCACTGGTAGGTCATCTGTTCTTTGAACTCAAACGTTTGAACTAGTGCCGTCACATGATTACAGTTTTAATCACATTAATCACTGCGTTGCTGTATATTTATTGTGTTTAACCTATACTCATTGGATGAACTCAATTAAATTGAGTTTTTCCATCCAATAAATACTGGTAGCCCTGACTCAAAACAAGTACGTTAATGCAATATAATGTATTTGAATTGGACCAACATGATTTTTTCATGTTGGTCCAACTCAACCTAAACATATCTATTAAATATAATTTGATTGAGTTAGTTCATCTTATTTGTGTCAAATAGAGCTAAAATAAAGTACATTAGTTTATTAGTAATTAAAGTTTTATTTGTGTTTGTCCAACCTAAAGATATAATACAATTATTATTATAAAATTACCTTTAAATTAACCTACCACCCCTTAAGAAAAACATGACACCTGGTTGAGGTCCTTTTATTTAAATGCAGCAGAAATAGAAACAGTAAGGTGCATAACATTCCTCCAGGACATAAACCTTTGCATTTCAATATACCAAATTAAGTTGGATGAAACCCCCACATCGCTGGGCTCCTGTCTTCAGAACGTGTAAGCTGTCCTCCTATAGGGTTGAAAAACACAAACACACAACACTCATGTTGATCCTGAGCATCACATAAACATGTGAATCTTTCATTAATATTGAAGTTTCTCCTTTGTTCTGGGAAACTTACAGAAGCTTCTTTGAGAAGTGGTTCAGCTGGGCCATGAACTTCAATGCAGCGGCTTTGTGGTGATCTGCAAGAAGTCATCATTCACCTTGAAAACAGTAGTAGTACAAACAGTATTGTTAGTTGTAGTTACTCTCACACAGACTTGAATGGCTATAAAGAAATGTGAGTTTTCATTTTACATTCATTAATTACCATGGACAAGTAAAAATGTGATTTAGTAGTAGCATAATCCATGTATTAAAGTACATCTGCATGTAGGCGGTGTATGGTGTATGATAAGCTGCAGATGCATAAAAGTACCTGGTTCCAAACTGGACTCTGCACACTTCCACATACAGCATCCTGTAAAATAAAAGAAGTCAGAAAAGAGTCAGATCTCATTGACCAAATAACAAGATGCTGTAATTGATTACCAAGTATATAATTAGCTACAGTCATTAAGAGCATAAGATGAGATTATATATTAGAGGTATGCATATAATAAATATGTTAAAGGTGTTATGCTGCAGCAGCCACTCCCAAATTTCACAATGAAATTTCAAATCTGAAAATCCTCTGAGGTCCACCCAAAACTTTAATCTGAAATCTCAACTCGTTTTAATCAAATATCATTTAATAGGTATGTTTTAGGTTGAGTTGGACCAACATGGAAAAATCATGTTGGTCCAACTCAAATACATCACATTGAGTTGGGGCTACCCATATTTATTGGATGGAAAAGTCTCCCACAATTTAACTGAGTTCATCCAATGAGTTCTTTTTATTTTATTTTTATCTATAGTGCCAGATCACAACAGAAGTCATTTAATGGTCCCTTACTATAGAACACATTTATACCTTTTCCTTTTACTAAACAAAGTCATTTCAGCACGTTTACAGGTCTCCCCTGCTCTGTGTCGTACGGCGCAGTTCCAGCCCGATGCGCAGGGGAGCAGGCACCCACCAGCAGACAAAAAATATATAAAAAATAAAATATATCGCGAAAATATGCCGACTGCTTCACTTCAATAAATCACGACTGTATTGTTTCACATTAACTACACTTAAGCACTGGCTGTACCCCTGCATACAAGTGCTGCTTAGGCTAACACAGAGCGTTAGCTCTGGGCTAACATTAGCCTGTCAGCTACACTACAAAAGTAAAGCCAAGCACTTTTGGATTGCGTTAGCTGGCGGCGAGCTGCGCTCTCAGTGTGTTAAGGATGAATTCAACGTGCCTGTGTAGAAAACTCCAAGTACTAACCGTGTTCACCACTTACCTCTGACAGCTATATGACGCGACCATAGACGTTAGCTACAACGAATGCTAACTAATCTTAGCTGCTTGTAGCCTGTCTACCCCAATGTGAACAATGACTGACATTTCTTCTTAAGCTCAAGGTCCATTTATCTTAAGGCATGCACATTGTTTCACAAGAAAATAAACTTATTAAATAGAAGACAGAAAACTTACCAACAGTAGTTTCAAGCAGAGGCAGATGGCGGGTAGGACAGAGGCTGATCTCCTGATCTCCTTATTCAGTAGTGAGTTGACATTCCTTATTATTGCAGAGGGGATAGCTGGCTTAAAATGTCTATGTGCGGCCTCTACTTTCACTCCTGCCTTACAGCCCCTGTACTTCTTCCTCAGCTCTCCCTGGACCTTGTGCTGCATTCCGACGTTAGTCCTCAGTGCAAGGACTTCTTCTCTTGAATAAACAATATCAGTTGTAGATTGCTTCTAGGAGTGGAACTCACTTGTTCAGGTAAAATTGTTAAGTTTCTAATATCCTGGTTATAATTTTATATAATTAGTATAATATAATTAAATAAAAATGTCTCTACTGACCAAAATAAAATCAGATTCAGGAAGTGAAGGAGTTATATGTGAGCTCAGACATCACATTTCACTGAAGTGTTTTCGAGAGAGAAAAGAAAGTTTCCAAAGGAACGGCCGTGTTGGTCTGCTTTAAACTGCCCGAGCAGACAGCCCAAAGTGAAAGTGTTTGTCCAATCAGAGACTGTAGGAGCCATGAAGTCAACGTGCAATTGCCTTTGTTTGTCGCTAGATGGCAGGTTAGGGTTGGTGGGTAAAGCTTAAATTAACACAGGTGGGCAGATCAGACAGGAGCTGGGAGGTCGTACGGTTTTTACCGCTGACAAGTTTTTTTTTTGTTTTGTAGTCATTATCAAATTTTGTTAACAATAAACGGGAACCTCACCCAAAGATTATGATGCATCAAACGATTCATTTTGGAAATAACAGCGCGTAGGAAAACAACATCCCCTGCACCCAACCGAGTGGCTGAAGGCTGGTAAAATCGCCACTACACAAGTAAAAACCTTGATCTTATCGGGAGGTTGGAAAAAGGACGCGCAGAAATGCCGATTGGAGCGGTTGATCGAGTGGCAGCTTGTCTTATGGAGAACGGTAAATCATGCTCTTTAATTGAAAAGAAAAATTATTATGGACATTGAAAGAAGATAAAGAAGGTCCGGTTGGTGCATACACTAGGAGCAGATGAATGGATTGTGTGTTTGGATCTTGTGCGGTGCCGCAGTGAGAAACTGCAATGACTACGGTGTGCTGCATTCAAGTCCAATGGTGAGGCTCGGACTTTTCAACGAGTTCATGGAAATTGAATGGAGTGGATGATCGTTCGCTTTAATGGTTGTATGGACAAAAAATAAGCTGATTTGAAATGTTTCTGTTTGAATTGGCACTCGTGATTCATTGACAATGGAGGATGAGCAACATGTTGTGGAACCTGAATGTGCCGAGGTGCAATGTGATGTTGTGGAGAAAAGATCAAGAAAGAATACTTTTAAAGGAATCTTAAAGGAAATAGTAGTTGAAAGGCTTCAAAAGGAAAGAAGTGCCTATTTTAAACAAGCAAACAAGTTAAAAATACAAATCACCTCTCTTTTGGATTCTCAGGAAAATGTCCCCATTGTTTGGAAAAACTTTAAAACTTTTGGACAACTTTTGCTTCTGAACTTCATAACACATTGCTCTCTGAGTTTCCCCCATCTCCAGAAGAGGAGAAAAAGCAGAAGGCATGGTTTAAGTCAAAAAAGGATGACAATGATGCATTTATGGAAAAGATCACAATGTGGTTAAAGGACAGTGAAGCTTCATGTGATGATGATGATGAAGAAATTGTGAATAAAAGTGCAAATATTGATGAAGATGCAATGGGTGATGGGATGAATTGATGAAAATGATGATGATGGCAAAAGTGCAAGTAATGAGAGTCAAGTTGAAATTAATCCGGGTGACAGTGTGTCAAATGTATCAAGCAAAAAATCGAGCAAGCAAAGTCATTCTAGCAAATCATCTGTGTCTAGGACGTCATCGGCATGCTTGAGGTTGAAAGCAGAAAAAGCAGCTTTAATGGAGAAAGCCGCTGCTCTGCAAAGGAGGCATGAACTGGAGGAACAAGAGGAAAAACTCAGGAAAAAGAAAGAGCAACTGGAGATTGATGCTGAAATAGCTGCTGCTGCCGCAAGACTGTCAGTGCTGGAAGGCAGTGGAGAAAAGCCTCCGTCAGATGGAATGAACTCTTATGTGAGCAAAGGACTTAAAGAACAAAACCTTGAATTTAATCCAAAGGCAAATGAGTTTGTGCCAAAAGGAAATTTTTTGATGTTAAATCAAGGCTCAAGAGCGCCAGCCATGTCAGTAAAGCAGGGTGTGCGGCCAGATGTAAATGCACATACTCATCTACAGGATCAAGTGCAAAGTCATGTGAGCTCTCAGATGAATGATGTTACATCAAATCCACTGTTGCAACCAAATGCAGGAGTGTCACAAGCAGCAAGAGAACATCAGTCTCACAATGTTGGCACAGCCTCAGCGATGTCATCATTCAGGTCAGTGGCTGAGCAGGAAAGATTAAACGACAGATCTCAATCTGCTCGTAGCATGTCCTCAGGTCAAGATACAGCTGCTCTGGATGCCATTTGTGGAATTATGGAAAGGCAGAATCAAATTACCACTCTGCTTGTTCAACAGCATATGTCCAGTTCTTTACCAAAAAGAGACTTGATAACATTTGATGGTGACCCTTTGCAGTATGCTTCTTTTATAAGAATTTTTGAACATGTTGTTGAAGAAAAAACCAACAGTTATCAGGACTGTCTATATTTTTTGGAACAATACACCAAAGGGCAGCCCAAAGAGCTGGTTAAAAGCTGTCTACATATGTCGCCACAGCAAGGATATCAAAGGGCAAAAAGTCTGTTGAAACAACACTTTGGGAATGAGCACAGGATAGCAACTGCCTATATGGACAAAGCCTTTGGATGGTCAGTTGTTAAAGTGGAGGATGTTCAGGCACTGCAGGAGTATGCACTGTTCCTTAGAGGATGCTGTAATGCCATGACAGAGTTGCAGTACATGGAAGAGATGAACATTCCATCAAACATGAGAAGTATTATGATGAAATGGCCATATAAACTGCGGGAAAAATGGAGGTCTGTGGCCTGTGAGATACAGGAGCGGCGCGGCTACAGGGCCACATTCCCAGATATGGTGAGCTTTCTGGAGAATCAGGTTAAAGTTTTGTCTCATCCACATTTTGGTGACATCACAGATGCACGGCCTAACGCTGCATTGAAAGCTGTAAATAAATCCCATGCATTCCCTAGGAGCAACACTAGAGGGAGCAGTTTTGTAACAACTACTGCAGCCATTGATACAGCTGTATCTTCTAAGTCTGTGGTGCATAAGGTGTCAAAGCCGCCTATAGTATCGAAGGAAGTTGCAACACTTTGCTGTATTTTTTGTGAAGAGTCACATCAGTTGTCTCAGTGTCCAAAGCTGTATAAAATTTCTCAAAGAGAGAAAATTGACTTTCTAAGGAAGAAAGGTGTCTGTTTTGGATGCATAAAGGTTGGCCACATGAGTAGGGAATGCAGAAGTCGTTTGATATGTGATGAGTGCAATCTGAAACATCGAACCATTCTGCATGTCCACAATAAGGATAAAGCTAACAAATCATCAGAAGCAACATTGAGCAGTGCGCTTGTCTTTCTTCATGCATGTGGTAATACTGGGGCTGGAGATCCAAACTGCACTCTCTCAATAGTTCCAGTACAGCTGAAAAATAAGAAAGAAGACTTACGCTTTTTTGGATCCAGGAAGTACAGCAACCTTTTGTATTAATCGTCTTATGGAAAGATTAAAACTTCAGGGTGCAAAGACCAACATTCTGCTGCGCACTATGGGACAGGAAAGCATTGTTGAAAGCCAAATTCTGTATGGGTTAGAGGTGGCTGCCTTGGACAACGCTCAATTTATGGAGCTCCCAGAGGTGTTTACACAGAAAACGATTCCAGTGTCAAAGAATAACATCCCCACTCAGCGAGATATTGAAAGATGGGAATATTTGAAACAAATTAGGATCCCAGAGGTGGATGCTGATGTGGAGATTTTGATCGGAACAAATGCACTAAAGCTTATGGAATCCGGGGAGGTAATCAATAGCCAAGCTGATGGGCCTTATGCCGTGAGGACTCTATTGGGGTGGGTCATAAACAGTCCTTTAAGGGGTAATAGCTCTTATCAGGGAAGCTGTTCAACCATATATGCTGTCATCAAACTTGAAGAGCTGTTGGTGTCTCAGTATAATCAGGACTTTAATGAGAAGGTCATGGAGGAGAAGCAGGAGATGTCAAGGGAGGATGTGAGATTTATGAACATCATGGATAATTCTGTTTGTCTGCAAGATGGTCATTATTGCACAGATTTACCTTTTAAGGTGGATGACATCACCATGCCAAACAACAGATGCCTAGCTGAGCAACGCATGCAGAGTCTTAAGAGAAAGTTTGAGAAGAATAAGATCTATCAGGAGCAATATACAGCCTTTCTCACAGAGATGATCGATAATGAATACGCGGAGGTGGTGCCTCCAGATCAGTTGGAGTGTAAAGATGGCGGTGTATGGTATCTTCCTCACCATGGAGTGTATCATCCAAGGAAGAAATCCTTAAGGGTAGTTTTTGACTGTGGAGCCGGGTTTAAGGGAACATCTTTGAACTCTCAATTGTTGCAGGGACCTGATCTTACAAACTCTCTTTTTGGTGTATTAACTAGATTTAGACAAGAGAGTGTTGCTTTGATGACGGATGTGAAGGCCATGTTTCATCAGGTAAAAGTGTCAGAAAGACATGTAAATTTTCTTCGCTTTCTATGGTGGCCTAAGGGAGACACGTCACAAAGCCCAGTGGAACACAGAATGAGAGTGCATGTTTTTGGAGCTGTTTCCTCTCCTAGCTGTGCCAATTATGCTTTAAGGAGGACTGCACTGGACAACAAGGACAGTTTTAAAGAGGAAGTGATTGATACCATCTGCCACAATTTTTATGTAGATGACTGTATAAAGTCTCTGCCCACAGCTAAGCAAGCGATGCAGATGGTGGTGGATCTTGCTGACGTGTGTTCAAGAGGAGGATTTCAGTTGGTTAAATAGGCCCATAAGCAAGCTCTTTCTTCTGCAAGAGGCTATGTGAAGTCTGGGGTGAAGGTCGTGACCCCACATTGGGTCATGTGCTAGTAACCTCTGAGTCAAATAGAGGACAAACAAAGGAAAAAAATGAAATATGTTTGTGGATGTCTCCTTGCATTAATGTAATTGTTTATAACTTTCACAATTAGGGGCTGGTGTGTAGGAGCCATGAAGTCAACATGTAATTGCCTTTGTTTGTCGCTAGATGGCAGGTTAGGGTTGGTGGGTAAGGCTTAAATTAACACAGGTGATTCAGGTGGGCAGATCAGACAGGTATGGGAGCTGGGAGGTCGTACGGTTTTTACCGCTGACAAGTTTTTTTTGTTTTGTAATCATTATCAAATATTTTGTTAACAATAAATGTCAGTTAATGGGCCCTAAGTGGAAAATACCATTTTAAACTGCTGCTACACAAAAACTAATAATGCATCAAACTCAATATTTTGGCTAATCTTTGACCTATCCATGACAGATATAAAAATAATGCCTCAGCCACCTAACTTTTGTTTTGTGGAAAATAACTCATTTTTTGTGTTTTCTTCATAAAAAAATTACTGTGACATCAAATAATCAAACTGGCATTTAAAGGGTTAAATTCCTCAAAATGATTTAATGTTTGGTAGTTTTGAGCAGGGCTGAAGTTGTTTAACATATTTATGCAGAAAAAAGTAAGAAAAAATATTAATCTGTTAATTTTTTATAGCAGTTTTTTGGAAGTGGACTTTTTTGTCCCCTAATGACACAAAAGGGTAGTAAATTTTAAAACTGCTGCTACACAAAAACTAATAATGCATCAAACTCAATATTTTGGCTAATCTTTGACCTATCCATGACAGATATAAAAATAATGCCTCAGCCACCTAACTTTTGTTTTGTGGAAAATAACTCATTTTTTGCCCCAGCACACTACAGCATAGAAGATGACGCTGGAGACCACCGAGTGGTAAAACATCTGCAGCATGGTCTGGCAGACGTTAAAGGATTTGAGTCTCCTCAGTAGATACAGGCGACTCTGTCCCTTCCTGTATATTGCCTCTGCGTTTGTGGACCAGTCCAGTTTGTGGTCAATGTGGACACCCAGGTATTTGTAGCTGTCCACAATGTCCACGTTGGTACCCTTGATGCTGACCGGGTTTGGGAGTGTCTGGTGCTTCCTGAAGTCCACCACCAGCTCTTTTGTCTTTGTGACATTCAGCTGCAGATGGTTTTGTCCGCACCACTCCACGAAGCTGTCCACCACACTCATATACTCCGCCTCCCGACCTCTGCTGGTACAGCCCACAATGGCAGAGTCATCCGAGAACTTCTGCAGGTGGCAGGACTGTGAGCAGTGTCTGAAGTCCGATGTATAGAGTGTGAAGCACACTTTTATACTACCTCTAAACCTGAACTCAGGATGAGTAATGTTCTGTTATTGGCACATTGTTTTCATAGTTCATAGTCATGATAAATAATATTTTGAATGTTAATGGTTATTATTGAAACACTGCTCACATGAACAGTAGTAAATGTTTGAGCACTTTAATGCCAAGTTCTCAGAAATGATATACTTAGATGTACTGAATGTTGTACAACTGAAAGTTAGATTTGAGATTTGAATAGAGATTAAGATTAATGTCAGAGTTACATGGAAAGACTTATGTTTCTGACATTTGATGTCCTGAATGATGCATCTGAGAATTAATGGTGTTGAATGTCATTTTCTGACCTGGTCTGTAGGTCAGGGTTTTTTTGAGGACGGATGTTGTCCAGGACCAACATCTGTGCTGAAACCGATGGCGAGCCAAGTCCCCTGAAGAGATTCCAGCACCGAGTAGATATCCACGTATACACACCCATTCACACTTACATCACAGAACAGGCATCCTTGGAACAAGGTGAACTGCCGTAACTCTACAACCCATATACCTGAGACCATTTTGATTTTGGTTTAAGGGCCCCAACGGGAAATCTGTCATTTTTATAGTGTGCACACTATTTCTTTTTCTTTTCCTAACTCTTTGAGTTATTTTATATTTTTGTACAAACCAGACAAATGATCTTGTCATTTGTAATAATATAAGAGTGGCTACTCAACTGTTCCTCTTGTGTCTGCCTCATTATTGCTGCTCAGCACAGTGGCTCCTTCTGGTCCAGATTTCATCATTATTATACTGTAATTCACTTTTATACTGTTAAAACTGGTTACACATGACGTGTTAACTGCATTGATTGTGAGAAGAATTACTGCAGAGTGGTTACCCTGTTCCACAGTCATCAGAACTGTACAAAAAAAAATCCACATTAGTATAATATGTAATACATTAATACAGCAGGGCCATGGGTTATTATTAAATATCCAAAAAAATAATTACAAATAATTTGGGGGGGGAAACCATTCAACCATGTAGTGTGGTCGAACGAGACTACACTAGTGTGCATGTGCATGGAGATCCAAATCCCAAACAATCCATGAACCAATAACACACACCGCAATTCATTTTATTCACCACTAGATGTCCTACTCGAGCGCTGTCTCAATGAAGCCTCGAGTAATGAACCTTTTTCTTGAATCAGGTGTCGAAGCTTCAACAAAGCCTTGAAAACCCATCACTAGCTGTAGGTATTATCTGTAGGACACAAGAACCAGATGCTGAATTAACTATACAATGATCGGATTGTGGGTTGGTTAATGTGAATTGAATGTTTAAGCGCTAATGTGTGATGGTGTGTGAGCTCTTACCTTTTGTTGTTGCCAGGGGTGACAGTCAAAAGAGTCCCTCTTGGAACAAGCAGGCATTTATAGTTCTGGACCAGTCCACTCAGGAAATAGGTGCAGGGGGGGAAGAACAATTTTAGTTATGAGTTTTAAACCAGCTTTTAGCTTTTAATAAAAAGGAATTCCATGTATTTATTGTACATATGTGTTGCATTTGGTGTGAGGTGTATGGTGGGGTAAGTGTAAAATGGAAGGAGTGTCAGAGCTGCTGCTCTGACACCATTGTTCATGTCTTCCTCTCTCTGCACTGTGTTAACACACCTGAATGCTGCAGAGCATCTTCTTCTTTCCTGCTAAATAAATAATGGCCCTGTGGTCTGGTGGTGTCGGTTCACCTTGGACAGCGATGGACAGGAGGACAGGAAGGTCCGGCTGTCTCAGCTGGGACCTGTGTGTGTCTGTGTGTGTGTGTGCACCAAGCGGCAACCTTCGGCGCTCAAAGTTAAAGCCCATGCAGAAGTGTCAAAACATGTAATTCACGCCGCAACCACTGGGGGCTGGCTCCAAAAGCGAGTCATTTCCCATAGACTCCCATGTAAAAATGGCCGACTTCACAGCAGAAAATAACATGTTTACAGCCTGGTACAAAAAACCACTCTGGTCTCAGATGATAGGTTCTCTTCTAGTGTCAATTGTACGGGGGGGGGGGGGGGGGGGGGGGCGTTTTAATTGTATTCAAACTTGAAATTACGCATAATTATGGGCGTTGCCGCTTGAGTGACAGGTGTATCACAGTGTGAGTTTCCTGCTTCCACAATCGCCCGCCCCCCTAAACCCCGCTCGTGCTCCCCCTCTTTGTCCATATTTGGAGTTTTGGTGGACATGACGCTGCCAACATGGCGGCGGTCATCAACGTCCTGGAAACAAACAGGTGACGTCACGGAAGCTTTGTCCATAGTTTTTACTGTCAATGGGGTGCACACACACCTGCAGTCTTCCCACAGTTACTGATGTAGCCACTCTGTCACACCCCAGCTGACACATGACCGCACCAGGTGGCTGCTGCTATGACAGATGGTGGTTGTCAGCATTCCTCGTTAGTATAGTGGATAGTATCTCCGCCTGTCACGCGGAAGACCGGGGTTCGATTCCCTGACGGGGAGAAAGACTTTTACCACCAGATAGGATGATACTGACCCTGTACATTGCTGCTGCAATAGAAAACATTTCCCAGTTTGGGATAAATAAAGTATCTGTTCTGTTCTGTTCTGTTCGTCTTGTGTCTTGTGAGCTTTAGATTATATTATTTCTTGGGCTCTGTGCTCTAAGAGTCTTAAAAATATGTGATTTCCTTTATTTACAGTGGTGCATGTCATGTGACTTTACTTATGCAACATGTATGATAATGTTCTGTCTCCTCTCATTTCCAGACGTGCAGCCAAAAACATGTGCAGTGATGATATGTGACGGTATCATCATGGTCTCAGAGAGAAGAGCTGAGTGTGTCTGTTCTGATCTTTGTTGTGTCTCTTCTCCTCTGTAGTTTCTGCTTGTTGCTCCGTCACCCGCCCTCTGCTGGTGAGCTGCGTCATTACACACAACCTCTGCTGCTGTCAGACTGTATAATAACCACTTCTGATAGGAGCAATATTCACACACCACAGTGTACAACACATTATTTATTTAGTTTCTGATGCACTATGTACAGTTTTCTTACAGACCACTTCTCCCTCCACTCACCTGTGCAACAACTGTTCATATGTAAACTGTTGATGATTCTATTCTATATTTTATTGGTAGTTTATTTTATCATATATAACTTTTCTTAACTTATCCTTTGCTGTCTGTACCTGCTGTTGCAAAAATGCAATTTCCCCATTGTGGGACTAATAAAGGTTTCTTAATCTTAATCTTAAGACTGTCTGGAGGACACAGAGTGGACATGGGTCACAGAGTGCTGCTGCTGTTTGTGTCTCTGCAGCATGGGCAGCTGCTCCTGCTCCACTCGTCACCGGCTGATTGTTCACACCTGTGATCAGTCATCAGCCAATCCTGCTGCAGCTTCCATCTAGTATATGTGTCCAATGGAAGCTGAGCAACATGTCAGCTACACACATAGAAACACTACACATAGTTTGTCATATAAATAACATGGATTGAATCATGTTGTACAGTCAATGGAAACAAAAAGCACTGAGAGTGGTGCTGGTAGTGCAGCAGTGGATGGAGGCTGAAGTGCTTCCACCTAGTGTCAATATTTGGTATTAACTCTGACTACATATTCCACCTTTAACTCTCTGCCATATATACTGTGCCATGTGTGAAGTGATAATAAAATGTGAATGTGAATTTATTGTAAAGAACTTTACTTATCATCCCTGTTATAAGTGAGCAGTGTGTGTGTGTGTTTGATGGAGTGTGTAATGTCTGCTCAGTGTTACTGATGCTGCTGTGTGTGATCTGAAAACTGATCAAACTGTGATGTGTCTGATGCTGACAGAAGAATCAGAGGTCAGACAGTCGGATCCTCCTCTGTGACACCTTTAACATCATATCAGAAATCTCTGTCTGCTTCTGGTACATGCAGCTGATCACCAGCAGGGGGCTCACTGCTTTGCTGTCACTCAGTGTAACAATGGAACTGTTAGAATGATGGTGCGGCTCACACAGGTGTGTGTGGTTGAGGTTAATCAGTGCAACAATGTCAGCTTCTCTCTACAGACTGTGAGAGAAACAGTCTGACTGAAGACAGGAGGAGGCAGAAATGTCACTGTGTGGATGTCAGCTGCCAGAAAACACCACAGAAGAAGAAGAAGAGGCAGAGGAAGAAGAAGAACAGAGAGGGGAAAGTGTTTGTGGTGACAGTGGATTGGAGTAAAGCTCAGCTGCTACAACAGAACAGTTTCTGAACACATGTGTAGCCACCAAAACTACACCTGGTACAACAAAGGATCACAGTGAGTGGAGGACCAAGGCTGGAACCAGAGGACCAGAGCTGAGCTCTGGAGGCCAGAGAAGTCCTCCTGCAGCCTCTGCTGAGTTTGTTCCTTTTGACCCCCTGTTCTTTGTTCTTGATGATCTTTTTGCAGTGTTTTGCTGATTTATCTATGTAATTATATCATGTGAGAAGTTTTGTATTTTGGATTATTATGTTGGACTTTCTCTGGACACTTTATTTTGGCTGTTTTTTTTAGTTTCCAGGATCATCATTTCACCGTGATTCAGATAAAATTCAGATCACAGAAAGGCCTTCCTGTTCTCACTTCAGTGAATGAATTATGGTTTTGTATTTTCATTGGTCACTGAAGAAACAGTGGTGGAATTGTAACCTTTTAAATGGGATTCTGTTTGGTTACCATAGAAACCACTGAGGAGGCACTGATGGCTGTGGGGCTGTTGGGGTTGCTGCTGCTGAGTGGAGTCGTTCTGGTGGTCATTATGATGGAGATGCTGCAGGGTTCGTTGTGTTGGTGGTTGTGATGGGATGGTGGTCCCTGATAGGGGTGCTGCCGAGTGGGATCATTGTGGTACAGGTTAGGGGTGTGAAGTGGTCCCTCTCAAACCTGCAGTAGAAAGTCTTGAGGTCGCCAGCAGTGGGGGAGGTCATTTCCTGTGGTTTGTGATCTCCACACTGATGCATGGTCGTTAGCAGAAAAGCTGTTTTTCAACTCCTCTGAGTATTCCCTTTTTCCTAACCCTTTTTGCCACCTTGATTTCCTTGGTGAGAGGGTTTCTGGTCTGCCTGTACACTGTCAGAAAAAAGGGTACAACTGAGGTCTATTTTTGTTCCCTAAGGTACAACTGCCGATGATTTACCCTCACAGGTTCCAAGCTGATCCCCATGGTACTTAAATGTACCCTTTTTGTGTCAAAAGGGTACATTTAAGATCCAAAATGATCAATGGTCGACATCTGTACCATTTTTTCCACAAACAGGGGTACAATGACAAGGTGAAGCTGTCAGTGACAGTTGGGGGACTGTATGGTTTGTGCACCAGAACTGGGAAATTTAGTTTGTTCACACTCTTATTTTTAATCCCAAATTTCCAATATTAATCCTAATTTCCAAAATGTAGGTGATGCAGTTGGACAAAATTTAGTCACACAAAAATAAAATAAAGAAAATCAGTGGTATCACACATTACTAATATTTAAGCTGAACCCAGCTACAGAACCTATTAAAATTTTACAGTAAAAAGCCCAATTTCAAAAATGTATCCTTGAGATAATATTAAAGGGTTGAATCACAATGATGTGACCAATGACCATGTGACCAATGACGGCTCACACAAGCGCATTCCTTATGCAGCAGCATATGCACACGCACCAACGAGAGGTCTTAATCGCCCTCACCAGTTCGCGCTCAAATTCGAGTTGGAGCTCTCTACAGAGGAGCTCCTTCAAAAGGAACGTGGATTAAATGTGACAGAGGAAGAGGCCCAGCGATTCAGAGGTAAGTTAATTTTATCATTTGATTGAGCTGGAAAGTTGTTTTGTTACAGAATTGCTTTATCAATTAGCATTGACCTTATCTAAAAAATGGAATTGGCCTACTAAAGTCAGAAATCAAATCTAGGTTAACATGACCAAAGATATGATTTTGAGGGGGCTTCCGGTTTGGCGGACATGGAGTAGGACGTGTTGTGCTTCAGCTCCCATGTTTGACTACCTTTATAACCCACCGGCTTACTTTTCTTCTCGTCAGACCATCTGTTTTTATACACTCAACAAAAATATAAACGCAACACTTTTGTTTTTGCTCCCATGTTTCATGAGATGGACTTGAAGATCTAAACTTCATTCCAGATACACAATATTACCATTCCTCTCAAACATTGTTCACAAATCTGTCTAAATGTGTGATAGTGAGCACTTCTGCTTTGCTGAGATAATCCATCCCACCTCACAGGTGTGCCACATCAAGATGCTGATCTGACATCATGATTAGTGCACAGGTGTACCTCAAACTGCCCACAATAAAGCTTTGCTCTGCTGACAGGAAGGATGAAGGCTAACCACACACACACACACACACATATAGACACACACACGCTCTTACAGACACACCACACAAACACACATACAGAAACACACACATAACACATTCTTACACACACACACACACACACACACACACACACACACATATATAGACACGTGCACACATAGACGCAACACACACACCAACACACACAATCATACGCACACTCTTACAGACATGCACACACATTTATTGTCACACCGGCTCAGAAAGTGTGACAAATTGGGGAGGACAAACACACCCTTAACCGTTTGACCATTTTATTGAAGAAAGAACAGTAGTTGTATACCAACAATTGACAAACAAGGAAATGTGCAAACAAAATACACCGCCATGCCTGCAGCAGGCTGGAGAGAGAGCAGCCCTCCTAGTAGGCCAGACGCGGAGAGAGAGAGAGTGAAGCAAACAGACTGGGAACTCTTAAACCGTCTCCAGCTCGTCAGCACAGGAGAGCTGCATAAGCTCAGGATCAGCTCCACCCAGCAACCTCCTGCACACACAGGGCAGAGACAGCAGCAACAACACAACACTCCCTGAGAGGCCAACACAGGGCCACAATATAGACACTGACACACACTAACACACAGACACATGCACACAAACATATACAGACACACACACATACACACAATACACTGCTTCAGACACACACACTGCCTGCTTCAACTGTGGAATGGCTTCCTGTGCATCAGTACAACAGGCTGTTGGGCCTTTGCAGGATCCTGCAGGGTCGACCCCAAAGTTCAGACTCACAGTTCATAGCAGGACTGAGCTGGATGCAGTCACAGCTCCTCACTGTGTGCAGCAGCTGGACTGAGCTGAACACTGGACTCAGACAGATTCAACATCCACACGTCAGTCACTGGAAGCCTTCAGAATGCTTCTCTCCTCACTCAGCTTCCAGTCCAGATCCAATACCTTACTGCAGGTAGTGACGGACCTGTCAGCTGTGTGTTAGAAATGCATGAATAAACAGCAGCTTCATGTTGATGCAGGACGTATGAGGGCGGAACACTGATGAGATGAAAAGATTCAGAGGAAAAGGCAGAAAGAGCAGAGCTGATAAGTCACATGACTGATGCACTGACACGCTCTCTAGTCAGCTCCTCCACCAATCAGGCGCTGCCTCGCTGCTCATGCAGCCAATCAGGTTGTAGCAGTACATTTAAAGCTTTCCTCTCTCTGCTGTCAGCTGTCATTCCAGATCACCTTTGAGAGCAGAACCCCCCAGAGGGCTGGACCTGACTGCTGTCCTGATAAAGACCTGAGGAAGACTGTTTGGAGGACACACAGAGTGGACATGGGTCACAGAGTGCTGCTGCTGTTTGTGTCTCTCTGGAGCTCCGGTAGGACTCTGCCTCCATGACGATGTCTTTATAAGAGCTGGGAGAAGAGTGTGTGTGTGTGTTTATATTTGTTTGTTTTCTTTACTGACAATCTTATTATGGATAATGCTACTAAGGATCACAGTGGAATTAGTCTGATTGTTTTTAAAGTTGTTATTATAGCAGTTTATGTTCACTGTGTATGCAAGTCCACACTGGATGTTCCTTTTTTAGGATTAACATTTATGGAGCCCCGAAAGGGACATTTGCAATTTATTTATTTATATTTCATGCTGTATTTATTTCATCCCTAATATGCAAATCTCCTCTTAAGATACAAATCATAAAGCACACAGTCAGGATAACTATAAACTTCACTACATCCAGTGGTAAAACAGACTGAGCCCTGTTGTTGCTGCTGTCAGCTACAAGGAGACATAAACACAGCGTGAACTGAATCAATATGAATTAAAATGGAGGAAACCTTTATTTGACCCACAATGCAGAAATTAAATCAATACATGTAACATTCAATGAAAACATGTGGCAATAAATGAATGACTAATATGCCACCATATGAACGATCTGGCACCGCCTGGCTGCGGCTCCAAGCAGATGAAGGGAGGTTGGTGAGAGGTGATGAGGTGATGATCTGTTGCCAGAGACAGGTTGATGTGGCCACACTTGTGTGAAACCAGCCTGTCCAGTTAGGATCAACACTGATTGTGAATCAGTTTCAGCTGCTGTTGTGCAAATGGAACAGACAACAGGTGGAAATGAGAGGCAGTTATCAAGACAGCCCTATAAAGGAGAGGTTCTGCTTCTCAGGAGGGTCACACCCTAATACAAGACCACTTCCTGTTATGCAACAAACTTTATGATTCAATGTTGAGCTAATGCCACAGCCACAAAAAGACATTTCTCCAGCTGCTAGACAGCAAGCCTTATCTAGACATGGAGGACAGTCTCCTCGTGGAGGACAGTCTCCTCGTGGAGGACAGTGATATGCAAAGTGTTCAATCTTTGTTGACACAGTTAGAAGAAATTATTGTTCATATCTTTACCAATGTCAAACTAAGAAGAACATGTGCTTTGTGTTGTTCTTCCACCGACTGACACATGAAAAATAAGAGGTCACACATGGCTCGTTGGTCTAGGGGTATGATTCTCGCTTTGGGTGCGAGAGGTCTCGGGTTCAAATCCCGGACGAGCCCTGGTGTTTAACTGTATTCCATTGGACACCAACTCCTTGTTGTTGACACTTTTCAGTTCCTCTCTAACTACCACACAGCTTTACAAAGCTAACAAAGTTCTATTCAGACCCAATCCAGAGCAGTTGTTCCACAGTAACACCTGCAGGAGGACGTCATCACCCAGTATGTGACCTGCACTGTGAGCTGTAAAGGCTGCTCCATACTCCGCGAGACAAAGAGCGGAGAACGCACTCCACGGGTGGTAAGAGATACAAAAAAAAGGTCTTTTCCGCACTGAGGTACCATACTCCGCGAGACGCGTGTGTGCAGAACTCCTCATACGGCCCGCCCACTGCAGCGCACGTCAGACACCAAACAGGAACAACATCACACACAGCCCACCTCCAGTGTTTGCGAACAGAGGAAGGTACAGCAGCTAACATTATGGATTTTGCAGCTTTGTTAGTGCAGATGGACGAGGAGACGAACATGCATAAAGAGGAAGAAGAAGAAGAGGAGTTGTTGCTGCTATGCACGGAGTTTGCGAGAAAAAGGCAACGTAGGTGGCACGTCCGGCCACTCGATGCAACGAGAGTCGAGCAGGGAGAGTACAGAGTCCTGGTGCAACAGATGCGGCAGATGGATGACGAGAGGCACTTTAGCTATTTCAGGATGTCGGCCGGACGTTTTGACGACCTTGTCCGTCGGATCACGCCGTTCATCCAGCATGCACCCACACACAGCATGCCCATCTCTATCCAGGAGAGATTGGCAGTCACACTGCGCATATTAGCTTCTGGGAGCTCACAGGTCAGTGTCGCCGCCAGCTACAAATTGGGACTGACAACAGTTTGTAATACTGTTTCCGAAGTGTCCAAGGCCATCTGGCTTGCCCTGCAGAACGAGTTTGTGGCCTTTCCATCACCGACACAGATGGCCGACATAGCTGTGGACTTTTGGAGGCTGTGGAATTTTCCAAATTGTGTTGGGGCTATAGATGGAAAACATGTGAAAATCAAAGCACCTCCAAGAGCAGGAAGTGACTACTTTAATTACAAAGGTCAGCACTCCATTGTTTTGTTGGCTGTGTATATATATATATATATATATAAACAATATTATAAACAAGATATATATAAACAATGTAAATACTATAATATAACATATGAAGACAACAATATATAATATAACAATATAAAGATGATCAACAATTATATATATTATAAAGAAGCAAATGCATTTTTCAAACAATATTCCTCGAAACCTGAGCACTGAGCACCTGAGAACTCACACACACACACACACTTTGAGCTAGTTTGGTCTTCGTAAGAGCTAAAAACAACATACTTAAATTCCATTCATATAACATATTTATTGGTGTTTGTGTGTAAATTCGTAGTCTGCAAAATTGTTTGCTAAGTTAAAATGCCCGCAGCCTCTTATTAAGGGAGGCTGAAGATAGGTCCTATTACTGTGCAATAGGACCAGTTCTGGGACATCAGTCAAAACTGGACCTCATGGCAGAGTTTGAACATGCTGTGCAGGGAATGGAGTGGGCTGAGGTGGTCTCCACTCTTGAGGCAGCCTTACATGACCTCCTCTACCCATCCCCTCCTCCTCTTCCTTCTGCTGCCCCTTGCTGCATCCTATGCCCAACCTCAGGGACAAGCTTGTTATGTGTTTGAGCAGCACTCCACCAGCTGGCAGAGACAGCTAGCCAGGGACAGGTAAGACACTGAGCACAGATCAGGGATTTATGTCATCAAAAGTATGAGCCAAATCGTCATCTTTGGCCTCCAAAATTAAAATTGGAAAAAGCTATGTAATTAAAAATTTAGTGATCAGCACAAGCTCACCCAACACCCTGCTGTGCCGAAAAAACACAGTCATCTTTTGCTGCCCTCCTGTTATTGTGGATGGCCATCTGGAGGAAGAGGGCAGGGAGACACCGGAACCACCCCCACCAGAAGTCACTATAGCAGATTTAATTGCTCACCCTGAGCAATTTGAGTATATTACCACATCTGGACATGTCACAGCTGTAAGTTTCTTATGATGGCCTCCTGCCAATCTCACTGAAGCATTACCTTAATATTGATTTTGCATCCATATGAGTTCACATCATATCTGGCATCATCATATATTTTAAGTTTAACCCTTCTCTGTCACATTTAGCTGCATCCTGTGAGGGAGTATAAAGGACAGCAGGGTGGAGGTGTGCCCATGAGGCGACTAAAGCTGAGGGAGGTAGGAAGCTGATGATACTTTAACATATTTAATTAATTTCTCACTTTGGTAAAGTGTTGATGTTGATAAACATTCTTAGTGATCCAGGTTATTTTCAGTAAAGATGTTAAAGCAGGCAACTGGACTTAGAGATTCTGGAAGATGTTCTGCTGCTCCTCCAGCTTCATCAGTTGCTTCATCACCTGTTCAGAACTAAACAACCTCTTTCATTATAGGGCACACAGGAAGTTACTGTCCTATTTTGGAGGGAGGCAGTCATGACCCCACTGTCAATTGGGGTCCCCATCACCATCAGCCACTTAAGGGGAAGTACAGCCCGGACTACGGCTACTTCCTCCAAAGCACCCACTTCACTGAAGTGAAGGTGAGTGTACTCACTGTAGGAAGTAAGCCATTTGTGGCTTTCCAAAGCAATTAATATTCATATTTCCTTTCTTCAGCATTCCTTGGAACCCATAGCAGTGGAGGTGGAGGGACTCCACACTAAAGACAATGGAGACATTGCAATATTAAGCCTCCAAAACACAGAGTTTGTTGTTCCTCAGGCAGTGTGGACTAAAGACCTGCCCGAGGAACTGGAAGAGTTCCCAAAAACTCTTTTAAAAAAAAATGTTCTTTGGCAATGGGAAGTTACAAAGGGTGGAATGAAATCCTTCATACTCTCCACCCTTTCCGTTGCTGTTGGACTTTCCCCCAACCCACTTCTTTTTCCCCCAATTAATTAACATAATAACTACATAATAATTACAAACATAATTTGTATATAGTGTCTGTTAATAATAAAATGATTGTTGAGTATTACAAAATATAATAATAATTGGATAAAAATTGTTTGCTGGTTATGTCAATAAAAATGATTGTTGTTTCAATTATCAAGTGTCCGACTCCATGTTTGAATTAGTGCATATAATTACATTTAAATTATTTTTATTATTATTATTATTATAGGTCCTTCGTGTCCTTAATAAATAATAAATAATTCACTTTAGACTCTGCAAAGATGTTATAATGTGATGTCGCACTTCGCGTCATCGTGCTTCTACTGACGTGCGTCGAGGGTGAAGACCGTCGGAGTGAGAGCTACCTTCGCTCAACCGGAAGTTTTGTGGGCCATTCAATGAACTAGAAAACTAGAAAATGCTACGACTTCAGAGGAGGACCACACTCTTATAAATGTGCTATATAAATAAAGCTGACATTGACATTGACATTGACAAGAGCCAACTGATGCAGGTTCATGGCCTTCATTCATATAATGTTTATTATTATGACTAGCAAATGATCCAAATATAAAACTCAGCTACAAAGAAATATGTATAGAAAAAATATATATAAAAAAACATTGAAAAGCATCTAAACTAGATCATTTAGGTGACGACATAATGAAGTCTCCAATTTCCCAGTGTCCGTGAACGTCTCATTCCACATGAACGCCACAGCAACGAACCTGCATCAGTTGGCTCGTCAATGTCAATGTCAATGTCAGCTTTATTTATATAGTACATAGCCCACCAAAGTGCTTAACATTAAAATACATAAAATAAACTCAAACTGATAAAATACATAAAAGAAATGAACTGCAGTAAAACACAATAAAACAAAGATACAATCATGAAACATAGAATCCCCAGAAGCTGCCAATACTCAGGCAAAGGCCAAGGTGAACAAGTAAGTCTTAAGTAGAGATTTAAAAGTGGTGAGGCCATTTGCTGACCGCACAGCTAGAGGCAGAGCGTTCCACAGAGTGGGAGCCACGACTGAGAAGGCCTGGTCACCTCTAGTTTTTAAAAGAGATCGGAGGACCTCCAGAGCCATTTGGTTAGCAGACCTAAGAGCTCTGGAGGGCCGATGCACTACCAGAAGGTCTGATAAATAATCCGGGGCCAGCCCATGCAAGCACTTAAAAACGAATAAAAGAATCTTAAAATCAATTCTGTGCTTCACCGGTAGCCAGTGAAGTGAGGAAAGCACTGGCGTGATGTGCTCGCGCTTTTTTGTCCCGGTGAGAAGGCGAGCCGCTGCGTTTTGGACCAGCTGCAGACGGTGAAGCTCTGACTGTCCAATTCCAATATACAGGGAGTTACAGTAGTTTAAGGGAGAGGTTATAAAAGCGTGGATGACTTTCTCTCTGACTAAGGTATGGCTTTACCTTAGCAATAAGCCTTAGTTGAAAGAAGCTAGACTTGACCACTGAGCTCACCTGCTTGTCCAATTTAAAAGCACCATCTACAATCACCCCGAGATTCCTTGCATGAGTTTGTATGTTTGGCGCCAGTGGGCCAAGGGAGCTGGCAAGGACCTGGACTAGGTGGGGGCCAGGTGGCCTAGATTGAATCCTTTGACTTTTTCTGCTACAGAAAAGTTTTTCAACTCTAATTTTACAGCTACAGATCCTGCAGAATCAAATCACTGAAGCTGTATAAAAGTACATGCATCAACACTGGTAATATGAGCTGTTTTGACCTGCACAGGGATCTATGCTAAGCTATTAGCATGAAGAAGAAACTAGCTTAACTTACAGTTGCTGGAGCTCTCTCAGAATGGTCTGCTCTCTCCCTCTGTCTGCAGCAGAATGAGCTGCTGCACTGTCTTTCCCTCCACCCGGCCCCTCCCTCTCCCCCGGCCAGATGTCCTGCCTGTCCCCTTTGAGAGGGGGGCCTGTCTGCACTGTGGGACTCTCTGTCCTCTGGGTCCTACAGAGACCCTGTAGGTATCCAAATATGATTTCCAGCACTAACTCAGCAATTCTGTGACACACCTCAGGCCTCCTTCCAATGAAGAAAAAATTCTCTTCTTCTAGGAATGTCAGGCTGATATTTGACTATGTTGTTCAACTCCCACCACTGAGTGACAAAAAGTTTGTTCCAGCTCATTAGCCACTTGCTAAAGCTAAGTAGCTAACTGAGTGGCACACATGTCC
Organism: Parambassis ranga; assembly: GCF_900634625.1. Lineage (NCBI taxonomy): Eukaryota > Metazoa > Chordata > Actinopteri > Ambassidae > Parambassis > Parambassis ranga. Next base: position 1,101,997 of record NW_021144800.1, on the reverse strand, counting down.
AGGGCCCAGAGTTAATGTTCTGAGCCAGTTTTGGAGGCGTTTGGCCATTCTGTGTCTGAATGGCACAGGGTTGAATGTGGAAAAGCGGCAACGTTTGATTGGCCGCCATTCGGAGGGGCGAAGGTCCCACAGCCACCCAACTGATGCCGATCTGCTCAGCCGGAGCCCCCGAACAACATATTAAAATTTCAGCCACGTGCAACATCCGCAAAGGTTCAAGGCCACAACCGGCCTGTCTGACCTGACGGCCTGTGTTTCTAAGACCCTCACACCCATTTTGCTGCTGGGAAATTTGGCCTACTTTGATCCAGGGGGCTGATTTTCATATATGTGTGTCAGGGACTGCTCCCCTATATGTGCACCGAGTTTGAGGTGTCAAACACTTTCATGAGGTGCAGAAATCTGACGCGGATGTCCCATGTCTGATTTGCAACACATTTTCCAGCAATTTCTCAGCAATACTTTGACACAGAGGCACTAAATTCACAGGACACAATCAGAGGAGTTAAGTTGCCCATGTTAAGTTGTGACTGTCACTAGTTGACGTGGGCGCGTTAACCTCGCCGCCTAAATGTGAGCGACTGACAGAATCAAGCACAGATATTGGGATAAAGCTGCATTTAGCTCCTTTATAGGGCACCATGGAATATGATAATTGGACTCTCGTCACGTTGTGGTGGTTGTCTTTGAATGTTCTTCACAATACCAATGTCGCTGTGACACACAGCGCTGCTTATGCTTATGTTTTGAATGTCAATGTCAGCTTTATTTATATAGCACATTTATAAGGGCGTCGCCCACCAAAGTGCTTAACATTAAAATACATAAAATAAACTCAAACTGATAAAATACATAAAGAAATAAACTGCAATAAAATACAATAAAACAAAGACACAATCATGAAACATAGAATCCCCAGAAGCTGCCAATACTCAGGCAGAGGCCGAGGTAAACAAGTAAGTCTTAAGTAGAGATTTAAAAGTGGTGAGGCCATTTGCCGACCGCACAGCTAGAGGCAGAGTGTTCCACAGAGTGGGAGCCACGACTGAGAAGGCCCGGTCACCTAGTTTTTAAAAGGGATCGGGGGACCTCCAGAGCCATTTGGTTAGCAGACCTAAGAGCTCTGGAGGGCCGATGCAATACCAGGAGGTCTGATAAATAATCTGGGGCCAGCCCATGCAAGCACTTAAAAACTAATAAAAAAATCTTAAAATCAATTCTGTGCTTCACCGGTAGCCAGTGAAGTGAGGAAAGCACTAACGTGATGTGCTCGTGCTTTTTTGTCCCGGTGAGAAGGCGAGCCGCTGCGTTTTGGACCAGCTGCAGACGGTGAAGCTCTGACTGTCCAATTCCAATATACAGGGAGTTACAGTAGTTTAAGGGAGAGGTTATAAAAGCGTGGATGACTTTCTCTAAGTCACTCTGACTAAGGTATGGCTTTACCTTAGCAATAAGCCTTAGTTGAAAGAAGCTAGACTTGACCACTGAGCTCACCTGCTTGTCCAATTTAAAAGCACCATCCATAATCACCCTGAGATTCCTTGTATGAGTTTGTATGTTTGGCGCCAGTGGGCCAAGGGAGCTGGCAAGGACCTGGACTAGGTCGGGGCGACCAAACAAGACAACCTCAGTTTTGTTTTCGTTTAATTTTAGAAAGTTTAGGTCCATCCATTTCTTAATATCACTCATGCAGTTTAGCAGTGATTGGAGGGAATCTTTGGCAGAAACTCTAAGCGGCAAATACACCTGCACATCGTCAGCAAAACAATGGAAGGGGATGCTGTGCTTCCTGAATATGGACCCCAGGGGTAGCATGTAGAGAGAGAACAACAGCGGGCCCAGAACCGACCCCTGGGGCACCCCGCAGGTCAGAGGGGCCACTGAAGAAGAAAACTGCCCTATCTGAACTGAAAAGGATCTGTCTGTTAGATACGATTCAAACCACTTTAGGGCAGTGCCTTTTATGCCAACACGGTGCTCTAAGCGAGCCAAGAGAATCCTATCATCTACCATGTCAAAGGCCGCTGTCAGGTCGAGGAGAATTAAAATGGCACAGTTGCCAGAGTCACGGGTGAGCAAGAGATCATTAAAAACTTTTAAAAGAGCAGTTTCAGTGCTGTGGAGAGGCCTAAAACTAGATTGAAACGGTTCACAGACATTTGCTGTTTTTAAAAATTCTTGGATTTGAGTAAGAAGAGCTTTCTCTAAAACCTTTGAGATAAAAGGGAGCTTGGAAATTGGTCTAAAATTGGTTAAAACCGAGGGGTCTAGGCCTTTCTTTTTTAAAAGAGGCTGCACCGTGGCATGTTTAAAAGAGGATGGAACAGATCCAGAGCTCAGACACAGATTTATAAATTGTAAGCTAAAAGTGTCAACTGTGCAGAAGACCTCTTTAAAAAGACAGGATGGAATGCTGTCAGATTGGCAAGTGGCAGGCCGTAAATTTTTAACAATCTCAGTGAGGTGAGATAGTGAGACAGGCTCAAATTTGTCAAAGACAGCGGAGCTGGGAGAAAGAGCTGAGGGGTCCTGGGCAGACTGAGAGAGCGGGTGTCCAAATGCTAAAATTTTATCAATAAAAAATTGCTTAAAAGCCTTGCACAGAGTAGGAGACAGCTCAATACAGACAGCATCACATGGATTCACCAGAGAATCAAACACATTAAAAAGAACCTGAGGCTTATGAGCATTTGCAGACACAAGTGCGGAAAAATATTCTGTCTTTGCAGCTTTAACAGCCTGCTGGTATGATGTGAGATCGTTTTGGAGGAGATCCCACGAAATTTTAAGTTTGTCCTTTTTCCATCTCCTCTCTGCCTGCCTAGATGCGCGTCTGAGCACACGAGTGGACTCGTTGAGCCAAGGCTGTTTCTGCAGCCTTACAGGCTTGAGAGTCATGGGTGCGATTGAATCCAAAATCTCAGAGCAAAGTGAATCAAACATCATTACACAATCATCCACACTGTGGCTGCTAAGATCAAGGGAATATAGAAAGGAGTTTTTAAAAGCAGCGGTAAACCGCTGGGGAGTTGAGGGGTTAAAAACACGGAGACGGCGAACGGGAGCGGTGTTCATGGTGCTGGGTGCAGGCACAGAGAGGGAGAATAACACAGGTATATGGTCAGATAAGAGGGAGTGTCCGATTTCAGTTATCTGTACATCCAGCCCATATGACAACACAAGATCCAGAATGTGGCCTGTCTCTAGTGTCGGCACCAAAACGGACTGCGTGAGATTAAAAGAGTCAATGGCACTCAAAAAGTCTCTGACCAGAGGTCTGCTCTCACAGCAGACATGCACATTAAAATCACCAACAATCAGAAAGTGATCATATGACACCCGAGTGACACCCGACACAAAGTCCGCAAAGTCCCGAACAAAGTCTTTGTTAATTTTTGGTGGCTGATAGACCACCGCACAGAGAACAGTCACGGGGAGCTTTACCTCGAAGAGTTGCAGCTCAAAGCTGGAGTAGCTGACAGCCGGAGATTGTTGGCAGTGGAATGAGGATTTAAATATCGAAACCAGTCCTCCTCCTTTGCCAGTGGTACGTGGGGAGTTAAAGTAATTACATCCAGTGGGGAGCAGCTCCGAGAAAGGTACCAGTTCTCCTTCACGTAGCCAAGTTTCCGTCAGGAACATAAAATCCAGTTTACGCGAGGTAAAGAAGTCGTTCAGGAGAAAAGTTTTGTTGGTGACGGACCTCACATTCAGCAGCGCCAGATTTAAATTAAGAGTGCCAGTCGAGGGCGAAGCAAGCTTCTGTGAGCGGAAATTCTGATGATCCACACCACGTCTACCTGTTCGTGGCCGCCGGCTGGCAGGAGGCAGCAGCAGCTGAGCGGGGTCCATCAAACAGCCGACGCCGTCGTAGCTGTCGACCTCCGGGAACACCGGTCGGATCCATCGGGCCCTGATCGCCAGTGAGTGTAAAGCAGGATCATCCAGCAAAAGCAGATCACGACCAGGCACACAAGCAGATTTAAGGAGAGCCTCGATCCTCACCCGGACGCCACCGCGTTTCCCCTGTCTCCTTCGGCGTTTCTTGCGGGTGGGATACACAGGAGGGCGCCTCAGGAAGGCCGGTATTTCCTCAAGGAACGGAGCTAGTCTCGGGGTCAGTTTTAAGCTGATTGCAGAAGCATCCAACCTCAAGCAGAGTTTGCCGATCGTATGTGAGAAGCGAGAACACCTCTTGACAGCACAGGTAAAGCAGTATCTACATGAAAAACACAGAGCACAGCGACAGACGGCCAGCAGCAGAACACCCTAGCGCCATCTTGCCACGTCACAGAGTGCTTCATGAACAAGGGTGAATGTTACACATGAATGTTGGCTGTAGTCACAGCTTGATGTTGTGACAACTTAACATGGTCTGACTCCATGTAAGAGTCCATGTACATGTACAACTCTTACACATGAAAAACTCAGGTGATGTAAAGAACACACAGGCATGGTCATAGCGCCTTCGATGTAATCATTAAAATCCTAAATAAGCCGTGTTTGATTACGCTACGGAGCCACACACACACATTAAGCCAGATGCACCTTTCAAAATAAAAGCTTGCGTCACTGCATGGCCACCCCTAGACATTGCATGTATTTGTTTGTAGTGAGGTTATAGGCTACTTTGTAGGCAGGATGTTCAAACAGAATTTGTTCCAAAGGTTTTCTAATTACAAGGATCAAGGGTAAACCTGTGGTAAAATAACCATAGTGCTACAAGTCCTGCTGATAAGTCCTCAACCAATAACTATCTGTGTGCAATTTCCCCAACAAGTTCCACCTTGTAAGGTACAGATGGCAAAAGGTATATATATATATATATACATATATATATATACCTTTTGCCATCATGTAGGCAAGTAGGCAATCATGGTTTACCTATATATATATATATATATATAGGTAAACCATGATTGCCTACTTGTGGTGAGTTTAGTGGATTTGAGAAAGAGAGAGAGAGAGAAACAGCAATTTAGTTGAGAACACAGATAGTTAGTAAAACACAAGACATAGGTAAGTGCAGTTTGTTGAGGTAAGATATAGTCAGAGGTAAGTGCAGTAGTTTCTTGAGGTAAGAATTCGAGAGTGTAGGAAGGGAAAAATGAATCCCCAAATGGTTCAGGAAATTGAAAGGTTTCTGAGACATAATGCTTGTCCTGTGGGCTCTTCGGCAAAGAGCCGGTTCATTATCCGGAGAAGGTGTGAAAATTACTTAATTAAGGGTAAGTGGTAACTATTGTTTTATTTTCTATTGTAAATTACAATTTCATTAAAAAAATAAACGGAATCATCATTAGATGAGCAGCTCCACTATATTCGCCGAAGACGAAAGCAGGGAGAACACCTTGCAAAAGTTGTTAAGTCACCTGAAGAAGCAAACCAGGTGTTCCAGGATTTGCATGCTAGTGAGCATGGTGGCCATTGTGGGATGGAGAAAACCTATGATGCTATTGCACGTAGATATTACTGGCCTGGTATGGAAAAAGACATACGTAATGGGTTACTTTTTTTTTTTTAATCTGTGCATGGTAATTTTTGGTGATTTTCATTCACCCCATACTTAAATTATTGTAGATATTTGAGTGTCCTGAATGCCAGGCCAGAAGAAACACTACGAAAATAAAGAAGGCATTCATCCCCATTGAGGTGACTGCATTAAAACATTCGAGAGTGTAGGAAGGGAAAAATGAATCCCCAAATGGTTCAGGAAATTGAAAGGTTTCTGAGACATAATGCTTGTCCTGTGGGCTCTTCGGCAAAGAGCCGGTTCATTATCCGGAGAAGGTGTGAAAATTACTTAATTAAGGGTAAGTGGTAACTATTGTTTTATTTTCTATTGTAAATTACAATTTCATTAAAAAAATAAACGGAATCATCATTAGATGAGCAGCTCCACTATATTCGCCGAAGACGAAAGCAGGGAGAACACCTTGCAAAAGTTGTTAAGTCACCTGAAGAAGCAAACCAGGTGTTCCAGGATTTGCATGCTAGTGAGCATGGTGGCCATTGTGGGATGGAGAAAACCTATGATGCTATTGCACGTAGATATTACTGGCCTGGTATGGAAAAAGACATACGTAATGGGTTACTTTTTTTTTTTTAATCTGTGCATGGTAATTTTTGGTGATTTTCATTCACCCCATACTTAAATTATTGTAGATATTTGAGTGTCCTGAATGCCAGGCCAGAAGAAACACTACGAAAATAAAGAAGGCATTCATCCCCATTGAGGTGACTGCATTAAAACATTTAACATATTTCCAATTGAAGCCATGTCCATAACTAGACTTTTTTATGTTTAAGATAACTGAGCCACTGGGACTACTGGGCATGGACCTTATTGGCAAGCTCACACCAACAAAGAAGGGCCACCAGTACATTTGCATTATGATAGATTACTTTACGAGTGGACAGAGGCGTGTCCACTGAAGACCAAAGGAGCAGTGGAGGTTGTTTACTGTATTATGGACTTCTTTTATAAATTTGGTGCCCCAAGAAGGCTTTTACCCGACCAAGGATGTGAATTTGTCAATCAGGTAACACCACTTGTCATGTTATCTGCCCCTATTTTCAATGATAAGTTTTGTCTCAGTATTATTATTGTTAATCCAGATAAACTATAAGATCTGTGACAAGCTGGGAATAAAGAGAAGCTTGTGTTAACCCTACCACCCCCAGACCAATGGCTTGGTAGAGACAATGACTGGGACCATTCAAAGGTATGGTTTTATAATGTTTGTGGATTTTGTGTTACTTTTTGCAATCCTGTAACTGTGTTTGATCTTACAGGACTTTGAATAAACTAGTTGGGGAGAAACCTGAGACTTAGGACAGCCACCTGCAGTCTTCTTTGTTTGCCCTGAGAACAAAAAAAACTCAGTTCTCGCCTTATTTTCTAATGTTTGGTAGGGAAGAAAGATATCCTACTGAGATTCCAGAAGAGTATGAGGTGTGTTCTCAATACATGTATGTGGTGCATGGTACAGTAATCCATCAATCTGGTTTACCAACATTGTGATATATTTCCTCTCAGGTAACTGATAGCATCGTGGAGAATGTGTTGGGGCATGAAACACTATCTGCAGGACTAAAAATACTTAAAAGAAATGATGCAGTCGCCCTGGAAAACACTGAGAGGGTCAGGGCTTAAGTGAAGCGGAAGAGGGAGGAGACAGGGCAGGAGGACAAGTTTGCTGTGGGAGATCAGGTCATGAGACAAAAGCATCCGTCAGGAGCAAAGGAAGGGGGGTAAACCACTGCTAGGGCCCTTCACAATAATTAAAACTGAATATAAAAGTGCTGACCACAAGAACAAGGTGGTGCATAAAGTCAACATTGACCACCTTACCAAATACACACAGCCCACACCCCGCATCCCCCACAAATGGCCTTCTTCATCCACACTTTCAGCATCACCATCCACTATTTCCTCCCCATACAACACTACCCTCTACCTCTGCTCCACCGTCATCCAGCCCTGCTCCTCCTCTATCAGCAATGCAACCTGATTCAGTGGAAAGTGGTGATTATGGACTTTCAGTGTTTTGTCTGTGCTGAGGTCATTACATTATTTTTATTTATTTATTTATTTTTTTCTTCCTACAGTAGTAAATGAAATTTGGGCTGGGGAAAAGCCAGAGATTTTATGGAGCAAGATGGGCCCATATAAATTGTTTACACAAAACCTACAGGAACACCTTGGACCCGGTAAACTTGTGGAAAGTGAGGTAAGCAAAAAACGTGGCATTGGACAATGTGTATTTTATTTTTTTAGATCATCAACATTTCTTAATGTTTACTGCAATATCGTTATATACTCTTTGCAGGTGACCTGTGGCAGCTTTTTGACAATACTGTGACTCAGGGCCGTGGACAGTCCAGTGCCAAAGCAGAGGCTACTGTTCAAGTGCAAAGGTATCCTGCAGAACTGAACATTCCAAGGCAACAGGACCCTTTGCTCTACTGGCACACTCAGAAGCATCTATATCCGCACCCGTACAAACTGGCACTTCAGATTCTGTGCACACTAGCTTCTTCGGTCCCCTGTGAGAGGGTGTTTTCCAAGGCTGGGGAAGTTTATCAAAAAAGAGGAATCGCCTGAGCCCAAACACTTTGATATCACTATTGTTCCTAAATAAAAATCAATAAAAATGCCCCCTCCCCCAATCACCCAGTAACACAAGCACTTACATAAAATGTATAAAAAATGTTAATTATACATATAATAACTAACAACAATAATATTATAAATATTAATTAATGCACATTTATCTATACCACATTACATTATATTATCTATTATATACATATTATATAATAGATGTATTTACTTTCTCTATATCTTTACAATACCTCATACAGAAATTCTGACAACCCTTAGAACACGTTCCATTGACAGTAAAAACTATGGACAGAGCTTCCGTGGGAGCTTCCGTTTGTTTCTGAAGAGCCATTCTGAGGCTCGGTGGGAGGTTCCAGGACGCGCTGACCGCCGCCATGTTGGCAGTGTCACGTCCGCCAAAACTACAAATATGGACAAAGAGGGGGAGGAAACTCGTGCTGTGATACGTCAACTGTCTGTCACTCAAGCGGCAACGCCCATAATTATGTGTAATTTTAAGTCTGAATACAATTGAAAGGAGTGAGTTGTAAAAAAAATTCACCCCCGATACAGTTGACACTAAAAGAGAACCTATCATCTGAGACCAGAGTGGTTTTTTTGTACCAGGCTGTAAACATGTTCTTTTCTGCTGTGATGTCGGCCATTTTATCATGGGAGTCTATGGGAAATTACTCGCTTTGGAGTCAGGACTTCCAGCATGTGCAGCTAAAAGTCCATTTTCCATCCCTCAGCAGGTCAGAGGACAAGGAGAGAACAAAAGCTGAACTAGGAGACAAAGAAGCTAAAAAAAGAGATTCAAACAAAAGAGACTCGTTATTTTCTACTAAAGGAACAAGAAAACACATCAGGTTTTCTAAAGGAGCAACAACAAGCAGCAGCCCTACTAACAAAAGGACAAATGTCCCTCTGTGTCTCATCTTCCCTCCTTTGTCCTTTGTCTCCTGATCAGCAAGTGGAAGCAGGTGAGCTCAGTCAGAAAGGAGGACTGGGAGTGTCTGGAGGAGCACAGGAGAAGAAGCAGAAACTACCAAGAGCCTTGAGCACAGTGTTCAATGAGCTTTTTACCACAATCATGTTGCTGTTGGTAACAAACACATGTGCTTAATGGGTAAGGTGGGAGGAGGCATGAAGGAGAAAGGCTTTACTATGAAGTCTGGATACATCACTGTGAGTTTAATGGAACTTATTGGAGTCTTAACTCATAATGAAAGAAGTGACAGAAACAGCAGGTGAAATTATAAACTACCAAAGTATTAAAGAAAAGGTCAAGGGACCCAAACCTGGACAGACTGCATGCTGAAGACACTGAAGGAACACGGAACAACAGGTGCAAACATAGAAAGCTCTGAAAGTGACAGAGACAAAGGACAGCACAAGACTTGGACACACAAGAGTTAACAAGACACAGGTGACAACAATCATGGCGGAGCAGCTGAGCAACAAGGAGGGAAACACAAGAGGAAGGAAAGAGTCCTTTCACAATAAAACAGGATATCCAACAAAACAACAAAGTACATGAAGCAGGAAGATGGAGGACTTAAAGGGAAACAAAGCTGACACAGCTGGCATCATGACATTAGTAACAGTTCAAATGCAGTAAACATGCTGCAGACATGTGTTCATAGATGAAGTCAAACATCAAATGTGCCGACCCATTCACCTAAATGTTACTAAGAAGAGGACTTCCTGCTGCTCCTTAAACATGATGGTCTGCTGTGGGTCATGTCTTTGTTCTGCACATGTACCGCTAACATCTCCAGCGTTACACAAACACATCATGTGCTGCTTGACTTGTTCCATTCATGGTAGGAAAGCATGTGGAAGTCACACATGTCAGATCTGTGCTAGTCTCCCTTCATTCAGCCCATATGAAGACAAAGAGTCTGCAGGTCCAGGAAGTTATAATTAACTACCATTAAATAACAAGAACTTATGATGCAGCCAGCAAATTTATACCATGAAGACCCCTTTAAAATAATACACCTCAAAAACTGGTGTTTTCATCTGCCAAAAAGTGACTGTGGCCCCACAGTGAGTCCAGGGGCTTATTTCTGCCTCAAAAGGACTTGATTTCACTCTGGTCTGTGATATTTAACAGATTATTGTTGAATCCAGGAACACTTCAAACAGACCGGTGCTGTAGGTGGACTGACTTGCAGCCACCCTTTCAAATATCTTAGAAATAAAGGTGAGGTTGGAGATCACAGCAGTTTAGAAGCCTGTGGTACTTAACCTGTTGCCAGAGACAGGTTGATCTGGCCACACCTGTGTGAAATCAGCCTGTCCAGTTAGGATCAACACTGATTGTGGATCAGTTTCAGCTGCTGTTGTGCAAATGGAACAGACAACAGGTGGAAATGAGAGGCAGTTATCAAGACAGCCCTATAAAGGAGAGGTTCTGCTTCTCAGGAGGGTCACACCCTAATACAAGACCACTTCCTGCAACAAATAAACTTCATGATTCAATGTTGAGCTAATGCCACAGCCACAGAAAGACATTTCTCCCAGCTGCTAGACAGCAAGCCTTATCTAGACATGGAGGACAGTCTCCTCTCCTCATGGAGGACAGTCTCCACAGTCTCCTCATGGAGGACAGTCTCCTCATGGAGGACAGTGATATGCAAAGTGTTCAATCTTTGTTGACACAGTTTGAAGAAATCTTTGCACATATCTTTACCAATGTCAAACTAAGAAGAGCATGCTCTCTCTCTAGGCCTACCTTGTTGGGGGGTACAAACAGGACCCATTGAGCAGTTTCCCCCTCACCCTCTGACCTCTCCTCCACTCTCCTTAGTCTGGATCATACTGGGTAATATCGTCTCATAATCTGTGTTAACTGTCTTCCTTGTAGTTCTGTGCCTCGCTCTCTCTCTCTCTCTTTGCAGGTCTCAAGACCTGCATACTGACCTGCAGTCCGGCCCCTGATCTCTCCTGTGCTCATCGACTTCACTAGCCCCTGCTGCTCATCTTTGCTATCAAATTACTATTACTACTTATGGACTGACGATAGATATCTATTACAGAATAATCACTGTTTCATCTTGCTGTCATGTTTGCTCTGTACTGTATCATGTTTGTATCATGTTTGCTTCTCTCCCTCTCTCTCTCTCTCTCTCTCTCTCTCCTTCATCCTCTCTCTCTCTCTCGCTCTCTCCTTCATCCTCTCTCTCCTCTCTCTCTCTCTCTCTCTCTCCTCTCTCTCTCTCCTTCATCCCCTCTCTCTCTCTCTCTCTCTCTCTCCCTCATCCTCTCTGACTAGCGGCAGGACTGGTTCCCCCTTAAGCTGAAGGGTCCTGCCCAAGGTTTCTTCCTCTTAAAGGGAGTTTTTCCTTGCCACAGTGCTCTTAGGGGGGGAATTGAACTGAATTGAATTGCTTTGTGTTGTTCTTCCACCGACTGACATAAAAAATAAGAGGTCACACATGGCTCGTTGGTCTAGGGGTATGATTCTCGCTTTGGGTGCGAGAGGTCCCGGGTTCAAATCCCTCATCTTTGAACTTCAGTAGATTGGATGGCTGCCTCATGTTTACGTTTGCAGGATTAATCTTTATTCCAAATAAGTTCATATTCCAATTTAGACCCTATAAACAGCTGTCGGCTCAAACTCCCAGCAGCAATCATTCTAGAACTGATATGTTAATAGTCAATAAAAACCCACAGCCTCATCCACAGGACAACACTCAGCAGTCCATCTTCACCTCAAAGAGAAAGGACAGTGAGTCTTTTGAGGACAATAATGTCCACATTTTAAACAGAGGACAGGTGGTTTGTAAGAGGAGTCGAGGAAGTTAGGTTGCTACAGTACATAACAGTGCTCAGGGTGAGCATGGCTCCCTCTCCAGTTTGGTGTTGGCGCTCCTTTACTTGTTTCCAGATTTTAAAAAGCATGGTTTAGCCTCTTGCCTCAAATGTCGAAACACAGTCTCCCTCCTCCCCAAACACACTGGGCCTGCTATCCAGAACTGTCTGCAAAAACAGGAAAAGATTAATTTGTCCCTCAATGGGGAAATTGTGTTTTAGCAGCAGCAGATATAGACAGCAAAAGGATGAGAAAAGCTATATACATAATAAAATTAACTACAATATACAATAGAATCAAATAAGAGTATGCATATTAACAGGTGAGTGGCGGTAGAAGTGGTCTGTAAGAAAACTACATAACTAAATAAATTATGTATTGTACACTGTGGTGTGTGAATATTGCTCCTATCAGAAGTGTTTATTATACAGTCTGACAGCAGCAGGAAGGAAAGACCTTCTGTATCTCTCCTCCACACACCGAGGGTGGAGCAGTCTGCCACTGAAGCTGCTCTGCAGAGCTGACAGGGGGTCCTGCAGGGGGTGGACTCATTGTCCAGCATGGATGTCAGTTTTGTCAGGACCCTCCTGTCACCCACCTCCTGCAGTCTCCTCCTGCAAGGTCGGGACAGAGCTGGACTTCCTGATGACTCTATCCAGCTTTTTCCTCTCCCTTTGTGATGCTGCTCTTCCAGCAGACCACACCGTACAGAATGACTGATGCCACCACCATCTCCTCGGAACAAGAGTTTCATAGGGACAACGGTGGTGCAGTGGTATTGCAGGGTTGTCTAGTAACCGGAAGGTTGGTGGTTCGATCCCAACTCCTCCCTAGTCACTGTTGTGTGTTCTTGGGCAAGACACTTCACCCTAGGCTGTGGCGTGCCTTGCTAGTCATTGTATGACACTGCTTGGCAGCAGTGGTAAAGAATTTCCCTCTGGGATCTAAAATAAAAAAAAGTCCACCACCATCTCCTTGGTTTTCCCTGCATTGATCAGGAGGTGGTTTCGCTGACACTAGTCCACAAAGTTCTGCGTCAGTCCTCTGTACTCTGCGTCGTCGTGGTGATGAAACCAACAATCGCAGTGTTGTTAGAGAACTTCTGCAGCACACAGCTGTCAGTGTTGTTTCTGAAGACCCACAGTTCTGGGCTCTCAGATTTAGATTCAGAAAACTTTATTTGTCCCTGAGGAGCAATTTAAGGCACAAGTGAGCAGCTTGAAATATAAGACACAGTAAAATAGAATAGAGAATAGATACAAATAAAATATAAAATATTAAGTATGTACAGGTTATCAAGTCATAAATGTTATGACTATCCAAATGTCCATGAACAATGTAAACAGACTGTAAAGTGGCTGAAGTGCAAAAGTAAGCAGTAAACAGTAGTATTTGTATGTGCAAATTAAAGTTATTGTGGTCAGTTTGTGAGGTAGTCCCTGATCCACTCTGACAGCAGGTGGTCCACCCCTGTCTGCTCCAGTTTGTCCTTCAGGATCGCCGGCTTTCCAGGTGAGAAAGCTCCTTTTAACATCCTCCTAATAATACTTACTTTAAGATATGTTATATAATGTGTTATGGGTTTTTGGTGGTCATATATAGGGTTTACTTGTTGTGTGGGTGCGGAGTGGTGGGATAGTGATGTGACTGCTTTTAGCGACACTGACTTCATTCATAACATTCAACATTCATAACTTCAGAATGACGAGAACCTTTGAATACGTCTGCGAGCGCCTTTCTGTGTCACTCTCACAGCAAGACAGTCGACATCTCCCTCATATGTGAGCCGTGCGTTGGAGTTGGGCTCTACTTCCTGGCAACAGGGGCTTGTTGCTAACAACACAGCTTGTCTGCCCGCTCCTGTGTCGCAGAATTGTGACGCCTGTCGCCTTTCACTGACGCAAATGTCGGATATATGCCGCATAGCCGTTCAGACTGAGGTCGCATTGCAAAAAATCTGATAAGTATCTGATTTAGGACCACATATGAAAGTGGCCTGGGTCGGATATAAAAACATCAGAATTGAGCTGTTCACACTGTCATGACAATATCAGATACAGGTCACATTAGGTCACTTTAGCCTGCAGTCTGAACGTAGCCGAATTGCTGTGGCTCCATCAGTTCTACTGAACTTGACCAGATGAAGCACATCAGACTTGTTAGGTGTAAACAATTAACTCTTTGAGCTGACAGAGGAGCATAGGATGACCTTGGAGATGCTGGGCATTGAACCCAGGGCCTCATACATGCAAAGCATGCGCTCTACCACTGAGCTACATCCCCCACTGTTGTTAGGGCCTGAGCACTGAGTAGTGTGAAAGCCCTATTGTAAATGTTTATTATGTGCATATAAACAAGATCCTGAGTAGCATAAAATAGATAAAGTAAAATATTGTCAATGGAAGAACAACACTAAGCACATGTTTTTCTACAACATTAAAATATCTCCAGTTTGTACATTTCTTTGGGGAGAAGACAAAATTGCCTGGAGGAGGGAAGGCTGTAACAGACTTCATGGTCAGCAGATGATTAAAGGCTACAATGAGCAGATCACAAATACTACAAAGGACCACCTGACCACCTGTGGGGATTTCTGCCCACTGCAGCTCTCTGCTCATTGATATGAACTCTGACTGTGATAGCGATTCCTGGTATGGTACAGATCTGTGCATGGTACAGATGTATGCATGCGTATCATGATGACATCACACACACACAGACACGTGCACACAGGTCTTGGTTAAGACCCTACAGGTAAGTATGGACAAGGAATGCTAAAGACAGGCACTGTGGTCTTGACAAGATTTGTCTGTGTGTGTGTGTGTGCAAGGTGTGTGCCCAGGTAAAGTGCGGCCTCCCCGGTGAGCTGTCCCTCCTTCCTGGTTCTCTGGCGTACTACCAGGGGCCCCAGAATAAACAAAGCATAAACTCCTGGACCCCTTCTCAGCAGCACCAGGGGCGTGGCGCTGCATTTACGATGATGACGATAATGAGGAGAGGCAGCCAGGACCACAACAAGGAACAAGGAGGAAGAGGAGGAGAGAAAACAATGTTTTTTGGAGCTAATGAGGGAGGACATGAGGCTGCAGAGGGAGGCTGAGGAAAGGAGAGAAAGGGAGAGCAGAGAGAGGATGGAGAGGCTTTTTGGTTTATTGGAGAGGATGGTGGACAGGAGGTGATCTGTTTTTGTGTTGTACATTCAAATTTCTATGTTGTTTAAGTTATTATTTACATTGTTACTTGTTAAATATTTCCATTGTGTTTATAAAATGTTACATGATCTAAACTTTATAATTTAAATAAACGTTAGAAATTCACAGTGACAACAGTGATTTATTTCTTCTATTATATACATATAAAAATAATAAGCATAGCAGACATGACTATATACAAAGAACATATATACATTTTCGGCTGAGCAGGAGTCCCTGGTGGTGCTGCTGGACTGGATGGGATGCCCCTTTGAAGACCTTGGAGTCCTCTGGCTGTGAGTGGGACATCATTTCGGGGGGAGGGAAGCCTGTCTCCACTGTCCACCGCATCGTCCATCAGGGTTTGCAGGGCTGACACAACCAACGGCTGCCATGTTACTAAAAATGTTTATAAAGAGCCAGGTAATAATTACTAATTAATAATTACTCTAACAGAGCTATTTCCACAACAGCTTGGAATTGAAATAGCTATAAAATTACTATACTTACCCTCTGAAAGTAATCATGGTCGAGCATACCCTCCTCCAGGGCAGACACCTCAGCAGACAGCTGATCCCGCCAGGGAGCCCCACTGGCTGCCTCCAGCCCGTTCTCCCCCTCATCCCCCGGCATGTCCTCCTGCACTCCATCCTCTGGGGCCATGATGTCACCGGCACCCAGGCAGATGTTGTGCAGGCAGGCACAAGCTGTTATGACCTGTAGAAAAGAAGAATTACTTACATGGTATTCACCATTTGACAATAAGCAATATTTCTCTCATGTAGTGACATACCTGAGGCACAAAGGTGTGGTGCACCTCCAGCGCTTGGAGGAAGATGGCTCGCCACCTCGTCTTCATCATTCCAAAGGCACGCTCTATGATGGAGCGTGCCCTGGAATGATGGCTGTTGAAGCGCTGGGCTGCCACACCTTGTACCGGCTGCTTGTAGGGAGTGATGAGGGGGAGTGGATGCTGGAGACATGGGTACCCGCCGTCTGCCAAGATGAAGTGCCCTGGAGGAGGGTAGATGCCACGCCTGTACAGTGGGCTGTGCTGGAGTACTCTGGAGTCGTGCACCGACCCCGGCCAGCCCACGTACGTGTCAATGAAGCGGCCCTGATGGTCACACACTGCCTGCAATAAAATGGAGGAAAACAGTTTCCTGTTGCGGTAGCAGTGACCATCAGGGCCGCTTGGAGGCTTGATCCTCACATGGCAGCCGTCGATTGCTCCAGCAGCTTTGCAGAAAGCTCTGTGTCTCGCCAGCCCTGCAAACCCCTGGGTTACTGCCGCCAGGTCTTCTGCGGTCTTGGGGAGGTAGATGACCTTGTGGCGAATAGCCACCACCTCCCCAGTAACCCGATGGACGATGCGGTGAACAGTAGAGCGAGGCATCCCAAACACCCTTGCCACCACTCTGTAGGATGTCCCACCCGCCAGCCAGAAGAGGAACAGCAAGGTCTCTATTGTGGCACCCCATCCGTGTCTTCTTTCCTGGTGTAGAAGCTCCAGCAGCACCGCCAGGGACTCTCTGCTCAGCCGGAAGTCTTGGGTGGTGTCATGATTGGTAAAAAGGTTTGTAGAACAGGGACCTGTACATTTATACGGCAGTAAATCCGCCCTGTCTGGAGACATGAGGGTAAGAACATGAGGATTAAACTACAGCTATTGATTTACAGCTGATACAATTCTATTGAATGTTAACAGTTCTTACACATTTAACTAAAACTAGTTTAAAGTATTCAAGTCTTACAAATGAATAAATACATATTACATTAAATCATATTTGTCAACTACTGTTTATATGGCAGGCATTTGTTCAGTAACTGGTATATTAATGATTATCAATAGTATGGGTTATTACAGCAGCGGGTTAACGTTACCTCTCCACTGCGCTCTCCCAGCCTGAAATAAACGAGTCGGCGCTGATTTCTCTGCTGCTGAAGCCACCTCTCCTCTTCCACCAACAACGTAAATATTAAACAAAACAAAATCCAAATCTCGATCTCCATTTCCATCTTTCGTTTTTCTGCCTTTTCGTGTCTTTCCTCTCTTTTCTCTTTTTACTCTGTGTTCGTCTGCTGTCGTCTGTCCGCGTTTGTTTTTCCCGGGCTTGGGGGGCAGAACTTGTGACATCGCGCCACAATCAGGAAGTGCTTTGAAGGCTAGACCGTCCCATTTACCAATGGTTGAGAATCCTCCGGAGGATCCTCAGGAGGACGCCTTAGACCGCATAGGCTGTGTCCTCCGAAGGATGCAGACCCTGAATTAGATCTTTCCAAATAAAACAGGAAGCTAGAGACAGAGAGGAAATGAATCAAAGCATGATAAAAGCAAAAGCAGGAAGAAGACAAAGAGTCATTTTCAAAGACAAATGAATCCAAGAATCAAAGAGGAAGAAGAAGAGCTAAAGCTTTCCTTACATGGAACTTTCAATACATGAACATCTTCATATGATCTTCCAGCATGTGCAGCTAAAAGTCCATTTGACATCCCTCAGCAGGTCAGAGGACAAGGAGAGGAACAAAACCTGAACTAGGAGACAAAGAAGCAAAAGAGACTCATTATTTTCTACTAAAGGAACAAGAAAACACATCAGGTTTTCTAAAGGAGCAACAACAAGCAGCAGCCCTACTAACAAAAGGACAAATGTCCCTCTGTGTCTCATCTTCCCTCCTTTGTCCTTTGTCTCCTGATCAGCAAGTGGAAGCAGGTGAGCTCAGTCAGAGAGCTCACCTGCTTCCTCAGTGTCTGGAGGAGCACAGGAGAAGAAGCAGCAACTACCAAGAGCCTTGAGCACAGTGTTCAATGAGCTTTTCACTACAATCATGTTGCTGCTGGTAACAAACACAATGTTAATGTAATGGGTAAGGTGGGAGGGAGGCATGAAGAAGAAAGGCTATGAAGTCTTGATACATCACTGTGAGTTTAATGGAACTTATTGGAGTCTTAACTCGCAATGAAAGAAACGACAGAAACAGCAGGTGGAATTCTATTAGTAACAGTTCAAATGCAGTAAACATGCTGCAGACATGTGTTCATAGATGAACTCAAACATCAAATGTGCCGTCCCATTCACCTAAATGTCACTGAGAAGAGGACTTCCTGCTGCTCCTTAAACATGATGGTCTGCTGTGGGTCATGTCTTTGTTCTGCACATGTACAGCTAACATCTCCAGTGTTACACAAACACATCATGTTCTTCCACTGACTGACACATGAAAAATAAGAGGTTGCACATGGCTCGTTGGTCTAGGGGTATGATTCTCGCTTAGGGTGTGAGAGGTCCCGGGTTCAAATCCCGGACGAGCCCTGATGTTTAACTTTATTCCATTGGAGACCAACTCCTTGTTGTTGACTCTTTTCAGTTCCTCTCTAACTACCACACAGCTTTACAAAGCTAACAAAGTTCTATTCAGACTCATCCCAATCCAGAGCAGTTGTTCCACAGTGACACCTGCAGGAGGACGTCATCACCCAGTATGTGACCTGCACTGTGAGCTGTAAGGTCTTATACAGACAGGTGTGTGTCTGTCCTCATCAAGTCCAATCAGTATCATCAAAGACAGCTGGACTCAGATGAAGGTGTAGAACCATCTGAAGGACGATCAGAAGAAATGGACGCACCTGAGTTCAATATATGAGAGTCACAGCAAAGGCTCTGATACTTAGGACCATGTCATATTTCACTTTGTCTTTTTAATACATCTGCAAACATGTCAACAACTCTGTGTGTTTCTGTCAGTATGGGGAGCTGTGTGGACATTAATGAGGAAAAATGAACTTCAATGATTTTAGCAAATGGCTGCAATATAACAAAGTGAAACATTTAAGGGGGTCTGAATACTTTCTGCACCCACTGTACACATAACAAATGAATGTGACTGAAACAGCATCATTGGAAGCATCAGACTTTTAATCTGAGGGTCCAGGGTTCAGGTCCCTGTTTGGGCAGAACACTTTGTACTCCTCTTGCTTGTACTCCCCTTCCCTCTCTGTTAATGTGCTTGGACAGAGCTCTGTGAACAGCCAGCCTCTTTGTGTCTTGCCCTCCTTGTGCAATGTGTCAATGGTCGTCTTTTGGGCAACTGTCAAGTCAGCAGTCTTCCTGTGGTTGTGCAGCCTACAGAACTAGACTGAGACCATTTAAAGGCCTTTGCAGGTGTTTTGAGTTCATTATCTAGTTAGAGTGGCTCCAGGTGTCTTCAATGTTGAACCTTTTCACATATTCTCATTTCCTGACCTACTGAATGTGGGTTTTCCATTAATGCCTACAGCTGGACCAATGCACAGACTGTGGACTTCTCCATAGACTGATCTGTGTAGATAGGACACCAGTTATACTGTCCAAACTGTCTTAAGTTGGAATGTTTATGACACCATCAACTGATGATCCTGTGTCAGAACGTTGACCTTAAAATATGAAACGACGAGGATGGGATTCGAACCCACGCGTGCAGAGCACAATGGATTAGCAGTCCATCACCTTAACCACTCGGCCACCTCATCTGTTTGATTAACATGTGTTCACGGCTTCGAGCGAAAATACGCTGCAAAACTTGAACAAGGTCACAGCTTTTGCCTTAAACATAAGCATCTTGACAAACATTCTGTTCTTGTCTGTTAGTTAATGTGTGGGTTTTCTGGTTGAAAGATGTGATGCTAATGTGTGCTAAGCTAGTTTAAATGATTTGACATCACTGTGAGATCATTCATGTGATTTACATGAGCTTCAATGACTTGGTGTTTTCCTCTAGTATCTGGATCATGGCTGTTTCAGGCTGTTCACTTTAATGAAGATGTGTTAAAGCACCAGAGCTGCTGAACTCCTTGTGTGTGAGAGCCTGTTTGGTTTATGTCATTTGAAATTGAACATGATCAAAGTGTCGTGCATTCACATTAACTTTATTAATACCCATGGAGTCATTGGGTTGTGTTAGCAGCATATAAGATAAGATAAAACTTTATTAATCCCGAAGGAAATTCTTGTGCCAGAGGTATCAAGTTACATTAAATGCAGTTAAGTACAGAGTAAGAGTGCAAATAGAGTCCAAATCAGAGTACAGTATGCAGTATGAGCACAATATATGATACATGGATACAGATATGGAGATATAAGGTGCTAAGTAAACATACACTCAACAAAAATATAAACGCAACACTTTTGTTTTTGCTCCCATGTTTCATGAGATGGACTTGAAGATCTAAACTTGTTGATGAAGATTCTCAGTCATCCAGGTCATCATACGTAGAGAAGATTGAAGCAAGGCGTCTGGACTTGTAGAGTTTTCTAGAAGACGTTTCGCTGCTCATCCAAGCAGCTTCATCAGTTCTAACTGTTTGGTGGGGAAACATGGTTTATATGTGGTTACAGACCTCAGTGGGTGGGTCTGGGTAAAACTTTAAAAAACTTACAAACAATAGCACTAAATGTTTCCATACTTACCTGTGATGATCTGGCTGACTGGGCCAGGTGTGTCTAACGACTGGCTAACGACTATGAAACTGCCGGAGGGGGACTGATTGACAGCTCTTTGTTCTTACTGTGAGTATGTGTAAACTTCCTGGGAATGGATGGAATCACTGCATTGTATGTGGTAGAAAGATGATGTCTGAGGCCACCACCTCTGTTAAGGGAAGGTTTTTCCAGCTTAACATAGATGGCTTCCTTAACTCCTCTTTCATACCACCTTTCCTCCCTGTCTAAAATGTGAACATTGTTGTCCTCAAAGGAGTGTCCTTTGTCTTTGAGGTGGAGGTGAACAGCTGAGTCTTGTCCTGAAGAGGTGGCTCTCCTGTGCTGAGCCATTCTTCTGTGGAGTGGTTGTTTAGTTTCTCCAATGTACAGATCAGAGCATTCCTCACTGCACTGGACTGCATATATCACATTGCTGTGTTTCTCCCTGGGAATCTTATCCTTCGGGTGAACCAGTCTCTGTCTCAGTGTTGTCATAGGTTTGAAATGGACCGGGATGTCATGGTTGTTGAAGATCCTGCGGAGTTTCTCTGATACTCCTGACACATATGGAATGGAGATGTTCTTTCTCCGCCTGGTGTTGTCCTTCTTCTTGTTGTTGGGTGGTCTTGTTTTTGTGGCTTTGATGAGTGCCCACTTTGGGTAGCCACATGTTTGCAGGGCCTTCCTGATGTGGTGTTGCTCCTTCTTCTTCCCCTCTGAGCTGGTGGGTACAGTTTGTGCTCTGTGCTGCAGGGTCCTGATGACTCCCAGTTTGTGTTCCAGTGGGTGGTGTGAATCAAACAACAGGTACTGGTCCGTGTGTGTGGGTTTCCTGTACACTTCCACATTGAGGCTCCTGTCCTCCTCAATATGTACTGTGCAGTCCAAGAAGGCCAGATTGTTGTCCTTAGTGTCCTCGCGAGTGAACTTGATGTTATTATCCACTGCGTTGATGTGTTCTGTGAACCGTTCCACTTCGTTAGTCTTGATTTTGACCCAGGTGTCATCCACATATCTAAACCAGTGGGTGGGGGTGGTTCCAGGATAGGAACTCAGGGCTCTTCTCTCCACTTCTTCCATGTAGAGGTTGGCCACAATAGGAGACACAGGTGATCCCATCGCACAGCCGTGCTTCTGTCTGTAAAAGTTCCCATTGTACTGGAAATAAGTGGTGGTCAGGCAGAGGTCCAGCAGGTCACAGATGTGGTCTGGCGTTAGGTTGGTTCTCTCCTTGAGTGTGCTGTCTTGTGTGAGGCACGTCCTTACCATCTCTGTGGCTTCTGATGTAGGGATGCAGGTGAACAAGGAGGTGACATCAAATGAGACCATGGTGTCATCTGGGTCCATTTGGATCTTCTCCACCTTGTTCACAAAGTCCTGCGAGTTGTGAATGTGATGTGGTGTGTCACCTACCAGTGGTGTCAGGAGTTCAGCCAAGTGCTTAGCCACGTTGTATGTGACTGAGTTTGTGCTGCTGACGATGGGTCTGAGGGGGACTCCTTCCTTGTGTATCTTGGGGAGTCCATACAGGCGTGGAGTGGCTTCCCCCGGATACAGTCGAAAATAGAGCTTGCGGTTGATGATTTGGTCCTTCTCCAGTTTTTGTAGGTAGCTGACTAGTTTCTTCTTGTAGTTTCCGGTGGGGTCCCTCTTCAGTGTCTCATATGTGGCTGTGTCACTGAGGAGTTCTGTCACTTTGGCGTGGTAGTCCTGTGTGTTGAGCACCACTGTGCATCTTCCTTTGTCTGCTGATAAGATGGTGATGTCCCGGTCCTTTTGTAGTGCAATCAGGGCCTTCCTTTCATCACTGGAGAGGTTGGATGGCGGTGCTTTAGCAGTGGAGAGTGTGGCTGTGACCTTCAAGCGGAGTTGCTCAGCTTCTGTGTCTGTCAGGTTGTTGTTCTTGATGGCTGACTCTGTGGCTGTGATGAGGTCCACCACTGGAATCTGCTCTGGCGAGATGGCAAAGTTGAGTCCTTTGGCCAACACGTCTTTTTCCGGCTGGCTCAGTTGTCTGTCTGAAAGGTTCTTTACCCATTTGTCCTGGGTGTCCTGCTGTGGCAGTGAGTGGTCTTCCCTCCTCCATGTGTGAAGGTTAGCTGTATTTTTAACAGAGAAAACAGTTTTCAATTTATGGAATTTGCGTTTTTGTCGTTCCTTACCCCTGGTGTGCTGTGCCGTCTGGACTTTTTCAGTCAGTTTGATGACTTCATCCATGACTTCGCTGGGTAGGAGGGTGGCAAGCTGTGATCTTGTCTGCTCCGTGGTGACCATGAGAGTGTCTATGGTGAAGTTGATCTGTCTGATCCTTTCGTTGAGGAGTTGGTTCTGGGCTTTCTGCAGGATGGTGTCTGCTCTGTGGCCCTTGACAGTGGATCCGAGTCGTAGGCTGTTCGGGGTTAACTTTTCCTGTCTGCATCTCAGGCTGAAGCGTAGGTGACTTCGTTAGTCAAGACTAACGAAGTGGAACGGTTCACAGAACACATCAACGCAGTGGATAATAACATCAAGTTCACTCGCGAGGACACCAAGGACAACAATCTGGCCTTCTTGGACTGCACAGTACATATTGAGGAGGACAGGAGCCTCAATGTGGAAGTGTACAGGAAACCCACACACACGGACCAGTACCTGTTGTTTGATTCACACCACCCACTGGAACACAAACTGGGAGTCATCAGGACCCTGCAGCACAGAGCACAAACTGTACCCACCAGCTCAGAGGGGAAGAAGAAGGAGCAACACCACATCAGGAAGGCCCTGCAAACATGTGGCTACCCGAAGTGGGCACTCATCAAAGCCACAAAAACAAGACCACCCAACAACAAGAAGAAGGACAACACCAGGCGGAGAAAGAACATCTCCATTCCATATGTGTCAGGAGTATCAGAGAAACTCCGCAGGATCTTCAACAACCATGACATCCCGGTCCATTTCAAACCTATGACAACACTGAGACAGAGACTGGTTCACCCGAAGGATAAGATTCCCAGGGAGAAACACAGCAATGTGATATATGCAGTCCAGTGCAGTGAGGAATGCTCTGATCTGTACATTGGAGAAACTAAACAACCACTCCACAGAAGAATGGCTCAGCACAGGAGAGCCACCTCTTCAGGACAAGACTCAGCTGTTCACCTCCACCTCAAAGAGAAAGGACACTCCTTTGAGGACAACAATGTTCACATTTTAGACAGGGAGGAAAGGTGGTATGAAAGAGGAGTTAAGGAAGCCATCTATGTTAAGCTGGAAAAACCTTCCCTTAACAGAGGTGGTGGCCTCAGACATCATCTTTCTACCACATACAATGCAGTGATTCCATCCATTCCCAGGAAGTTTACACATACTCACAGTAAGAACAAAGGGCTGTCAATCAGTCCCCCTCCGGCAGTTTCATAGTCGTTAGCCAGTCGTTAGACACACCTGGCCCAGTCAGCCAGAACATCACAGGTAAGTATGGAAACATTTAGTGCTATTGTTTGTAAGTTTTTTAAAGTTTTACCCAGACCCACCCACTGAGGTCTGTAACCACATATAAACCATGTTTCCCCACCAAACAGTTAGAACTGATAAAGCTGCTTGGATGAGCAGCGAAATGTCTTCTAGAAAACTCTACAAGTCCAGACGCCTTGCTTCAATCTTCTCTAAGATCTAAACTTCATTCCAGATACACAATATTACCATTCCTCTCAAACATTGTTCACAAATCTGTCTAAATGTGTGATAGTGAGCACTTCTGCTTTGCTGAGATAATCCATCCCACCTCACAGGTGTGCCACATCAAGATGCTGATCTGACATCATGATTAGTGCACAGGTGTACCTTAAACTGCCCACAATAAAAGGCCACCCTGAAATGTGCATTTTGTTTCTGCTTTATTGGCGGTCTGGGGACTCAGAACCAGTCAGTATCTGGTGTGACCACCATTTGCCTCATGCAGTGCAACACATCTTCTTCGCATAGAGTTTATCAGATTGTCTATTGTGGCCTGTGGAATGTTGGTCCACTCCTCTTCAATGGCTGTGCGAAGTTGCTGGATATTAGTGGGAACTGGTGCACGCTGTCGTATACGCCGGTCAAGCACATCCCAAACATGTTCAATGGGTGACATGTCCGGTGAGTATGCTGGCCATGCAAGAACTGGGACATTTTCAGCTTCCAAGAATTGTGTACAGATCCTTGCAACATGGGGCCGTGCATTATCTTGCTGAAACATGAGGTGATGTTCATGGATGTATGGCACAACAATGGGCCTCAGGATCTCATCACGGTATCTCTGTGCATTCAAAATGCCATCAATAAAATGCACCTGTGTTCTTCGTCCATAACAGATGCCTGCCCATACCATGACCCCACCACCACCATGGGCCACTCGATCCACAACATTGACATCAGCAAAGCGCTCACCCACACGACGCCACACACGCTGTCTGCCATCTGCCCTGAACAATGTAAACTGAGATTCATCCGTGAAGAGAACACCTCTCCAACGTGCTAGACGCCATCGAATGTGAGCATTTGCCCACTCAAGTCTGTTACGGCGACGATCTGGAGTCAGGTTAAGACCCCGATGAGGACGACGAGCATGCAGTTGAGCTTCCCTGAGACGGTTTCTGACAGTTTGTGCAGAAATTGTTTGGTTATGCAAACCAATTGTTTCAGCAGCTGTCTGAGTGGCTGGTCTCAGACGATCTCGGAGGTGAACCTGCTGGATGTGGAGGTCCTGGGCTGGTGTGGTTACTCGTGGTCTGCGGTTGTGAGGCCGGTTGGATGTACTGCCATATTCTCTGAAACGCCTTTGGAGACGGCTTATGGTGGAGAAATGAACATTCAATGCACGAGCAACAGATCTGGTTGACATTCCTGCTGTCAGCATGCCAATTGCACGCTCCCTCAATGCTTGTGGCATCTGTGGCATTTTGCTGTGAGACAAAACTGCACATTTCAGGGTGGCCTTTTATTGTGGGCAGTTTGAGGTACACCTGTGCACTAATCATGATGTCAGATCAGCATCTTGATGTGGCACACCTGTGAGGTGGGATGGATTATCTCAGCAAAGCAGAAGTGCTCACTATCACACATTTAGACAGATTTGTGAACAATGTTTGAGAGGAATGGTAATATTGTGTATCTGGAATGAAGTTTAGATCTTCAAGTCCATCTCATGAAACATGGGAGCAAAAACAAAAGTGTTGCGTTTATATTTTTGTTGAGTGTAAATATAGACAAGTGGAGGGAATGACAGTGATGCCTGACATAATTATCTACCTCTTCTCCCTACAGAAATGAGAGGAGTTATACAGTCTGATGGCCACTGGCAGGAAGGACCTCCTGTGGCGTTCTGTGCTGCTCCTCGGTAGTCTCAGTCTACCGCTGAATGTGCTCCTGTAGGACAGCAGTGTGTCATGCAGGGGGTGAGACGTGTTGTTACGAATACTGAGGAGTTTCCTCAGTATCCTCCTCTCCGTCACCTCCACCACAGACTCCAGCTCCACTCCCAGCACCAAGCCAGCCTTCCTAATGAGCTTGTTGAGTCTGTTGGTGTCGGCCGCCTTCATCCTGCTGCCCCAGCACACTACAGCGTAGAAGATGACGCTGGAGACCACCGAGTGGTAAAACATCTGCAGCATGGTCTGGCAGACGTTAAAGGACCTGAGTCTCCTAAGTAGATACAGGCGACTCTGTCCCTTCCTGTATATTGCCTCTGCGTTTGTGGACCAGTCCAGTTTGTGGTCAATGTGGACACCCAGGTATTTGTGGGTGTCCACAATGTCCACGTTGGTACCCTTGATGCTGACCGGGTTGTGACATTCAGCTGCAGGTGGTTTTGTCCGACCACACTCATATACTCCGCCTCCCGACCTCTGCTGGTACAGCCCACAATGGCAGAGTCATCCGAGAACTTCTGCAGGTGGCAGGACTGTGAGCAGTGTCTGAAGTCCGATGTATAGAGTGTGAACAGGAATGGAGACAGTACTGTGCCCTGGGGTGCCCCCGTGCTGCTCACTATTGTGTCCGAGACGGTGTTCCTCAGCCTCACAAATTGTGGTCGACCTGTAAGATAGTTAGTGATCCAGGTGACCAGTGGGGTCTCTACCTGCATGTCCAGGAGCTTCCTATTCAAAAGGGCAGGCTGCACGGTGTTAAACGCACTGGAAAAATCAAAGAACATGATTCTAACAGTGTTACCTGCCTCCTCCAAGTAGGTGTGTGCTCTGTGCAGCAGGTAGATGATGGCGTCCTCCACTCCAATACGGGGCTGGTAAGCAAGAGCAACTGGTCTGTAGTCGCTGTGTGTGCTTGGGTGTTTGGTCTTGGGCACAGGAACAAGGCATGTTGTCTTCCACAAGGCAGGGACGGTCATCAGGCTCAGACTCAGGGAGAAGATGTGCTGGAAGACCCCACACAGCTGTGTGGCGCAGTCCCTGAGTACTCTGGGGCTTAGTCCATCCGGTCCTGCAGCTTTTCCCGGTCGTAGGCGACTGAACTCCCTCCTCACATCTTCTGTGGTGATGGTAACTGTGGACACAGAAGAGCAGAGAGAGAGATCTGATGGGGGAGGGGGGCAGGGAGGCTGGGGGGTTGTTAATGGAAGGTGGGGTAAGGGGGGCAGGGTGATGTTATTGATGGGGGGGTGAGACTGGTTAGTATGGTTAGGGGGAGGGGGAGGAGGAGGAGGTACATTGTTGTTATAGACAGGTGTTAATGGTGCATCACAGGAGGGGTGAGGGGGAGGGTGGTCAGGGAGTGGACTATCAAACCTGTTGAAAAACAGGTTCAGCTGGTTGGCCTCCCGCAGATCTCCATCCATCAGCTGGTCAGAGATCCTATTGTGGCCGGTGATGGTTCGCATGCCACTCCATACCTCCCTCAAGTTGTTCCGGGCAAGTTGGCTCTCCAGCTTCCTCCTGTAGCTCTCCTTGCCCTCTCCAATCTTCTCCTTCACCTCTGCCTGGGCCCTCCTCATCTCCTCTCTGTCTCCACTCAAGAAGGCTGTCTTCTTTCTGTTGAGTGATGCCTTGATGTCCTTTGTCACCTATGGTTTATTGTTTGGGAAGCAGCGTATTGACCTGGTGGGGATTAGAGAATCTGTACAAAAATTAACATATTCTGTGATACAGTCTGTGAGTGTGTCTACATCCTCACCGTGGGTGTCACAGAACACATCCCAGTCAGTCACCTCAAAACATCCCTGCAGGGTCTCCAGGGCTTCCGGTGTCCACCTCCGTACAGTTTTGGTGGTCACCGGCTGCCGCTGTACTGCTGGTATATACTGGGCTTTGAGGTGGACTAGGCTATGGTCTGATCTGCCCAAGGGAGGGAGAGCTATGGAGCTGTATGCCTCTTTAACATTAGCATACAGTAAATCTAGAGTTTTATTTTCTCTTGTTTTACAGTCCACAAACTGCTTGAAAGTGGGCAGAGTTGATTTCAGATTAACATGGTTAAAATCGCCAGAAATCGCTATGAAGGCATTAGGGTGCTGGGTCTGAAGCCTCACGGTCACAGAGCTGATGACGTCAGTAGCAGTGTAATGTAAACAACGAGTACAATGGCGTGAGAGAACTCTCTGGGCAAATAATATGGACGTAGACTCACCGCTAGCAGTTCAATGTCCGGGCTGCACACATGCTCCTTTACCGTAACGTGTCCCGGGCTGCACCACCGGTTGTTCACGTAGAGCGCAAGTCCCCCTCCTTTCTTCCTGCCGCTCTCGGTGCAGTTCCTGTCCGCCCGTACCAACTGAAAGCCGGCTAAACTCACGGTACAGTCCGGTATGTTTGCGTGCAGCCACGTCTCTGTAAAGCACATTACAGACGCCTCACGAAACACACACTCGCTCTTTGTGAGAGATGTTAACTCTTCCATCTTATTACCCAGTGATCTAACATTATCCATGACGATAGAAGGAAGATACGGCTTGTATCTTCTTTTCCTCAGCTGTCTTCTTTTGCCCCCTCTGCTTCCGCGTTGTTTCCTTCTTAGCTCTTTGGGGATTTCGTGTCGCTGGCCATACATCCCGCTGTGCTGGAGATTCATCAGCTGATCCCTGGTGTAAACAATGGAGCCCTGGCGTGTTTCTGTCACGGCCAAGACGCGGCATGATAAAAGTGCTCCAAAAGCGATGAAGACCACGAAGAAAGTCCGAAAAAGACGCATTATTGCGGTGCCTGACCGCTTATACCTCGATTTAGTACGAAGTAGAGTGTTTAGAGTAGAAATAAATTACGAAAAACAACTTAATACACCCGCGGTGTGCGGAGCTTCTCTGGCTGGCTGCTACCTCGAGGCCGTGCCGGAAGCACTTGTAGGATGGAGTGTTCATTGGTCATCATTTCACAGACTGGGAGGGGGGTGCATTTTGACCACAACCTGGAAGGGTTAGGGCATAGTATAGCAGTCATTTACTTTGATTAGGGACCTTGGATACCACATTCCCTTTAGCATCTAGATATACAGCCACATTTTTTCCTGTTCTAAGGTGCTGCATGAGGATGCTTACTCCAGTCTCTGTGTACATATGTACTCCAAATGGATCAACCTGGTAATGCTGTATATATCCAGGCACCTTGTGAAACTTAAAATCACATTCCTTCATGAGAGACTGGGTGAGATACATCTCCATTGAAAACATCCTCATGAAGTCTTTCTCTTTTTCCAGCCTCATAATGTGTTTTTTTAAGCACATTTTTGTTCAGGCTGTGGGTCATGTTTCCTGTTGATGAAGATTCTCAGTCATCCAGGTCATCATACGTAGAGAAGATTGAAGCAAGGCGTCTGGACTTGTAGAGTTTTCGTGAAGACGTTTTGCTGCTCATCCAAATAGCTTCATCAGTTCTGTTTGGTGGGAAACATAGTTTATATGTGGTTACAGACCTATGTGGGTGGGTCTGGGTGAAACTTAAAAACAATAGCACTAAATGTTTCCATGGCTGCCTGGGCCAGGTGTGTCTAACGACTGGCTAACGACTGTGAGACTGCCGGAGGGGGACTGGTTGACAGTCCTTCTTCTGGTTGACACAGTTCTTGCTGTGAGTATGTGCAAACTTCCTGGGAATGGATGGAACCACTGCATTGTATGTGGTAGAAAGATGATGTCTGAGGCCACCACCTCCGTTTTTCCAGCAGGTCTGTAACCACATATAAACCATGTTTCCCCACCAAACAGTATAACAGTATTTCTCACTAAATAAACATACAAGTTTATACAGACTTGGACATTGCACCAAAATAAACCCAATAATATTTGCATTCTTTCATCAAACATTACATTTAACACTGAACAAATAATGCAGCTGTCAAGGTTTCAACCAGGTCTTTTATTTTGTAGTTCATTTTCTGTTTATATTAGTTTTAGTTTTACTAGTCACTTCCTGTTTTATTTTGAAACTCGATCTTCCCCTTGTGTTTCAGTTCTGTTTACTTCCCCTTCCTCATGTGTGCTCCCTTCCCCCTCCTGTGATTACCTGCTCCGCCCTAATGTGCTTCACCTGTGTCCAATTGTCTTCCCGCCCTCCTGTGTATAAAGCCTGTGTGTTTTGTGGAAATATATGGTCAAACCTGGTCAAAATATATGTTTGTTTGCACATATGGTAAAAGTGTATGGTTGCTCATAGATCGAGACCTCTGACTGAGGTCATAAAGCATTCTGATGTTTAATGGTTAGTTTGGAAATTCGAACTGCAAACCCCTTAGTTGACCCAGAGATGAAAACACAAGCTTGCCAAAGAGACAAGATATACTCAAGGCCGTAACAGGAGGACCTGTGAGAATACACACACACACTCACATCAAAGATGTCCCACTCACATCAAAGATGTGAGTGGGAGAACTTCAATGTCTTTTAGTTTCGTATACGCCCTCCACCTTGTGATTATTGAATATGCATGTTTCACTGAAAAACATTACCTTTTATGCCTTTCTATGTAAATGTAACCACACCTTGTTGTCAGATTAATAAAACGAGCCTAATGCATGGGACGGACAGAATGCAAATGGTCAGCTGCAGGAGCAGATCGAGGGGTCTGTATTGAGCTGTGCATTCTCCCTTTATAAAGGCGAAACTGAAACTGATCAGTACTGGTTTTCATTCAATGTTCTGTGCATCGGGGACGGAGTCTGGGAATCCGGGGTGACCAGATTAGGTCACAACAATTTGGGGGCTCGTCCGGGATCAAAGGGCAAAAATCATCCTCAGATCCGTCAATTGAACACAGGGGCCGATTACGAACAGACAGAGGACACGTGGCGCCAACAATAAGGTAAGCAGACCTTTTATATCTGCATTGACTACTCTAAAATGTAACGTGTCCCGAGTCTTAGTAGTAATCTGTTTGTAAAAGTAAAAAAGAACATTGACTGAATGAATTTAACTGTAAGTGAATGAATATGACTACAGTGAAATAACCGTAAGTGAATGAATTATGACTACGGTGAATGAGTAATGACTACAGCTGTTTAAGAGATAAGTAAATGATGCCTGCAGAGGAATAAGAGATTTTAAGAGAAAAAGGGGTAGCAGAAAATCCTGAGTGTGGCGACTCCACCGGTGCTCTGACGAGAGGCCGGAAAAGCTGGGTTTGAGGCCCGGGGCTTGAGGAACCCTAAATCACTACAAAAAAGAGAGAAAAAGGAACAAGACCAGGCAAAAACACATGGTATGACTGTTGGACTGACTGGAAACTGAAACAATGACCGCACTAGTTAGGCGGGAGTTGAAGTAAGTCTACAGGCTTCCAAATTACAGATATATAAGATTCTGGTGTCACGGACAGAGGCTAGTCTCGAATCCATTGGACTGAGTACCAGGGACACAGCGTGCCATATTTCTCAGTCGGCCAGAATCTAGAAAAGAAAGGAACTCTGAGACTCATAACTGTGAGTCGTCTGAGATAAAGACGACAAGACCAGAGAGTAGAGAATAAATAATGAAATAACTGTGAGCCGTTCTTACAGGGTCCTACAGGGGGTACGGATCAGGGAGGGGCAGATGGAGAGGCAGGCACGGAAGGGGTGGAACACTTAGGGGACAGCCGAGGGGAGACCCAAGTCGTGACCGCTGCTATTACTGTGAGGAGTTGGGACACTGGGCCAAAGACTGTCCACACAGACAGGGACCGTATGCCCGAGGACGTGCAGCGTCTGGTCCACGGAGGGCTTCCTCCCGCCCCCCAGGACCTCCATTCACTGGACAGTTTCCTGTTTCCGGCTGGGAACAGTGGGATTGTGACTTCTCACAACAATGACACGCCCCACAGAGCAGCTCAGATTACATCGTTACGGCAGATCCGATGTTATCTATGCAAGTAGAGGATGAGACACTGCCTTTTCTGGTGGATACTGGCGCCACCTGTTCTACATTGTTTCACTCATCTTCTATGGAACTGTCCAGCAACTCTATCACTGTGATGGGCTTCTCTGGGGATAAACAGACTCTGCCTATAACCACTCCCATGACTGCTCAGCTGGGACATCAGACTGTTTCACACTGTTTTGTACACTCACCTCTTCTGCCTCTGAATATACTGGGGAGAGACTTGCTGATTAAGTTTGGAGCATCTATTTTTTGCGGCCCAGACGGGCTGACAGTGACACTGCCGGACGGCACCATGTTCCACTGTAATATTGCAGACACAGGCGGACAATATCTGATGAGACCTGTGACTGACCCATGTGCTGACATCTACTGGGGCATGTTACATCCTGAAACTCCCCAGAACCCAGGAATCCTCTCTGCCTACCTGCAGTGGAAGCCCTGGATAGCCCAGGTCGAACCATATGTTTCTCCCCCTGACCCCCCTCATGTGACTCTATTTTATGACAGGCAGCAAACTGATTGGTACCATGAGAAGTTTGCGCACTCCCTAGAGGGACAGGACTGGTCTATTACAGTCCGAGACATTTTTGTGGCACCTGAGGGCGTGGCAGCCGGTGTGGACCTCACTCCAGAACAAATGTCTTGGTACATGATGAGTGACGAAGGGCATCCCCACGTCTCATTAGCTGTACATCCAAACCACCAGGCCAAAGAACTAGGTGGCATGGTTAAACGTGCCATGGGGCAATCAGACTGGCAACCCACACCTTTACCTCAACTCATGTATTCTCCATCTGCTAAAGCATACAAAATAACTGTTTCAACTATGAACACTGTCACTCTGGCACATGAACTGCTTGCTAGACATCATGGTAGAGAGAAAACTGATCATCCTCTGGCACAGGCTGTGATTGACAGCTTGCCACCACATTTATGGGCAGACGGTCCCACTGATGTGGGTCTGGTGGACTGTGAACCTGTGACGTTTCAGATTAACACACCAGGCCCTTTATGGATACCACAGTATCCCCACAAGCCAGCAGCCGGAGCTGGCATTGTAGATACTATTCATGGACTCTTTGAAAATGGTGTGCTGGATCTCTCTCACTCAAATTGGAACACTCCCATCCTACCTGTAGAAAAGAAAGGGACAGGTAAATATCGCATGGCACATGATCTGAGGGACATTAACGCTGCACTGTCAACCCCCACGGTACCAGTTCCGAATCCATACATGGCATTGGCCCAACTGGATCCTTCACAGAGCTGGTTCACCTGCATAGATTTAGCTAATGCTTTCTTTTGTCTCCCTCTGGCACCTGAATGCAGAGACATTTTCTCATTCACATATCAGGGAACGCAGTATCGCTACACCAGGCTACCTCAAGGTTTTGCGCTCTCCCCCGGTATTTTTAATCAGGTTTTGAAACAGATACTGTGGAAATATATGGTCAAACTTGGTCAAAATATATGTCTGTCTGCATATATAGTAAAAGTGTATGGTTGTGCATAGATCCAGACCTCTGGCTGAGGTCATAAAGCATTCTGATGTTTAATGGTGTGTTTAGATATTCGAACTGCAAACCCCTAGTTGACCCAGAGATGTAACCAAAGAGACAAGATATACTCAAGGCCGTAACAGGAGGATCTGTGAAATACACACACACCCTCACATCAGAGATGTGAGTGGGAGAACTTCAATGTCTTTTAGTTTCGTATACGCCTTCCACCTTGTGATTATTGAATATGCATGTTTCACTGAAAAACATCACCTTTTATGCCTTTCTATGTAAATGTAACCACACCTTGTTGTAAGATTAATAAAACGAGCCTAACGCATGGGACGGACAGAATGCAAATGGTCAGCTGCAGGAGCAGATCGAGGGGTCTGTATTGAGCTGTGCATTCTCCCTTTATATAACGGCGAAACTGAAACTGATCAGTACTGGTTTTCATTCAATGTTCTGTGCTTCGGGGACGGAGTCTGGGAATCCGGGGTGACCAGATTAGGTCACAACAATTGGGGGCTCGTCCAGGGGATCAAAGGGCAAAAATCATCCTCAGATCCGTCAATTGAACACAAGGGCCGATTACGAACAGACAGAGGACACGTGGCGCCAACAACAAGGTAAGCAGACCTTTTATATCTGCATTGACTACTCTAAAATGTAACGTGTCCCGAGTCTTAGTAGTAATCTGTCTGTAAAAGCAAAAAGAACATTGACTGAATGAATTTAACTGTAAGTGAATGAATATGACTACAGTGAAATAACCGTAAGTGAATGTATATGACTACGGTAAATGAGTAATGATTACAGCTGTTTAAGAGATAAGTAAATGATGCCTGCAGAGGAATAATGCCTGCAGAGGAATAATGCCTGCAGAGGAATAATGCCTGCAGAGGGATAATGCCTGCAGAGGAATAAGAGAAAAAGGGGTAGCAAATCCTGAGTGTGGCGACTCCACCGGTACTCTGACGAGGGGCCGGAAAAGCTGGGTTTGAGGCCCGGGGCTTGAGGAACCCTAAATCACTACAGAAAAGAGAGAGAGAACAAGACCAGGCAGAAAACACATGGTATGCATGTTGGACAGACTGGAAACTGAAACAATGACCGCACTAGTTAGGCGGGAGTTGAAGTAAGTCAACAGGCTTCCAAATTACAGATATATAAGATTCTGGTGTCACGGACAGAGGCTAGTCTCGAATCCATTGGACTGAGTACCAGGGACACAGCGTGCCATATTTCTCAGTCGGCCAGAATCTAGAAAAGAAAGGCACTCTTGAGACTCATAACTGAGTCGTCTGAGATAAAGACGACAAGATCAGAGAGTAGAGAGTAATTAATGAAATAACTGTGAGCTGTTCTTACACTGAACGGCAAGACCAGAGAATAAGTCCTGTGAGTTCATGAAGCACCCCTAAAGAGAAACAAAGAGAAGTGAAGATACAGTACTGACACACACACACCGAGCTCGCAGTATAAATGGGTAAAGCATGAGTGTGGAATGTGTATGAATGCCAGAGACGAGGTGAACTGAAGCAGCAGCACTGCTGGAAACCTTAATCGGTGTAAACGTAAAGCAGTGGCCTGTTGAAGTAGGTTCACTCACGAACTGGATTAGTGTTTTGTTGTGCACATACTTTTGTATATATTTCTGATGTGAACATAGTTTCTGAACTTTTCTAACATCATAGTTTTGTTAACTCTTCTGAGCACAGTTTTGCAAATAACACATTATTATTAAGCTTTAGTTTTAATTTTCACGTAATCACATGACTGAGACTTTGATGACTGACGACATGGACGGAGATTTTAACAGAGACACTGTTGATGATGGGTGGGGTCCGAACAGCCCACTAAAAACAGTAGAAGCTCAACTGATTATTTTGGAGAAAGCGCTGCATCAGGCTTTTGACTCTAAAACCGCATCTGAAGAGATGACTCAGATGAGGGAGGCAGTCATTAATTTGCTGGGAGAAATAGGCCGTGGCATGAAAGATAGAGGTTGTTTACAGAAGGAGTTTTGGAGAAAGGAGGGTGAAGCGAAGGCAGAGAGGGAGAAGGCCAGGAAGAGTGCAGAGCAGTGTGGCTGGTCTAAGAAAGGGAGATTTAAGAGGGAGCAGGAAAAAGCAGAGGAGAAGAGAGCTCAGTGGGCGCGATGGGCTTTGATAGGTCAGGGTGTAACTCACCTCATGACTGAGAAGCCCAAAACACAGGATGCCAAAGCAGAAAAACCTAAGGATCCCCCACCGTATACACCACCCCCTCCTACTGCACCACCATCCTCTCATTCATCTGCTGGATTATATCCAGTTTTACAAATAACTCAAGGCACACTGGCCATAACAGACATGCCTGATTCCTCTGAGACGTGGTCTGATGACAGCTCTCACACGTCCCAAGTGAGTAGTGTGTCTGCTTTACCCTCGGGAGTTAGCACCCGTGAAGGGCCTCCAGAGGCCCCTGCCCTTTCACCTTTCCAGCTGCGAAAGGAGAGAGAACTGAGCTGCGACGGAGCACTATGTGTTGCAGCTGAAGCCCCGCTGTCACACAGAATACAGACACCAGACATTGTGAACACAAAGCAGGGAGAAATAGACAAGGTGCAACAGTTGCAGGAGGAATTAAAGGAGTTGCGGGCTGCTATAGCTCAGGACTTAACACCACACACATATGCGCACGTTAACCCCCAATTTGGAGACGCTACACTTCACGTGGGAGGCGTGTGGAAAGATGGATCACAGGAAGGGAGGACAGCTGGAATTCAGATGCAGGTCGAGGGTGTTTGGTCCGCGGAGCAGGGAGAGATGTTTGATCTATTACAGAGACAGGCCAAGGCTACTGAGGAGTGGTTGAAAACACATGAAGCTGAACACTTAGCACACAGACGCAAAACACACCACATGACAACTAGATCTCAAGGATATGATAATACACAGACACTCAACTATCAGTTACCATTGATTCAAACTGAACACCAGATCAAATATCGTCCATTCCCACTAGGTGATGTACAGGCACTAGTGGATAAATTACCTCCAGTGGCCGAAGGTGGAGCAATGTGGCTGAGTCAACTTGACAGTCTGACAGCAGGTCACAGACTCGCTCTAGGTGATTTTCGGGCCGTTATTTCTAGGTGTCTTACAGCTTCAGAAGTGAGGGACATAGAGGAGGACGCCGCCACTACTAGACAGAGAGATGACACACCTTTCACTCAGGTCAGCACTGACATAGGCAGAGCACTAAGACATAAATATCCTCTGCCTGCTGGAGCCGCCGTTCCCACTTTGAGATGGGACCCCAAACAGAGTCCAAGAGAATATCTTAATCAAAGCAAAGACACATGGATCAAACACACCGGGTGCCACCCTGGTAACCCAGGCATTCAGAGGGTGTGGTACAGGACCGCCGTCCTAAACGGGGTTCCTGAGACTGTAAAAACTGCCATGGATAATAACCCAGACATGGCAGGGTGTGATTCCAGTGTGTGGGAGAGACATCTAGTACATCACTTGGCACGTGCCCAAGAGGCAGCACAAGCTGACAGTAAAGATGTCCAGGATTTGCAAGCACAATTATTGAAACTGCAATCGACTGAGGCCAGACAGAAGGCCAATGACAAAAAGAAAGATAAAAATAATAAAGTCATGGTTGTCACTGAAAGCTCTGACGCACCTCCTGTCACACCTTGGGTGCCTCCATCACCTTATTCTCCTGATTATCAGCAGCCTACGGGGTCCTACAGGGGGTATGGATCAGGGAGGGGCAGATGGAGAGACAGGCGCGGAAGGGGTGGAACACTTAGGGGACAGCCGAGGGGAGACCCAAGTCGTGACCGCTGCTATTACTGTGAGGAGTTGGGACACTGGGCCAAGGACTGTCCACACAGACAGGGACAGTATGCCCGAGGACGTGCAGCGTCTGGTCCACGGAGGGCTTCCTCCCGCCCCCCAGGACCTCCATTCACTGGACAGTTTCCTGTTTCCGGCTGGGAACAGTGGGATTGTGACTTCTCACAACACTGACACACCCCACAGAGCAGCTCAGATTACATCGGCACGGCAGACCCGATGTTATCTATGCAAGTAGAGGATGAGACACTGCCTTTTCTGGTGGATACTGGCGCCACCTGTTCTACACTGTTTCAATCATCTTCTATGGAATTGTCCAACAACTCTATCACTGTGATGGGCTTCTCTGGGGATAAACAGACTCTGCCTATAACCACTCCCATGACTGCTCAGTTGGGACATCAGACTGTTTCACACTGTTTTGTACACTCACCTCTTCTGCCTCTGAATATACTGGGGAGAGACTTGCTGATTAAGTTTGGAGCATCTATTTTGTGCGGCCCAGACGGGCTGACAGTGACACTGCCGGACGGCACCAAGTTCCACTGTAATGTTGCAGACACAGGCGGACAATATCTGATGAGACCTGTGACTGACCCATGTGCTGACATCTACTGGGGCATGTTACATCCTGAAACTCCCCAGAACCCAGGAATCCTTTCTGCCTACCTGCGGTGGAAGCCCTGGATAGCGCAGGTCGAACCATATGTTTCTCCCCCTGACCCCCCTCATGTGACTCTATTTTATGACAGGCAGCAAACTGATTGGTACCATGAGAAGTTTGCGCACTCCCTAGAGGGACAGGACTGGTCTATTACAGTCCGAGACATTTTTGTGGCACCTGAGGGCGTGGCAGCCGGTGTGGACCTCACTCCAGAACAAATGTCTTGGTACATGATGAGTGACGAAGGGCATCCCCACGTCTCATTAGCTGTACATCCAAACCACCAGGCCAAAGAACTAGGTGGCATGGTTAAACGTGCCATGGGGCAATCAGACTGGCAACCCACACCTTTACCTCAAATCATGTATTCTCCATCTGCTAAAGCATACAAAATAACTGTTTCAACTATGAACACTGTCACTCTGGCACATGAACTGCTTGCTAGACATCATGGTAGAGAGAAAACTGATCATCCTCTGGCACAGGCTGTGATTGACAGCTTGCCACCACATTTATGGGCAGACGGCCCCACTGACGTGGGTCTGGTGGACTGTGAACCTGTGACGTTTCAGATTAACACACCAGGCCCTTTGTGGATACCACAGTATCCACACAAGCCAGCAGCCGGAGCTGGCATTGCAGATACTATTCATGGACTTTTTGAAAATGGCGTGCTGGAACTCTCTCACTCAGACTGGAATACTCCCATCCTACCTGTAGAAAAGAAAGGGACAGGTAAATATCGCATGGCACATGATCTGAGGGACATTAACGCTGTACTGTCAACCCCCACGGTACCAGTTCCAAATCCATACGTGGCATTGGCCCAACTGGATCCTTCACAGAGCTGGTTCACCTGCATAGATTTAGCTAATGCTTTCTTTTGTCTCCCTCTGGCACCTGCATGCAGAGACATTTTCTCATTCACATATCAGGGAACACAGTATCGCTACACCAGGCTACCTCAAGGTTTTGCGCTCTCCCCCGGTATTTTTAATCAGGTTTTGAAACAGATACTCAGTCACTGCACCCTCCCAGAAAACACTACACTCATTCAGTACGTTGATGACCTTCTTATCGCAGCTCCAACGGCAGCAATCTGCCTGGATGCCACGCAGGCTGTTTTGCAACATCTGGCCACAGCTGGTTTTAAGGTCAGCAAATCTAAACTCCAATTAGTCAGGAAACAAGTTGCTTTCTTAGGACGCATCGTTTCACAAAAGGGGGTCAGCATATCGCCTTCACACAAATCTACCATTTTGCATCATCCGCGTCCTGACAAAGTGAAGGACATGCTCTCATTTCTCGGTCTGACTGGTTACAGTAGAAACTTTGTTGCTAACTACACTGGCCTCACACAACCTCTCAGAGACC
The DNA here is from genome assembly GCF_900634625.1 of Parambassis ranga. Lineage (NCBI taxonomy): Eukaryota > Metazoa > Chordata > Actinopteri > Ambassidae > Parambassis > Parambassis ranga. The sequence goes on along the minus strand of NW_021144800.1, from coordinate 1,062,712 downwards.
TTGTCAAAGAACATGGCATGCGTAATGTGTCAGCTCGCCTGAATTGGACGCAGGCCGCGGAACAAGCATTCATTGCTCTTAAACAATCTTTGGCCACTGCAGCAGAACTAGCCTCACCTGACTACACTTTACCTTTCTATTTGGATGTCTCTGGAACGGATGCCTGCATCAATGGCATCCTGTTCCAGAGAAAAGGGGGAGAAAGACTAATACTGATGTACATCAGTGTCCCCCTGGACAACATGGAGAAAAGACACCCTCAGTGCACACAACACGCAGCAGGAATAGCTAAGCTAATTCAAAAAACCGCACACATGGTCATGGGACACCAGCTGTATGTACTGACAACACATAGTGTAGTGGCATACGTGAACTCAGAGACATTCACACTCACCTCATTGAGACAGAGGAGGTTGAGCAAGATTTTAGAAGCACCAAACATCACCTTCACACATGATGGTATAAACATGGCAGAGCAGATAGGAGCTGGAGAGCCACACACATGTGTAGAGAGGGTAACCAGAGAAGAAAAAGTCAGAATGGATTTACAGGCCACACCACTAACAGAGGCCAGAAATCTGTTCACAGATGGGTGCTGTTTTAGACATGACACAGAAGGACTCAGAGCAGCATACGCGGTTGTTGAAGACACAGGGGAAGAAATGAGAACACTGAAAGCAGAAAGATTAGAGGGACAGCAGTCAGCGCAGAGAGCCGAGGTGAGGGCAGTGATTGAGGCACTAAAGATAGGTCGAGGACAGGACATCAATGTTTTTACTGACTCAGCATATGCGGCAGGAGCAGTGCATGTGGAATTAGGGCAATGGCTGAGAGCAGGTTTTCTCACTGCAACTAACAAACCTATACGGCATGAGGCTGAAATGAGAGAGCTTGCTGAAGCTCTGTTGTTGCCTAGCAAAGTGGCTGTGATTAAGTGCAAAGGTCATGGAGCAGGAACTGACAGGGTCACAAGAGGAAACAATGCAGCAGATCAGGCAGCAAAACAGGCAGCAGGCTATGTGGAGCGAATGATTTTTATGTGTTCAGAAACAGACTTGCCTCCCCCTGTTGATTGGACTGATTTGATGCAATTGCAAAACAAAGCCTCTCCACAGGAAAAAACACTGTGGAAAGCTAGAGGGGCGACTGACACAGGAGGAGTATGGAGAGGGCCTGACGGACGCCCCATACTGCCACCTGGACTGAGACAAACTGCCATGGAGGAAGCGCATGGGGTAGGCCATGTGGGTTGTCATGACAAACTGTTATTAAATTTCTGATTAACACCTACATCCCTAGACATGGTTTTCCTGAAAAAAAAAAATCAGATCTGACAATGGAACACATTTCAAAAATAAATACCTCCAGCAGGTGGAGGCTATGTTGGGACTGAAGCATGCTTTTGGTACTGTTTATCATCCACAATCTCAAGGAAAGGTGGAAAGGATGAATCAAACCTAAAACAAAAATTGGCTAAAATCTGTGCACAGACCAAATTTATATGGGTTCAAGTATTATCTATTGTATTGATGTTCTGGTAATAACGCCATATAATCTACACCCTATGAGCTTCTTACAGGTCGACAGTTTCCTGGACCAGCTGGCCGGCTGAGACTGAAGAAGCATGCAGTATGGTATTAATATAAACCATAATATAATGAATTTGAAGCTTTGGTGTTAGAATTTGTATTACAGGAGAAAGGAGAGATGGTGAGTCCAGAAGGAGCCACACACAGCTGAGTGGGTCCTCCTGAAGGTGATAAAAGGAAGTGGTCGGAACCGAGGTGGACAGGTCCCTATCAGGTGACGGAACGCACCTTACACGCGGTTCGGCTGAGAGGAAAGGGGGACACCTGGTATCACTGGAGCCAGTGCGCAGGCGCAGAGGAGCCTCAACGCTCTCTACAGGACGTCCAAACTGATCTGAGGGCACAGAAGTCTGAATCGGCTGATTCAGACACAGATCCTGTCACAAAAGGGGCAGAATAATCCCCTGACAGAGATCAAGGATCCCGGGTAGTCTAACCCCAGGGATCCGAAGAAAGAAGACACATCCTGAGGACCAGAGGACCAGAGAACCAGGCGGGGCGCTGGACGATGAGGCAGACGGACAGGAACACACACATGAACTGATAAAACACAATTTTGTACATTCTAACTGATAATTTTCATTATATTTGAGCTGTTAGGAGTATCTGGGGGCGGGAACGGTGAAAGACCGACCGATTAAAATACCCCCACATACTATGATGTATAACATGTATTTGTTTTCTTGTTAGGATAACTATATTAGGGTTGTTAATAATTTTTTGATCTATTGGTTACACTGCGAGTTCCCTGGACAGAGGTGTAATACTACATATTTATTTTTATATTAATCTTTATACTGTTCTACTTGTTACTTATATTATTCTTATATTATCCCATTGTTGGCAGAGGACTTGGAGGACGATCTGATTTTCGATGCAGGGATTTAAACGTTGCCATCACGTTTCGTTTATGTACTCGCATGGTATGTTTTTTAATACACTACATTTTTCACAGAGTTTTTCTTTTTGCACCTTCATTTATGGTTTTGACACGCATACACACACCAGGTGTTTGGACATTTACTCACAGTGTTGTTACATATAGATGTCACTTTTACCCATAGTTTTGTTTGATTACACACAGTGTTTTCCTATTTGCTGATGTGACCGTTTATTGTTTCTTTTTTTCCTTATATTTCTGAGTGTTGGACTCTTAGTAGAGTCCAAAAGGGGGAATTGTGGAAATATATGGTCAAACTTGGTCAAAATATATGTCTGTCTGCATATATAGTAAAAGTGTATGGTTGTGCATAGATCCAGACCTCTGGCTGAGGTCATAAAGCATTCTGATGTTTAATGGTGTGTTTAGATATTCGAACTGCAAACCCCTAGTTGACCCAGAGATGTAACCAAAGAGACAAGATATACTCAAGGCCGTAACAGGAGGATCTGTGAAATACACACACACCCTCACATCAGAGATGTGAGTGGGAGAACTTCAATGTCTTTTAGTTTCGTATACGCCTTCCACCTTGTGATTATTGAATATGCATGTTTCACTGAAAAACATCACCTTTTATGCCTTTCTATGTAAATGTAACCACACCTTGTTGTAAGATTAATAAAACGAGCCTAACGCATGGGACGGACAGAATGCAAATGGTCAGCTGCAGGAGCAGATCGAGGGGTCTGTATTGAGCTGTGCATTCTCCCTTTATATAAAGGCGAAACTGAAACTGATCAGTACTGGTTTTCATTCAATGTTCTGTGCTTCGGGGACGGAGTCTGGGAATCCGGGGTGACCAGATTAGGTCACAACAATACTCAGTCACTGCACCCTCCCAGAAAACACTACACTCATTCAGTACGTTGATGACCTTCTTATCGCAGCTCCAACGGCAGCAATCTGCCTGGATGCCACGCAGGCTGTTTTGCAACATCTGGCCACAGCTGGTTTTAAGGTCAGCAAATCTAAACTCCAATTAGTCAGGAAACAAGTTGCTTTCTTAGGACGCATTGTTTCACAAAAGCGCGTCCTGATAAAGTGAAGGACATGCTCTCATTTCTCGGTCTGACTGGCTACAGTAGAAACTTTGTTGCTAACTACACTGGCCTCACACAACCTCTCAGAGACCTTGTCAAAGAACATGGTATGCGTAATGTGTCAGCTCGCCTAAATTGGACGCAGGCAGCTGAACAAGCATTCATTGCTCTTAAACAATCTTTGGCCACTGCAGCAGAACTAGCCACCCCTGACTACACTTTACCTTTCTATTTGGATGTCTCTGGAACGGATGCCTGCATCAATGGCATCCTGTTCCAGAGAAAAGGGGGAGAGAGAGTAATACTGATGTACATCAGTGTCCCCCTGGACAACATGGAGAAAAGACACCCTCAATGCACACAACACGCAGCAGGAATAGCTAAGCTAATTCAAAAAACCGCACACATGGTCATGGGACACCAGCTGTATGTACTGACAACACATAGTGTAGTGGCATACGTGAACTCAGAGACATTCACACTCACCTCATTGAGACAGAGGAGGTTGAGCAAGATTTTAGAAGCACCAAACATCACCTTCACACATGAGGGCATCAACATGGCAGACCAGATAGGAACAGGAGAGCCACACACATGCACAGAAAGGGTGATTAGGGAAGAAAAGGTCAGAGTCGATTTACAAGCCACACCTCTTTCAGAGGCCAGAAATCTGTTCACAGATGGGTGCTGTTTTAGACATGACACAGAAGGACTCAGAGCAGCATACGCAGTTGTTGAAGACACAGGGGAAGAAATGAGAACACTGAAAGCAGAAAGATTAGAGGGACAGCAGTCAGCGCAGAGAGCCGAGGTGAGGGCAGTGATTGAGGCACTAAAGATAGGTCAAGGACAGGACATCAATGTTTTTACTGACTCAGCATATGCGGCAGGAGCAGTGCATGTGGAATTAGGGCAATGGCTGAGAGCAGGTTTTCTCACTGCAACTAACAAACCTATACGGCATGAGGCTGAAATGAGAGAGCTTGCTGAAGCTCTGTTGTTGCCTAGCAAAGTGGCTGTGATTTAGTGCAAAGGTCATGGAGCAGGAACTGACAGGGTCACAAGAGGAAACAATGCAGCAGATCAGGCAGCAAAACAGGCAGCAGGCTATGTGGAGCGAATGATTTTTATGTGTTCAGAAACAGACTTGCCTCCCCCTGTTGATTGGACTGATTTGATGCAATTGCAAAACAAAGCCTCTCCACAGGAAAAAACACTGTGGAAAGCTAGAGGGGCGACTGACACAGGAGGAGTATGGAGAGGGCCTGACGGACGCCCCATACTGCCACCTGGACTGAGACAGACTGCCATGGAGGAAGCGCATGGGGTAGGCCATGTGGGAGTGGCACAGATGATGAAAAATCTTGAGCACTGGTGGCACCCCTACATGAAAGACATGGCTCAGTATTTGATCAGAACATGTGACCAATGTCGTAGATACAACCCCAGACCGACTATCAAACCAGAAATTGGAAAATATCCTCTAGAGACCAAGACAGGTAGAGAAATAATCATTGACTACACTGACATGGTTGACTCTGTGAGAGGACACAGATACATTTTGATGTGTGTTGATGCATACTCAGGATGGCCAGAAGCCTGTCCTGCAAAAAGGGAGGACAGTAAAACAGTCATTAAGTTTCTGATTAACACCTACATTCCCAGACATGGTTTTCCTGAGAAAATCAGATCTGACAATGGCACACACTTCAAAAATAAAGACCTCCAGCAGGTGGAGGCAATGCTGGGACTTAAACATGCCTTTGGTACAGTTTACCACCCACAGTCTCAAGGCAAAGTTGAGAGAATGAATCAATCCATCAAACACAAATTGGCCAAAATCTGTGCACAGACAAACATGAATTGGCTGGATGCATTACCTTTAGCCCTAATGTCTATCAGAAGTTCAGTAAATCATTCTACAGGACTGACACCACATGAATTGCAGACAGGAAGAGCTTTTCCAGGACCACATTCTAAACTTCCTTTGATGCAACATGATGATCAGATGTTAACTTCTAAAGCTTATTTCCACGAACTGCAGGGTTTGGTGACCAACTTTTCCAAGCAGGTACAGGACCGACATCCAGCAGCTGCCGGCGGGGCTCCGCCTGAGGCTGACTGGGTGCTTCTGAGGGTCATCAAACGGAAGTGGTCGGAACCAAGGTGGACCGGTCCCTACCAAGTGACGGAACGCACCTCTCACGCGGTTCGGCTGAGAGGAAAGGGGGACACCTGGTATCACTGGAGCCAGTGCGCAGGCGCAGAGGAGCCTCAACACTCTCTACAGGACGTCCAAGCTGATCTGAGGGCACAGAAGTCTGAATCGGCTGATTCAGATACGGATCCTGTCACAAAAGGGGCAGAATAATCCCCTGACAGGAATCCAGGATCCCGGGTAGTCTAACCCCAGGGATCCGAAGAAAGAAGACACATCCTGAGGACGAGAGGACCAGAGAACCAGGCGGGGTGCTGGACGATGAGGCAGACGGACAGGAACACATACATGAACTTATAAAATTTTGAACAATTTTGAACATTCTTACTGTAGGATGATTGTCATTATATTTGAGCTGTTAGGAGTATCTGGGGGCGGGAACGGTGAAAGACCGACCGATTAAAATACCCCCACATACTATGATGTATAACATGTTTCGTTTTATGTACTCACATGATATGTTTTTTAATACACTACATTCTCACAGAGTTTTTCTTTTTTTGCACCTTCCTTTATGGTTTTGACACACATACACACACACCAGGTGTTTGGACATTTACTCACAGTGTTGTTACATATAGATGTCACTTTTACCCATAGTTTTGTTTGATTATACACAGTGTTTTCCTATTTGCTGATGTGACCGTTTATTGTTTCTTTTTCCTTATATTTCTGAGTGTTGGACTCTTAGTAGAGTCCAAAAGGGGGAATTGTGGAAATATATGGTCAAAATATATGTTTGTTTGCACATATGGTAAAAGTGTATGGTTGCTCATAGATCGAGACCTCTGACTGAGGCCATAAAGTATTCTGATGTTTAATGGTTAGTCTAGAAACTCGAACTGCAAACCCCTTAGTTGACCCCAAAGATGAAAACACAAGCTTGCCAAAGAGACAAGATACAATCAAGGTCGTGTAGCAGGAGGACCTGTGAGAATACACACACACACTCACATCTTAGATGTGAGTGGAGAACTTCAATGTCTTTTAAGTTTCGTATACGCCCTCCACCTTGTGATTATTGAATATGCATGTTTCACTGAAAAACATTACCTTTTATGCCTTTCTATGTAAATGTAACCACACCTTGTTGTGAGATTAATAAAACGAGCCTAATGCATGGGACGGACAGAATGCAAATGGTCAGCTGCTGGAGCAGATCGAGGGGTCTGTATTGAGCTGTGCATTCTCCCTTTATAAAGGCGAAACTGAAACTGATCAGTACTGGTTTTCATTCAATGTTCTGTGCATCGGGGACGGAGTCTGGGAATCCGGGGTGACCAGATCAGGTCACAACAACCGCTACTACCTTCCAATTAGCTGCATCATTAGCTTCTACAAACTACTTTTAAAGTTACTCAAAGTTACCCAAATCATTATGAAATCACTGTCAGCGAATACAGAATCAATTCGAAGCTTAAGGCTTTCATTCGTGACCATTTTTAACCAAATACTGACCTGAGAATAATAGAATGTTAGCAAAAGAAACACAGTAGCACTCGCTTCGTTCTCCGGGTTGCTTCTAACAGGAAACAGGAAGTTGGTCCGCAGTAGACAACTGAGGAGTGACAATGACAATGCCAAAGGTTCCACTTACCATTATAACACTTAATTCACTCATATTCGCACAGGCATACCTTTTATACATGCAAAATAATGATCTTATTACTTATTAAAGTATTACAGCACTATTAAAGTATCAACAAAATAAAGTTTTTACCTGCTTTTTGATTCTCAAAATACCAAATGTGGTTGCACATATTTGGGTGCACCACACAAGGACTGTAGCAGCATGGCTGACAATGTATGACCCAGATTTGGCTCCATATTGCAGCAGGACAAGGCGCAATGTTTGGCATTGGCACGTGCCAGCAAGGGGGATTAGCTCAAATGGTAGAGCACTCACTTAGCATCAAAGAGCTGCTGGAACACTGACAGCTAATTTAGTTGATGACAACATGTGAGTGTCTGTGACCATGGCTGATCCACAGCTGATTGAGGACACTGCTGAACACAGCTTCTAAACAGACGTTACACAACTAGCTTAACATATTACCCTCATCTCATACACCACAATACTCAATACTGATCATGAATGTCACCTCGGTCTAAAGACTTGTTGAGACAGCACGTGTTGACACAGATTTCAAGATGAGGCACAGAGGGATTTACAGCTGTATCATTCTGCACCAGATGAAGCACATGGTCTGAACCAGGTCGTGTCCTGTGTGTCAGAGAAAGGCTGAAACCCTGCAGCACCTGTTTCTGACTGCTCTGACCACACTGCCTTCTTCTCCAGTCTGCTCTCCAGTGATGTTGCTCCTTCTTCTTCCCCTCTGATTGAGCGCTGTGCTGCAGCCATTGCAACACCTATCGCACCTCAGAGTGATCCAGCAGTGCCTCATGTTCAGCAGCATACAGTGAGCAGCTTTAATCTCTGGATTGACAGACTTTATCTGCGCAATAACTTGCAGAACAGAAAGTCTTCCAAAATATCGCCTTTCCAGGGATAGCACACCAAAACTATCAACTGAGCAGCACTGGAGATGCTCTGCTCTGTCGATTCATCCAACTGAAAGGAACATTTCATTTTTTTTCTAGCTCTCAGGACGAGAGCTGCTGCAACAGGTATCCACCCTGAAGGACGGCGCCACAGGAAGTTAAAAAGCACTTCTGGTGGGACTCAAAACCGACAACCTTTGAATCACTTCTCCTGTGTTTAACTAGAAGTCCAATGCGCTATCCATTGTGCACCAAAGCCACAAAGCAGTGGCTTTAAAGTATTTTTTTTTTTTTTTTAAAAGTCAGCATAACAGAGGTTACAGCATCACTGAGTTTCCCCTCAGGGAAGCTGCTTTTTTTTACTGCCACCCCTGGATATATGCAGTCCAGTGCAGTGAGGCATGCTCTGTTCTGTACAATGGAGAAACCAAACAACTACTCCAAAAACTGGCCTTCAATGTTTGTCAAAGTTTGTCTTCAAACAAGATGCTTATGTTTAAGGCAAATGCTGTGACAGAAACAAGTTCTCCTTCAAAGACTAAGGAGGAAAATTCAAACACTGCAAATGCTGCACTGCAGAGGCCGCACTGCACACTGCAAAGGCTGCACTGCATACTGCAAAGGCTGCACTGCAGAGGCCGCACTGCACACTGCAAAGGCTGCACTGCACATTGCAAAGGCTGCACTGCACAGGCCGCACTGCACACTGCAAAGGCTGCACTGCAAAGTCCGCACTGCGCACTGCAAAGTCCGCACTGCAAAGTCCGCACTGCAAAGGCTGCACTGCACACTGCAAAGGCCGCACTGCACACTGCAAAGGCTGCACTGCAGAGGCCGCACTGCACACTGCAAAGGCCGCACTGCACACTGCAAAGGCTGCACTGCAGAGGCCGCACTGCACACTGCAAAGTCTGCACTGCACAATGCAAAGGCTGCACTGCAAAGGCAGCACTGCAGAGGCCGCACCAGGGCACACAGTGCAGAGCAGCTCAGATGATGTGAAGTGTGAAGTATACAAGGTTATTTACGCAATGACATGATACAGACCACATATGTATTTGATTATATAAGCTTACACTTTGAGAAAAACACATCTATAACTCTTACAGAGAGTTAGGGAGGAACTCTTTGAAGGCCGAAGCACTAGGAGGCATGGACTAAGATAAATCATCCAACATAGAAGGGACAAAGGGTTTCATAGTCATAAATATGTTAGACCAATTATGATAATTAGTAGGTGGAGATAAAGGGGCAACATGTCCCAATATGGGAATACCAACGAGGGTCTTGAAGAACTGTTTATCTATTATGCAAATGTACCTCAACTTTCAATAAAACAAGCCTGTGTCCAGGGGAAGGGCAGAACACTTATGGACGGGAGTGAAGCAGACTGAAAGGCCTGTGTTCACTGTGTTCTCCCTTTTGCAAAAGGTGAAACTACAAAACCCAGGGTATTTTCTTTCACTCAATGTTCTGAATACAGGAGACGGAATCTGACAATCCGGGGTGACCAGGGAAGGTCACGACAGAAAACACATTTACAGCATAGTCACGTAGCATTGTTAAAGTGTAGACAGCATGACTGTGTCTCTCCAAGAGTAGATGGGTTGGGAAGATGTTATCGTAATGTGATGAGCCACTCGGCAGAACTGAGGATGCTACTCAGGGGAGTGGCCAAACTCAATGTATTAAAAAGAAAAAGTGAAATATGACATGGTCCCAAGTATTCAGAGCCTTTGCTGTGACACTTATATTGTTGTAGCCATTTTTTGATTAATTTGGCACTGTACAATATTGTTTTTGGTTATTTAGTATATTTGAAAGTTGTGCCATTATTATTATTTTGCAACCCGTAACAAGTCTACATTTAGTTTTTAGTTAGGGTTTTTACAGGAAGAGGAGGGTGGAAGAAGGTGGCAAACAGTTTCTTGACCACCTTTGGCCAAGCATTATTAATTTTGAGTGATTTTCATTTGAGTTAAATTATTTTGTATTTTTTTTAAGACCTTTGTTCAGCTTTGAATAAACACGAAATGGAATGTAAAAGATGTGGCGGAGGTGTGTGTAAGACGGTCACCCATTCACCCAGCCCGAACAAGGGTGTGTAACAACTGCTCTGGATTGGGATGAGTCTGAATAGAACTTTGTTAGCTTTGTAAAGCTATGTAGTAGTTGGAGAGGAACTGAAAAGAGTTCAACAAAAAGGAGTTGGTCTCCAATGGAATAAAGTTAAACATCAGGGCTCGTCCAGGATTTGAACCCAGGACCTCTCGCACCCTAAGCGAGAATCATACCCCTAGACCAACGAGCCATGTGTGACCTCTTATTTTTCATGTCTCAGTCGGTGGGAGAACAACACAAAGCACATGTTCTTCTTAGTTTGACATTGGTAAAGATATGAACAAAGATTTCTTCTAACTGTGTCAACAAAGATTGAACACTTTGCATATCACTGTCCTCCATGAGGAGACTGTCCTCCATGAGGAGACTGTCCTCCATGAGGAGAGGAGACTGTCCTCCATGAGGAGAGGAGACTGTCCTCCATGAGGAGAGGAGACTGTCCTCCATGAGGAGAGGAGACTGTCCTCCATGAGGAGAGGAGACTGTCCTCCATGTCTAGATAAGGCTTGCTGTCTAGCAGCTGGGAGAAATGTCTTTTTGTGGCTGTGGCATTAGCTCAACATTGAATCATAAAGTTTGTTGCATAACAGGAAGTGGTCTTGTATTAGGGTGTGACCCTCCTGAGAAGCAGAACCTCTGCTTTATAGGGGCTGTCTTGATAACTGCCTCTCATTTCCACCTGTTGTCTGTTCCATTTGCACAACAGCAGCTGAAACTGATCCACAATCAGTGTTGATCCTAACTGGACAGGCTGGTTTCACACAAGTGTGGCCAGATCAACCTGTCTCTGGCAACAGAGTAAGTACCACAGGCTTCTGAACTGCTGTGATCTCCAACCTCACCTTTATTTCTAAGATATTTCAAAGGGTGGCTGCAAGTCAGTCCACCTACAGCACCGGTCTGTTTGAAGTGTTCCAGGATTCAACAATAATCTGTTAAATATCACAGACCAGAGTGAAATCAAGTCCTTTTGAGGCAGAAATAAGCCCCTGGACTTACTGTGGGGCCACAGTCACTTTTTGATGAAAACACCAGTTTTTGAGGTTTATTATTTTAAAGGGGTCTTCATGTGCTGGCTGCATCATAAGTTCTTGTTATTTAATGATAGTTAATTATAACTTCCTGGACCTGCAGACTCTTTGTCTTCATATGGCCTGAATGAAGGGAGACTAGCACAGATTTGACATGTGTGACTTCCACATGCTTTCCTACCATGAATGGAACCAGTCAAGCAGCACATGATGTGTTTGTGTAACAACATTTGAACTGTTACTAATGTCATGATGCCAGCTGTGTCAGCTTTGTTTCCCTTTAAGTCCTCCATCTTCCTGCTTCATGTACTTTGTTGTTTTGTTGGATATCCTGTTTTATTGTGAAAGGACTCTTTCCTTCCTCTTGTGTTTCCCTCCTTGTTGGTCAGCTGCTCCGCCATGATTGTTGTCACCTGTGTCTTGTTAACTCTTGAACAGAGCCGTTGCTTGACACTATAGGGGCCCTACGGGCTACTAGATTCTATAGAAATGCCGCCCCAAACACAAAGACATGTACAGTGATGATTATATAAGCAACCTTTTATTTAAATAATGTGGAACACACATATGAAAATATTATCTTAAGGAAACATAAAAAACCTGTACAACACAATCAAAATACATCATAGAAATATGTACTCTCTGAAGACTGTCCACAGTGGTGGAAAGTATTTGTACTTTGTTACTGTACTTAGGTAATTTTTCATGTATTTTTTATGTATCCCCAAGTTAAAAAAAAAACAATCCTTGAGTCCAGTTGTCTCGATTTAAACTCTTGGAAATTAAAAGTAAGTACTTAAGACTTTGGTAAAGTAGGATCATTGATGTAGCACATTTACTTTTACTTGAGTACTAAACATCAGTGCTTCCTCCACCACTGACAACACAAGATGACTAGTATTGTTATTATTAAGTTTGTCCACAGTGCAGGATCATCAGTGAGACCTGGACACCTTGGACCTTCCTCTGTTACCAGGTCAGGTGCAGGAGGAGCAGAGGAAGGAGTGGAGGCTCTCAGGTGTTGGACTGCTGCTGGGACGTCCTCTGGAGTTTCCTCACAGGGCTCCACATGACCTGTGTGGTATAAGACCATAATGATCAGCCTGATAATTAACACTGTAAATAATCCAGATTATACCTTCATCTGTGGAGGCTGTGGCATCTTCATGAGGAGACACAGACAGGTGTTTAAGCACAGCACCTGATGAAAAACAGAATTTATAAAAGCCATAAAATAACACAACTATATGACAATAATTAACTAGCTTGTCATTTACAGAGGAACACCTGAGCATTAATAAACACTAACTAGACTAAATATATACATTAGTTTTTCCTGCTGTGGTTTAGAGCTCATTAACAGTAAGTTGTAACAGCAGCACTTAGCTTAATGCTAAACAAGCTAAAGTATCATTAGCATAGCAGCTACACACTGTTGCTGCATGAGCTAACAAGCTTTTTTACAGCTTCATTTACGTTTTATACGTTTAAGTTTTATATCACGTCATTATATTGACGTTTGTAACTCATTTAGCAGATGTTTGTACGCAGAGCGACTCAGTGAACATTCAGGCTGCAGCATGAAGGAGGCTGTAGTGACGTGAAGCCTGCGTCTCTAAAAGTGTTTTGTGATACAATGTGAAAAAGACAAACAGTGGTGGAGTAAGATGAGGCTGAGCTGTGTCACAGACTCTTACCTCTCTCCCGTTTTGTCCTCTGCTTCTTTCCTTGCAGCCTGCAGAGTGTGTGCTTCCTCCTTTATTTTGAACAGCCGCTCCTCTCTGCTCCGAGCAGCGCTGTCACAGGGCCCCGTGGGGGCGAGGGGGGAGTCTGAATGTGTCAATGCGCTGGGCCAAAACAGCTGTAGATGAATGGTGGGGCTAACTGACCGTCCGTCTTAGGGCCCCTCTCATGCTCGGGGCCCTAGGCAATTGCCTGGTTTGCCTATCGTGTTGCGACGGCTCTGCTCTTGAACACTATGCTTAGGGCTCTTGGTAGTTTCTGCTTCTTCTCCTGTGCTCCTCCAGACACTCCCAGTCCTCCTCTCTGACTGAGCTCACCTGCTTCCACTTGCTGATCAGGAGACAAAGTACAAAGGAGGGAAGATGAGACCCAGAGGGACATTTGTCCTTTTGTTAGTAGGGCTGCTGCTTGTTGTTGCTCCTTTAGAAAACCTGATGTGTTTTCTTGTTCCTTTAGTAGAAAATAATGAGTCTCTGCTTTTGCTTCTTTGTCTCCTAGTTCAGCTTTTGTTCCTCTCCTTGTCCTCTGACCTGCTGAGTCTGTTCCATTCTGTGTGTCCTCTTTGTTCCTGTCTTACTCTGCGTGTCTTCATTCATTCTGTTTTCACAGTTTGTTTCTGTTTAATTTCTTTAATTTGTATTTTTTAGTTCAGTTACTCTTTTCGTTTGTTGTAAATGTTTCAGGAGATACAAATGTGATAATCATATTGGCCTCAACAAAACTGCAACAGCAAATAAACAGATTGAAGTCTTAGCTGTGGGTATTTGAAATCAGAAGAGTTCCTTCAGGTGTCCCAGTGTCCTTGGGGTCCACAGAAACACATGTTGTGAATTAAACCATGTTCCTGGATGGATTGACCTGATGTGACAGTCCACCCAGTGATGTCCAGGATGTCCCTCCATTTTCCAGTCTTGCAGATGAACACCCATCCATCACCTTCAGCTCCAGAGCTGCTCTCCCCACATGCCCTGCACAGCTCAGACAGGTCCTCTGGAAGACAGAAACAATGGGGCACATAATGCACATGTAAGCATGTTTAATACAGATGCATTCATGGTCTTTAACCCTCAGGCGTCACTTTAATTCACTACCCTTTTGTGTCATTAGGGGACAAAAACGTCCACTTCCAAAAAACTGCTATAAAAAATTAACAGATTAATATTTTTTCTTACTTTTTTTTCTGCATAAATATGTTAAACAACTTCAGCCCTGCTCAAAACTACCAAACATTAAATCATTGTGAGGAATTTAACCCTTTAAATGCCAGTTTGATTACTTGATGTCACAGTAATTTTTTATGAAGATACACAAAAAATGAGTTATTTTCCACAAAACAAAAGTTAGGTGGCTGAGGCGTTATATTTATATCTGTCATGGATATGTCAAAGATTAGCCAAAATACTGAGTTCGATGGATTATTGGTTTTTGTGTAGCAGCAGTTTAAAATGGTATTTTCCACCATATTTTCCACCCATATAACAATATATAACCATGCATTTCTTGATGTAAGGGTTTATATTGCATTAACATACTTGTTTTGAGTTGGGGCTACCAGTATTTATTGGATGGAAAAACTCAATTTAATTGAGTTCATCCAATGAGTATAGGTTAAAAAAATGAATGATATTTAATCACAATAATTATACAGCAACGCAGTGATTAATGTGATTAATATTTTAAATCATGTGACGGCACTAGTTCAAATGTTTGAGTTCAAAGAACCGATGACCTACCAGTGGATGTCATGGTCATGGTTTTCTGCAGAAAGTCTCGTTTGTTTTCTAACATGGCAACCTTCTCCTTTAGAGTTTTGATTTCTGTCAACAGGCTCTTGTTCGGACTTTTGCAACCCAATGTCTGTGGCTGAAGGAGCCACTCAAGGTCCCCACTGTCTCATGTTTTTATATTTTACTCATTTTCACATTTCACAGCAACTCAACTCAACTCAACTCAACTTTATTTATAGAGCACTTTAAAATCAACCAAGTTGGCCAAAGTGCTGTCCACAAATACAAAAGCATATAAAACACATGAAGATAAAAAGAACAATAAAAACATAGTAAAAACATAAAACAGTAAAAGTCAACATCTCAGACTGAGTTAAAAGCCAAAGAGAAAAGGTATGTTTTCAAAGAGGATTTAAAAGCTACAAGAGAGTCAGTCTGCCTAATGTGCAGGGGCAGATTGTTCCATAGTTTGGGGGCAGTGACTGCGAAAGCACGATCCCCTCTAGATTTCCTCTTTGTTTGTGGGACTATTAAAAGAGACTGATCTGCCGACCTAAGAGAGCGTGAGGGAGTGTATGGCTGAAGCAGGTCAGACAGATACTGTGGGGCGAGGCCATTAAGACATTTAAAAACAAATAAAAGAATTTTAAAATCAATCCTAAAATGCACTGGGAGCCAATGAATGGAAGCTAAAACCGGAGTGATGTGCTCAAATTTTTTGGTACCTGTTAAAAGACGGGCTGCAGCGTTTTGAATTAATTGCAGACGAGACAGCAGCGTCTGGCTGAGCCCAACATAAAGTGCATTACAGTAGTCAAGTCTACATGAGATAAAAGCATGGATTAAAATCTCAAAGTGATGTCTTGATAAAAATGGCTTGACTTTGGCTAGTTGTCGTAAATGATAAAAACTGGACTTGACAACTGATTTGATCTGCACATCAAATTTCAGACCACTGTCCATTTTTACCCCTAGATTTGTGGCTGTTTGTGTCACATGTTGACTCAGAGGACCCAGATCCACATGAATTCTGGAAGCATCACAAGGGCCGAACAACATGACTTCAGTTTTTTCGTCATTCAGGCTGAGAAAGTTTAATGACATCCATGCCTTAATCTCTGCAATACACTCTAAAAGTTTCTCTAAACAAGAAGCCTCTCCCTGTTTTAGTGGCAGATAAATTTGACAGTCATCAGCATAACAATGAAATGTGACACCATGCTTTCTGAAAATAGATCCAAGAGGAAGTATATACAGGGAGAAAAGAATAGGGCCAAGTATAGAGCCTTGAGCAGCACATTACAGGCAAGTGTCCCTGATCAGATGGCGGGTCCGGGGACATTCCCTTACTGTCCCTAGCTGTCCTGAGGGTAAGCCAGTTCATCATCAGATTAGGGTCACTTCTACAATGGTGGTCCGTCAAATTGGCATGCTAACTGACATGCTAACATTCATTGGCTTGCAGCATGTTCCATCAACTGCACACAAGTGAGTTACCTTGGCTGGGCGCTCCTCTGCCTCAGGAGATGACTCCCTGGCCCTCTTCAGTCCAGAGGTGGATGGGGAGTCATCTCTGTCTTTTAGTTCTTCCAAGGAGGCCTGCCTTATGGACAGCCGCACAAATACCTCCCTGAGGGACTTTGCCCGGCTGAGGTTTTTGTGTAAGGCGTAAAAACGCTCCTGTGTATCAATGTTATGACCCATGAAGGAGGACACTGCCTCCTTCATGGTCAGATTGTTGTCCTCAAAGTTCTGTGGAAAAAAGACAAGCAAAAGGCGACATCAGTATGGATCATAGGGCATTCAGGGAAACCAGGAGAGTATCTGAAACTTACGTAGGTAGCCACAGCACTGCGGATATCCAGAAGGGTGGGCCGTCCCTCCAGGCCCATTTCGGCCTGGAGGGACAATATTTTGTCATGTTTTTTGCTTCCCCCCTCCCCCTTTTAACTCGTTGAGTTAAAAAACAACGAGTTTGTGGCAACCGCCCGGCCATGGAGCCTCAGCCAGCGCCTGAACCACTGAAATTTGGCAAAAACCTAGGCCTGGCCGAATTTACAGCATGTTTTGTGGTCCAGGACCTGCAAGAAGAGCAGACACACAAAGACAGACCATTAGTTCTTTCTGAGGCTTTAAACTCATGGTAAACTCTTTTGCGGGCATCTTGAACTTACACTGACGAGGTAGCCCGTACTATCATCCCCCACTGCCCTTTCCACCTCCCTGACCCGCATATGGGTGAGGACCCCGGTCCTGTGCCCATATATGCAGGTCAGGAAGGCGGCCATGTACCCAAAGAACCGGTATCTTGTCACCGGATCGTTGGGTGCGGCCTTCTCCACATCGTCTGTGAAAAGAAGAGAGAGAGAGATGCATTAGTAAGGCTAACTTTCAGTTCATACGATTAGACTGATGAAGTATGTGTAGTATGTGAAGCTGGGATTGTGTGTGTGGAGTCTAGCATTACCCAGCAGTGAGGGAATCCTGTCTCTGGCCAGGCGGATGCAGGTCCCGAGCGCCTCCTGGCTCACCAGCTGCTGTTGTTTCCGAGCCTTCGCAATCTGGTGCCCCAGGATCGTCCTGTTCAGGTCCCTGTACATTTTTTTGAGGTACCTGAACAGGACGACCACATCCTGTGCCTTGAGCCGGCTGTGCTGCGGAGGGGTGTCTCGCAAGCACTCCACAAAGCCAGTGGCCTGGCCGATGTAGAGTGCCACGGTCACTGGCGACATGGCCATCCTCCGCACCACAGCCGGGTAACTGTGAAAAATATAAGCAAAAGAAAAAAGGGCCCGGTTTTTGGCTGCCATTTCCCGGCAGTTGGTGCAGGTCGTCCCCGCCTCATCCTCCCTGGCCTGCAGGTCCAGCTCTGACACCATAGGCGGTTGTGGGTTGGTCGCCCTCAGTGCCGAGAGCTTCAAATCAAATCAAATTAAACAACTTTATTTATCCGGGGGCGGGGGGGATTATACATGGCAGAATAGGCATGAAAAAAACAACTAAGAATAGAATCAAGCATCTCAGTACCTTCTCCACCACCTTCGCCCTCACAAGCCGGTGTATCAGGGCTTCATGCAGTCTACACTTGTCAATGTGCTGCCTGGAAAGGTGTGTTTTTATGTCTTTCACCAGCTGTGTGCAGCCAGCCACGGGACACTGCACACAGCCGATTGATATATGGCCTGTGGCCAGGCCATTAAGCAAGTTTCGCTCCTGTGGGTTTAGTATGTGGTGGGCCTTGATGAGGTGCCTGGACACATACCAAAAGTTCCCACCACATACAGGACAGGTGAGCATTTGCTTTGGCTTTGTCATCTGAAAGAAAAAAGGGGTTCAAGATTCATTCAGCATTAATATATCTATCATCATATATTATCATCATATATTATCATCATACCATAGCTCATATGTCTGCTTCTACTTGATACCTGTTGACATCAGACAAAAACTGGGAGAAAGGTTGCAATCTGAAATTAATGCAGCAATGCAGGTGGCCTAGATTGAATCATTTGAGTTTGTATGTTTGGCACCAGTGGGCCAAGGGAGCTGGCAAGGACCTGGACTAGGTCGGGGCGACCAAACAAGACAACCTCAGTTTTGTTTTCGTTTAATTTTAGAAAGTTTAGGTCCATCCATTTCTTAATATCACTCATGCAGTTTAGCAGTGATTGGAGGGAATCTTTGGCAGAAACTCTAAGCGGCAAATACACCTCAGAGACAGCTCAGACAGGCTTTATAAATTGTAAGCTAAAAGTGTCAACTGTGCAGAAGACCTCTTTAAAAAGACGGGATGGAATGCTGTCAGGTGGCAGGCCGTAAATTTTTAACAATCTCAGTGAGGTGAGATAGTGAGACAGGCTCAAATTTGTCAAAGACAGCGGAGCTGGGAGAAGAGCTGAGGGGTCCTGGGCAGACTGCGAGAGCGGGTGTCCAAATGCTAAAATTTTACCAATACAAAATTAATTAAAAGCCTTGCACAGAGTAGGAGACGGCTCAATACAGACAGCATCACATGGATTCACCAGAGAATCAAACACATTAAAAAGAACCTGAGGCTTATGAGCATTTGCAGGCACAAATGCGGAGAAATATTCTGTCTTTGCAGCTTTAACAGCCTGCTGGTATGATGTGAGATCGTTTTGGAGGAGATCCCACAAAATTTTAGGTTTGTCCTTTTTCCATCTCCTCTCTGCCTGCCTAGATGCGCATCTGAGCGCACGAGTGGACTCGTTGAGCAAAGGCTCTTTCTGCAGCCTTACAGGCTTGAGAGTCATGGACGCGATTGAATCCAAAATCACGTCCCCACTGTCTCATGTTTGTATATTTTACTCTTTTTCACAGCACTTCTTTCAGTTTGTTATCGTAATCAGCCACCATGTACAGGTGCATCTCCATAAATGAGAATATTGTGGAAAAGTTCAATATTATAAACTAATGATGTCACACTGTGATCAGATGATGAACTCAAAACACCTGCAAAGCAGACACAATCATGGGGAAGACTGCTGACTGGACAGATGTTGAATAAATAAATAAATAGTCAGGTCTCAGGTTCCGAGGGCGACTCCAAACTGGCGTAGTAGTGTAGTAGACCCACTAGGTTCTAGCAGTGGAAGTGAGTTGCGGATAAACCACAGATAGAAGTTGGCTGGTTTCCTACCTGTATAAAACCTCAACCACAAAGGGACTCGAACCCTCAATCTTCTGATCCGAAGTCAGACGCCTTTTCCAATGCCCACGCGGTCTAGTGTGTTTGTCCCATAGACCATGCCAATAACATTCTTTGTCAGAATGTTATTGGCATAGTGTTTTGATAAGAGTTTTTGTTGGTGCAGTAGCCAATAATTTTGTGTGGTTAAAAATGATGATCTCTTAATTTAACTAGAATGGCAGTTCCTGAAGAAACTGTGATTGCAGAGCTGTTTGCTGCAGCTAGCAGCACATACAGCATGCTGCAGATGAAGCTTTAAAAGAGCTGCAGCACGCTGAGTAGCTGAGAACCAGAAGCACGGGCACATCACAAAGCATGAGGCAGTACAGAGGCTGTAAAGCTTTATAGTGTTGGGTTGGGATATCAGCTATTACAGGCGACCATTTCACACCAGAAAGCTGTGCTGTTGAAGTCATATCAGGTATTTCACAGAAGCATTTGAAAAACAGGATGGATTTATGTTGAGTAATACATATGTTTTCACTATAGCGCCCCCCAGTGGCCAAACCGCATGAAACTTGGTACACTAAGTCTTAGTACTAGCCTACAAATTTGGCAGCTATATGTTACAGTATGCATCAGTTATAGTACATTAAGTACACATGGCCACGCCCACAAAAGTTTATTAGCCAATAGAAATGAAACGCTATTAGATATTCCAAAATAAAAAATCTTACACTATTTAAAGTTGTCCACTAATGTTTTGTCCGAAGTTTTTGACACTTTATATCTCACCACATGGTGGCGCTATGATTGACAGGTTTAACTATATTTAAGTAAATACATCTTTTAAAATATTCAAAGTTTCAGCTGTATAGCATGGCTACTTTCTGAGTTGTACATTTTTAATTACAATGTTCTCAGATTGTCCCAAAGTCATAGCAAGGGTGTCATCACATTTAGACACTTTAGTTTTGAAAGCATGTTTGTAGCTTTACAGCTGTAGGAGGAGCGTTCTGTCATCATTACGTTTTTTTTCCTGTTTCTTTAAGTAGAATAACATTGATGTGATGCAGTCAGTTGGAACAGTCTGGACAGGTTTGACTGAATGTTTTATAGCGTCCTCTGTAGTAAACAGGGACTGATCGCTGGGACATGAGTAGGAAAAGTTTGCTGTAATTCATGTTGTCATCTCTTCAAATTAAATGTACTGAATGTCGATCTATAGGAGCCAACTACCAAAGTCTTTATGCGGAGTGGATATGAGTGGATCATCTGAATTGATCTTAAACTGCAGAACTGGTGAGTCTCACTACTGTTAGCTCAGCTGCTCATTCATTCCCATTGGGTAAGTTGGCTACTTTGTAAAAGATGGGACTCAAGCCTTCACTGCTGTTTCCTGCGCAGCTCCGTATTGTCAAACCTGATGGTACTCGGGTGGCATTGAACTCTGTGGCAGAGGCTGAAAAGTTTATTAAAGACTTTAAAGACTCTCTCTGAACGTCAAGCGTAATCTCATGTAACCGCTACAGCTTCAGGGAGTATCTGGACTGTTTATGCTTAGCGCGTTAGTCTCTTTCTTTCTTTTTTTAATAACGTTTATTACGTGATGGCGAAGGTTTATGTCCAAATCTTCACCGTCACTCCGCAGTGGTGGTTTACCTGTGTGGTGGGTTATTTTGTACCCGTAGTGTTACAGTTAGATAAGGGAGGTGTGCTGTATATTTTGGCAGCTAGTTTCACCTGGGCTTTGGGAGGGCGGTTCTGTATCTCACTGTTTCTGCTAAAGAGCCGAGCTTTGTATGTATATTTTTTTTCTATTCCTCCAGCCAGGATCATTTGATTGGTTTAATATAATGTTGCATGTTGATCACTGAGTTTCTCTCATTTTCATTATTGATTCAGTTATTATGGTAAGCCCCTTGAATATTGTTGCCTGGAATGTTAAGGGTCTGAACCATCCTGTTAAGAGGAAAAAGGCTCTTATTCATCTGAAACATAAACAGGTAAAAAATCTACAATACACACTTGAGCCATCATCCCATTTACCCAGCTGTACCTCAGTATTCTTTATTTAATCATTAAAATGTAAATTTTCATCCAGCAAGCACTCCAGAAGGCTCAGAAGGAATTAGCAGAAACCCAGCGCATTCTGGATGATGACAGAAAAAAGCTGGCAGATTTGGAGGGGGCTATTGCTGATTTGCAGGCCAAGTACCAGGACAGTTTGGCTAAGAAGAAAGAGCTTGACAGCAAGTATCAACTGTGTGAGGCGCGCCTCGACAAGGTCAGAAAGAGCGATGAAATTTGATAAGGATTCAGGAACACTACACACAGTAGCAGAAAAAAATGAAACTACACAGATACTGTATACACATAGTGGTACGCTGTTTACAGTGAAGTACATTCTATAAACGTAAACCAGTTAAATGTAATGTATGTGTAAAATGTTAACAAGGTTAGTACTGCTCAAAAACATAAAGGGAACACTAAAATA
Source organism: Parambassis ranga (assembly GCF_900634625.1). NCBI lineage: Eukaryota > Metazoa > Chordata > Actinopteri > Ambassidae > Parambassis > Parambassis ranga. The sequence goes on along the minus strand of NW_021144800.1, from coordinate 1,040,650 downwards.
ACACCTCCTAGATCTTAATGAATGAAATATTCCAGGTGAAAATCTTCATTCAAGTAGAATATGTTGACAACAAAATACCATAAGAATGATCAATGTAAATCAAAATTATTCATCTATGGAGGTCTGGATTTGGAACCATACACAAAATAAAAGTGAAAAAAATCACATCACAGGCTGATCCAACTTGAGTGGAAATTGTCAATGTCAAAATGAGGCTCAGTAGTGTGTGGCCTCCACGTGCCCTTAGGACCTCCCTGGCATCTCATCCTGGTACCTAATAGCAGTCAGGGTACAAATATCTACTCTAAATACTCTACACAATAACTTTATACAAGTCATACAATTATTGAATTTTTTGATCATGATGATCTGCGTTGGGAAGTGCGTTGGGAGGAAACAGTCCAACATGTAGATAACATGGCCAATAATGTAGCAGGTGATATGCTTCTATCTGCTGGATACATAGTATACCTGGGACCCTTTACTGTAAGTTTGTTGTACCTTAGTGTGGCATATTTAAAATGTTTCTCTACAGTATATGTGCATATTTCAATGTATGCCTTTGTCTCTGTCCATGTGCCTGCATAATTGAATATATTTGTGATGGCCACAGCAGCATTTCTTTGTATTTTATTTCAGCGAGAGTACAGGTCAGCCATGGTCGATGAGTGGCTTCACTGTTTCCAACAGATGAGTGTTCCACACACTGATTGGGACAATCTCATCAACACCCTTGAAGATCCTGACAAGATCTGCTCCTGGCAGGTCAGAGGCTCGTCATTGCTGACCTTCAGGGCTGAAGACAGATTTAATTTGGGCTTACTATTTCTGTCCTAGAACTTTGTATTTGACAGACTTATTTTTTTATGGTTTTAACCATCCTGTTAAGAGGAAATAGGCTCTTACTCATCTGAAACATTTGGGTGCAGGAATTGCTTTTATCCAAGAAACACATCTCAGGAGTTTGGATAATGCTCGTCTTAAATGTGGGTGGGCGGGTCAGCTATTTCACTCAAACTTTCAAGGGAAAGCTCGGGGTGTTGCAATATTGATACATAAGGATGTTTCTTTCACGCCTTCTACAACACTAGCCGACTCAAATGGCCGTTATGTTATTGTGACTGGCAAACTCTTTAATCTCAAAGTTATTTTAGCTAATATATATATATGCTCCACATTTTGATGACCCACAGTTTTTCTCCCGCATCATTAAATTGATCCCGTGTTTAAATTCACACCTGCTCATTATGGGGGGAGATTTGAATCTGTGTCTGGACCCAGGGATGGATCGGTCATCGGTTAGGCCTGGTTATCAAAATCTGCCTCTTGTCTAGAGACATTTCTTTCAAACTATGGTATCTCAGACATCTGGCGTTTTTTTCATCCACAGCACAGGAAATATTCTTTTTTCTCCCATGCTCATCAAACGTACAGTAGAATTGACTATTTTTTCTTCAGATATTCTTTCATGTGAATATCAACCTATAGTAGTTTCTGATCATGCCCCTCTTCTACTCAAATTGAATATCACTGACACCAGGACTCCCACTCGAAACTGGAGGTTTAACTCTCTCTTATTATCGGATGAAGAATTTGTGCGTTTTCTTTCAGATCAAATTTCCTTATATTTAGATATTAATATGACACCAGATGTTTCTGTTTTGACTGTTTGGGAAGCCCTTAAGGCATACTTGAGAGGCTGATCACCAGCAGGTGGCTGTTCTGTGCGTTAGAAATGCATGAATAAACAGCAGCTTCATGTTGATGCAGGACGTATGAGGTCGGAACAATGATGAGATGAAAAGATTCAGAGGAAAAGGCAGAAAGAGCAGAGCTGATAAGTCACATGACTGATGCACTGACACGCTCTCTAGTCAGCTCCTCCACCAATCAGGCGCTGCCTCGCTGCTCATGCAGCCAATCAGGTTGTAGCAGTACATTTAAAGCTTTCCTCTCTCTGCTGTCAGCTGTCATTCCAGATCACCTTTGAGAGCAGAACCCCCCAGAGGGCTGGACCTGACTGCTGTCCTGATAAAGACCTGAGGAAGACTGTTTGGAGGACACACAGAGTGGACATGGGTCACAGAGTGCTGCTGCTGTTTGTGTCTCTCTGGAGCTCCGGTAGGACTCTGCTTCCATGACGGATGTCTTTATAAGAGCTGGGAGAAGAGTGTGTGTGTGTTTATATTTGTTTTCTTCACTGACAATCTTATTACGGATAATGCTGCTAAGGATCACAGTGGAATTAGTCCGCTGAAATTCAGCCATTTTGATTATTTGATTTGATTTTACTTTGCTGATTGTTTTTAAAGTTGTTATTATAGCAGTTTATGTTCACTGTGTATGCAAGTCCACATGTTTTTTTTGTCTCACACTGGATGTTCCTTTTTTAGGATTAACATTTATGGAGCCCTGAAAGGGAAATTTGCAATTTATTTATTTATATTTCACGCTGTATTTATTTCATCCCTAATATGCAAATCTCCTTTTAAGATACAAATCATAAAGTACACAGTCCTTCTCTGGATAACTACAAACTTCACTACATCCAGTGGTTAAACAGACTGAGCCCTGTTGTTGCTGCTGTCAGCTACAAGGAGACATAAACACAGCGTGAACTGAATCAATATGAATTAAAATGGAGGAAACCTTTATTTGACCCACAAAGCAGAAATTAAATCAATACATGTAACATTCAATGAAAACATGTGGCAATAAATGAATGACTAATATGCCACCATATGAACGATCTGGCACCGACTGGCTGCGGCTCCAAGCAGATGAAGGGTGGTTGGTGAGAGGTGATGAGGGTGATGAAGATGATGATCTGTTCTTATTGTCTAAACAGGAACAGTTGAAGCACAGCTTGCAGCCCCTGTATCTCAGGCTTCTCAGCTTCTCTTCAGATGTTTGGACGTTTCTGCTGGAACCTCTCATTTAATGACTTTTGACTTTATGTGGAGGAGGGATTGATTTTGGAATGAGGAGGCTTCAACACTTCAGGACTGCTTTGAAGTGACTGACTGGCAGGCACTCTGTGAACCCCACAGCCAGGACATTGATGAGATCACAGAGTGCATCACTGGATACATAAACTTGTGTGTGGACAGTGTTGTTCCAGTTAGGACAGTGAATTGTTACCCCAACAAAGACAAACCACTGAGTGACTTTTGACTGGTACATTTAAAATGTCATCATATGTCCTAACCAGCAGGGGGAGCACAGATCATAAACTATCTGTCTCTGCTTAGAGAGCACTTGAGAGCACTCCCTAATACTTGTTCTTGTTTCCTGAATAATGAGTACTAGCAGGACATACCAGCATGGACAGCAGAGGATTCCATGTTATAACTGGATCATCCAGCACAAGCAGCAGGATTCAGCACCACAGCCTCCTTCATGGCCTTCAGTCCATTAATGACTACAGCTGGACCAATGAACAGACTGTGGACTTCTCCATAGACTTAACTGTGTAGAAAGGACACCAGGATAACTGTTCAAACAAAAGGTTCCACTGAGATTTGAACTCAGATCGCTGGATTCAGAGTCCAGAGTGCTAACCATTACACCATGGAACCTCCTCTGTGAGTAGACCTGACTGGAAGAGAACCAGAGACCTGTCTTGTCCAGATGGTCTGTCTTTCTAGAAATGGAGTCTGTCAGTTGTTAAAATGAGTGAGCTGATGTCCAGGTGTAGAACAAAGGAGCTCCTGCTAGCAGTGGTGCAGTTTGTACCTACCAGCTTCAAATGAAGACAGAAGTGTCCTCTGATGACTCACACAGCACTACAGTAGATCCTTAATCAATCAGCGCTCATGCTAACGGCTAACAGCTCAATGTCCTTACTGCAGATCTGTTCTTTGACAGTGATGTGTCCAGGATTACACCATCTATCATTAACAAACAATACCAGCCCCCCTCCTTTCCTCTGACCGCTCTCCACTGTCCTGTCTGTCCTCGCCAACTGAAATCCATTTAGCGCAACGTTAGAGTCCAGTGTTAGCACCGTTAGCCAAGTTTCAGTAAACAACAGCATGCACTACTACATTTTTTAAACAAAGATCTACAGCAGGGGTCTCAAACTCAACTTACCCGGGGGGGGCGATGGGGGTCGAGGCTGGGTGAGGCTGGGCCGCATCAAGTATTCCACAAAAAAGCATTGAAATATTCCAAAATACAACTGGTCCTATCTTCTCAATCTTCCAGGTCAGAATAGGGATGCAAATTATCGAGGAATTCATTAATCGTAAATTGATATGCAGCGATTTCCCCTCAGTTTCACTAAGATTAAAAGCTAAACATTGTTTACTAAATAAAAACTGCATGTCATATTCCTTAATGAGTGATTTGCTGTACCATTGGGGTACCATGGTCAAACTTAAAAACAATAGCACTAAATGTTTCCATAACTACCTGTGATGATCTGGCAGGTGTGTCTAACGACTGGCTAACGACTATGAAACTGTCGGAGGGGGACTGGTTGACAGTCCTTTGTTCTTGCTGTGAGTATGTGCAAACTTCCTGGGAATGGATGGAATCACTGCATTGTATGCTTCCTGGGGAAGCCAATCCATGCCTGTATGGACTCCCCAAGATTCACAAGGAGTCCCCCTCAGACCCATCGTCAGCAGCACAAACTCAGTCACATACAACATGGCTAAGCACTTGGCTGAACTCCTGACACCACTGGTAGGACTTTGTGAACAAGGTAGAGAAGATCCGAATGGACCCAGACGACACTATGGCCTCATTTGATGTCACCTCCCTGTTCACCTGCATCCCTACATCAGAAGCCACAGAGACGGTAAGGACATGCCTCACACAAGACAGCACACTCAAGGAAAGAACCAACCTCATGCCAGACCACATCTGTGACCTGCTGGACCTCTGCCTGACCACCACGTATTTCCAGTACAATGGGAACTTTTACAGACAGAAGCACGGCTGTGCGATGGGATCACCTGTGTCTCCTATTGTGGCCAACCTCTACATGGAAGAAGTGGAGAGAAGAGCCTTGAGTTCCTTTTCTGAAACCACCCCCACCCACTGGTTTAGATATGTGGATGACACCTGGGTGACCAATGAAGTGGAACGGTTCACAGAACACATCAACGCAGTGGACAACGACATCAAGTTCACTCAGGAGGACATCAGGGAGAACAATCTGGCCTTCTTGGACTGCACAGTACATATTGAGGAGGACAGGAGCCTCAATGTGGAAGTATACAAGAAACCCACACACACGGACCAGTACCTGTTGTTTGATTCACACCACCCATTGGAACACAAACTGGGAGTCATCAGGACCCTGCAGCACAGAGCACAAACTGTACCAACCAGCTCAGAGGGGAAGAAGAAGGAGCAACACCACATCAGGAAGGCCTTGCAAACCTGTGGCTACCCCAAGTGGGCACTCATCAAAGCCACAAAAACAAGACCCCCCCAGCAACAAGAAGAAGGAGGACAACAACCGGCGGAGAAAGAACATCTCCATTCCATAGGTGTCAGGAGTATCAGAGAAACTCTGCAGGATCTTCAACAACCATGACATTCCGGTCCATTTCAGACCGATGACAACACTGAGACGGAGACTGGTTCACTCGAAGGATAAGATTCCCAGGGAGAAACACAGCAATGTGATATATGCAGTCCAGTGCAGTGAGGAATGCTCTGATCTGTACATTGGAGAAACTAAACAACCACTCCACAGAAGAATGGCTCAGCACAGGAGAGCCACCTCCTCAGGACAAGACTCAGCTGTTCACCTCCACCTCAAAGAGAAAGGACACTCCTTTGAGGACAACAATGTTCACATTTTAGACAGAGAGGAAAGGTGGTTTGAAAGAGGAGTCAAGGAAGCATCTATGTTAAGCTGGAAAAACCTTCCCTTAACAGAGGTGGTGGCCTCAGACATCATCTTTCTACCACATACAATGCAGTGATTCCATCCATTCCCAGGAAGTTTGCACATACTCACAGCAAGAACAAAGGGCTGTCAACCAGTCCCCCTCCGGCAGTCTCACAGTCATTAGCCAGTCGTTAGACACACCTGGCCCAGTCAGCCATGGAAACATTTAGTGCTATTGTTTGTTAGTTTTACCTAGACCCACCCACTGAGGTCTGCAACCACATATAAACCATGTTCCCCACCAAACAGTTAGAACTGATGAAGCTGCTTGGATGAGCAGCGAAACGTCTTCAAGAAAACTCTACAAGTCCAGACGCCTTGCTTCAATCTTCTCTACGTATTAACATATCATATTTTCACAGCAGTTTTAAGGTGTGTACATACTCCTAAAGGTTAAATTAAGAATTTTTGTTGGTGCAGTAGTCAGACACATATGCACATATGAGAGATATTCTCACTAACATACTGCAATGTAGATGTCTTTGTTAAAAACAGGACCATATTTCACTTGTTTGTGAGCAACCACAGCCGCAGTAGGCAGCGCGTCAGTCTCATAGTCTGAAAAGAGTAGTAGCCAGCACGTATACGAGACATATTGGCACTAACATGGGCACTGTATATGAAAAAAAGGCCTTAAACTTCCTGGTATTGTGTTCACAATGGTGGCATTGATCCCCAGCCTCTGTCACACAGTCTGTTCAGTGTGGGGCCCCTTAAGGTCTGTGTTCTACACATGCACAATGGGTAGGCAACCACCGGATTGTATAGTAAGCGCTGACAGACACCTGCTTTTATGGTCATTTCCTCTGTACATTAACTTGTCGATGCTACTATGTAATATTATGTACCTGTAAATGGTGAGTGTGTGTACTCTTTATTCAATGCTGTCTCTAAAAGTTGTGCCCCGTGTGAGGGTTGAACTCACGACCTTCAGATTATGAGACTGACGCGCTGCCTACTGGCGCCAAGGCTAGCGCCCATGTGTCGACGTTGATGCCACAAATCGTGCCGAGAGCGCCGGTTCGAATCCCGCTAGGTGCGTTAATATTTTGCACTGAAATTACGCGAAACATATCGGTCGTTGTATGACATTTTACCGAGGTGACGTTATAATTAAAAACAAAGCGAAAGGAGAGTGATGCACACCGTTTGTATATGACAAATTTCACGTGTCATTTGCTGTAATAGTCCAATTGCACATGCATGCATTGAATGGGATAAATGCAATCTGCTCGCTGTTTAGCTAATATGGAAAGAGCTTGAGAGGAACAGGATTGCATACAATAATTGTATCCTTAGTAACAAGCTGTAATGTGTTAATCTGCATTTTTCTTAACATCCTTTTTTGTATACCGACCTTGTCTGCAATATAAGGCTCATCAATGGCTCCAGACTCTTGATTAACCCCCACAAACCCAAATATATAAGAACAATGGAAAAAAACCTTATTGTTATTACCATTTCAGTAACTTTTTGGGGGGAATATTGCTCACATTGAGCACATGTAAAGGACCAGTAGGAGTTTATTTGCAGTCTTTACTGCTCATAAAGCCTCTTAATATTAGTCTAAATTCATATTTGGATAAACATCATTTTTTATCAAAGTATTTTGTGAAATTAAATGGTATTTACAAACACTGAAATCAGACTGTATTTACAAATCCTGTAAAAACCGAACAAAAGCTTTTGTAATGTTTATAGCCTCATTTAATTGTGATAAAGGCAGATTCACAGTTTTAAGAATCCACACATTCCAGAGGTCAAACAATACTGTCTGGCAGACCTGTTGTTCAATCTACTATCATTCTATGAAGCTGTACATGCCCAACTACCTGAACATTATTATTATTAACTGAATTACACAGAGGGGGAAACTGATACCAAAAGAATGTGTTTGTTTACACTATATACACACTGATATACACTGCAGCAAAGATGCTGCGCTGGTGGCAGGATGCTGCACTGAAGCAGATGCCGGGCTGGCCTCAAGATTCAGAGAAGAGATGGGGGTCTGTCTCCCCCAAACACCAGCTGCCTTTTAAACCTGGCCATTCTGCTGTATTGGCTGGCACGGTAAAGCTGTGCAGGTTGTCCCCTGCAGCCATGGTCAAGAGAGCTTCTCTCTGAGGTGTGGATGGCTTTGGAGACTCAATGGCTTGCTGAAGCACCTCGGTCTCCCGAGCCCGACTCTGCTTGTTGTACCTGAAAAAAACAACAACAACAAAACAGTAGTTTTACAGAAGCAATATATTCCACAAATACAGCTGACATGGTTCACATACTTCATGATTTACTCACCGTCATGCCAGCATTGCTGTGTTCACCTCAGGCAGCTGGATGGTGGTCTCAGCCATCACACAGGCTTTGTTGACACCACACTGGTGTATGCTGATGAAGAGTCTCAGTCATCCAGGTCATAATCATAGAGATGATTGAAGCAAGGCAAGGACTTGTAGAGTTTTCTTGAATGGAGTCGAACAGGTCTGGCTGCCCTTGGGACCCGATGAAACACCTGGAAAATTAAGGCAGTGTGAAATATAGCAGTAAAAGATAAGTGTACATGCTAGTTTGAAAAATAATGACCAGATATTACAGTAGCTGTCTTATAATTCACAATTATAAAGCCTGCAGTGAGTGGAGGTGCTGTGGCAGATGTACCAGTGAGTGGAGGAGCATCCAGCAAGGGGACAGTGACGTCCTCAAACTCCTCTGGCTCCAGCAAAGCGTAGCCTGTCTGGTCATATAGATACTCCACCCCATAAGCTCTCCTGAAAATCATACACACAAACACATCAAATCATATGTCATGTACTAATATATGCACTAAACCTAAATACAAATGAGTTTTTCCAGACATTAGGAAACTGTACCAGTGTATTTCCTTGGTGGTGTGTAGTCCACCAGCTTCAGGATCCATGTCTGTCAGTAAATAGTCCTAAAAGAACAACAATAGAAGAACAAGGAGGAGAAGCATAATGTTTATCAGAACACTAAGAGAGAGTTCCTCACTTTAACACAAAACAATAATTTAATTATAACAACTACATGATCATAGGATATTGAAAACCAATACAGTGATGCTATGACACAGTAATACTACACTGCAGTAATAAAAGTCCATTGAAAGTTACGCTAACTGAAGACAAAGAGAGAGCTAACTAAAGCTAACAATAACAAGAGGCTTGTCTGTAGCTGATTAGCCGAAGCTAACGCTGTAAATGGAAATGTTTGCTAAAACACACTAAATGTAGCGTTCTCCCAGTCAAATGCTTTATAGGTGTAAACAACACAGAGGCCAGTCTATGATCAATTATTCCATCTGAGCCGTCGGTAACTGTGAATTTATCCTAGCCGGTAGAGCACCGGCTAGGTACGTTCATACATACATTGCTACACAAACGTAGCGCTTTACAATCACATACCAGCATGTACACAACGACACTCACTCACCGACACGTCGGAATCTCCGCGACACGTCGGAATCTCCGGTAGAAATTAATCTTGCAGACGGTTACTGGGGTAAATTATCCTGATAGCCGTCCACGGTGACGTAGCTCGGTAAAAGGCAATGACGAAGCCATAGCAACAGCGTCGTGACCGGGCCACATCCGCCTCAAGCAGTGGTCCGAGCTGTGATTGGCCGGCTCGTTGCCAGGGGCGGGGGCTGGCGAATCGTGGTAGAGGGCAGCTCTGTCATTGGTCAAATCGTGGTCAATTCGTGGTAGCACTCGGCCTCGTGGTTGGCCGTCGGCGGAGGTAGGCGGGAGCTGGCGAATCGTGGTAGAGGGCAGCTCTGTCATTGGTCAATTCGTGGTAGATTCGTGGTAGCACTCGGCCTCGCGATTGGCTGTAGGAGGAGGCGGCTTGCTCGACACACGGGCGGCCGGAGGCGCCAGCCATCCAGGTTCTACATGTGGTGTCAGAGACTAATTCTAAACTAATTTCTAGTTGGAAAGCTGCCCTGTGATGACACAAACAGAGCGATGACGCCAACGCTAGCTAACGTGGGTGGGCGTCGACTTTTGTGGAGGTAGTAGTTGGTTAATGAAACTTGGTGAGTTTCAGTGATATTTAGCGAATTCCTGTGAGTGCCGAGTGTCAGTGAGTACCTTTGCGTGACAGTAAGTGGCACTAAGTGTCCCGAATTGGTAGTCTTTTACAAGTTCCTCTGACATCTCGTCTGCTTTCTACTTGTTCTTGTTCAAAAGAACAATTGAACCACTGTGAATTTCATAGATGCAAAACAAAACAAGTTACCTGTGTGGAAAAGCTGAAAAGAATGTTTTTACTTAGCTTTGACAGGCCTGCTTTAAATGCATGTAATACTGCTGTGTGTTTGTGTTTTAAAGTGACACAGAGTGATCCTGTGTGGTCTCTGCCCCCCTGAAGGAGGAACTGGACAATTGGACAAACAACTTACAGAGATACAGCAGCGCTCATAAATCACCACTGATGATTGTTTACTGTCTGAAAAAGGCTACATGCTAACACGTGGCTAAATGGGACTACAAACGACGTCATCAAACATCATCAGGCTGTTGTACTGTAGAAGAAGTCGGAGCGCTAAACCTGGTGGTGGTTATGTTGTTGGTTTTGGGTTTTATTTAGATTGTTGGTTTAAGGTGAATTTGTTATTGATTAGTTTACTTTATTTAATTTATTACTGTGATTTAGCATCACTAGGGGGCGCCCAGGTTATATAGGTATGCAGGTAGACATGAGTGGACCGGAACCACCTGGGTGGGCTAATGGGTTTTTCCCAGTGCAGGAGAGACAGCAGGGACAAATATTGTCTGTTGTTTGTTTGCCTGAACATGGACTAAATAAACCTGCCATGGGTGTGTGTGTCTGGGTGCACGTAGCCACTCCGACACACCCCAGCTGACACATGACCGCACCAGGTGGCTGCTGCTATGACAGGTGGTGGTTGTCAGCTTTCCTCGTTAGTATAGTGGATAGTATCTCCGCCTGTCACGCGGAACACCGGGGTTCGTTTCCCCGACGGGGAGAAAGACTTTTACCACCAGATAGGATGATACTGACCCCCAGAGGAACATGAAGTCATTGCAGCATCATCAAAACAAGGCCCTGAGCAGCATAACAATAGATAAAGTAAAAATAAAGACGATACAGAACAACCATAAGATATGCAGATATACATGTAAGTCTGATCCGGTTGGCCAGCAGGTGGTGCAGAGGCACGGTTGATTTGGTTGGAGTGACAGCTCACATGCTGCACTTTTCTTCAGTGACACCGTAGTTGCTGAGAGAAGTTTGTGCAGGGTGCCATAGAAGAAGATCCATGAGAAGCAGGTTCCATGGTCTAATGGTTAGCACTCTGGACTTTGACTCCAGTGATCTGAGTTCTGTTTGTTTGGACAGTAATTCCGGTGTCCTTTCTGCACAGCTGTGTCAATCTTCAAAAGCATAAGCATAGGTCCCCTCCGTGGACCGCCACCTTACTGTGGTGGAGGGGTTTGAGTGCCCAGATGACCCTAGGAGCTATGTTGTCGGGGGCTTAATGCCCCCAGCAGGGTCTCCCAAGGCAAACAGGTCCTGGGTGATAGGCCAGACTAAGAGCGGTCCAAATACCCCTTATGATGGAAAGAAGAACAAGGACCGTGACGTCGCCCGGTATGGCGCAGCCGGGGCCCCACCCTGGAGCCAGGCCCGGGGTTGGGGCTCAAATGCGAGCGCCTGGTGGCCGGGCCTTTCCCCACGGGGCCCGGCCGGGCTTAGCCCGAAGGAGCGACGTGGGGCCGACCTCCCATGGGCCCACCACCGGTGGGAGGAACCGTAAGGGGCCGGTGCAGAGTGAATTGGGTGGCAGTCGAAGGCGGGGGCCTCGGCGACCTGATCACTGGACACAGAAACTGGCTCTGGGGACATGGAATGTCACCTCGCTGGGGGGGAAGGAGCCTGAGCTTGTGCGGGAGGCTGAGCGGTACCGACTAGATATAGTCGGGCTCGCCTCCACGCACAGCTCGGGTTCTGGAACCCAACTCCTTGAGAGGGGTTGGACTCTCTTCTATTCTGGAGTTGCCCATGGTGAGAGGCGGCGGGCTGGTGTGGGCTTGCTTATAGCCCCACAGCTTAGCTGCCATGTGTTGGAGTTTTCCCCAGTATGTGAGAGGGTCGCCTCCCTGCGCCTTCGGGTTGGGGAGAGGTCTCTCACTGTGGTTTCGGCGTATGCGCCGAACAGCAGTGTAGAGTACTTGACCTTCTTACAGTCTCTGGGAGGGGTGCTGGATGGCACCCCAACCGGGGACTCTGTCATCTTGCTGGGAGACTTCAACGCCCACGTGGGCAGTGACAGTAACACCTGGAGAGGCGTGATTGGGAGGAACGGCCTCCCCGATCTGAACCCGAGTGGTGTTTTGTTATTGGACTTCTGTGCTGGGCATGGTTTGTCCATAACGAACACCATGTTCGAGCACAAGGTTGTCCATCGGTGCACCTGGCACCAGGACACCCTAGGCCGGAGGTCAATGATCGATTTTGTAATCGTGTCAGCTGACCTTCGGCCTTGTGTTTTGGACACTCAGGTGAAGAGAGGGGCTGAGCTGTCAACTGATCACTACCTGGTGGTGAGTTGGAACCGTTGGCGGGGGAAGAGGCTGGACAGGCCCGGCAGGCCCAAACGTACTGTGCGGGTCTGTTGGGAGCGTTTGGCCGAACCCGCCACTAAGGAGATCTTCAACTCCCACCTCCGGGAGAGCTTCACCCAGATTCCGAGGGAGGCTGGAGACATTGAGTCGGAGTGGACCATGTTTTCCACCTCCATTGTCGATGCAGCCGTCCAAAGCTGCGGCCGCAAGGCCTCTGGTGCCTGTCGTGGCGGCAATCCCCGGACCCGGTGGTGGACACCGGAGGTCAGGGATGCCGTCAAGCTGAAGAAGGAGTCCTATCGGGCCTGGTTGGCTTGTGGGACTCCTGAAGCAACTGATAGGTATCGGCAGGCCAAGCGTGCTGCAGCGAAGGCAGTTGTAGAGGCAAAAACTCGGGCCTGGGAGGAGTTTGGGGAGGCCATGGAGGAGGACTATCGGTCAGCCTCAAAGAGATTCTGGCAAACCGTCCGGCGCCTTAGGAGGGGGAAGCAGTACTCTGCCAACACTGTATTCAGTGGGGGTGGGGAGCTGTTGACCTCGACTGAGGGGGTGGTTGGACGGTGGAAAGAGTACTTTGAGGGTCTCCTCAATCCCACCAACACGCCTTCTATTATGGAAGCGGAGGCTGATGACTCAGTGGTGGACTCGTTCATCACCTGTGCTGAAGTTGCCGAGGTAGTCAATAAGCTCCCCGGCGGCAAGGCACCGGGGGTGGATGAGATTCGCCCTGGGTACCTTAAGTCTCTGGATGTTGTGGGGCTGTCTTGGTTGACACGCCTCTGCAACATCGCGTGGCAATCGGGGGCAGTGCCGCTGGACTGGCAGACCGGGGTGGTGGTCCCTCTTTTTAAAAAGGGGGACCGGAGGGTGTGCTCCAACTACAGGGGGATCACACTCCTCAGCCTCCCTGGGAAAGTCTACGCCGGGGTACTGGAGAGGAGAATTAGACCCATAGTCGAACCTCGGATTAAGGAGGAGCAATGTGGTTTTCGTCCTGGCCGCGGAACGCTGGACCAGCTCTATACCCTCCGCAGGGTGCTGGAGGGTTCATGGGAGTTCGCCCAACCAGTCCACATGTGTTTTGTGGACTTGGAGAAGGCGTTCGACCGTGTCCCTCGCGGCATCTTGTGGGAGGTGCTCTGGGAGTATGGGGTCTGTGGCCCTCTGCTGTGGGCTGTTAGGTCCCTGTATGACCAGAGCAGGAGTCTGGTTCGCATTGCCGGCAGTAAGTCAGACCTGTTCCCAGTGCATGTTGGACTCCGGCAGGGCTGCCCTTTGTCACCGGTTCTGTTCATAATTTTTATGGACAGAATTTCTAGGCGCAGCGAGGGACCGGAGGGGATCTGGTTCGGGAACCATAGGATTTCATCTCTGCTTTTTGCGGATGATGTTGTCCTGTTGGCTTCATCGAGCCGGGACCTCCAGTGTGCACTGGGACGGTTTGCAGCCGAGTGTGAAGCGGCTGGGATGAGAATCAGCACCTCCAAGTCTGAGGCCATGGTTCTCGACCGGAAAAAGGTAGTTTGTCCTCTCTGGGTGGGAGGAGAGCTCCTGCCCCAAGTGGAGGAGTTTGTGTATCTCGGGGTCTCGTTCACGAGTGAGGGAAAAATGGAGCGGGAGATTGACAGACGGATCGGTGCAGCTTCCGCAGTAATGCGGTCGCTGTACCGGTCTGTTGTGGTGAAGAAGGAGCTGAGCCGGAAGGCGAAGCTCTCGATTTACCGGTCAATCTACGTTCCTACCCTCACCTATGGTCATGAGCTTTGGGTAGTGACCGAAAGAATGAGATCGCGAATACAGGCGGCTGAAATGAGTTTCCTTCGAAGGGTGGCTGGGCGCTCCCTTAGAGATAGGGTGAGAAGCTCAGTCACCCGAGAGGAGCTCGGAGTAGAGCCGCTGCTCCTCCACATCGAGAGGAGCCAGCTGAGGTGGCTCGGGCATCTGGTTCGGATGCCTCCTGGACGCCTCCCTGGGGAGGTGTTCCGGGCATGTCCCACTGGGAGGAGGCCCCGGGGAAGACCCAGGACGCGGTGGAGAGACTATGTCTCTCGGCTGGCCTGGGAACGCCTCGGGATTCCCCCAGAGGAGCTGGAGGAAGTGTCTGGTGAGAGGGAAGTCTGGGTGTCCCTGCTTAGACTGCTGCCCCCGCGACCCGGCCCCGGATAAGCGGTGGAAGATGGATGGATGGATGGAGCATAGGCGTCGCTACCATTATATCAGAGGGGGACGTGTCCCCCCCACATTTTAAAACGGCCTGTTTGGACCCCCCCACATTTAGTGAGTAGGAAACTCCACCTAACGCGGTTTCGATTGTGACTGTTTGTCACATGGCCCCAGGTGACGTTAGGTTGATGTTAAATAAACTTTGAAAAGTTGGGAGGAAGCTGCTGTTTACTTTCAGTTACAGTAGACGGTTTTATTTGTCTGATGACATGTTGTTGCCTTTTCTGCTCCCTCCCCACACACAATGGACATGAGGAGATTCTAACAAAGACACGGAGAGTTAGAGTTGTTTTCAGCATTAACCCATATTGTAATGAGGCAGAGTCGCTTCTGTTAGCCTGCTAGCTTCAACCTCGCCTAGCCAGTGCACATAGCCACCTGCTCCCATTCTTATCAGCAAGAATAAAACACATGTGATGGACCGTCAGGACACAGTGGAGCATTATATGAACAGGGAAACACTGATGTAGCAGATGAGGCAGGGCGTCATTATAAACACATCCACAACGTTTGTTGTGAATTGAGCAGTTTTATAAGCAAATAAAGATAAAGACTTTTTGTAAGTTAGTATTTTTAGTGTTTCAGTATTATCTGCATTAAGCAGAGTTTGGTTCATGGTCCAACACCTTTTTGAAACTCAGATGAAGAGAACTGTGTTAAATCAACATGCTGATGTTATTTCATTGATGATAAAGCTCACTTATATTGGTTGTTAATTAAAAAGTAAAGCACAGTCTCTCCATCACTTGATATTTGGGGTTGGTACTGAGAGTGAGTCAGAGGCAGGGCCATCATGTAGGGCCAGTGGAGGAAGTTTTATTGCTGAGGTGAGTGATAACAGGAAAACTCAATCAGGTGGACATGAGGGAGATTTGCCAGTGTTTTGTCTCTGTAAATGAGAGAAGGCCTCAGATATGGAGGCTGTTAGTGTAGTAGCACCAGTATGTTTGACAAAACTGTTGTTTCACTTGGAATTAGTTTCTGTTTGTCTGTTTGTTTTTGTTGAATCTGTCTCTGAAATAGTCATTAAGTGTTTACTTCTGTAGGTAAAATAGTTTAACAACCTGTTAAAATCCACAGGAAATCGCAACTACTTCATATTATTATATTTCATAATATACTGATGTACTTTTTTTTCACCACCCACCCACAGAAGGTGTCCCCCCCACATTTTAATGCTTCCTACGCCACTGTTCAAAAGTCTGTTTGGAAAGAACAGAACCTTAGAGGGAACAAGAAGCATCACAGTGCTGTGGAAGAACATAGAGAGTCTGGATGCAGTCAGGTAGTGTGAACTGTTCACCCAAGTCATCTGCAAACACATGTTGCCAACAACCAATTATAAGTAGACACAACACAGGTTTACCAGGTCAGGTCATCACTATCACCATAGTGAGAGTTTGCTGTGTTGAATTGGCTTTCCCTCACAACATTTTAATCTTAAGTGGGACCAACATTCCTGCAAGTAGCTTCTTCAGTTCTGCGGTGACAATGTTGTTCCTCAGCCAGTAACTTGCAGAACAGAAAGTCTTCCAAAATATCTCCTTTCCAGGGATAGCACACCAAAACTATGAACTGAGCAGCACTGGAGATGCTCTGCTCTGACGATTCATCCAACTGAAAGGAAAATTGCTTACATGATTGCAGTCTATCCAGCAGCTGTGACTGAATGTGGTAGAAAGATGATGTCTGAAGCCACCACCTCTGTTAAGGGAAGGTTTTTCCAGCTTAACATACATGGCTTCCTTGACTTCCTCTCTGTCTAAAATGTGAACACTGTTGTCCTCAAAGGAGTGTCCTTTGTCTCTGAGGTGGAGGTGAACAGCTGAGTCTTGTCCTGAGGAGGTGGCTCTCCTGTGCTGAGCCATTCTTCTGTGGAGTGGTTGTTTAGTATCTCCAATGTACAGATCAGAGCATTCCTCACTGCACTGGACTGCATATATCACATTGCTGTGTTTCTCCCTGGGATTTTCATCCTTTGGCTGTACCAGTTTCTGTCTCAGGGTTGTCCTCCAGTGGAGACTGCAACCTTAACACAGCGCCTTGGACCGCTCGGCTATCCTGACATAAAAAGCCCACTGTCAACAACAAATGTGAAACAGCTCCAGAATATACACTGAATAAGCTGTAGCGTTCCAGAATAGACATCTGTATTTCAGAATAATAGGCAGAATTCCAGAATAACATTCAGTAATCTGGAACAGAAGTCAGCAAGACAGCATTCTGGAATGAAAAGCATTCCAGAATTTTTGGAATGAAAAGCATTCAGGAATGAAAGAAAGACCTGAACGCAGCGCCTTGGACCGCTCGGCCATCCTGACATGAACAACATGCTGTCCACAACAAATTTAGAACTGCTCCAGGATGAACACTTAATAAACAGTCTGAAATCTTCACTGACACTGATGTGGACAGACTGAGAGTGTCTCTATGCTATTTCAACAAGTCTTGAGCCAGAGGGGAAACTCATGTAATAACTGATGCTGTAACCTCATGGGAATTGATCTGATGGGTGGGAGTCCACTACAATATCCATCCAGCTACACCCTCCCTCTTAAAATACAGGCTGGAGCATCGATCTCGCATGCTAAGCGAGCGCTCTACCATTTGAGCTAATCCCCCTGGTATAAAGGTACAATCGCAAGACAATCAGGATGGAGGATCAGCAAAGAGGTGGAGAAATGTAACCTCCGGGATATAGACTATACCTGGAGAATAAAAGAGAAAAGGAGCATGCCACACATGCTCTAAAGAGGAAGGCAGCAGAGGAGGAGCTGTTGGACCTCAGAACCCAGTGTGAGGTACTACGCAGTGTAGTTGAGTCGCTTCAAAATGACCCAGACATGTTGTCCGTATCTGCATCAACCAATAAATACCATATTTCTAATAGCTTTGGCCAAAAATATGATGCTGCTGTATTTTACATCTAAACAGTTGTCATTGTGGTGGGAGAGGGACCTGAATGTCTTTAGAGATCAGAGCTGCATTTCCTCTTCTGGGGAGTGGCTGCAGACTGCTGGGTGCTGGAGTTCAGTGTGTCCTGCAGAGGGTCATCAGAGAGGAGGTCAGACTGAATGTGCACAGACATTGAGAAGAGAAGAAAGTGTGCGATCTGTTTATCCTCTGTGTTCAGACAGACTTCTCGACGTCTTACCTGGTCGCTGCTGCAGCATGGACACTTGAAGCAGCCTGTAGATTTCTTTCATGAAGAGATTCTCTGTCTCCAAAAGAAGTCATGGTCTCTGAGCTGCAACACACACCGGCAGGTTCCAGACTTGAATGGTATTCAGATATGTGGATTTCAGACCAAACGCCACATGATTAATAGGAGGTGGAAAAAAGACTTTTTCGCTCATGTATGAATATTTATTGAAATAAAAGTATGTGACAGGTTTAGAGGGACAAAAAATACTTTTGGTGGAGCTGTTAGCAACTTATAAACTGGAATGTGACAGTATAAGGACAGGCCTGAGATCCGTAGCCTGACCTTTGACCTTTACTGCTGATTTTGGAGTAAATGGAACAAACCCATGCATATAATCATGTACATGTAAATACAGATACATAATTATTTGTCATAACAAGCCCCACTTCAGGTTTCTCACACATGCACTGATAGAATGAAAAAAAACCTGATGTAGTTTTTGACATGTTGAAGTCAAACTGCTTGGTGTTGTACTGCCTAGCTGTATGATTACAATGGTCCCACGTTTAAATATGTCCAGTGCCAAATTTAGTCTCTGCTAGGGAGTGCATTTATAAGGGGAGATGCATACAGTGGCGTATTGTAGCTGGCTGAATGTCCAGCCTTGCACATACAACAAGACAAACCTTAATGGCCTCTTGGTATGAAAAATGCTATATAAATGTATATTTAAATGATGGAGTCTAGTAAATGTGGCCTAATTGAGAATAGCAATCTGTCAAAATGTGTGCCAAATTAAATTACATTAAATTAAATGACAACTATGATGTGTTCTAGCACTGTATAACCACAAAACTGCAACTTTATTTATAACACACTTTAAAAACAACCTCATTGACCAAAGTGCTACAACATATGAAAGCACAATAGAATAAACTAAAAACTATAAATGAAAGAATAAATTAAAACAAATTAAAAACATGTTAAAATAAAGTACAATAAAACAATAATCACACTGTCATTAACCAAAACTGATTTCATGATGAATTATTTAAAGTCTTGGTTTTCAGTGCTGTGATAGCAGCTACAAATAAAGCAATGTTTGTTTTGATTGATGAGCCATGTGTCATTTTACAATCCCTTGATGAAGAACACTGGGAGGGCATTATAATTCTAGATACGAACATAACAATGTCTAGTGCAACAGCTTCCACACTTTTACTTCAACCATGTCACAGTGTGTCATCATAGGTCCACCTTCATTCTGCAGCAGGGACTCACTAGCTAGCAGGGACACTTACTTTGTAATGATGCCATTACCCATTAGCTGTGTTGTTATGGCAACAGGGCCATAACTTAACAACAACAAAAGCTGGCTAAAATACAGTAATATTGTCACTAAACTGCTTAAATACACTTGTAAGGTACCAAAACGCTAACAGTTCCTCAAGGTGCACATGCAAGAGTTAACAGAAGTGTTAAAGAGTTACTGAGACTTACAGAAAGGTTGGAAGCCACCAACTCTCCATCTTAAAAGTAAACAAATATAATGCATTCAAAAGTCTAATGTTTCCCAGCTGCCACTTTTCACCACTTGTTTACATATCTTATATACACATTCATATTTACATGTTTTTATTTTGTCATGAATATATATAGTGTTAGCAGTGCACTTTCAGAGCTAAGGTACATACAAGATAACTGACTATCAAAGATAATCTCACATTGTCCATGCTGGAAGCTTTGTAGCTGTGCTGGGGTTCAGTCTCTGCTGAGCTCTTGTCTGGATAAACAATCCTTGTAGGACGGGTGAGAAGTTTGATTTCTCACAGAAGTGATGGAGCAAATGTGTAGAGATGTATCTCCGTCAGGTGGAGTTCACTTGCATGTTTTAAAATGATTGGCACTATCTAGTCAGTGTGCTGATGACATCATCAAAGCCTCACATTCCTGTGATGTAATGTTGATTTTTGAATGTTTGAATCATTATTCAATACAAAACTTGTAGGCCTATATTTTATATATATATTTATTATTTATTGCCGTTGCTAGGCAATCGATCTATTGTTCTTCACCCTCTTTAGTTTGATTGCCGTTGCTACGACAGTACTTTTTTTTTTTTTATTATTATTTTCTTCCGTACGTTTGGCTCAGCGTATCTTGGGCATAGTTTGTGCTATTGAAACTGTTCAAATGTCAAAATGTTCAGCTTATTGAGGACATGATGGGTCAATGCCAATATTTAGACAGAGCGTTGTAGATGGACAGGAAAGATAGAAAAGCTTTTATATAGAGAAGAGATTAAAGATCGTCAGACAGGTCACCTGGAAAACAAAAACATAACATAAGGGGAAATTCCTGAAAAGCAAGCATGCACATAGAGATACCTAAAAACACTTTTGGTTGCTTCTGTTGCTATACAGGGAGTCACAGGTGGTACTGAAGGCAAAGGGTCACATATAAATGAAGTCAAAGATTTCTTCTTTTAATATTGCTTTGAATGGCTTTTCTTTCATCACCGTCAGGACTTTTGTGAAAATTACCTGATGTTTTGGGTCATATTTATAAAAGAATATAGACAATTCTGAAAGCTTTACAGACTCTCAAGCAGCACTGTATTTAAACACAATGAATAAAATTAAACAACTACATAACGAGATTTTCCATGTGTATATCGTTATGAATAAAATTCAGACCATCAGTCTTAGAATCTTAACCAAATTCATGGGAAACACTGTCAATAATAATGATAGGAAACTGCATGGTGGGAACTGCAGCACTTCTACTGAGCCAGATCATTTGGTTCATCTCATGAAGAAATGCCGGCTCATTTAGCTCCCATACATTTCTTCATTTTACAACTTGAAGCTTTTATAATGTAGCTATAATTTAGGACCATCTTTGTATTTGTGTGTACACATATCTCTTAAAATATCCAATACATCCTGTCCACTAAAGTATTCAGAAGAAAACAATAACATTTTCTAATATCAATCATTTCTTGTAACCAATGTTTTCCATTGCATAGTGCATTGCATGTGATTAGTTGCACAGCATGCATCTGACATTCAGTCACTGCAAGGAGCACCCATAGTGTATGTCTTAAGAAGAAGTGAAACATATCTGGTCTCAAAATTACTATTTATTCTAACAGTGAAGAAGGAACATTCTGAGTCATAAGAACAGAGGCCTCTGTGGTTGCCCAGCATCAAGCAGGAGTGGGTGTCTTAGAGCGCTCTGGGTGTACTGGGGCTCACGAGAGGTGATTAACGTTGCATGAATCTCTGAGTGAAATGAGTGAATTTCAGTATGGAGCGTGAGCCTTTTTAAATCCAGGGCAGATACAGGTGCAGTGGTCCAGATGTCTGTGGGCCTCCTCTCTGTGTGGGCAGTGGAGGTCTCGAAGCGTCCAGCTTCTCTCTGTACTGCTTCTTGGCTGCTGTGATGGCCTTTCTCAGTCTGTACTTCGCAGCTTTGTACTAAGTCTCACTGCCAGATGTAAATGCAGTGGAGGCAGCACCCAGCATGTGATGCACCTGACTGTTCATTTTATTTTTTAGTTTATGTTTATTTTATTGATGATGATGTTACAATTTAAATGTCTTTCTCACACTGTGCACTGATAGATGAAATGCGTTTATTATCAAATTCAACCACCATTTCTTCAGATAACTGCAGTGAATATGCTTCCCTCAGGAAATGAGATCATTCCTATGAGAGAAATTATTCTTGAGGAGGCAGGGTAACATTGATGTTGCTTTTGTTGCAGCTAAAACCTGAAATATAATCAGATTAAATGTAGAATACATCAATTTACATACTTATTTTCACCTTGACTATGTCCCAATGAAAAAAAAACATCTGCCACATCCACACATGCAAAGACAGTAAAACAAGGCCACATCGGGGCAGCAGCTATATTGAGTAGAGTGCACTTTGTATTGGTGAATTAAACTCTGGAGACCTGATTGATGTTTTTCGCCACTGTTTTGAGTTGGGCTACACATATTTAATAGCAGATGGAAATCCTGCACATAATTTGAGTTCATCCAATGAGCAACTGTACTTGCTGTCCATTATGGCTTCACAGTTACACTACAGTGCAGCTTTCCTTTAGTGGATTTTATTATGTAGTCCTATTTGCTAATGATGCCCTTTACTTTAACAAGGATGCCTGCAATGACGTTATATGGTTGTTGGGGACATTAAACATCATGACCATGGAAAGCTAATGGAAAATCCAAATCTTGCACCATCAACTGTTACTTGTGTCTGTTGTATATGTGGAAGTGTGTCTTGTGGTTGCTGTTTATGTTCTGCACTGCTGGAATAATTCCTTCATTTTTCGGCGGAAAGTTTTCCCGACTAAGACGTAGAGAATTGGGTTGAGAGCATTGTTGAAAATGCCCAAGAAGAAGGAAAAGACTCTGATGAGGCGCAATAATTTAACAAGACACTCATCCTTAGGGGTATATATAAGTAATAAATGTATGACTCTTGCGATTTGGCCTGGCAGCCAGCAGATCATGAACACCAGGAGGACTGCCAGGACCAGAGTGGTGGCCCTGTGCTCCATTTTCTGAGTGTTTGAGCTCTCTGTTACCCTGTTCCTCAAAACATGAAGAATGTTGACAGTGCAGAAGGACATAATACAAAGGGGGAGGAAGAAGGTGAATGTTGAATACAGAACACTAAACAGCACATCATGACTTCTACTTGGATAAACACTATTACATTCAGTAACATTATTCTCAGGATCACGTACTGCTTTAAAGTAAACGATAGCATCAACATTCAGAAGAAAACCCAGAGTCCACACCAGAACACATCCCAGTTTGGCACAAATTGGCCTGCGCAGTCTTTCATGGGACAGCGGGTGCACCAGTGCCAAATAACGATCTATGCTAACCAGAACAAGGAAGCCACAGCTGCAGGAGGTGTTCATGTAGATGATAGTTGATATCAGTTTGCATATGGCAGAACTCATGTAATCGTTTGCTAAAACTAGAACGTCAAAGGGGAAACAGCACATCAGAAGAAAGTCAGCAGCAGCCAGGTTGCTTAAGTAGATCTCAGGCGCAGTGCAGGCCTTCTTGTGGAGGCAGAAAACCACCAACACAAACAGATTGAGGATGATTCCCAGCACACTGATGGGAAGGAAGGACACCTCCATCATTGTGAGGTAAAAAAATATGTCACCATAACACTGTGTTTCATTCTGATATGTAGTCTGGTTGCTCAGGTTGGCAGACATGCTGTGAAGACACAGAGGAAGCAAACTTAGCAAACAAAGCAGACAGCTTTCATTGTTGGTAACACAAGAGTACTCTACCGTATTTTCACAGCTATAAGGCGCACCTAAAAGTCTAAAACTTTCTCAAAAGTCGGCCGTGCGCCTTATAATCCGGTGCGCCTTATGTATGGGTTGAGTACCAGACACAGGGACGTGATACATAAACTACGTATGCTGGCAGCAATTCACCAATCAGCTGAACGCTACAGCACAGGCGCAGCAACTTCCAGCAGATTACAAAGAAAAGCTGGCCAGCTTCCACGTCTACTGCAGAGACAACATTGCCAGCAAAAACATCCAGCCCAGCCTCATCACCAGCACGGATGAGGTCCCCCTCACTTTCGACATCCCCGTGAACCAAACTGTGGAGAGAACGGGGACCAGCACGGTATCAATACGGACCACGGGGCACGAGAAGTCAGCGTTCGATGTTGTTGTCGGTTGCCATGGTAACGGACAAAAACTTTTGCCTACGGTCATTTTTAAGAGGAAGACACTGCCAAAAGAAACATTTCCAGCCGGAGTCAGGACGAGGGGAAAATGAGAGTGGCTCAGGGAGGTTTATGTAAAGAGACCGGATGGTTTTTTTCACGCATCACCCTCGCTGCTGATCTGCGACTCCGCGTGCGCCCGTCTCACCGCCGGTGTAAAAAACCTGGCAAAGCAGATGAATTTGGAGCTTGCCGTAATCCCGGGAGGGTTAACAAAGAACTCCAACCGCTGGACATCGGCGTAAACAGGGTGTTCAAAGTAAAGATGCGAGCAGCGTAGGAGCGATGGATGGCAGACAGCGAGCACAGCTTTACTGGGAGGCAGCGCCGGGCAAGTTATGCCAGCGTATGTGAATGGATTGTGGATGCGTGGACTTATGTTTCTGCAGTGACTGTTGCCCGAGCTTTTGTGAAAGCCGGCATAATTTCTGAACAATAATAATAATAATTTCTGAACAGCCAGCCGGCAACGTGTGTGGCTGTGACTCTGACAGCGATGAGAGCTGGCAGGTTTGAACTCGCACATATAGAGATGTGAGCGGCTTGCGGAGGACGCGGAGCGGTTTCCTGGGTTTTCACTTCTGTAACTCTCTGTTACAGAAGTGGGCCGAGGGTCCGAGCGTACGTCACTGCAGCTCAGAGCACAACAAGAAAAACACCACACAGGTGCGGCATGTGAAACAGAAAATTGTACATACACATTTCAAATTGTTATGCAGAATAACGTGTGAGTAACAAACCAATCAGCTGCATCTGTATTATGTAGTTATTGCGAGCTACAGCGCTATATGCAGCGAATAATCAAACTATATACAAAGTCGTTCCTTCACAACAATAAAGGTCGACTTAATAATAACTTATAATGCGGTGCGCCTTATGGTCGCGAAAATACGGTAGTTTTATACGGTAGTTTAAATACGGTAGTTTTCACAGGAGGTGTTACATGTCGGTGTTACAGTTACATGTTAATGGTCATAACAGTTGTTACGGCCCCAGGCCTTTGAATTGTTCTGAGGGTTTGGTTTGGTTTTCACCCCCCTGTGTTTTGTGGACCCTCCCCCTTACCTCGGCATTGTGACGACGATTTAATTATTCACTGCATGAATACCATGAATACCACCTGCTTCTTGTCCCGGTGCCTGGTTTTTTGTGTTTACCCTGGGCTACTGCAGACTCACTGGGCACTGTCACTCTTCTCTCAGCATCTTCACCTATGAAATAATATGTAGATGGAAATACTAATGCCAGGACACAAACAGCATCTTTGTTATGTTAATGTATCAACACAATAAACTACTCCATTCAGCTGTGCCTGGGCTCTCCCTAATTTCGGTCTGGCTTTGCTCCTCAGAAGCTCCAAAAAGCCAGCCATAAAGGAATCCTTTTACAGCACACTTATTATACACATGTACATTATTTAATATATTATTATTTCATTTGATTTATTCAGATATTTATTATTGTTATTTATTATTTACAAACCACTTCTACCTCCAACAACTGTTCATATGTAAACTGTTCTTTGATTCTATTGTATATTTTTATTGGTAGTTTATCCTATTATGTATGTAGCTTCTCTTATCTTTTACTTTCTGTATCTGCCCATTGTGGGACTAATAAAGGTATTCTTAATTCTTAACTTGGATTACACTTTTTAAATAAATGATATATTATGTAAATTCATTTCAGTAGCCACTGCCTATGTATACAATGCATGAATATTAATTTTTTAAATATTAGCCTATTGTTTAGTTTAGTTACTAATTGTGGTAACACAGCACATGTTCAAAGTGACGTGTGTAGCTTAATGGGTCACTTGGAAATGTTTTTTTTAATGTTATTAGATAACATTAAAGTAATCAGTAATCAGACATACAGTCTAGACATTGTTAACATGTAAATGACTGTTCTAGTTAGAAAAGGCAGATGGAATATATACAAAGGTATACAGAGGCCCTTTTCCAGCAGCCATCACTCACTGTGCTCTAATGCTACATTGTGTTAGCTAATCGTGTTAAAAAGGCTAATTGATGATTAGAAAACTCCTGTGAAACTATTGTTAGCACAGCTGAACTGTTATCTGATCAGAGAAGCTGTAGAACTGGCCTGGTGACCCCACACCTTGGAACGGTAGTGTATGTATGCTAGTTTTTAACTAAATGATCAATTGGGCCTACCGATATATGTCCCTTACCCTTCGCCTCTTCTGTCTGTCTTCTTGAAAATATGTCAGTGAGCTTTGCACATTTGGCAGCATCCTCAATCAATGCCTTTTTCTTCTTTAACCTGGTCTTTCCATTTTTACCCACTTCTCCGCCCGTTTGGACTTTTGGTTAAATAAAGATAAGATAAGATAAGATAAGATAAGATAAGATAAGATAAGATAGATATAAGATAAAACACATCCCAGTAAAGCTCATCAATACCTTGTAGGTGAGGGAGTCATTCCTGCTGATGAAGGATAAACTGTCAATCACCCAGCTGCTCTCTTCCAGGAGCTTCAGCATCTGATGTAGAAAACAAACTGATGTTAATGTGATGTCAGACAAAGGACTTTGTAACCACGCCCACTGTTGCCCCTCTTCTTGTTGCATCATGTGCAGAAATCAATGTTTTACCCTCAAGCCAAGAATACATTTGTTCATCAGGATGTGGGAAAGCAAAGCTGTTATAAGTGCACATCTCCATCTTCTACTGCAGTGAAATATGAGGAACTACATCATTAACCATTAACAGCCCAGACAGAGCTCCAGTACATGCTACATGGACATTTCAACAACCAGCATCACCTTTCACTGCAGACCATGTTAGTGAGAGCTGGATACTGACACCACCTGCAGCTGCAGCTCTGGACTCCTCCCAGGATATGTAGACTGTACTTGGGTCATTGACAAATCAAGCTTCTAAAAAGCTATTTTTAAAAAGTATTTTTTTAAATAATGTAATGCATATTTTTGAGTACAGAATGATGTGTTTAAACAAATCTCATTTATTAAATAACCTTTCTAACAGTTTTAACTCATATTTTAACAGCTTTTTTTAACTTCACAAGCAAGAAATGTCAGGTGGCGCAACCAAATATTTATAACTATATATATATATATATATTCCTAATATTTATTTCAAGATAAATCTTTGGCAAGTATCCATTAGGGTGTGTACACTAGGTAACACATTATTATTTGGTAGTTTTGTTTTGTTTATACAATAATTTAAGATTTTTCCCTTTTGTAGGTCAGGTTTTAACTATCGTTAGCATCCAATTTTGCATTTAAGGACAGAAAAAATATTTAAAAAAATACACAAATTCATATATTCAGTAAAATAAGTACACAAATTACATTTAGAAACCATTTGGTCACTTTAAGCTATTATTTATTAGTTTAAATTGGTTGCACCACCTGACAGTTATTAGTTGTACCACCTGACAACAAAGTAATGACATGAAATATGCTGAAAAAATGCATTTCATTTCAAATATTTACATTTACGTTTTAGTAAATAGTCTCTATTTACATTTTTTTAAGTAAAACAAATCTTTTTTTTCAAGAATGTGAGTAGTAAACATCTCATCAAAACCACTTAATACAACATTACGTTTGATACAACCCTATACTAAATGATAACTAGAAAAGGGCATTTCCTGAAGAAAATGCAAGTTTGATTGCTGCAGCTGAAGCATGGCTTTGAATGCTGATGTGAAGGATTGCTCTGAATTGCTGGGGAATCAGAGCAATTCAGAGCTTTGTATGCCTCTGTGTGTCAGCCTGTCACCATGGTAACAGCAGAGGAGTGGAAAAACCACTCCATTACAAGTTTGATAGAGCAGCATCTAATGAGCGTTTCAAGACTAAAATGGAGTCTTTAGCTTGAAATTTGGAAGGAGGAGATACATTTGGCAGGTGACCCTCATTGAAGGGCTCTAGCAGCAATCAAACTAACACTAAAGTGATGTTTTAACAAAATTCAAACATTTTCAAATATGGAGTAATATTTGTACAGACCAAAAAAATAAATAAATCGTGGCCATATAAATGTGTGCACGAAATACTAATTCATGGCCACTTAGTATTTCGTGGGAATTAATTAGTATTTCGTGGAAATTAATTAGTATTTCGTGCGCACATTATACATATTTCGTGGCCTACAAATTATTTATTTTTTTACCATGTCATCAGAGGGGCTCCGTACAGACCTTCTCAGGTCTGTGTAACAAAGAATTCCCAGTCTGAAAGCATTAGCCATGTGTGCCATGAATTGAGAGGCTCTGGTTCTGATATCACTCTGAGAACTTCAGCTGAGTAGAAAAAAATGACGTCAGCGTGGTGGGGCCAAGTGAAAGCATTTTTTTCCTCCCAGTTACTTTATGCAGCTCACCTGAATCTCTTCACCAACTACTTGAAGAACTTGCCCTACAAAGCGGCATCTAAAATGTACATATTAGTATGTAAAAATGTGTAATATCTTTAACTTAAAACTAGTAAACATTTTAGACATGTCACGGATATATCTAGAGCTTTTAATAACATTATATAGCGACATTCCTTGCAGTCGTGCCACCTGACTAACTGGTTGCACCACCTGATTTTGGCAACTTATCTTAAAATAAATAGGGTTCTGTTTGGATGCTAGCATTAGTGTCTACCCATGTCATCATATTCATATAGATCAATTTTTATAAATAGTGTTTTATGATAAAATGTATTTTTCTAGTTTTCCAATGGTTGTACCACCTGACATAGAAAGTGAGAGCTACAAACCTTTTAGCTTAATCCCAAGGGTCCCTTGGGGTCCTCTGGCTGATACAACATCCTGTTTACGGTTATTGTCTCTTCACTTCAAAATAAAAGCCCATTGTTTATGGTTGTACCACCCTGACATTAAGTAAATGAAAATTGCGGGACAAACGACAGATTCAGACTAATCCCAATCCAGAGCAGTTGTTCCACAGTAACACCTGCAGGAGGACGTCATCACCCAGTATGTGACCTGCACTGTGAGCTGTAAGGTCTTATACAGACAGGTGTGTGTCTGTCCTCATCAAGTCCAATCAGTATCATCAAAGACAGCTGGACTCAGATGAAGGTGTAGAACCATCTGAAGGACGATCAGAAGAAATGGACGCACCTGAGTTCAATATATGAGAGTCACAGCAAAGGCTCTGATACTTAGGACCATGTCATATTTCACTTTGTCTTTTTAATACATCTGCAATCATGTCAACAACTCTGTGTGTTTCTGTCAGTATGGGGAGCTGTGTGGACATTAATGAGGAAAAATGAACTTCAATGATTTTAGCAAATGGCTGCAATATAACAAAGTGAAACATTTAAGGGGGTCTGAATACTTCCTGCACCCACTGTACACATAACAAATGAATTTGACTGAAACAGCAGCTCTGTGTGTAATATAAATATACAAACTAATGTGATTTGATCAGAACATTTTAAAAGACAGTGATGATCTGTTCTTATTGTCTAAACAGGAACAGTTGAAGCACAGCTTGCAGCCCCTGTATCTCAGGCTTCTCAGCTTCTCTTCAGATGTTTGGACGTTTCTGCTGGAACCTCTCATTTAATGACTCACATTTACAACTTTTGACTTTATGTGGAGGAGGGATTGATTTTGGAATGAGGAGGCTGCAGCCTGCAATTCCACCACTAGATGTCAGCATTGCACAGCATTGGTGGTTCAGTTCAGATTGAGAGAATGCAAAGAGTGTGCAAAGCTGTCATCAAAGCAAAAGCTGGCTGCTTGGAAGAATGTCAAACATCAAACATATTCTGCTTGGTTTAACACTGTTTGTTCACTACATCATTCCACATGTGTTCCTTCATAGCTCTGATGTCTTCAGGATGAATCTACTATCTAATGTAGAAAGTCATAAAAACAAAGACAAACCACTGAGTGACTTTTGACTGGTACATTTAAAATGTCATATGTCCTAACCAGCAGGGGGAGCACTGATCATAAACTCTCTGTCTCACATGTTATTGTCATGTGTTTTTATGGAAGATGATGCTGACTGTTGTTTTCTTGCTTCTCTCTGTAAACAGCTTGTAAACAGCAGCTTCCCTGAGGGGAAACTCAGCTAATAAATGATGCTGTAACCTCTGGGACTTGATCTGCTGGGTGGGAGTCCACTACATTATCCATC
This sequence comes from Parambassis ranga, assembly GCF_900634625.1. Lineage (NCBI taxonomy): Eukaryota > Metazoa > Chordata > Actinopteri > Ambassidae > Parambassis > Parambassis ranga. The sequence goes on along the minus strand of NW_021144800.1, from coordinate 1,010,825 downwards.
CATCCTCATCCATCCAGCTACACCCTCCCTCTTAAAATGCAGGCTGGAGGATGCGGGCATCGATCCTGCTACCTCTCGCTTGCGCTTACTGCATCGCGCTAGTCGAGCCAAAGTAAGCCCAAAGTAAGCCCACATTAGCCAATCACGTTCCTTTCCCTGGGCTTACTTTTGACCAACCAATCGCGTTCCTTCACTGTGGCTTACTTTTGACCCTTCCTCGTGAAAACGGTAAGATGAAGTTTACTTCACCTTATTTAATTTACTATAAATCGGCCATTGTCTGTTCAGATACAGTCTGTATCTTAAGAAAACAAAACAGGCCGACATAGCGATATAGCGATTGGACATTATATAGCACACATTTTCTTCGACGTACCCGTCAACCTGTAAATACCGACCAAAAATGTCACTACCATTGGTCGCTATCGCTATCATGGCCACCCGCTAACAGGCTATACGTGAAATTGATTCTCTGTAAACTGGTAGATATTGCTCTATTGTTCGTTTTATACCTTGTAATGGTGTAAACCGCTTTTTAAGTAGCCTACATTTAGGCTAATCCAGGAGGTCATTCACTATATCTATAAACTATAAACGTAGGATATTGATCAGTTCAGAAATTCGAGTTTTAACATTAATATAGTAAAGTTAAGGAATTCAGACATTGGGGTTTTCAAAATACATCAGAATAAATCAAAATAGAATACTTTTTACTCTCATAACTATATGTTATGTTATGTTATGTTATGTTATGTTATGTTATGTTATGTTATGTTATGTTATGTTATGTTATGTTATGATGTTAAAATGGTTTGTTTTCAGGTGGGTGTTTTATTACAATCCCTCCCCTTTAACAACTTACCTCTACAAGTATTTAAATAAAGGTACAATACAATAGCTCAATGAAAATAACATGGTTTTGCTTTGTAGGAGACACAGTAGTACACATTATCATAGTAATGTGTTTTAAGATTAAGAATTACTTTATCAATCCCTGTGGGGAAATGAAGTAGCTTGTTAAATGATCACACTCTAAAAGTACAGGTATCTTTCAGCGGTAATAGTGTTGTTCTGATTTTCATTTCAGAAAATGTATGCTTATCCGGTTTTTAAGCGGCAGTCGGCTACATCACAGCGTCTCCTCATGGCGCCATCAGAGGAGGCAATGCGAACGCAAAATGTGGAATCTGGAAGGGCCAAACCTGAAGAGGAAGTGCTGGCGGAGGCCAGAACTTTTGTGAGTGTAAACGGTGGAGACCCCAGTGACCAGTTTTTGGTGCTTGCTCACTGCAAGCTCCAGTTTGGGAAGTACCAGGGCCAGAGATTTAGATGGCTCCTGGAAAACTCTCTGGGGTATGCATTGTATTTGATGGACAGCATATCTAAAGAGACGGTGCAGGCAAACCCCCTGTCACAAAATAAGCAGCTGTTCATCCAGTACACATCTCTTATTAGAGAGATGGCAGAGGAACTGGAGAAGTTTAAAAGAAAGCAGCAATTGCAAGCAGAAGCCCGGGAAACTGGAGACCAGGGATGTTTGATGGTAGAGTTTGGAGACTTCAACGGCCGGTCCATGAAGGACGTCTATGAAGACCAGAGCAAGGAGGCCCAGGCTCTCATCAAGTACATGATCAAGGCAGATGCCAGGCCCAAAACCAACATGGCTATTTTCAAGACATAGGTCTTGAAAAGAAGGGCTTCTGCTGGAGCATGTCAGCCTGCACCTACACCTGCAGCCTCCAGTGCCTCTGCACCTACCCCTGCAGCCTCCAGTGCCTCTGCACCTACACCTGCAGCCTCCAGTGCCCCTGCACCTACACCTGCAGCCTCCAGTGCCTCTGCACCTATCCCTGCAGCCTCCAGTGCCTCTGCACCTACCCCTGCAGCCTCCCACATGTCTGCTCCTTCACCTGCTGCCATCCAAACTGGTGTGTGGAAGACTGGCACTGTGAAAGCACTGTTGGCGCGTGGCAAACATTTGTCTCCTTCACAGCTGGCTAAAAAACTGATGTCACCAGTTAAACCCTGTGAGTGTAACTGTGTAACATGTACTGTATATGTATTCAGTTATCATTATGGCAGACTACACAGACTTATCCACTTGCTGTTTCCAGCCCCAGTACCGCAGTGCACTCTGCCAACATCGTACATTGTTTGTCCTTGTGTCTTGTCAACAATAATAATTTTATTAACCTATTAATAAATGCTAATAACATTTTTTATTTGTGCTGCAGGCACTTCTGTTGCCCCTTCTGGAGCGGGTGACTTTGCTGAAGACGATGATGAGGAGCTGGTATCTGCAGTGTCACAATATGAAGCACAGCAGAATACAGGTGTGGCATACGACACAAATGCAAATATTATGAAAATGTTTAGTGAAAACACACTGTGAAGTATTATTTTTGAGGAATAAAAAATCACTGTTTTTTCAAATATTTTTGTTTACAGTACAGGATTATGTCGCATCAAGCTTCAAGCGGGATGCATTCTTTGAGTGCACCTCTTCAAAACCTTAAGGATATCCAAAGGTGTTGGTGTTTTCATTTGTGAGAAACAATCATTGGATAACATTTTCACTAACATCACTTGCTTTTCTCACTCTCTATCTGTCTAATCCCCTGAACAGGACGGAGGAGATTAATTTTTTTAATGATCACAGTCTGTTTTTCATCACTGCAACTGTGTGCATGCTTCATGTCTGTGGGCATCACTACTTTATACTAAATTCATCACAACTTATTTTCTTTGCTCTATTCCATCTAATCCTTTTCAAATACAGCTCTGGAAAAAATAAGAAACCACAGTGGTCTCTTATTTTTTATGTCTAACTATTAATTAGAATCATAATCTATTAATGCTTGTCCAAATGTATGCTGTGCAGGCAGACTGTGGATCTGCATTTCTCCTTCAAAAGCTCCAGCCATTGCTCATTCAGAGGCCCGTGCTGGTCCGCCTCTAGTGGTAAAAATACCAGACCCTCCACATCATCAGCCACCTACTGAGCTCCCTCGTCACTGGAAGGATCAGCTTCCACTTTTCCAGCAGGAGTGGATCCGTAAGACCCTCTTCAAGGCCAACCTACACACTGGCAAGCCAGAGCTAGTGCCCCAGCTGAAGCTTTGGTGGCATCCTCCTCAGCCCCCTCTCATTCACAGTCAGCTGCCCGCCTCACCTGACCTCTTCTTCTGTCGGCCCCTTTTTTTATGGATGCCGCTGAAGATGTGGCAGTTCCCTCTTGTCTGTGTTCGCCCAGACTGTGGTAAACACAGACTAACAGCAGCAGGACTGTATTGTACTGTGCGCAAGGTCTTAGACATCGACGGGTGGTATGACCTTGCAACAGAGTACTTGGAGTGCAAACGCTGCACAAAAAAGTATCCAGCCTGGTCCGAAGACATCTTAGGACAACTGGATATGGGCCAGTAGTCAGTTTCCCGCTTTATTGACATACAGGTAAGTCATAATTAAGATCAAACATTATTAGGTGCTTTGATTTGTGTTATTGTTTAACCAAAAACTGCATTTGTGTTATTACACTGGTCTTTCATTAGATACTCATGTGACAACCGGGTGGTGAGGATGATGAGGGAGAGGACATTGGGCAACAGTGTGACTCAGCTTCACAAGAAGTTGATGGAGCAACATGGTGAGGCATGGTCGCAGCGTGTACTGCAGTACCTCACTGCCTGTGAGCCATTTGCAAAGTCCTCCCTTGTGCAGCCTCCTGTGTTCCTTGAGCCTCCTCCCTTACCTGCCATACCTAAACCTAAGTGGCTGTTAGCTGTATACGCCAGGGATGTTCTGGGGCGACTGCATGAGGTCAAGGCCAAAATTACATCTGTCTTTGGGTCTGTGCTCAAGATTGACTCCACAAAAAAGGTATCACAGCATTTTACCTATACAGAATGTTGGCCAGATATAAATATGTTTGCGTGCATAATGAACACTCTGTTTGACCTTTTCCAAATAGGTCACAAAGAAACTTGCTGGGGCTGCTTCAGGGACAGCTGCTTGGTGCACAAATGTGGGAAATGAGCACGGCCAAGTCCTTGTCTCTGTGCTCACAGCTGCCGAGGGACATGGATTGGATGCCATGGCAGCTGGCCTGATGAAGCGCTATCGGGAGGCAGGACAGATGCCCCCAAAAGTGATGTATGTGGACAGAGACTGCTGCAGTCAGCATGGCCAGTCTCGTGTTAAGGCCATGTTTTCAGAGTGGGATGACCTCGAAGTGCGCCTTGACATCTGGCATTTTATGCGGCGATTTGCTGCAGGTGTCACAACAGAGGCTCATCCACTCTATGGAGTCTTCATGGCACGTCTGTCCACGTGCATCTTTGAATGGGATCCAGAGGATGTCGCTGCTCTTCGCCGTGCAAAGGAGGGGGAGCTAGCAGCAAAGAAGACCGGCCACCTCTCAGAAAAGGCACTCAGTGCTCGCATTACCCGGAGGGAGTTGGCACTGCACTGCCGCAGGAGGACCAGAGGGATGGAGGAGACCACCAGCCTGATTGGATCACTGATTGATCGCTTTGACAGTGTGGATGGGAAGGACACTCTGGGAGTTCCTCTACTGGACCATGATCGGATCCAGCAAATATGGAAAGAACAGCAGAAACATGTACTGTGTATCCAAGACCCAGAGAACTTCCCACTCTACATTAAGAAGGGGACACTGAAGAAAGGTGGTTTGGAGCTGTGCTGCTACAGGTGTGCCCGTGGCTCTACCTCCCTGGAGTCTTTCCACCTCCACTTGAACCGCTTCATCCCAGGTATCCCATATGGATTACAGTGTCTCTTTAAGTATTATAAGCACTGTAACTGTTTCCATTACTTTAAAGTAATGTCACATTCTACAGTAATATTACAGTCCTTTTCTGATGTCAGAACAGATCTTATCTCACAAGAAACTAATTTAATTACTTTTCCTCATTAATTCTGGTTATAATGATGATTTTTCATGTATTTACATAACTCTATTGCATGTAACCTCATAGTACCTCAAATGTAGCACATATCTTGCGCGTGTGTGACCCTTTTTTTCTATTTTATTTAACCTTTAGGAACCAGTGCCAGTGATGCACATTTTCAGGCCTATCTCCTTGAAGGCTTGATGCGATGGAATGAAGATCGGATGGAAGAGGCTGTAAAAGGAGCCTCTTCCATCCGATCATATGGCAGTGCCCTGCGAGAGGCTGTGGACCAGCTCAGCCGAGTTGTGTTTGGGAAGCCCTGGGATGAGCGCTACCGCCCTCCTGGAGTATACACAGGCAAGAAATACTCATTTAACACTAATATAAATCATTTATTCATCAATCCACATTTTTGTATTTTGAAACATTATCTGTATAACCTTTTATGTTCTGGACAAAATATTAAGAACACTTTCTTTTTTGTTTTTTTCTTGTAGGTGAATTGCTGGGGGTGGAGTATCTGTACAGCCAGACAGGCAAAACATTGACTCCAGTGCTCCAGAACCCTGAAGAGGAGGACAGGTTGGTGGAGCAAATAAATGACGAGGACCTGCAAGATGAGGGATTTCAGGAGGAGATCATGGAGGACATCACAGTGTCAGTGCTCTGTGAGGATGACCCCTGCCATGATCTTCAAAAGAGCCCCCCATCTTTGACAACCAGTCCTCAGGCCTCTGCTCCACCCCACCCATCCACGTCCAGTAATGGAGAAGGACAGCATCCTGCAAATGATGTATTTTCAGGTTTCAACGGCGGCAGAAGAGTCAGGAATTGAGTGTCCTTAATCAGGGACCGGCTCCATCTGCCTCAATTCCTGTGGCTCAAACCCGGCTTACTGCTCTGAGGGAACCACTGGATGAAGCACCAGTCATATCAGGCCCAAGACACACATTGGTACTTCCACCAAATCAGGAAGGACAGGCTCCTCCTCTGCGGCCTGGTCACCGGCGCATCAGGGAGCGCCCCATCACACCTGCGCCCACAGTACCTGGTCCCACAGCATCAGAAACTGCACAGCCTGTTTCAGCAGCTGGGTTAGGCACGTTAGTTCTGAACCCAAACATGACTGTGCCAGTGGTGATGGCAGCTTCTGGTACTGCAGCATCCGGTGCAGGCACAGCTCCACTTCTTCCTGCGTCTGCTGCTCCTCTTCCTACTGTGTCCCGTTTCACTCAGAGAAACAGGCGGTGGCGGGCTCTGGAGGAGGAGAGTGGAGTCCAAAAAAGGAAGTATGTGAGAAGGGTTACCTTCAACACATGCAGCAAATGTGGGCATCCTAAAACAGCAGAGTTTGGCCACAGTAGATATGGTAATGCCACATTTTGCTCGCGTTCATCCAGTGGAATGTCTCTGGATGAGTGGCTGCGCCAGCAAAAACATCCACAGTAAACACTGTACAATGTTTGGCCTGTATATATTGTATATAAGCAATTTTCTTATGTTTAAATCAACAAGCCTGTCTGTCTTTATGCAGTGCTGTTGAATTTTATTGTATAATTGTACATTGTGTAATATTTGACCTAATATTTGACCTGTATATGTTGTATATATTTTCACATGGGTGAATGGGCTGAATAGTATTTTATAGTCCTGTATGCAGTGTGTGTGTGTGTGTATTCACTTGTATTTGTTTTATATTTGTTCTGATAAATCATATAAACATTTAAGATTCACTCTGATCTTTATCAAAGAAGCTCCCACACAAAAACACGTTGACTGCTCATTGTTCATATTATTAAACCATAAACAGGTAAACATCACAAGTCATTGGACGGGGCATATAAACTAAAAAACATCTGTTGATATTGTAATATATTTAAACATATCTAAACTAAGCTAAATCAATCATTAATTATTTTACGCACGTTGTGGGTTTTAAACATTCCAACAACTCTATACATTGTCGCACAGACTACGGGTTCGAGTCCAGCCCATAGCAGATGATTTGTTTCATATTTCACTTAAACTCCTTTATAATGAACAGGAATATTGCCTCAATACCGCTACACGAGACGTTTGTCCGCGCACAGCGGGGCTCCACATTTTTCTCAACTTTTTCCCTTGCGTGCGACAGCGAGAAAATCGGACCCCTTCTTTTGCGCAGCGAGCGCTCTACCATTTGAGCTAATCCCCCTTGTATAAAGGGTCAATCGCAAGTCAATCAGGACTCACTGCACTACATGAAGTGTACTAGTGAAGTATTGGAAGCATCAGACTTTTAATCTGAGGGTCCAGGGTTCGAGTCCCTGTTCAACACTTTGTACTCCCTCTTGCTTGTACTCCCCTTCCCTCTCTGTTAATGTGCTTGGACAGAGCTCTGTGAACAGCCAGCCTCAACCTCTCTGATAATCATCAGAATTAAAAGAAATACATCAGTCTGTGTGGAATGAATGTTTGCATTCTGCACAGACTGATGTATTTCTTTTAATAAAAGAAAAGAAATACATCAGCACCTAAGAAATTCTTTTAATTTCTTAGGTGCTGGTGCACCTAAGAAAAAAAGTTAGGCGCACCAGTGCAACAAGTTAGTCTAGAGCCCTGTGTGTGTTAACATGTTAGCACAGTGGGAGCTGTACTTGTTGGTCTGTTTGGCTGCACTGTGTGAAAGATGTGATTATGGTGTGTTGTGACCTCCCCTGGTCACCCCGGATTGTCAGACTCCGTCTTCTGTAATCAGAACATTGAGTGAAAGACAATACACTTGGTTTATAGTTTCGCCTTTTGCAAAAAGGAGAACACTCAGTGAACACAGGCCTTTCAGTCTGCTTCACTCCCCTCCATAAGTGTTCTGCCCCTCCCTGGATACAGGCTCGTTTTATTCAAAAGTAGAGGTACATTTGCATAATAGATAAACAGTTTTACCATATTGGGAAATGTTACCCTTTTATCCCCACCTACCAATGATTATAATTGGTCTAACATATTTCTGTGGAACACTCTGTATCACTCCTATGTCTGACGATTTATCTTACGTCCGATGCCTTCCAGTGCTTCGGTCTTCATCGCATCAAAAGGGCTCCCGGAATGTCAATATCCTCCCTAACTCTCTGTAAGGGAGTATGTGTGTGTGTGCAGAGAGTCTCCCTTTTTCTCTGAGTGAAAGCATACATAAGAGTACATAAAAAGTAAAAGATCTCTGTATCATGTCAGTGTGTAGTTAACCTTATATAATCCCACAACTCCCCCTTTTGGACTCTACTAGAGTCCAACACCCAAAGAAAACCGTGACAAAGGTTATATGTGTCAAAAATATAAGTAAAAGTTTGTGAGCAGTCAAACAGTAAACATGTTATACATCATAGCATGTGGGGGTATTTTAATCGGTCGGTCTTTCACCGTTCCCGCCCCCAGATACTCCTAACAGCTCAAATATAATGAAAATTGTTCTACAGTAAAAATGTTCAAAATTGTGTTTTTATCAGTTCATGTATGTGTTCCTGTCCGTCTGCCTCATCGTCCAGCGCCCCGCCTGATTCTCTGGTCCTCTCGTCCTCAGGATGTGTTTTCTTTCTTCGGATCCCTGGGGTTAGACTACCCGGGATCCTGGATTCCTGTCAGGGGATTATTCTGCCCCTTTTGTGACAGGATCCGTATCTGAATCAGCCGATTCAGACTTCTGCGCCCTCAGATCAGCGTGGACGTCCTGTAGAGATCATTGAGGCTCCTCTGCAGCTGCGCACTGGCTCCAGTGGAACCAGGTGTCCCCCTTTCCTCTCAGCCGAACTGCGTGTGAGGTGCGTTCCGTCACCTGATAGGGACCTGTCCACCTTGGCTCCGACTTCCTTTTGATGACCCTCAGGAGGACCCACTCGGCTAAATACTAACACCAAAGCTTTAAATTCATTATGGTTTATATTAATATCATACTACATACTCTTTCAGTCTCAGCCGGCCAGCTGGTCCAGGAAACTGTCGACCTGTAAGAAGCTCATAAGGTGTAGATTATATGGCGTTATTACCAGAACATCAATACAATAGATAATACTTGAACCCATATAAATTTGGTCTGTGCACAGATTTTAGCCAATTTTTGTTTTAGGTTTGATTCATCCTTTCCACCTTTCCTTGAGACTGTGGATGATAAACAGTACCAAAAGCATGCTTCAGTCCCAACATAGCCTCCACCTGCTGGAGGTCTTTGTTTTTGAAATGTGTTCCATTGTCAGATCTGATTTTTTCAGGAAAACCATGTCTAGGGATGTAGGTATTAATCAGAAATTTAATGACAGTTTTGCTGTCCTCCCTTTTCGCAGGACAGGCTTCTGGCCATCCTGAGTATGCATCAACACACATCAAAATGTATCTGAATCCCCTCACAGAGTTAATCATGTCAGTGTAGTCAATGATGATTTCTTTGCCCGTCTTGGCCTCTAGTGGGTAGTGTCCTGCTTCTGGTTTGATGGTTGGTCTCGGATTGTATTTATTACACTGATCACATGTTCAAATTACATACTGAGCCATGTCTTACATGTAGGGGTGCCACCAGTGCTCCAGATTTCTTAACATCTGAGCTACCCCCACATGGCCTAGCCCATGTGCTTCTTCCATGGCAGTTTGTCTCAATCCAGGTGGCAGTATGGGTCGTCCATCCGGTCCCCTCCATACGCCTCCTGTGTCAGTGGGGTGAGTGTGAATGTCTCTGAGTTTACATATGCGACTACACTATGTGTTGTGAGTACATACAGCTGGTGTCCCATGACCATGTGTTCAGTTTTCTGAATTAGCTTAGCTATTCCTGCATGTTGTGTGCACTGCGGGTGTCTTTTTTCCATGTTGTCTAAGAGGACACTGATGTACATCAGTATTACTCTCTCTCCCCCTTTTCTCTGGAACTCCTTCTGCAAACTTCCTCTATCTTTCACCATCAACTTTCACAACATCTTTCTGCCAACAACTTATCTACAGCATCCTTCATAAGAATCACTTCTGCCGCTGCAGTCTTAGAGTCATAAGTCTGGTTCAGTATTCCGCCTAAGACCGTCAGCTGTTCTTCTATCGTCTTTAGTGGGCTGTGCGGACCCCACCCGTCGTCAGTCATGTCTCGGTGCACACTTAAGTCCATGTCGTCAGTCATTAAAGTCTTAATCTCGTGCTCACGTAGGAATTACAAAACTATAGTTTAAGTTCAAATTTACAAAACTGCAGTTACAATGTTTCTATGTCCTCTACCAAACTATGTACACATCAGAAGAAAAAACTAATCCAGTTCGTGAGTGAACCTACTTCAACAGACCACTGCTTTACATTAGCACCAGTTAGGTTTCCAGCAGTGCTGCTGCTTCAGCTCACACGTCCCTGGCACTCATCCACATTTCTCATTCATGCATTACCCATAATATGAGCGCTCAGTATGTGTGTGTGTTACAGCTTCACTCTCAGCTGTGTGTCTCAGTAAGGGGTGCTTTTGAACTCACAGGACTTTCCTCTGTTCTTGTAGCCGGTCCGACTACTCACAGTTCATCTGTTCTTGCCGTCTCTCTTTTAGACGGCTCACAGTTATAACAGTGTTCTTCACTGTCTAGATTCAGGCCGACTGAGAAATATGGCACGCTGTGTCCCTAGTACTCAGTCCAGTGGATTTGAGACTAGCCTCTCTTCCACGACACCAGAATCTTATACGTCTGTAATTTGGAAGCCTGCAGACTTACTACAACTTCCGCCTAACTAGTGCGGTCGTTGTTTCAGTTTCCAGTCATTCCAACATTCATACCATGTGTTTGCCTGTTGTTCTTTTCCTCTCTCTTTTTTTAGTGATTTAGGGTTCCTCAAGCCCCGGGACTCAAACCCAGCTTTTCCGGCCTCTCGCCAGAGCACCGGTGGAGTCGCCACACTCAGGATTTTGCAACCCCTTTTTCCTTTTTCCTTTCTCTTATTCTTTATCTTTACTCTTACAAGAATTCTTTAACCTCTTTTTTTTTTTGTTTCAGTCAATGTTCGTATAATTTACAGGCAGATTACTACTAAGGCTCGGGACACATTACACTTTAGAGTAGTCAATGCAGATATAAAAGGTCTCCTCACCTTATTGTTGGCGCGCCACATGTCCTCTGTCTGTTCGTAATCAACCCCTGTGTTCAATTGACGGATCTGAGAAGAATATAATTACCTTCTATCCTGGACGGGCCCCCAAAATGTCGTGATCTTCCCTGGTCACCCCGGATTGTCAGACTCCGTCTTCTGTAATCAGAACATTGAGTGAAAGAAAATACCCTGGGTTTTGTAGTTTCACCTTTTGCAAAAGGGAGAACACCTAGTGACCACAGGCCTCTCAGTCTGCTTCACTCCCGTCCATAAGTGTTCTGCCCCTCCCTTGACACAAGCTCGTTTTATTGAAAAGTGGAGGTACATTTGCATAATAGATAAACAGTTTTTCAAGACCTTCGTTGGTATTCCCATATTGGGACATGTTGCCCTGTTATTCCCACCTACCAATTATAATACTTGGTCTAACTGTTATTTATGACTGTGAAACACTCTCTATCCCCCCTCTGTTGGATGCTTTATCTTACGTCCACCTTCACCATAACAAAAGGGCTCCAGTAATGTAAACATCCTCCCTAACTCTCTGTAAGGGTGTATGTGTGTGTAAAAACTCCCTTTTTCTCTGAGTGTAAGCATATACAATCGAGTACATATGTGCTCTATATCATGTCAGTGCGTAGGTACCCTTATATAATTCCACAGCTGCTAACTAATTAAACAAACTAAACAGCCTTATGTTATTTATGCTAACTGACGGTAACTTCAACGGTAAATAAACAAAGCACAGAGCTCTGAGGAGCTAAAGCAGAGAGAGAACAGCTGGAGGGACACATTTGTAGCTCCAAGTCATGAAGTCAGTGTCCTCCTGTCAGAAACACTATGTGCTGAATGTCACTCTTTTCACACAGAGCCGTTGTTGTTCCGTGACATTGTCATGTTTACATACCTGTTCTGTGTAGCTTGATCTCAGGCTTCAGGAGCAGATCCAGCAGTTTGCGCTGACGGTCCAGCTCTCCCTCGTACTGGACGATAGTTTGTTCAAACACTCCCAATATTTCAGCAGCAGCAGCAGTTAGCCGCTCGCTGATAAAAGCTCTCAGAGACTCAGCAGCAGCCATTCAGATGTAATAAAACACTTACAGCGGAAAACTTCTGTTGAACTTCTGCTGTCGCTGTGCTCGTCTTTCTAGTTCCTCTTCCCCCTCCTTCTCCTTGTTCAGTTCATTTGTTTGATTGCCGTTGCTAGGCAATAAAACACTTGTTATTCACCCTCTTTCATCTTTTTGTTTGATTTCCATTGCTAGGCAACTTGCCATTGCTAGGCAATCAACTCTTGTTATTCACGCTCTTTCTTCTTCTTCTTCTTTGTTTGATTGCCGTTGCTCATCTGTTGCTCATCTGTTGTTCATCTCCCAGAGGACATTCCGGGTCAACTTCACGTTTTTTTCCAAAAATGATAGTTTTTCAAATATTAAGCAATTTCTGTGTCATCTGTCAAATGTATCTCCTCCTAGAAATTTCAAGCTGCAGACTCCATTTTAGTCTTAAAACGCTCATTAGATGCTGCTCTATCAAACTTGTATTCAGAATTTTCTAATTCCGAATCGTTTCCACACGCCAGGCGCAGCCACAGGTTCTGAGCGCTGTGTTTACTTGTTTTTGCTCCTTGCTTTATAGTTTTTTTACAAACCATACATTTTGTATGACTTACAAATGCCAATATTTCCTTCAGACTAGGTTTCTATTTGCTTTATATTTCATTATATTTCCATTTGAATGACTTAGTTGGAATTGTGAAAAGTCTCCTACCCTGAAATGACTGAGCTGTTTCTGAGGTATTGCCGTCTCCTTCCTCCTCTCTGGCGCTTACTGTTTGTAAATGGCAGATTTCAAGCCCAGGAGACTGGTGGGAGTGCATGCAGCCTGTGGGAGTCAAATGAAAAAAACTGGAAGATTGTAAACAAGAAAGGTATATAAGAAATGTGAATAGCTGGTTCATAGAGTGGAGGTTGACCACCATTTTAAATCTGTCCTAAAGTGCATATTGTGCAGAATCAGAAAAACCTCATTAATCCCTGCAGATGCTGCTTTGTTCAGTCACTCAACATCCTAAATTATACTGGATAGTATGAGAGATGGATGGATTTCTCATGGTCACAGTCCTCCCAACATCAACAGACAAGTGCCTCATAATGCACCTGTAAGGGCTACTGCTGTAATAAAAGCAATGACGCAAAAATGTCACATGCATCTTACACACACACATTTCCAAGAATCCGTCTGTATGTTATAATACAATAGGCATATTTTATAAATGCTGTTGCCCAGAACATATACATTGGTTTGTGATTAAACGGTACCCTAGCTTCTATATCGTATGCTCACTCAGACTTGATACGGGGCAGAATCTTGTATTCGTATATGTACTTCCAATATGAGGCGCCGTCACATTTAGGCCTTAGCTAGTTCTGTGTCTGAGTAAACGCTCTTACTTGACACACACATATGCATCAAATACAGCAAGCCATTGCCATCACACAAGGACATCTGGCATTCAGCACACCAGCTGTTTGTACTTTTATAAAATATAAGCGTTGTTGTTTTTCAGTGTTCTCAGGCACTGATGTGACATGAATAAGCATGTTTCTCACAAATGATGGTCTTGTTCCGCCTGCTATTGAGGAAACTGACAGTTAAGGTTGGTCAGATATGGGAGACAAAGCCTTATGTAGCCTTATGCCTTCGACCCTCAGATTGCCTCCTCTGCTGAGGCTTATTAACACAGACCTGTATCCATAGTAGTTCACATGTACAAGTGGCTTGGATGACGTCCCTGAAACTATGACAGGTGGAGAAATAAATTCAACTCTGAAGAAGATAATTGTGTTGTTACAAAGCTTGTTGTCAGTATAGACTTTCAGGTATTTTCAGTCTTATTGTTTCTCACAGAACATGTGTTTACTGCAGATGTATTTATGAGAGAAGTTAAAGGAGTTAGCTCTTTTTTATGCTACTGTAAACTAATATAAGGTTCATTTCATCATAAAAATGCAATTGGGCCACTTTACAGATATTCACACAAACTCAGATAACTTGTCTTCCACCTGATACGTTCTTTTGGTTTCATAAGAGAAGAATATTGAGAAAGAGGTCAGCTGTAGTTCCTCCTCTCAGTTCCATTGCAGTGTATTATTTTGTGTCTGTCTCCTTATTTCATTTCCACTGTGTTTGGGGACTGCCAGGTGAATGCCTGTTTTTTCCATCTCCTGGTGTCGTATGTTACTAACAGTGTTGGGAAGAATACTTTTAATAAGTATTCAGTTACTGAATACAGATTACAGGCCCTACAACTTAACATTGCTCAGTCTAAGTAACATATTCTGAATACTTGGATTACTCACACATTGAGTTGTGTAGCATGTGTATGATCTCTACAAATCTGGATGTATTGAGTTGGACTAGTGCAGGGGTCGGCAACCTTCAGCATTAAAAGAGCCATTTGGGCCGGTTTCCCACTGAATAAAGCACACTCGGAGCCACAAACCCCTAACTACTAATCTACACCTATTTGACTAAATTAAAGGCAAAATTAATCTATATATAGGCCTAATATAGATAGATATAGATAATATTTATCTGAACAAAAAATGCCAGTTTATATGTTATTTTGATTTCAGTGTGCCGTCATAGTACAGTAGTCAACCTGAATATGAAACACGTTAGTTCAGGGTCCGATATAAAAATATGTATTTTCAGAATAACAGCTTGTTAAATTATTTCTTTCACCTGGTTAATGTGAGTTCTGCTCCAGAACTTCACTGCACAGCGTATCGTATCCACTTCAGGGCTGGAAGACGTCGCTTTGATTTTCACGAAGGATTGAGCTCTGATCTGTGAGGCTGGAGCGATGTTTACTTTTAATGTAGTTCATGATGGAAAACACCAGCTCGCTCAAGTATGAGGATCCAAAGATTGACAGGACTCAAAATGCAAACTTTTCCATGTTCATATAAGTGTCGGGAATGTCATTGCATGCAGGCTGTCGAACACCAGTTTGTCCGGTGTCACAGGTGCTGCGCACAGGACGCGACCGTGACGCATATTTTGACAAAATATTAAAAGTTTTATTTTAATCACGACAGCATCTCAATCTCCAAAGAAACAACTATTACTATGAAAAAACTAAGTGAATAAAATAAAATACATTTAAATTAAACGGCCATTATTTATTCATATTATTATTATTTTTTTCCAAAAATGAGCTCGCTGCCTGGGAGCCACAACAGAGGGATGAAAGAGCCTCATGCAGCTCCGGAGCCGCGGGTTGCCGACCCCTGGACTAGTGGCTCAGAAGTGTAGGAGCAGCTCTGGGAATGAGTAAAAGAGAGACAGGGCGATGAAGATTTGCTGAAGTACCATATATATTTAAATGACACACAGTTAACAAACCCAGCAATGGGGGGCCACACGCAGCGAGGGGACAAAAGTTCAAAATAAAGGGGGCTGCAGGAGCCTCCTACCACTCCTCCAACCAGAAGAGATCTGGGCCAGATCCAGACGTTGAGCTGAATCGTATTCTTCGAGCCTAAGCAGAGCTCAATCCTAGCTCGCCATCAACCCTGGCCTGCACACAGCACAGGACCAATTAATGTGCACACAGTCCATCTATCTAATAATAATACAGTACAAATCGTATCATACATAGTTCTAAATTAGAGTTCTCATATCATCAAATATATACATACAAATATAGATATTCTATTATTAGTCAAATTGGGAAAATAAATGTTTGCTATATTATAATATCAATTCTGCTAGTGTAGCAATATCAAACATGATCAAACATTAAAGGTCAGACAGAAATACTTTACAGACCTCTCACATTGATTCAATGTAGCACAGTTAAGGATAGTCAGAGAGACCTGGCTTTTTTCTGGACTCAGTGCAGGAGGTGGGTGACAGGAGGGTCCTGACAAAACTGACTCCCATGATGCACCACTGAGACACAGGAAGTCATTCCTGCCTGTCTCAATCAAACTACTGAACTCTGAACTGGAAGATAAGACAAGATAAGACTTTATTAATCCCGAAGGAAATTCCTGTGCCAGAGGTATCAAGTTACATTAAATGCAGTTAAGTACAGAGTATAAGAGTAGAAGTGTCACTCAGACACTGTACATTCATACTGGTACATTCATGTCCTGCTCTTTACTATGGAAAGGTTTTATACAGTAGTGAATATGTTCTTTAGATACAACTCAGGGATTTAAATGCTATCTAGGTATTTAGATATTTATTATATATTTCAATGTATCTTTAATTTCTAATGTCTGTAACAAAAAAGAATTTCCCCTCGGGGATAAATAAAGTCATTCTGATTCTGATTCTGATTCTGATGCTGGACAATGAGTCCACCCCCTGCAGGACGCCCTGTCAGCTCTGCAGAGCAGCTTCAGTGGCAGACTGCTCCACCCTCGGTGTGTGAAGGAGAGATACAGAAGGTCTTTCCTTCCTGCTGCTGTCAGACTGTATAATAACCACTTCTGATAGGAGCAATATTCACACACCACAGTGTACAACACATTATTTATTTAGTTTCTGATGCACTATGTACAGTTTTCTTACAGACCACTTCTCCCTCCACTCACCTGTGCAATAACTGTTCCTTCGGACAAAACATTAGTGGACAACTTTAAATAGTGTAAGATTTTTTATTTTGGAATATCTAATAGCGTTTCATTTCTATTGGCTAATAAACTTTTGTGGGCGTGGCCATGTGTACTTAATGTACTATAACTGATGCATACTGTAACATATAGCTGCCAAATTTGTAGGCTAGTACTAAGATTTAGTGTACCAAGTTTCATGCGGTTTGGCCACTGGGGGGCGCTATAGTGAAAACATATGTATTACTCAACATAAATCCATCCTGTTTTTCAAATGCTTCTGTGAAATACCTGATATGACTTCAACAGCACAGCTTTCAGGTGTGAAATGGTCGCCTGTAATAGCTGATATCCCAACCCAACACTATAAAGCTTTACAGCCTCTGTACTGCCTCATGCTTTGTGATGTGCCCGTGCTTCTGGTTCTCAGCTACTCAGCGTGCTGCAGCTCTTTTAAAGCTTCATCTGCAGCATGCTGTATGTGCTGCTAGCTGCAGCAAACAGCTCTGCAATCACACTCGCAGTTTCTTCAGGAACTGCCATTCTAGTTAAATTAAGAGATCATCATTTTTAACCACACAAAATTATTGGCTACTGCACCAACAAAAACTCTTATCAAAACACTATGCCAATAACATTCTGACAAAGAATGTTATTGGCATGGTCTATGGGACAAACACACTAGACCGCGTGGGCATTGGAAAAGGCGTCTGACTTCGGATCAGAAGATTGAGGGTTCGAGTCCCTTTGTGGTTGAGGTTTTATACAGGTAGGAAACCAGCCAACTTCTATCTGTGGTTTATCCGCAACTCACTTCCACTGCTACAACCTAGTGGGTCTACTACGCCAGTTTGGAGTCGCCCTCGGAACCTGAGACCTGACTATTTATTTATTTATTCAACATCTGTCCAGTCAGCAGTCTTCCCCATAATTGTGTCTGCTTTGCAGGTGTTTTGAGTTCATCATCTGATCACAGTGTGACATCATTAGTTTATAATATTGAACTTTTCCACAATATTCTCATTTATGGAGATGCACCTGTACATGGTGGCTGATTACGATAACAAACTGAATGAAGTGCTGTGAAAAAGAGTAAAATATACAAACATGAGACAGTGGGGACGTGATTTTGGATTCAATCGCGTCCATGACTCTCAAGCCTGTAAGGCTGCAGAAAGAGCCTTGGCTGAACAAGTCCACTCGTGCGCTCAGACGCGCATCTAGGCAGGCAGAGAGGAGATGGAAAAAGGACAAACCTAAAATTTTGTGGGATCTCCTCCAAAACGATCTCACATCATACCAGCAGGCTGTTAAAGCTGCAAAGACAGAATATTTCTCCGCATTGGTGCCTGCAAATGCTCATAAGCCTCAGGTTCTTTTTAATGTGTTTGATTCTCTGGTGAATCCATGTGATGCTGTCTGTATTGAGCCGTCTCCTACTCTGTGCAAGGCTTTTAATGAATTTTGTATTGGTAAAATTTTAGCATTTAGACACCTGCTCTCTCAGTCTGCCCAGGACCCCTCAGCTCTTCTCCCAGCTCCGCTGTCTTTGACAAATTTGAGCCTGTCTCACTATCTCACCTCACTGAGATTGTTAAAAATTTACGGCCTGCCACTTGCCAATCTGACAGCATTCCATCCCGTCTTTTTAAAGAGGTCTTCTGCACAGTTGACACTTTTAGCTTACAATTTATAAATCTGTGTCTGAGCTCTGGATCTGTTCCATCCTCTTTTAAACATGCCACGGTGCAGCCTCTTTAAAAAAAAGAAAGGCCTAGACCCCTCGGTTTTAACCAATTTCCAAGCTCCCTTTTATCTCAAAGGTTTTAGAGAAAGCTGTTCTTACTCAAATCCAAGAATTTTTAAAAACAGCAAATGTCTGTGAACCGTTTCAATCTGGTTTTAGGCCTCTCCACAGCACTGAAACTACTCTTTTAAAAGTTTTTAATGATCTCTTGCTCACCCGTGACTCTGGCAACTGTGCCATTCTCTTGGCTCGCTTAGAGCACCGTGTTGGCATAAAAGGCACTGCCCTAAAGTGGTTTGAATCGTATCTAACAGACAGATCCTTTTCAGTTCAGATAGGGCAGTTTTCTTCTTCAGTGGCCCCTCTGACCTGCGGGGTGCCCCAGGGGTCGGTTCTGGGCCCGCTGTTGTTCTCTCTCTACATGCTACCCCTGGGGTCCATATTCAGGAAGCACAGCATCCCCTTCCATTGTTTTGCTGACGATGTGCAGGTGTATTTGCCGCTTAGAGTTTCTGCCAAAGATTCCCTCCAATCACTGCTAAACTGCATGAGTGATATTAAGAAATGGATGGACCTAAACTTTCTAAAATTAAACGAAAACAAAACTGAGGTTGTCTTGTATGGTCGCCCCGACCTAGTCCAGGTCCTTGCCAGCTCCCTTGGCCCACTGGTGCCAAACATACAAACTCAAATGATTCAATCTAGGCCACCTGCATTGCTGCATTAATTTCAGATTGCAACCTTTCTCCCAGTTTTTGTCTGATGTCAACAGGTATCAAGTAGAAGCAGACATATGAGCTATGGTATGATGATAATATATGATGATAATATATGATGATAGATATATTAATGCTGAATGAATCTTGAACCCCTTTTTTCTTTCAGATGACAAAGCCAAAGCAAATGCTCACCTGTCCTGTATGTGGTGGGAACTTTTGGTATGTGTCCAGGCACCTCATCAAGGCCCACCACATACTAAACCCACAGGAGCGAAACTTGCTTAATGGCCTGGCCACAGGCCATATATCAATCGGCTGTGTGCAGTGTCCCGTGGCTGGCTGCACACAGCTGGTGAAAGACATAAAAACACACCTTTCCAGGCAGCACATTGACAAGTGTAGACTGCATGAAGCCCTGATACACCGGCTTGTGAGGGCGAAGGTGGTGGAGAAGGTACTGAGATACTTGATTCTATTCTTAGTTGTTTTTTTCATGCCTATTCTGCCATGTATAATCCCCCCCCCGCCCCCGGATAAATAAAGTTGTTTAATTTGATTTGATTTGAAGCTCTCGGCACTGAGGGCGACCAACCCACAACCGCCTATGGTGTCAGAGCTGGACCTGCAGGCCAGGGAGGATGAGGCGGGGACGACCTGCACCAACTGCCGGGAAATGGCAGCCAAAAACCGGGCCCTTCGCGAGAAAGTGGCACAGCTGGAGGTGAGTGAATGGTAACAGTACGGCTTCACTTCTACATAAATTGTACTCACATACAATGCACAAAACTGCAGGGGGCTGGAAAAGTAGGCCCCAAAAATAAACCTACTGCTCCAGCCACTGAGGCAAGTTGTTCCCGAGCAAGAATTTCACTTTCAGCGGCAGGAAAATGCCAGGCTCTGATCTAATGTTTCTTTTACAGACTCAGCCGTCATCTAATGAGGGTGTGGCGGTGCCGGCAGAGGTCGAGGTGGAGGTGCCTGAGTTTCATGATGGTGAGTTCAAGGAATAGGAGCAGGCCAGGAAGCCCAAAGCCGGTGACGACAGGGCAAGCCTGCCGGCATTCCTGGCCCAGCTCATAGTGGAGGACAGGGAGGAAAGGGTGAGTGAGCTCACTGCACAGCTCACAGTGTACATTCAGAAGGTTGAAGCGAAGCACAGGAAAAAAGCGAGGCATCTGGACGTGTGGCGCTATCCAGATGCCTCGCTTCAACCTTGTGCCTGGCCAGCATCTTTAAAGGCCGCAGCAAGGGGTCAGCCCGCCGGCATTTGACATTCCCGAGCTCAATTGGTGAGTAGCAAAAGGCTGTGGCATAAGATAAGAGACATTTACTGCTGCTCTACACATTTTTTTCCTGTGTGTCTTCACAGAGAGCTACATAGAGTCATATTCTATGTTTATATTCTGTCCGGAGGGCACCCCAAAAATGCAGGAAAACTCAGTATCGAAGATGAGCAGAACCAGGGCGTTCTGCTCATTTATGGCCCTGGGCGGGTCCAGCAAGAACACCTGGACGTGGGAGTTTCTGGGCAACCTGGCGCACCTTGCTGCGTGAGCTTGAATTTCTTCTAGTATAAACATAGTACTACTTTTGCAGTGTAACTCCAGCTAAATCAATTTTCTTTTGCTTATATTTTTCACAGTTACCCGGCTGTGGTGCGGAGGATGGCCATGTCGCCAGTGACCGTGGCACTCTACATCGGCCAGGCCACTGGCTTTGTGGAGTGCTTGCGAGACACCCCTCCGCAGCACAGCCGGCTCAAGGCACAGGATGTGGTCGTCCTGTTCAGGTACCTCAAAAAAATGTACAGGGACCTGAACAGGACGATCCTGGGGCACCAGATTGTGAAGGCTCGGAAACAACAGCAGCTGGTGAGCCAGGAGGCGCTCGGGACCTGCATCCGCCTGGCCAGAGACAGGATTCCCTCACTGCTGGGTAATGCTAGACTCCACACACACAATCCCAGCTTCACATACTACACATACTTCATCAGTCTAATCGTATGAACTGAAAGTTAGCCTTACTAATGCATCTCTCTCTCTTCTTTTCACAGACGATGTGGAGAAGGCCGCACCCAACGATCCGGTGACAAGATACCGGTTCTTTGGGTACATGGCCGCCTTCCTGACCTGCATATATGGGCACAGGACCGGGGTCCTCACCCATATGCGGGTCAGGGAGGTGGAAAGGGCAGTGGGGGATTATAGTACGGGCTACCTCGTCAGTGTAAATTCAAGATGCCCGCAAAAGAGTTTACCATGAGTTTAAAGCCTCAGAAAGAACTAATGGTCTGTCTTTGTGTGTCTGCTCTTCTTGCAGGTCCTGGACCACAAAACATGCTGTAAATTCGGCCAGGCCTAGGTTTTTGCCAAATTTCAGTGGTTCAGGCGCTGGCTGAGGCTCCATGGCCGGGCGGTTGCCACAAACTCGTTGTTTTTTAACTCAACGAGTTAAAAGGGGGAGGGGGGAAGCAAAAAACATGACAAAATATTGTCCCTCCAGGCCGAAATGGGCCTGGAGGGACGGCCCACCCTTCTGGATATCCGCAGTGCTGTGGCTACCTACGTAAGTTTCAGATACTCTCCTGGTTTCCCTGAATGCCCTATGATCCATACTGATGTCGCCTTTTGCTTGTCTTTTTTCCACAGAACTTTGAGGACAACAATCTGACCATGAAGGAGGCAGTGTCCTCCTTCATGGGTCATAACATTGATACACAGGAGCGTTTTTACGCCTTACACAAAAACCTCAGCCGGGCAAAGTCCCTCAGGGAGGTATTTGTGCGGCTGTCCGTAAGGCAGGCCTCCATGGAAGAACTAAAAGACGGAGATGACTCCCCATCCACCTCTGGACTGAAGAGGGCCAGGGAGTCATCTCCTGAGGCAGAGGAGCGCCCAGCCAAGGTAACTCACTTGTGTGCAGTTGATGGAACATGCTGCAAGCCAATAAATGTTAGCATGTCAGTTAGCATGCCAATTTGACGGACCACCATTGTAGAAGTGACCCTAATCTGATGATGAACTGGCTTACCCTCAGGACAGCTAGGGACAGTAAGGGAATGTCCCCAGACCCGCCATCTGATCAGGGACACTTGCCTGTAATGTGCTGTGAAATGTGAAAATGAGTAAAATATAAAAACATGAGACAGTGGGGACCTTGAGTGGCTCCTTCAGCCACAGACATTGGGTTGCAAAAGTCCGAACAAGAGCCTGTTGACAGAAATCAAAACTCTAAAGGAGAAGGTTGCCATGTTAGAAAACAAACGAGACTTTCTGCAGAAAACCATGACCATGACATCCACTGGTAGGTCATCGGTTCTTTGAACTCAAACATTTGAACTAGTGCCGTCACATGATTTAAAATATTAATCACATTAATCACTGCGTTGCTGTATAATTATTGTGATTAAATATCATTCATTTTTAACCTATACTCATTGGATGAACTCAATTAAATTGAGTTTTTCCATCCAATAAATACTGGTAGCCCCAACTCAAAACAAGTACGTTAATGCAATATAATGCAATATAAACCCTTACATCAAGAAATGCATGGTTATATATTGTTATATGGGACCTAAGTGGAAAATACCATTTTAAACTGCTGCTACACAAAAACCAATAATCCATCGAACTCAATATTTTGGCTAATCTTTGACATATCCATGACAGATATAAATATAATGCCTCAGCCACCTAACTTTTGTTTTGTGGAAAATAACTCATTTTTTGTGTATCTTCATAAAAAATTACTGTGACATCAAGTAATCAAACTGGCATTTAAAGGGTTAAATTCCTCACAATGATTTAATGTTTGGTAGTTTTGAGCAGGGCTGAAGTTGTTTAACATATTTATGCAGGAAAAAAAAGTAAGAAAAAATATTATTTTTTATAGCAGTTTTTTGGAAGTGGACGTTTTTGTCCCCTAATGACACAAAAGGGTAGTGAATTAAAGTGACGCCTGAGGGTTAAAGACCATGAATGCATCTGTATTAAACATGCTTACATGTGCAGGGCATGTGGGGAGACCAGCTCTTGAGCTGAAGGTGATGGATGGGTGTTCATCTGTAAGACTGGAAAATGGAGGGACATCCTGGACATCACTGGGTGGACTGTCACATCAGGTCAATCCATCCAGGAACATGGTTTAATTCACAACATGTGTTTCTGTGGACCCCAAGGACACTGGGACACCTGAAGGAACTCTACTGATTTCAAATACCCACAGCTAAGACTTCAATCTGTTTATTTGCTGTTGCAGTTTTGTTGAGGCCAATATGATTATCACATTTGTATCTCCTGAAACATTTACAACAAACGAAAAGAGTAACTGAACTAAAAAAAATACAAATAAAAGAAATGAAACAGAAACAAACTGTGAAAACAGAATGAATGAAGACACGCAGAGTAAGACAGGAACAAAGAGGACACACAGAATGGAACAGACTCAGCAGGTCAGAGGACAAGGAGAGGAACAAAAGCTGAACTAGGAGACAAAGAAGCAAAAGCAGAGACTCATTATTTTCTACTAAAGGAACAAGAAAACACATCAGGTTTTCTAAAGGAGCAACAACAAGCAGCAGCCCTACTAACAAAAGGACAAATGTCCCTCTGGGTCTCATCTTCCCTCCTTTGTACTTTGTCTCCTGATCAGCAAGTGGAAGCAGGTGAGCTCAGTCAGAGAGGAGGACTGGGAGTGTCTGGAGGAGCACAGGAGAAGAAGCAGAAACTACCAAGAGCCCTAAGCATAGTGTTCAAGAGCAGAGCCGTCGCAACACGGTAGGCAAACCAGGCAATTGCCTAGGGCCCCGAGCATGAGAGGGGCCCTAAGACGGACGGTCAGTTAGCCCCACCATTCATCTACAGCTGTTTTGGCCCAGCGCATTGACACATTCAGACTCCCCCCTCGCCCCCACGGGGCCCTGTGACAGCGCTGCTCGGAGCAGAGAGGAGCGGCTGTTTAAAATAAAGGAGGAAGCACACACTCAGCAGGCTGCGAGGAAAGAAGCAGAGGACAAAACAGGAGAGAGGTAAGAGTCTGTGACACAGCTCAGCCTCATCTTACTCCACCACTGTTTGTCTTTTTCACATTGTATCACTTAAACACTTTTAGAGACGCAGGCTTCACGTCACTACAGCCTCCTTCATACTGCAGCCTGAATGTTCACTGTGAGTCGCTCTGCGTACAAACGTCTGCTAAATGAGTTACAAGCGTCAATATAATGACGTGATATAAAACTTAAACGTATAAAACGTAAATGACGCTGTAAAGTAGCTTGTTAGCTCATGCAGCAACAGTGTGTAGCTGCTATGCTACAGTGTTAATTTTGTTGACGAATCATTTTCGTCATAGTTTTCGTTAACGACCTTTTTTTGCTGATAAAAATGAGACGATAACTAAATAAAAACTAACGCATGGTGCCAAAAACGAAGACGAAATGTATTGACACTTTCGTCAACGAATAAAAACGAGACGAAATTATTGATGGAGACGAGATCCAATCAGAGCAGATTTTGTTTGTGGAAGGGAGGGACGAATCAGGAGACGGCGGCAGAGAGCCAATCAGAAGTGGTCTCTCTGTGTAAGGACGTTACCCAGTGATGCTGGAAGAAGGCGTCCTCATGCACGGTAACACAACACAGGAGAAGAACAGACACACGGACATGTTTGATGTCAAGACAAACAAGACGGTTTGCAAACCGTGTGGAGCGACTATCAGCGGTAAAAACACAACAAACCTGAAGCGACGTTTGCAGACGAGTCGTCTTAACTTCCGCTCAAAGATACACGTGACAAAATCTATAAATGAAGACACCGCTGCTGATGGTTTTACAGTATGCGACCTGTTTCTGAGTTGTCACTGAAGTGTTTTGCTGTAGTTATGGAGGATTCATGAAGAAGGTCATGACTGAACAGTGTATTCAGGGAGAGCAGCTCACTGTTCACTGGTGCTTTTGTGAAAAGATCATAGCAATAAAATAAAGAGGTGTTTGTTTCAAATAACACAAGTTAAAGCTGTGCCTGTTTTATTGCACTTCAAACCTTAATTATTTCATGAAAAAATATATATCATAGAATTTTAGTCGACTATATCCACGGCAGATTTAGTCGACTAAAATTCTTTGATATTTAGTCGACTAAAACTAGACTAAAAGTTAAAAAAATGTTGATGACTAAAATGTGACTAAAATCAAATGACATTTTAGTCACAAGACTAAAATAAAAACTAAATCAAAAATTGCTGCCAAAATTAACACTGCTATGCTAATGATACTTTAGCTTGTTTAGCATTAAGCTAAGTGCTGCTGTTACAACTTACTGTTAAGAGTTAATGAGCTCTAAACCACAGCAGGAAAAACTAATGTATATATTTAGTCTAGTTAGTGTTTATTAATGCTCAGGTGTTCCTCTGTAAATGACAAGCTAGTTAATTATTGTCATATAGTTGTGTTATTTTATGGCTTTTATAAATTCTGTTTTTCATCAGGTGCTGTGCTTAAACACCTGTCTGTGTCTCCTCATGAAGATGCCACAGCCTCCACAGATGAAGGTATAATCTGGATTATTTACAGTGTTAGTTATCAGGCTGATCATTATGGTCTTATACCACACAGGTCATGTGGAGCCCTGTGAGGAAACTCCAGAGGACGTCCCAGCAGCAGTCCAATACCTGAGAGCCTCCACTCCTTCCTCTGCTCCTCCAGCACCTGACCTGGTAACAGAGGAAGGGTCCAAGGTGTCCAGGTCTCACTGATGATCCTGTACTGTGGACAAACTTAATAATAACAATACTAGTCATCTTGTGTTGTCAGTGGTGGAGGAAGCACTGATGTTTAGTACTCAAGTAAAAGTAAATGTGCTACATCAATGATCCTACTTTACCAGTCTTAAGTACTTACTTTTAATTTCCAAGAGTTTAAATCGAGACAACTGGACTCAAGGATTGTTTTTTTTTAACTTGGGGATACATAAAAAATACATGAAGAATTACCTAAGTACAGTAACAAAGTACAAATACTTAGTTACTTTCCACCACTGTGGACAGTCTTCAGAGAGTACATATTTCTATGATGTATTTTGATTGTGTTGTACAGGTTTTTTATGTTTCCTTAAGATAATATTTTCATATGTGTGTTCCACATTATTTAAATAAAAGGTTGCTTATATAATCATCACTGTACATGTCTTTGTGTTTGGGGCGGCATTTCTATAGAATCTAGTAGCCCGTAGGGCCCCAGTGTTACCTTCTCGCCTAGGGCCCCTATAGTGTCAAGCAACGGCTCTGTTCAAGAGTTAACAAGACACAGGTGACAACAATCATGGCGGAGCAGCTGACCAACAAGGAGGGAAACACAAGAGGAAGGAAAGAGTCCTTTCACAATAAAACAGGATATCCAACAAAACAACAAAGTACATGAAGCAGGAAGATGGAGGACTTAAAGGGAAACAGCTGACACAGCTGGCATCATGACATTAGTAACAGTTCAAATGCAGTAAACATGCTGCAGACGTGTTCATAGATGAAGTCAAACATCAAATGTGCCGTCCCATTCACCTAAATGTTACTAAGAAGAGGACTTCCTGCTGCTCCTTAAACATGATGGTCTGCTGTGGGTCATGTCTTTGTTCTGCACATGTACAGCTAACATCTCCAGTGTTACACAAACACATCATGTGCTGCTTGACTGGTTCCATTCATGGTAGGAAAGCATGTGGAAGTCACACATGTCAAATCTGTGCTAGCCTCCCTTCATTCAGACCATATGAAGACAAAGTCTGCAGGTCCAGGAAGTTATAATTAACTATCATTAAATAACAAGAACTTATGATGCAGCCAGCACATGAAGACCCCTTTAAAATAATAAACCTCAAAAACTGGTGTTTTCATCAAAAAGTGACTGTGGCCCCACAGTAAGTCCAGGGGCTTATTTCTGCCTCAAAAGGACTTGATTTCACTCTGGTCTGTGATATTTAACAGATTATTGTTGAATCCAGGGAACACTTCAAACAGACCGGTGCTGTAGGTGGACTGACTTGCAGCCACCCTTTGAAATATCTTAGAAATAAAGGTGAGGTTGGAGATCACAGCAGTTCAGAAGCCTGTGGTACTTAACCTGTTGCCAGAGACAGGTTGATCTGGCCACACTTGTGTGAAACCAGCCTGTCCAGTTAGGATCAACACTGATTGTGGATCAGTTTCAGCTGCAAATGCAAATGGAACAGACAACAGGTGGAAATGAGAGGCAGTTATCGAGACAGCCCCTATAAAGGAGAGGTTCTGCTTCTCAGGAGGGTCACACCCTAATACAAGACCACTTCCTGTTATGCAACAAATACACTTTATGATTCAATGTTGAGCTAATGCCACAGCCACAAAAAGACATTTCTCCCAGCTGCTAGACAGCAAGCCTTATCTAGACATGGAGGACAGTCTCCTCTCCTCATGGAGGACAGTCTCCTCATGGAGGACAGTCTCCTCTCCTCGTGGAGGACAGTCTCCTCATGGAGGACAGTGATATGCAAAGTGTTCAATCTTCGTTGACACAGTTAGAAGAAATCTTTGTTCATATCTTTACCAATGTCAAACTAAGAAGAACATGTGCTTTGTGTTGTTCTTCCACCGACTGACACATGAAAAACAAGAGGTCACACATGGCTCGTTGGTCTAGGGGTATGATTCTCGCTTAGGGTGCGAGAGGTCCCTGGTTCAAATCCCGGATGAGCCCTGATGTTTAACTTTATTCCATTGGAGACAAACTCCTTTTTGTTGAACTCTTTTCAGTTCCTCTCCAACTACTACATAGCTTTACAAAGCTAACAAAGTTCTATTCAGACTCATCCCAATCCAGAGCAGTTGTTACACACCCTTGTTCGGGCTGGGTGAATGGGTGGCCGTCTTACACACACCTCCGCCACATCTTTTACATTCCATTTCGTGTTTATTCAAAGCTGAACAAAGGTCTTAAAAAAATACAAAATAATTTAACTCAAATGAAAATCACTCAAAATTAATAATGCTTGGCCAAAGGTGGTCAAGAAACTGTTTGCCACCTTCTTCCACCCTCCTCTTCCTGTAAAAACCCTAACTAAACACTAAATGTAGACTTGTTACGGGTTGCAAAATAATAATAATGGCACAACTTTCAAATATACTAAATAACCAAAAACAATATTGTACAGTGCCAAATTAATCAAAAAATGGCTACAACAATATAAGTGTCACAGCAAAGGCTCTGAATACTTGGGACCATGTCATATTTCACTTTTTCTTTTTAATACATTGAGTTTGGCCACTCCCCCGAGTAGCATCCTCAGTTCTGCCGAGTGGCTCATCACATTACGATAACATCTTCCCAACCCATCTACTCTTGGAGAGACACAGTCATGCTGTCTACACTTTAACAATGCTACGTGACTATGCTGTAAATGTGTCTTCACATCATCTGAGCTGCTCTGCACTGTGTGCCCTGGTGCGGCCTCTGCAGTGCGCAGTGCTGCCTTTGCAGTGCAGCCTTTGCAGTATGCAGTGCGGCCTTTGCAGTGTGCAGTGCGGCCTTTGCATGTGCAGTGCGGACTTTGCAGTGCGCAGTGCGGACTTTGCAGTGCAGCCTTTGCAGTGTGCAGTGCGGCCTCTGCAGTGCAGCATTTGCAGTGTGCAGTGAATTTTCCTCCTTAGTCTTTGAAGGAGAACTTGTTTCTGTCACAGCATTTGCCTTAAACATAAGCATCTTGTTTGAAGACAAACTTTGACAAACATTGAAGGCCAGTTTTTGGAGTAGTTGTTTGGTTTCTCCATTGTACAGAACAGAGCATGCCTCACTGCACTGGACTGCATATATCCAGGGGTGGCAGTAAAAAGCAGCTTCCCTGAGGGGAAACTCAGTGATGCTGTAACCTCTGTTATGCTGACTTTTTAAAAAAAAAATACTTTAAAGCCACTGCTTTGTGGCTTTGGTGCACAATGGATAGCGCATTGGACTTCTAGTTAAACACAGAAGTGATTCAAAGGTTGTCGGTTTTGAGTCCCACCAGAAGTGCTTTTTAACTTCCTGTGGCGCCGTCCTTCAGGGTGGATACCTGTTGCAGCAGCTCTCGTCCTGAGAGCTAGAAAAAAAATGAAATGTTCCTTTCAGTTGGATGAATCGACAGAGCAGAGCATCTCCAGTGCTGCTCAGTTGATAGTTTTGGTGTGCTATCCCTGGAAAGGCGATATTTTGGAAGACTTTCTGTTCTGCAAGTTATTGCGCAGAGAAAGTCTGTCAATCCAGAGATTAAAGCTGCTCACTGTATGCTGCTGAACATGAGGCACTGCTGGATCACTCTGAGGTGCGATAGGTGTTGCAATGGCTGCAGCACAGCGCTCAATCAGAGGGGAAGAAGAAGGAGCAACATCACTGGAGAGCAGACTGGAGAAGAAGGCAGCGTGGTCAGAGCAGTCAGAAACAGGTGCTGCAGGGTTTCAGCCTTTCTCTGACACACAGGACACGACCTGGTTCAGACCATGTGCTTCATCTGGTGCAGAATGATACAGCTGTAAATCCCTCTGTGCCTCATCTTGAAATCTGTGTCAACACGTGCTGTCTCAACAAGTCTTTAGACCGAGGTGACATTCACGATCAGTATTGAGTATTGTGGTGTATGAGATGAGGGTAATATGTTAAGCTAGTTGTGTAACGTCTGTTTAGAAGCTGTGTTCAGCAGTGTCCTCAATCAGCTGTGGATCAGCCATGGTCACAGACACTCACATGTTGTCATCAACTAAATTAGCTGTCAGTGTTCCAGCAGCTCTTTGATGCTAAGTGAGTGCTCTACCATTTGAGCTAATCCCCCTTGCTGGCACGTGCCAATGCCAAACATTGCGCCTTGTCCTGCTGCAATATGGAGCCAAATCTGGGTCATACATTGTCAGCCATGCTGCTACAGTCCTTGTGTGGTGCACCCAAATATGTGCAACCACATTTGGTATTTTGAGAATCAAAAAGCAGGTAAAAATTTTATTTTGTTGATACTTTAACAGTGCTGTAATACTTTAATAAGTAATAAGATCATTATTTTGCATGTATAAAAGGTATGCCTGTGCGAATATGAGTGAATTAAGTGTTATAATGGTAAGTGGAACCTTTGGCATTGTCATTGTCACTCCTCAGTTGTCTACTGCGGACCAACTTCCTGTTTCCTGTTAGAAGCAACCCGGAGAACGAAGCGAGTGCTACTGTGTTTCTTTTGCTAACATTCTATTATTCTCAGGTCAGTATTTGGTTAAAAATGGTCACGAATGAAAGCCTTAAGCTTCGAATTGATTCTGTATTCGCTGACAGTGATTTCATAATGATTTGGGTAACTTTGAGTAACTTTAAAAGTAGTTTGTAGAAGCTAACGATGCAGCTAATTGGAAGGTAGTAGCGGTATAGCCGAGCTGTGGGTAATCTCGCGCTACTTCGAGTAATTATCGCGCTGAAATGCTCCGCTGTAATTTGTATCAAGTATATGTATATAGCACACTTACGTCACTCCAATTGAATGTATGTCTCCTGATGTGTTGATGTGTGATTATAAGATAGAGCTGCATTATTTGTTCAGTGTTAAATGTAATGTTTGATGAAAGAATGCAAATATTATTGGGTTTATTTTGGTGCAATGTCCAAGTCTGTGTAAACTTGTATGTTTATTTAGTGAGAAATACTGTTATACTGTTTGGTGGGGAAACATGGTTTATATGTGGTTACAGACCTGCTGGAAAAACGGAGGTGGTGGCCTCAGACATCATCTTTCTACCACATACAATGCAGTGGTTCCATCCATTCCAGGAAGTTTGCACATACTCACAGCAAGAACTGTGTCAACCAGAAGAAGGACTGTCAACCAGTCCCCCTCCGGCAGTCTCACAGTCGTTAGCCAGTCGTTAGACACACCTGGCCCAGGCAGCCAGAACATCACAGGTAACTATGGAAACATTTAGTGCTATTGTTTTTTTTAAGTTTTACCCAGACCCACCCACTGAGGTCCTCCACCACATATAAACCATGTTTCCCACCAAACAGTTAGAACTGATGAAGCTGCTTGGATGAGCAGCGAAACGTCTTCACGAAAACTCTACAAGTCCAGACGCCTTGTGTGGAAATATATGGTCAAACCTGGTCAAAATATATGTTTGTTTGCACATATGGTAAAAGTGTATGGTTGCTCATAGATCGAGACCTCTGACTGAGGCCATAAAGCATTCTGATGTTTAATGGTTAGTCTAGAAATTCGAACTGCAAACCCCTTAGTTGACCCCAAAGATGAAAACACAAGCTTGCCAAAGAGATAAGATATACTCAAGGTCATGTAGCAGGAGGACCTGTGAGAATACACACACACACTCACATCAAAGATGTGAGTGGAGAACTTCAATGTCTTTTAAGTTTCGTATACGCCCTCCACCTTGTGATTATTGAATATGCATGTTTCACTGAAAAACATTACCTTTTATGCCTTTCTATGTAAATGTAACCACACCTTGTTGTAAGATTAATAAAACGAGCCTAATGCATGGGACGGACAGAATGCAAATGGTCAGCTGCTGGAGCAGATCGAGGGGTCTGTATTGAGCTGTGCATTCTCCCTTTATAAAGGCGAAACTGAAACTGATCAGTACTGGTTTTCATTCAATGTTCTGTGCATCGGGGACGGAGTCTGGGAATCCGGGGTGACCAGATCAGGTCACAACACTTGCTTCAATCTTCTCTACGTATGATGACCTGGATGACTGAGAATCTTCATCAACAGGAAACATGACCCACAGCCTGAACAAAATGTGCTTAAAAATACACATTATGAGGCTGGAAAAAGAGAAAGACTTCATGAGGATGTTTTAATGGAGATGTATCTCACCCAGTCTCTCATGAAGGAATGTGATTTTAAGTTTCACAAGGTGCCTGGACATATACAGCATTACCAGGTTGATCCATTTGGAGTACATATGTACACAGAGACTGGAGTAAGCATCCTCATGCGGGAAAAAATGTGGCTGTATATCTAGATGCTACAGGGAATGTGGTATCCAAGGTCCCTAATCAAAGTAAACGACTGCTATACTATGCCCTAACCCTTCCAGGTTGTGGTCAAAATGCACCCCCCTCCCAGTCTGTGAAATGATGACCAATGAACACTCCATCCTACTTTCTGGCTACAGTAGGATGGAGTGAAAAGTATCACAATACACTCAGAAAAGTATCACAATACACAACCCTGAAAGTAAAACAGGTTGAAACAGAGAGGGAGAGCATTGACAGCTATTTAGACAGAGCTTTTGCAATGTGTTCTAAATGGAAGACAGAGAAGGACATACAAACATTCACAGTCTTGTGCATATGCTCTGCACATGTGATTAAAGCTGTCAGTAAGGCAATTGGGAAAAAAACTGCAGATAAGAACTTGAAAAGTTTTGCCACATTTGCATTTGCTAGGTTGCAAAACAGTACTTCAATGGCTGCAGTACTCACCATCTTCCGTTCTCTCTGCCGTGTGTTAAAAGCCAAACACAAGAGCAGTTGTGTCCAGAAACATCTTGAGACATTGCATGACTTGATTAAAACAAACATCATTCCAGACATGGAACAAACAGGAAATGCTGACACACCCCTAGCTCTGGAAGATGACAAACAAAGAAGAAATGTCAACACCATTGTTGGAGGATCTCCCTTTACACATGTGTTTAAGAGCATCTTGGAGGAAGTACAGACAGAAATGGAAGAGGATTCAGAGACCTCACTTCCTGAAGACATTCCCTACTTCTGTCCTGCCGTCCTTGATGTTCTCTTTGACAACTGCCTTGGCATATTTCCCCTTTGGAGTGGTCTCATGTTGAGACGTGTGAAAAGGGATGCATGTGACCAAACAACAAATCACAACCAAAACCAGAGAGACAAACTGCCACGTGGAGAGATGGTTTGGAATAGTTAAACATTGTATTTTGAAAAAGCAGAGGTGCCTGAGGCCAGCAGCATTTGTTAGAATAATGTATGGGTCCTTACAGGGAAGATACAGAGAGCATATCATGTATCATAACTCTGAAAACCTGCTCATTGAAACTATGCTCAATTATGCTATGCTTATATATCATAGCATAAAACACAGGACAGGAGAAGAGCAAGCAGAGCAGAGAGCAGCAACAGAGAATTTGGGTGTAGCTGTTTTTCCTCTGTCCCCTTGGAGCTGTGACTTGTGCAATATGTCACACTAAATAAAGACATTTTTGTGACTGTATTTATGTATTTGTTTCTATTTGTTGTATAAATGTTGTACATTATATACATAAGCTGCATATACACAATACACCCAGTAGGCATATTATGTCAGATTTGGACAAACTTACGTTTGTATTTAAACATCTTTTTTTCTAACCAGTCCAGTGTACATGAGCACCTCACCTATGGATACAGGGATAGGCTCCAGCCCCCAGTGATAATCATCACTGTACATGTCTTTGTGTTTGGGGCGGCATTTCTATAGAATCTAGTAGCCCGTAGGGCCCCAGTGTTACCTTCTCGCCTAGGGCCCCTATAGTGTCAAGCAATGGCTCTGTTCAAGAGTTAACAAGACACAGGTGACAACAATCAAACCCTTTGCAGTGCGCAGTGCAGACTTTGCAGTGCGGACTTTGCAGTGCACAGTGCGGACCAGTGCAGCCTTTGCAGTGTGCAGTGCGGCCTTTGCAGTGCGGACTCTGCAGTGTGCAGTGCGGCCTTTGCAGTGCGCAGTGCGGACTTTGCAGTGTACCCTTTGCAGTGCGCAGTGCGGACTTTGCAGTGCACCCTTTGCAGTGCGGACTTTGCAGTGCGCAGTGCGGACTTTGCAGCGCAGCCTTTGCAGTGCGGACTTTACAGTGCGGACTTTGCAGTGCGCAGTGCGGACTTTGCAGTGCGGACTTTGCAGTGCGCAGTGCGGACTTTGCAGTGCGCAGTGCGGACCAGTGCAGCCTTTGCAGTGTGCAGTGCGGCCTTTGCAGTGCGCAGTGCAGACTTTGCAGTGCGCAGTGCAGACCAGTGCAGCCTTTGCAGTGTGCAGTGCGGCCTTTGCAGTGCGCAGTGCGGCCTTTGCAGTGCGGACTCTGCAGTGTGCAGTGCGGCCTTTGCAGTGCGCAGTGCGGACTTTACAGTGTACCCTTTGCAGTGCGCAGTGCGGACTTTGCACTGCACATGCAAAGTCCGCACTGCACACTGCAAAGGCCGCACTGCACATGCAAAGGCCGCACTGCACACTGCAAAGGCTGCACTGGTCCGCACTGCACGAGCCGATATTTTGTGGCCCCCCACTTGACATCAAAGTTTAGAGTTAGTGCGGCCCGCACATTTTTCTCACACGCACTTATTTACTGAGTCCGCACTGCGCACTGCAAAGTCCGCACTTCACACTGCAAAGGCTGCACTGGTCCGCACTGTGCACTGCAAAGTCCGCACTGCAAAGTCTGCACTGCGCACTGCAAAGTCCGCACTGCAAAGGCTGCACTGGTCCTATTTTTACTACTTTTACTATTAAACTCGGACAAGACTGAGGTCATTGTTTTTGGACCGAAACATCTCAGAACTAGTTTATCAGATAATACTTTCTCTCTGGATGGAATTACTCTGGCCTCCAGTACGACTGTGAGGAACCTTGGAGTTATCTTTGATCAAGACATGTCGTTTGTCTCTCATATTAAGCAGGTCTCCAAGACCGCTTTCTTTCACCTGCGTAATATTACTAAGATCAGGAGCATCCTCTCTCAGAGTGATGCTGAAAAGCTCATCCATGCTTTTGTCACTTCAAGACTGGACTACTGCAACTCTTTATTGTCAGGATGTCCACATTACTCCATCAACAGTCTGCAGCTGATCCAGAACGCAGCAGCTAGAGTTCTGACAGGAAGCAGCCAAAGGGATCATATCTCTCCTGTTCTAGCGTCTCTTCACTGGCTCCCAGTGGACTCAAGAATACACTTCAAGATCCTTCTTCTAACCTACAAGGCTCTTCATGGACTTGCTCCATTGTATCTGCAGGACCTGATTGTACCATATGTTCCTAATAGGACACTCAGATCTCTGAGTGCAGGTTTACTAGTAGTTCCTAGGATTCATAGAAGCAGAATGGGAGGACGAGCTTTCAGCTATCAGGCACCGCTATTATGGAACCAGTTACCAATCTGGGTCCGAGAGGCAGACACTGCCTCCACCTTTAAGACTAGACTTAAAACTTTTCTGTTTAGTAAGGCGTACAGTTAGCCTTAGACCTAGTGTGTAGCACAGCTATGCTGCTCTAGGCCTACGTTGTCGGGGGGCACAAACATGATCCACTGAGCAGTTTCCCTCTCACCCTCTAACCTCTCCTTTTCTCTCCTTAGTCTGGCTCACACTGGTCTCAAGACCTGGATGATGACCTGCAGTCCGGCCCGTGAAGTCTCTCTTGCTCTACGTTGTCGGGTGGCACAAACACGATCCTCTGAGCACCCTCTGACCTCTCCTCCACTCTCCTTAGTCTGGATCATACTGGGTAATATCGTCTCATAATCTGTGTTTACTGTCTTCCTTGTAGTTCTGTGCCTCGCTCTCGCTCTCTCTCTTTGCAGGTCTCAAGACCTGCATGATGACCTGCAGTCTGGTCCCTGATCTCTCCTGTGCTCATCGACTTCACTAGCCCCTGCTGCTCATCCTTGCTATCAAATTACTATTCCTACTTATGGACTGACGATATATATAGATATCTATCACAATATAATCACTGTTTCATCTTGCTGTCATGTTTGCTCTGTACTGTATCATGTTTGTATCATGTTTGCTCCTCTCTCTCTCTCTCTCCTTCATCCTCTCTCTCCTCTCTCTCTCTCCTTCATCCTCTCTCTCTCTCTCTCTCTCTCTCTCCCTCATCCTCTCTGACTAGCAGCAGGACTGGTTCCCCCTTAAGTTGACGGGTCCTGCTCAAGGTTTCTTCCTCTTAAAGGGAGTTTTTCCTTGCCACAGTGCTCTTAGGGGGGTTCCTGTGAAGCGCTTTGAGACAATGTCTGATTGTAATATGCGCTATATAAATAAAACTGAATTGAATTGAATTGGTCCGCACTGCAAAGTCCGCACTGCGCACTGCAAAGGCCGCACTGCACACTGCAAAGGCTGCACTGGTCCGCACTGCGCACTGCAAAGGCCGCACTGCACACTGCAAAGGCTGCACTGGTCCACACTGCGCACTGCAAAGTCTGATTCGTTATACTCTGTTTATAGTCGTATTCATCTTGTGCATTTTTATCACCAACACCTTGCAGCTGTGGAGCTGACTGACTGTTAAAGGTGAACTGTTATCAGTGTAGTATTCTAGTGTGACCCATTTCAGGGTAAGTCTGACCTGGAAGTGGTCGAGCTGTGGGCAGAGTTTGTCCTGAAGCTCCGCTGGGTGGAAGGAGTTGAAGGAGGAGGTGGAAGAGACACATTGGCCTGTGAGGGGTAATAGAGAGGAGCATTAAAGGGTACGCTGCTGTGGCTGCATTAGTCCTGCTGTTTGAGCTGTTTGAGCTGTTCTGCACCTGCAGGAAGTATTTCTCCAGCGCCGGTCTGACGTCTGGGTTTTTCTCCATGGCCTCATTCAGCATCTTGTCAATAACCTTGTTAAATTCCTTCATCTCTGTCACTTTAATGTCCTTCTCTTCAAAAGGAGAAGAGCACTTGGAGCACTGGAAAACAGCAGGACATTACAGAATTAAACAGGTGGTGTTCTGTATACACACACAACACCCCCTGTGTTTACTGCCGCGTCATGAAATGAGCAGTTGATTTTAAACCTGTTTTGTGGCTCTGTCGAGTTTCTCCTTCTGAAATGTGATGTCTTTGTTCAGTTTCTCCAGGAGTGTCTGATTTATTCTCATCTTTTCTCCCTCCTCTAGTCTTGTTCCTTTCCTGGAAACAGACACACACCCATGAATACACTAAAGCTGAACATGCACATACACAGAGATTCATACGAGATCAATGTCAGGCAGATAGTTTAAACAAGTTTATTTTTGGTCTAAAGCTTTCACAGGGGCGCTACATAATACACCCTCTGTATTCCCTGTAGTATTGTGCAGTGATGGCTGCACAAAAGAGATGCAGCTTTAGGCCACATGGTCTGTGGGCGACTTCTACAAAGGAGGGATCTGTGTGCTCCATGGGTGCTGGACTAAGTGTGTAAATGATTGATTCTCTAACTTGGCCCAAAGCATATCCATCACTGTGTTGCAGTGATAATACACTGACTTCCAACAAAAAAACAGTAATTTAACTATTACTGCCTGCTGAATGTTGACCATTATGCTAATGATATATGAGCTAACAAAGTATTTGCATGGTTAAGATCCAGTTAATCCAGAATCAGTCTGAATGTAACCTGAGCCGTCGAAGACTAATTGCTTCGTTCTCAGTGATCTGCTCTACACTGGCTATAAACAACAATAACCTGCATGTCCTGTTGGAGCTCTTGGATCGTTTGTTATCCTTCAGCTTCACTTCAGCAGCTCTCAGCTGCTCCTCCAGCTTCAACTTCTCCTGATAGTCCGGACCTAAAACGAAAACAAATTACATTGTGGCCAATTAAAGCTGCCACCATCATTTAACAATCAATCAATCAACAAGTATACAGTTGAAGAGGGCTGTGGTTGGTTTACATACTGGATTCTTCAGCTTTGTTGAAAGATTTGGGGTATACAGAGTTAGAGTTGCTGAACAGCTGGTTGGTGTTCTCCAGAGCTCTCTTTTCCTGCTCCAGCTTGTGGATTTTAGCATCCAGCTCATCACCCTTCTGCTTAAGTTCCCCTTTCTCTTGTGCAACCTGGTGAAAAGCACACACAGATGATGCTGTTCACCGAGCTTCAGCTGCTGGCTGAGCATTTCTTTGTACACCTTGATCTCATCCTCCCTCTCTGTCATAGCTTTCTGCAGGTTCAGCTTCCTCTTCTCCAAAGACAGCACGCCGTCTGCCTTGTTGTACAGCAGATCCCTCATACGCTCCACCTCTAGCTTCATAAACTTGTGCTCCACCATGCTGTCCTGATAGGGAACCCATGAGTTTAAAATCACAGTGCATACAGCCTTCCCACATAGCAAAATTTGTCCGGCCCACATCTGGGCCACACCCTTGTATCAGTTCTGGCCCAATTTTGGCTGGGCCCTCGGCCCAATAATGGCCCACTTACTGAAAAATGACACTACTAATTTGGTCTGGCCCACGTCTGGCCCACACTGAGTAAAATGACACTATTTGTTTGTATTGGCCCACATGTGGACCACAAACTATAATGTGACCCTCATTGTTTATATTGGCCCAGTACTGGCCCACAATCTGGGTGAGTGTTGGTTGAGAATCGGCTGGGCCTCTGGGCCATGTCTGGCCCTTAACCTGTACATTTGGGTTGGCTAAGTGTTGGCAGAATGTCTCTGGGCCAGTATTGGCCAACACACTGTAAAACTGACTGAATATTGCTTAATTTGTTTTTGACCCACATGAGGCAGTACCTATGTCCAATAAAAAAATAAACAAATTCATTTTTTTTCATGAAAATATTTGTATTAACAATCAACAATTAATTCATTTACAACCATAAAAAGCAACCATCAAAAACACAAAGAGCTAGGCCATGCGCTCTTTTTCCAGGAGCCTTCTCTTTCTCCCTCCCTCCCGATCTGTTGCCAGCTGGAGCCATCTTTTTGTTATCTGCTCCACCTCTGCCTCAGCCACCACCCCAACAATAGGGTTTCTACGGACTGCAGCTAAAAGGATATGGGAAATAGATATGTGAATACCATGTAGTGTTTATTTAACAGTAATTAATTATGTCATATTGGAAGAACTATGTTTGTGTTCAAGACATACTTACCAATTATGACCTCTCTGAGGTTGAGGCCTGCCACAGATGTCTTTCCATTTACTCCCCTCCAATTTAGGCTCTTGGCCAGAGTATTACTAATTAATTTTTTGAGCACCCGCCAAGTTGTGTCCTTTACGTCTGCTCCGCCAATTGCTCCCAGATAGTTGATCTATAACAGAAGAAAAAAATGTGACTACTTTTGTTTTTACTTTGAGCCACTGCATTTTTTCAAGGGGTAAATAGGAGAGAGAGGATTAGGTAAACGGAGAGAGGGGGGACAACCATGCAGCAAACATCATCATACATCACAGAGAACAAACATGATTGTTGTAGCTGTAATGCTAAAAATTTAATTTTGTTTATCAGTATGTTAGCTGATTTGTTGTTTAAGTTAATTATATTTGCACTACATATATGAACACAGGTAGGAGTTGACAGTAACACTGGGTTTGTCAGAGGGCCGGGTGGATGTCAGCATAAAGACCTGGCATGGGAGGAAGCCACGTGGAAGACACACAGTTAGTGACACAAAATAATGGATCATGAATGGGTCGGCCTGATGAGAAGTCAGGAATAGAGGAGGAACAGGGGAGAAGAGGTGGGGGAATAGAGATGGTGGTGGTGTTAAGGAGGTAGCATCCACACAGAGACAGCTCAATACCCTAACCTTTTAAATACATAAAATCACAAAAAGTTCTTACCATTTTCTCTTTATAATCTGGACTCTGGAGACTCTGTTCCAGATTCTGAAGAGCCACAAGGTTTTGTAGTGGCAGACCCTCTATCTGCTCCACTCCTGGTCCTGGTGCCACCTGATGCTGAAGCAGCCGGAGAATTGTGCTCTGCTGGTCCAGCACCATTTCGAGCTTGGTTAAAACCTCTTTTAGCAGTGCTAGAGAAAGGAGTAACACAGTGTTAGAATAACACACACCTCTGAGCTGCAGGACAGGATGCTGCTAAACTGCTAACCATCATAGACAATCCTTCCCACCCTCTCCACAACACTGAGAACAAACTGAGAAGCAGCTCCTGCAGCCCTGGAACGTTACAAGTCATTCCTGCCGTCTGCCATTAGACTCTAAAATTCACCAGTCCAAGTCAGAACTGTGTGTGTGTGTGTGTGTGTGTGTGTTTCAGTGTGTTCCTGATTAACATAAATAAATTGATAACTTAACTAAGTTAATCTTAATGCTATATTACATCCATGTCCGTGTAGTCTGTTTTACTATGGAGTAAATCACTGGTGATTAAGAAAGCAGAAAAACAGAAAATACCAATATTAGTGCAGTGTATATAGCTATATCATGTCAAAATTTCAAAGTAGAAATCACTTGTCCTTACCAGGTTCTGACTGCTGAGGGGCCCACCTGTATGTGTGGTGACTAGGCAATGCTAGAGGAGAATTCACAGTATTAAAGAGAATTAAGGAACATGTGAGATTAAATGTGTATATACCATCTGTGTTATTAGCAAAATACTCACATGGCATTTCATTTACTGGCTCCCAACTTTGTAACATCTCTGAGTAATGTACAGGTGGAGGAGGCCCAGAATTGGTGGAGAGGTCGGTGTACATTGGCTGGGGGATTGGAAGTGGGGTGACAGGCATAGAAGGAGGCTGTATGATGGGAGCTGGGGCAGGGAGATTTTTGGTAGGTGGAGATGGTCTGTCCTCCTCTGACTCAACCCTCTCCAGACCTCCCGGGGGGCCAAGTTGGACACGCTTTCTATTTTCAGACATACAAATACAGATTCAAAATGTTCAATCAACATTAAATGGAAATGGTATAAGTGCTGATTCATTTAAATAATGTTTAATCCAAGATATTTGTTAGTCGGGACTTGAAAGGGAGAGAAAATAGTACTGAGGGCTGAGCAAACTAACATACTTTTTACGTCTAGGCCTTTGGCCACAAGCCTCAGCCTCAGAGAGAAGGTCTGAGGTCATCTCCGCCTCCCTGGCTTTTCTCCGTCCTTCTTCGTAGCTCTCTATAGAATAAAGATTCACTACACATTATATGTTTTATACAACACATTATAATTATATTAGTTCCCACTGACAGATGGAGAACAGTAAAGTGAGTAATCTGATGTTCATATCTCAACAATCACATCACAATCAGGAAGAAAATCAGATCCAAATGAAGAGTTACCAGACCTAGACGAAACATACTGTATAAGAATAGCAGAAGAAGAAAAACTTTAAACCTACCTGTTGTAAACAAAGTCCGGACCTCCCACTGGTCCCAGCTGTCCTCAGGTTCGGTTCTATTTTTTATGGCCAGGTGCAGGGCCATACCCCTGAGTGAACCAGGCCAGTAGCAGTGGCCATCACTTATCCACTGCGCTGGCACAAGTTCCACCTCCTGAGTTTGGAGAAACTCAACAACTGAATACATTACTGAAAAGAAAAAGGACAGGCCATAATAACCAATGTACACAGGTGAGTGAGAAAGTGAGACTTATGTAGTTTAAAGCTTACTGGTTCAGAGGCTGGTTCAGTGGAATCCAAGCCCATCCTTCATTCAAAAAAGTTTACTCCTACAGTTCTAGATGCCTGGCTTCAACTTTTGAATGACAATGACGTAGATGTCTAAGAATCTTCATTGACAAGCCCATCCTTCACAGTACAACTGCTGAACATATACAAGTTGACTTCCTGGCCATGAAGTGAATACAATGACTAAATACAATATCTAAATGCTGGCCTGGCCAAGAAAAGGTTAATTAAACAAACTTTTTACATTTTTCATATTTTTGTTAGGTGTAACAGACACAGTATAATGTATATATTTTATAGTGGCCGTGGAACAATCATATATATGCTATATGTTAAAAAAAAACAACACAAGAAAAATATGTGTCTATCCTAGAGGGAGGCAGAGCAGACAGACCTCTACCACAATAACCACAGATAAAAAAAACAGAAAGGTAAAAATCACTTGCTCCAGAAAATGGAACCAAGTTGCATCATTGTTTTGTGTGCAGAAGTGGTACTGCAACAAAACTGTCATTGTGTGGTAGCCTCACATATTTCATTATGTGCCCATGCACCTCCATGACTTTTAGCTGTGAAGAGATTTTGCCAACCACATATACACCCAAAATCTGAGAATTCAGAGGATACTCATAAAAAGGCTCCATCTGTTCATATTCTCTAAAGACAATGTAAATCTTGCCCAGAGACTTTAAAATGTTTTCTATCAAAGCAATATGGTCACCAATCTTTACACATCTGTCCCCCTCAACTGATATTTTGATTGTTGTACCGTTTAAAAGAAGTTCCTCAAACTGAACTACTTTTAAATCCATTAGGGAGGATGGAACTGGTCCATGGTTGTGCTCCTTTTGCAACTTGAGCTTTCCCTGTGAATCCTCATTCTCTGTAAATTTATCCATCTCAGAAATTCGACGAACAACCTGAGCAAGTGGATGGTGTGAAGTTCTAACCATCTTCTTCATCTTACCCAAATAATCCTCAAATGGAAATGAAGATATTAAGTCCAGATGTCCATGAAGTTTAACATCGTCTGGAAGGTGAATGAGACCATGAACATTGTATGTAACAAATTCAGGACCATACAACTCACTGAAGTGTGTTACAAAGGAGACCAGCAATTTCGATGCAAAATCATTAAGAGATGCAGACAATGAAGGGCTGGCAAGAATGAAAACGGCAACTGATAATAACATGAAGTTGTTATAGACAGGAGCAGACACCTCATTAAAGAGAAACACAGGCCCTGTGTACAACAAAAACTGGCGCAACTCTGTTGCTTTCCATCTCAGCCTCTCTAAGAGCCCCCTGGGTTTACGAGCAAACTCCACTGGAATGAAAGGCTTTGAGCCTAGAAGTTTCCTAGATATTTGTTGCATTTGCCGAATGGACAAGCGGCAAGACATTGGCCCTGCTGTAAACCATAAATCTAGAAGTTTACGTACAACACCAAGGCAGACAAGGTGCATGTAGTCAAGAGGAAAACCTGACACCATACCAATTCCTACATCTTTTAACGGAGAGTTTATGACATGATGTTCTTTGTCAGACATTTGTTCAAAAGAAAGATCAGAGCGGCATGGGCTGTTTACCTCAGGAAAAGTCATCCTATGTTTAAGATAAAGACCCTTTTGAATACACTTATCACAACCAGAGTAACCAGTGTGAGTTTTAGTCCCTTTAATGAAAGCTCTGGCAGGAGTATCACAGACCACAGATGTCAACTTTATGAAGCACTGTTTTCCATGGAGAACAAATCCTTTGCTCAGCTCTTCCAATTCATGGACCAAATCTCTAAGATAGTCAGTGAGACAATTTGGCTTTGAGTTGCCACAAAACAGAGCAATGACAACAGGCTTTTTCTTAACACCCTGTAGCAAACCGAGGATTGGCCAAAACTGTAATGAAGAACTCCTAAACAAAGGTAAGCCATCTACATTCAGCTGCAATCTGAACACATGCTTGTTTGGAATACAAGACCAGATGTGTGCCAAGCTTTTCTCAAAGGCCTTCCAAATGCCAAAATAGTAGTAAGTACCACCTGCAAGGTCATGGATGGTGTACGAGGTTGTGGTTTTTAGGAGAGTCCTAGCATCCTTTGGTAATGAGGGGTGATGGACTCTCAAGATAGAAAGAAGGGCAGTCAAAGCCACCAAAGGCACCCTGAAATGAACAGCCCAATCACATAAAGACTCATCCAAAGACATGCCATTTCCCATGTCATCATCCTGGGATTCATCATCACTGTCCGACAGTGATTGATCCCTGATCCCATGTCCCTGATCCTGGTTTTCTAAACCACAGTTCACTACAGCACTCTCAGAGCCACATGCAGCAAAGTCATCCTCCTCATTGTGAAAAGAGGCAATTAAAGAATTTACCTTTTTTACTGCTCTCTTTCTAAGAGTGTGTCTATCCATGTGTGCTCATCAGTCTCGTACCTTAAATGCCGTTTGCCTGGGGACAGAGAGAAATTAAAAATCAAATAAGTAACAAATAACAACACTTGCATCATTACATTATATGGTGTGATGTTTATATGCTAGAAAATATCTAAATTCTACAAAACATTTTTGAATTTGATATGCCATCAAAGTGTGACTATCATGTGTAGCCTCTTGAAATGTGGCTTTGATTGTATTAGGAGATAAATCACTTTAAAGCATTATCTTCACATTTCATACACAATTTGACTTCTCTAACGTTAGCCTGCATCTGTGGGGGCCGCCATTTTTGTTTACATAGCTGTAGGTACGTCAGAGCTGCAGCGAGCGGGAAATCTCGCGGAATGGGCGGAATTAACGTTGCCTCGGACAATCAATTATATAACAACACACAAATCAATACAACTATTTTATCCGGGAACTGAATCATAATCAATATACTACAATATTCATTAGAGTATAGCCTATAACCTGTTGCTAATTTCAATAGAGTTAAAAATAAAATAGCATAATAATAATAATCTATTCAGTTCGAGGGTGCAATGTTTATGAATTTGACTGCTGTTCCAGTGCACTTTCATGGGTATTAAATTTGAAACGCAAACAGTTGCCTGGAACGCAGCACTAGAGACTCTTTAGTCTTCTCTAGGTTAAGACTTTACTCTTGCTAAGGCTAGCTAGCTACCTGAGACCACGAGCCTATAAAGTTAAACCCAACTGTTCAGGACAGGTTACGATCTTTTTATCATGAATTAAATTAAACTAAAGCTTACTAGGGTTTGCGCAAAACTTTTATTCTGACAGTCTGTAGCTGCTTAAGCTACCGATAATGTCTACTCATGAACTTCAAGATGAAATGGATTAGCCATCAATCAAAATAACCTCATAGTTTGTGCTATGCAACATTCTGGGATAATCTTGTTGATTGTCGTTAAATTTTCTGCCACCATTTAAGCTACATTATGACTAAAAACAATGAAAAATCGTTTTTAGTCAGTCGTCGAGTATTTGTGAAAGTCTACTTACCAGCGCCAGGGAGCGAATGAGAGAGAATTCCCGCTGTACGTGATCCTAGAGTGTCCATCTGTCGGTCAAGATACAGTCAGCCGACATCCG
Source organism: Parambassis ranga (assembly GCF_900634625.1). Lineage (NCBI taxonomy): Eukaryota > Metazoa > Chordata > Actinopteri > Ambassidae > Parambassis > Parambassis ranga. The sequence goes on along the minus strand of NW_021144800.1, from coordinate 965,835 downwards.
CCAATGATTGTTCATTTTTTAGCGCGATGCCTGTCTGGTTCTCTACGTTACACGGGTAGTGAGCCGACAGACGTTGATGCTGCGAACATGAGCAGTAAATCAAAATTGTTTGAATTTTACATAAGGTGCGCCGTATTATAAGGTGCATGCTAAAACAAACGTCTACCAAAAAAAAGGTAACGGAAGCAAAACAGTGAGTTAAGATGAACCTTATTCTACAATTTACAATATACTCACATTATTTTTAATCATTCCTCTCCTAAAAACCCATCAAAGTCGTCGATCATCTTCTGTGTCAGAATTGAACAGCTGTGTTGCCATCAAACATGTCGGGTTCCCTCTCATCATTGTCAGAGTCCATTTCGTTGCCGGGTGGCTGTTCAGCAATGGCTTTCGCGAAAGCTCGAACAGTCAATGCAGATACATTAGTCCAGGTATCACCGATCCATTCACATATGGTGGCGTAACTCGCCCGGCGCAGCTGTTCTATTCCCATTCACAACCGCATAACTGATAGTCTGTAGGTTGAAATGTGCCTGGGAACCTTGTCTCTTCACTGGTGCCATTTTCGGTGGTCCAAATGTAAACAAATGATTTTGTACTTGCCGGAGGCGTGTCGGAGTAAGCGTACCTGTACGTATTACGTTGTTTCAGTTGATTGGTTTGCCGCTGCCAGCGTACGTACTGTACGTAAAACGTACGCTCTGCTGATTGGTTTATCGCTTCCCGTCAACGTACTGTACGCATTACGTAGTGTTCAGCTGATTGGTTTATATCGCTGCCAGCGTACATAGTACAATCATTGTTTATTGTTGCCATGGATATGCAGATCAACTGTTGGTCGCTAACAAAATGGCTTATGCTCGCTGTCTTTCATTCTGTTTTTGTTTTGCTTTACATTTGCTAAATTTGTATGTCAAAGGACTGTTTATTTTTCTTGTTCATGGAATGCAGCCTCAGATAAGCCGCAAGTTCCAGCACTCCATTACCTTCTCTGCTGTTTGTTGGAATTATCCTGACCAGTAAAGTTAGCAACAAGCACCAGCTCAAACGACGTCCGAGTGAAAATTCAGTTAAGCAACAGCCAGCATCGCGTACTGCGTTTGTATAATAATAAGAATAATAATATAAGCCCAACAATAGTATGACGGGCTGTTTAAAGAATTCTTAGTGCCAACACTCAGCCAGAATCAGGCCAACAGCGTTCAGTATAGTACTGGCAAATATCCGCCCCCTTACTGTCGGGCCAGTCACCGTATTACATATGCCCACCGCATCTATGTCCAACGTCGGCGATATGGTAGCAAACAACAATCGGGCCAAACAAGAAACAAAGTGTCAGCTTAATACTGCATGTCTGTTTTGGCCCATTCAAGAAAACGCGTGCTTCAGCCGACCCGATCCTCAGCCAACACTGCCAACATTCAGCCAGAAGCGGGCCGATTGTGCTTGCTATGTGGGTTTCTGTCAGGTCCATTCTTAGCTTTGAGCATTGTGGATCTTGGCTTCCTTCAGTCTAAAATACACAGAAACATAAAACAGACATTGTGTAGTACATTACCACAGCTCCAGTCAATACACACACAGAGCCCTGCTGTGATACACTGACTTGTCATTGTAGTCCTGGATGTCCTTCTTCATCGTGGATATGTGGGACGTCAGCATCTTCACATCAGAGGTTGTTCTCTCTAGGTTGCCTTTGCAGCTTTTCAGCTGCGGGACACACGAGAGTCAGTTCACTTATAATAATATCAATATGAAGGCAGTTTATTATTAGTCCACATTCAGCACCTCATCCTGCAGCCTGCAACAGTCACTCTCCTGCTCCTTCAGCTCCTGCTGCAGTTTTACTGCCTGTTGGTTGGCCACCGCTGACTTCCTCTCGGTTTCTTTCCTGTTGTTCCTCTGGATCTCCATCAGGTGCTTCTTCTCTGCAATGGCGGCCCTGTTTTCCCTCAGCTTCTGGTTGGCTTTTGCAAGTTGCTGCAATAATAATTTAAAAGAAAAGACTCCTGTGTGAATTCACTCTAGAATGAATGACCAGGAGATGTTTAATGTCCCATGCTTTACCAGTGCACACTGCTGCATCTCAGCATCTTGTTGCTTCATGTACTTGATAGTGTTTTCCCACAGGTGGGTAAGCTGCTGTTTCTCCAGGTGAGCCTGCTGCAGATTCTCTGTCACCTTATCCAATGCAAGCTGGTACGACAGCTTGAAGCAGAGGGATTTTAATGGGAAACCACAACTGCCTACACATACTGTTAGTAATAACACCATGGATGTGCTGTGTTTTTACACATTACCTGGGCTAATTTTGTCTCAGTCTTCTCTTTATCGAGTGTTTTGAGCTTTTCATTGGCCTCCACAGACTTCTTCTCTATCGCCAGAATGAGCGACTGCACCAGGGGAGGTTAGACAGCTGTTAGCTGATGATAACTCAAAGCTGTAAGTGCTGCAGAAGAGAGATGTTTTCATTTCTTTACCTTGATCCTCTGCTCATCTTGCTGAGCGTATTTGTTGATGGCCATCGTGTCCTCATATTTGCCTGCTGACTCCTCCAAAATGCAATCCATTGTCTGCTGGTCCCAGTTCATCTGCTGCCTGAACTCCTCCAGCTTCTGTTTGGCCTTGAAAATGTTGTTCTGGGGATACAGATACATGTTATTGTGGCATCACAATCTATAGCTACTTCTCTTTTCTATTTTTTATTTATGAAAGGCTCGGACCTCCAGCGTGTTTTTCCTCTCTCCTAAGGAGCTTCTTAGCCGTGTCCTGAGTCAGACGGCTAGTTTCTCTCTCCGCGAGGGCTGTCAGGTGTTTCTCTAACTCTATCTCTCTTTCCTTTGCCTCACACAGAGCCTAGACAACACAAATAACACACACTGCATAACCCACCACAAAACAAACATATCACAACTCATAGATACTGACCTCAGTGTTTTCCAGCTCTTCTTTAATATTCTTTAGGTAATTGGCCATGTTCTTCTTTTGTTCCTTGTTTTTCTCCAGTTTGTCTTCCAGTTGTGTCCGCTCTATCTCTTTTCTACAAATCTGTTGACATCATCATGACACAGCACACAGTGAATCAAAATTCAGATACCGAAAACCGATGTGCAATAACGTTAAGAAAACACAATCTAAAGTGTAAAGTGAGGACCTTTTGTCCATACATACATATCTGACACTTAACAAGAAAAAAAGATTCAAATGTTACATTTTATTTGGAAATTTCAGCTGCTCTTAAATATTTAAAATAATGAATTGAACAGTGACCCTGGTGTCACTGCAGGAGGACCGTGTGCACAACCTGCACTCAGTCAAAACAAACCTCATCAACGGTTTGTGTTACAACATTATTCTTCAGTGAGTAATTTTAAACGACCCACATGATGACACCCAAAAACAAACAGAGAAAAGGAAGCTAAACACGTCTGTGCCATTAAACATGTTAATAATAAGTTTCCTCACCTCCTCCAGTAAGGCTTTGTTTTCAGCGTTGAGCTCGGGGACAGCATAACGGCTACCCCACCCCACTTCAGCCAAAACTGGGTCGAGAACTTCAGACATAGATTCCATTTTAACACCGCGCCTAACAAATGCTATGGAAAGCAACAACGCAGTAATTCTCAGCAATATCTCTTGACTCCGGCTTTATACAGCGTCTCTCTGCCGGTTGCTAGGGCTCAGGTCTGTTGTCAGTCGCCCCTAGCAAACCCCCCGTTCGGCATGTCGCCACAAGGAGGCAGCACGAGACCAGAAGTAATGCTTCCGGTCAGCTTGTAAAATACATTTAAGAAGTAATTTCATAGTGTGTCATATAACTTTGTTTTCTGCAGTTCAGGCTGTGGCAGATGAGATCAGTTGTTTTTCTGCTCTCTGGAGCTCCGGTTGGTACGAGATGGTCATAAATTCAGACTAAGGACAGCAACACCTCTGACCTGATAAAAGCCAGATTCTAAAGGAATGTGTTTTTCTCCTGAGTGCCCCATGTTATGGTCATCCCTAGATCAGACTCACAACCTATGAGTATTGAATTATTGAATGAGTACTATCAGTACTTTATCAGTATTTAAAATACTTTTTATGTAACTGTGTTCATTATACAAGGTCCAAACTCATTTTAAGATGATATGTATGTACAAAATGTACTGATGCGTACAAAAATATATGGAAGTGTGATGCGGTGCACCTAAATTTTGTGCCGGTGCACCTAAGAAAAAAAGTTAGGCGCACCAGTGCAACCAGTGCAAAAAGTTAGTCTAGAGCCCTGTCCTCCCCGCCGTCAAAGTCAGGCACCTCCACCTCTGCCGGCACCGCCACACCCCCATTGGATGACGGCTGAGGCTGTAAAAGAAACATTAGATCAGAGCCTGGCATTTTCCTGCCGGTGACAGTGAAATTCTTGCTGGGGAACAATTTGTCTCAGTGGCTGAAGCAGAGGGTTGGTTCTTCAGGAGGCATGGCTCCACCTCCACCGGTGCCTGCACAGCCTCCAGATGTGCTAACTCTGCCTCCTGCTGCACCTGATCCCACCACCCCTCCTCTACCATATAATCTTCACCAGAGCTGGATGATGACTGAGGCTGTAAAAGAAACATTAGATCAGAGCCTGGCATTTTCCTGCTGGTGAAATTCTTGCTGGGGAACAACTTGCCTCAGTGGCTGGAGCAGAGGGTTTCTTCTTTTCCAGCCCCCTGCAGCTTTCTCTGTAGAGAGAGAAGATGAAGTGCATTGTATGTGAATACAATTTACGTAGAAGTGAAGCCATACTGTTACCCTTCACTCACCTCCAGCTGTGCCAGCTTCTCCCGAAGAGCCCGGTTTTTGGCCGCCAGCTCCCTGCAATTGGTGCAGGCCGTCCCCACTGGCACTGCACACAGCCGAGGGCTATATGGCCTGTGGCCAGACCATTGACCAGGGTGCACTCCTGTGTGTTCTGTATGTGGTGGGCCTTCATTAGGTGCCTGGAGACGTACCAGAAGGTCCCACCACATACAGGACATGTAAGCATCTGCTTAGGCTTTGTCATCTGAAAGAAAAAGGGGTTCAAGATTCATTCAGCATTAATATATCATATTATATCTCTGGTTCTACTTGATGCCTGTTGACGTCAAAGAAAAACTGGGAGAAAGGTTGCAATCTGAAATTAATGCAGCAATGCAGGTGGCCTAGATTGAATCCTTTGACTTTTTCTGCTACAGAAAAGTTTTTCAACTCTAATTTTACAGCTACAGATCCTGCAGAATCAAATCACTGAAGCTGTATAAAAGTACATGCATCAACACTGGTAATATGAGCTGTTTTGACCTGCACAGGGATCTATGCTAAGCTATTAGCATGAAGAAGAAACTAGCTTAACTTACAGTTGCTGGAGCTCTCTCAGAATGGTCTGCTCTCTCCCTCTGTCTGCAGCAGAATGAGCTGCTGCACTGTCTTTCCCTCCACCCGGCCCCTCCCTCTCCCCCGGCCAGATGTCCTGCCTGTCCCCTTTGAGAGGGGGGCCTGTCTGCACTGTGGGACTCTCTGTCCTCTGGGTCCTACAGAGACCCTGTAGGGATCCAAACATGATTTCCAGCACTAACTCAGCAATTCTGTGACACACCTCAGGCCTCCTTCCAATGAAGAAACATTCTCTTCTTCTAGGAATGTCAGGCTGATATTTGACTATGTTGTTCAACTCCCACCACTGAGTGACAAAATGTTTGTTCCAGCTCATTAGCCACTTGCTAAAGCTAAGTAGCTAACTGAGTGGCCTAGAGACATGAAACTTTGCAAACATGTCCAAATTGGCTCAAGTTCTGAGCCAATTTTGGAGGTTTGGCCATTCTGTGTCTGAATGGCACAGGCTTGAATGTGGAAAAGCCAAACCTGATTTACCGTATTTCCAGCAATTTCTCAGCAATACTTTGACACACAGGCACCAAATTCACAGGACTCAATCGCAGGAAGGCCTTATACATGTGTGCCAAGTTTGAAGGATTTTTTTAGGCCTGAATATCACCTAACTTGCTGCTGATGAGTCTGTGGTTGCCAGTGCCATTTTGTTTGCTGTTGTGTGCTGGGGCAGCAGACTGAAAGCAGTGGACACAAACAGATGATCTGATCAGACTGATCAGAAGGACATGATGGTCTGCTGTGGGTCATGTCTTTGTTCTGCACACGTACAGCTAACATCTCCAGTGTTACACAAACACATCATGTGCTGCTTGACGTGTTCCATTCATGGTAGGAAAGCATGTGGAAGTCACACATGTCAAATCTGTGCTAGTCTCCCTTCATTCAGCCCATATGAAGACAAAGAGTCTGCAGGTCCAGGAAGTTATAATTAACTATCATTAAATAACAAGAACTTATGATGCAGCCAGCACATTTATACCATGAAGACCCCTTTAAAATAATAAACCTCAAAAACTGGTGTTTTCATCTGCCAGAAAGTGACTGTGGCCCCACAGTGAGTCCAGGGGCTTATTTCTGCCTCAAAAGGACTTGATTTCATTCTGGTCTGTGATATTAAACAGATTATTGTTGAATCCAGGAACACTTCAAACAGACCGGTGCTGTAGGTGGACTGACTTGCAGCCACCCTTTCAAATATCTTAGAAATAAAGGTGAGGTTGGAGATCACAGCAGTTTAGAAACCTGTGGTACTTAACCTGTTGCCAGAGACAGGTTGATCTGGCCACAGTTGTGTGAAATCAGCCTGTCTAGTGTAGGGTGAAAGAATTGATTCTGCAGTGTGTGTTCAGATATATAGGAGTGTGCCCCTAACATGAAGTATTCATGTTTAAATGTGTTTATCACTTAATAATGTGATTTTCATAAGTGTTTATGTGTTAGGAAGTTTTATAGAAAATAAAAGTAATTCGAGGATACTGAATGTATTAAGAAGTAATTTCATAGTGTGTCATATAACTTTGTTTTCTGCAGTTCAGGCTGTGGCAGATGAGATCAGTTGTTTTTCTGCTCTCTGGAGCTCCGGTTGGTACGAGATGGCCATAAATTCAGACTAAGGACAGCAGCACCTCTGACCTGATAAAAGCCAGATTCTAAAGGAATGTGTTTTTCTCCTGAGTGCCCCATGTTATGGTCATCCCTAGATCGGACTCACAACCTATGAGATTTGAGGAATTGGAGCTTTACCTTATTAGGGAATAAACACTAATAGTCTATTCGCTGTATGACCCAGGGTCTGCAGGGGGATAGTAGATGCTCCTGTGGGCCGGCAGGCAGGAACGCCCATGTGGTATATCAATGTGTGAATTCCATGTCCAGTTGTTGCGTTGCTCGTTGTTGCTGTGTGGTTGTTTGTTTTTGTTGGTTGTCCTGTTCTTGTGTTGTTCTTCTTTGGTTCTTTGTGGTCAACAACCCAGAGCTCTGTGACTCAGAATCTGCCTCATTGTTCAATAAATTGTAATCTTGAGACCAGAATTTATCCGCTCCTTCCTCATAAACCAACTCGGGAGGGGATCAGAAGAAACAAGGGGAATTGACCGTTTTTGACCTCCCCATTTTTTCCAGAGTTTCTCACTAATATTGCTTTATTTTTTACAGACCAGACTGGAGCTCTGCCAAGCAATTACTGGGAGATTTCAATTTCCTTAGGCGTCTGACAGACTATGACAAGGATAATAGCAAACCTCAGATCCTGCTGAAGCTGCAAAAATACATCAACAACTCTGAGTTCCTACCTGAGAATGTCTGTTTGAATTTCATGTCCAACATTCGGACATGATCTATCGGATCTATCAACAGAACTTCTCTTATCTTTTCTTTTAGTTAAAGTAAAAAAAGATTAGAGTTCAGACACTTGGGCAGTTTTGTAGTAAATGTCATAATGTCAGTATTGGAATGGCAATGTAATTTATATCCTTTATCCACTGTACTGTAGGCTATGTAGATTTAATGATATATATTCTGAAAAAATAGATGGAATTTGACACAGTTTGTTTCAGTGTGCTGGGTGTAATACTTTATCATGTGCTGCTTTTAGGTGGAGAAGGCGTCCAAAGCTTGCGGGTCGTTGTGCATGTGGGTCATAGCTATGGATCTTTACTCCAAAGAAAGAGAAAACGTGGTTAAAGCACAGGTCAGTCATAAAGAGTGCAGTTTATTATTACTGATACACATGCACATTTGCAATATTTCTTCACAGTCTGCTGTCTGTTCCTTTGTCACTTTGGCTATTCATCTGCCATGCACCGCTCTGTGTGACTGGTCTGCATACTCTTCTCCCGCTACCCTTACCTACGCAGGCAGAGCTGGATACAACCAAGAAAACACTAAGGGAAAAGCAACAACAACTTAAGGAGGTGGAGGATCAGATGAAGGACCTACAAAATGGCTCTGACACAGGCTCGACTGGACAGAGCAGGGAAACTGACTTCTGCTCTGGGGGACAGCAGATACGCTGGGAAAAAAATTTTGCAAATCTTGAGCAGGACATCAACAGTGTTGTGGGAAATGTATGCATTGCAGCTGCCTGCATTGCCTACTACGGAGCCTTCACTTCCCACCATAGACAGCTGGTAGGTACAGTGTGATGGGATGGTTTAAAACCTTTAGGGCCTCTGTGATAAAGTGTGCAGCTGGCATGGCCAATGTGAGCCTGGTCTAGAGTTTTTTTTTTTTAGAAACATATTGTGAAAAAGCAGTAACAGCTAATACCATATACCCTGTTTACTCTTGTTCCCCAGTGGATTAAGCAGTGTCAGAAGCTAAACATACCCATCAGTTCCCCCTTCAGCCTGATCGACTTTCTGAGTGATCCATATGACATCTGTGGAAGTATATAAAGGTTACCTACGCGCTGATACAGAGCACATATTTACTCGTATGTATGCTTTTATTCAGAGAAAAAGGGGGACTCTCTACACACACACACACACACACACATACACCCTTACAGAGAGTTAGGGAGGATGTTTACATTACTGGAGCCCTTTTGTTATGGTGAAGGTGGACGTAAGATAAAGTATCCAACATAGGAGGGAAACAGAGTGTTTCACAGTCATAAATAACATTATTATAATAAGTAGGTGTGGATAACGGGGCAACATGTCCCAATATGGAAATACCTACGAGGGTCTTGAAGAACTGTTTATCTGTTATGCAAATGTACCTCAACTTTCAATAAAACATGCCTGTGTACAGGGAAGGGCAGAACACGTATGGACGGGAGTGAAGCAGACTGAAAGGCCTGTGTTCACTGTGTTCTCCCTTTTGCAAAAGGCGAAACTACAAAACCCAGGGTATTTTCTTTCACTCAATGTTCTGAATACAGGAGACGGAATCTGACAATCCGGGGTGACCAGGGAAGGTCACGACACATCCTCCAGTGGAACACTGAAGGGTTGCCCTGTGACACTGTATCTACAGAGAATGGAATCCTGGTAACCAAAGACCGTCGCTGGCCTCTTATGATCGACCCACAGGATCAGGTGGCGTAAATTAATTCAGAGGACATATGTATTCTATGAAAATAGAACCTCCTTTCAGACACAGTCAGAGACAAAGTCACAGACTGGACTCCGCCCCAGCATACCTAACGCAACAATACCAAGCTTCCCTTCATACAGTAGAAAGGACACCAACCAGCTCGTTCAGCATTGCAAATTTGCACTAAATTAAGATATTTTCACTGCTTCTTTATTGTGTTTCCATGTCTGATCATGTTTCCTTGAATGCTGTAGGTCAGCGGTCCCCAACCTTTTTTGCACCACGGACCGGTATCATGTAAAACAATATTTTTACGGACCGGCACAGAAAAAAATATATAAAATAAAAACAAAGTGCATACAATGACAACTTACTCTTATGCTTAATTAGTGGGAGCCTTTGAGCTTTCTCAGCAATGAGGCGGTCCCATCTGGGGAGAATGGGAGACAATGACACCCGAAGCGTGTTTCTTATGTCCAGTCCACTCCGTCATTTTGTTTTGGCCGTCATTTATTGCTTCTGTCCTTCTTGTTCACATTTTCTTCTTTCAAAAAACTCCATGGCTTGTCTTTTAATGCAGGGTGCTTGGTCTTAAGTGCCAAAGCAGTTTTGAAGGCTTCGCCACATGTCACTCAGAGCGGACTTGTGTGAGAATCACCTGTTGCAATAAATCTGTATAGGACTCCTGATATAGTCTTTTAAATGCAGGTTTCTTTTTCTTTGAAGGGGTAGGCTCCTCTTCTTCTGTCCCCTCGTTAGGTCTTTCCCCTTTCCGAAGAAGCTCTCCAAAGACGTTTGTTTTTTATTCATGTTTGCTAGCTTTTAGGCTTAATTTTGGGGTGCCGTATCCCGTGACCGAGACCAGCGTCTGCAGGTGCTTAAAGGCACAAGCGGATGAATCTGATCGATTTATAAATGAAACAGCTTTCAGACTCAGATAATGAATAATATATTTTTTGCTCAGTCGTTCTGTGCGGCCCGGTACCAAATGACCCACGGACCGGTACCGGTCCCCGGCCCGGTGGTTGGGGACCACTGCTGTAGGTAATACACTTGGCATCAGCAAGTGTGCACCAGAGACAGTTAGGTCACTAAGGAGTCTTGGAATTCACATTCAACAAACCTTTGCTCACAAAATCCCAAACGGCTATCAACTATAATAGGTATTTATGTGCTTTCCAAGAAGCACACGTTTGGAATAAAAACAGTATCGCACACAAGAACCTTTGTGAATCCTTCTGCCATTGAAGCTACATATTGGGCAGTATAATGAACGCCTGGCATCAAACCATGTTTCTGCAGACATTAAATCACCTGCCAGCTACACCTGTGTGCAATGCCCTTTTGTTCAACACCAGCCAGGAGAGCAGAAGGACCCCGTGAATGCAAGGGTTTACTCCAGTGTTTATTCAAACCAGGGGTTGCATGGTGACTGTAACGGCCGAATAAGTCTGAGGAGCGTTTTTGTTAGACAGAAAAAACAAAGGCTCTGATGATGCAGAGGGACATGACAGTTAAATCTTCATAAATTAATTAGTGTTTCATTAGAATTGTAGTGTGTGTGATCCTGGCTTCGATGAATGTAAAATGTGTCTTTTGGCATGTACATTTTTTTCTGTTTTCCAGAAATGTATTAAAGTTACAATCATCAATTTCACTGTGACTGAGTCTGGCCTGGAGGACCAACTGCTCAGGTAGACACAAGACAGATATTGAATTCTAACCAAACTTTAAGACTCACATTCACAACTTTACCCTTTTCCTTCTCTTTCCCCCCCTTTCTTCTCCTTTCTCTACCTCCAAAACCCTTGAAAATTACAATTACCCTGCAACTTGTTTCTCTCTTTAAAGTGATGTGGTGCGTCTTGAGAGTCCACATCTTGAGGAACAGAGCAATAAGCTGATTGTTCGCATCAACGCTGACCGCAATCAGCTGAAAGATATCGAGGACCGCATTGTTGAGCTTCTCTCTAACTCTAAGGGGAATATACTTGACAATGAGGAGCTCGTTCAGACTCTCCAGGAGTCAAAGGTGGGGATCTGGCAGAGATCATACGTGTCATCATTTTCAACTTTCTGATCGTTTTCCTAATTGTAATTGAAACTTTTTGTTGTTCTTGTTCTAGTTGTCATGCTCCTCTTTCACTTCTTTTGTCTGTTTTTTCTCCACTATCTCCAGGTGACATCAGAGGCCATAAAGCATCACCTGAAGGAGGCAGAGGGGGACTCCTTCCTTGTGTATCTTGGGGAGTCCACACAGGCGTGGAGTGGCTTCCCCAGGATACAGTCGGAAGTAGAGCTTGCGGTTGATGATTTGGTCTCAGTTCTAGAATGATTGCTGCTGGGAGTTTGAGCAGACAGCTGTTTACAGGGTCTAAGTTGGAATAAAGATTAATCCTGTAAATGCAAACATCCAATCTACTGAAGTTCAAAGATGTGGGCTCGTCCGGGATTTGAACACAGGACCTGTGAGGAACTGGAACCACTTCTTCATCTGAACCATGGGGATGCCAATTTATAACACCTGAAACCACCTCCACTGTCTGCACACACAGGAAGTTCACCCTGAATCAATGCTCTCTGTTTCAGTTAACCTGTCTGCACAGAATTATTCTCTGTAACAACATGTAGAGCCCGGATAGCTCAGGCTAATTTTCATATCTGTCCAATGAGAGACAATTATCAGAGGAGAGGTTCTGCTTCTCAGGAGGGTCACACCCTAATACAAGACCACTTCCTGTTATGCAACAAATAAACTTTATGATTCAATGTTGGGCTAATGCCACAGCCACAAAAAGACATTTCTCCCAGCTGCTAGACAGCAAGCCTTATCTAGACATGGAGGACAGCCTCCTCATGGAGGACAGTGATATGCAAAGTGTTCAGTCTTTGTCAAACTGCTGACAGTCGGCCGGGTAGAGGAGGAGAAGAAGACCCATGAGAAGCAGGTTCCATGGTGTAATGGTTAGCACTCTGGACTTTGACTCCAGTGATCTGAGTTCAAATCTCAGTGGAACCTTTAGTTTAGTTTGGACAGTAATACTGGTGTCCTTTCTGCTTTCTCTAAAAATTCAGGGCTCACTTTGCCGATTTCCAGTCAGCATGTTGTAACTGAATAACTATCAGAGTGTATCAGAAGGAGAAGTTACATAAAGATAGAATTTAAATCTCTCTCCTAAATGACACCTTAATCTGGGATTAATAATGAGTATAAAAGTAGCTGAAGACATAATTTAGTATTATAACACATACCTCCTTTATAGGGCTGTCTTGATAACTGCCTCTCATTTCCACCTGTTGTCTGTTCCATTTGCACAACAGCAGCTGAAACTGATCCACAATCAGTGTTGATCCTAACTGGACAGGCTGGTTTCACACAAGTGTGACTGACTTTTTGGGGCAATATTATAACAAATACTTATGAGAAATTATATAAAAAGAAAGGTCAGTGCATCATGACTTTAGCTCCATTCAAAGCTTTAGGAGGCTTCATGGCCTCCATCACTCCATAAGACTGTTCCATCTGTTCTGCATCTCTGATATGTGCTGGGACGTGGTGGCTTGGATGTTTCACTGCAGCTCATCTAGTAATAATGTGTAACACATATATGAACATCAAGCTAATCATGTCATGCTAAACCGAGTCCTTGGAAGAGCAGAAGCTGTGAACAGACCTCATGGAGCAATGGTAGCACGTCTGAGTCCAGATCAGAAGGTTGCATGTTCAAATCATGTCAGGGTCACTGGTTTTATGTAATTTAGTCCTCTTTCTGTTCACACCAGGTCCACTAGAGCTCTCAGACTCCTCCACTGCACTGAAGTCTGGGTAGTTTTCACTTGAAGCAGAATGTCGGCTTTCTCCTGTGTTTTCTGGTTAAATTACTGCACATTCAGGGAAAACAGAGTTAGAGTTAAATAGAGCAAAAAATCCTGAGTCATCGATCTGCATTCGTTTAGAGGGCCGAAAGGGAGCAAGTGTGAAAACACCCTAAATTTTAATCTTAAGTGGGACCAACACTCCCCCGTAGCTTCTTCAGTTCTGCAGTGACAATTCCTTCCTTCCTGATGTGATGTTGCTCCTTCTTCTTCTCCTCTGAGCTGGTCGGTACAGTTTGAGCTCTGTGCTGCAGCCATTGCGACAGCCATCGCACCTCAGAGTGATCCAGCAGTGCCTCATGTTCAGCAGCATACAGTGAGCAGCTTTAATCTCTGGATTGACAGACTTTATCTGCGCAGTAACTTGCAGAACAGAAAGTCTTCCAAAATATCTCCTTTCCAGGGATAGCACACCAAAACTATCAACTGAGCAGCACTGGAGATGCTCTGCTCTGTTGATTCATCCAACTGAAAGGAACATTTCTTACATGATCGCAGTCTATCCAGCAGCTGTGCCTGAATGTCAGCTGAGAGATCTTCTGTTCTCCTCCTCACCATGTCATTTGAAAAAGGTACAACTTTCAGTTTATTAGCTGCCTCTGTGCCAAGCAAAAGCTCACACCAGTCAGATCTCTGTCCACCTGTACGGTCACAAATCCGGGGGCAGAGACGCTGTTTTCCGGGATGTCTGGGTGCAGTCCTTTTTTTCTAGCTCTGGACAGGAGCTGTATCCACCCTGAAGGACGGCGCCACAGGAAGTTAAAAGGCACTTTGACTCTGGTGGGACTCGAACCCACAACCTTTGAATCACTTCTCCTGTGTTTATCTAGAAGTCCAATGCGCTATCCATTGCGCCAAGGCTAGCGCCCATGTGTCGACGTTGATGCCACAAATCGCGCCACAAATCGCGCCGAGAGCGCCGGTTCGAATCCCGCTAGGTGCGTTAATATTTTGCACTGAAATTACGCGAAACATATCGGTCGTTGTATGACATTTTACCGAGGTGACGTTATAATTAAAAACAAAGCGAAAGGAGAGTGATGCACACCGTTTGTATGTGACAAATTTCACGTGTCATTTGCTGTAATAGTCCAATTGCACATGCATGCATTGAATGGGATAAATGCAATCTGCTCGCTGTTTAGCTAATATGGAAAGAGCTTGAGAGGAACAGGATTGCATACAATAATTGTATCCTTAGTAACAAGCTGTAATGTGTTAATCTGCATTTTTCTTAACATCCTTTTTTGTATACCGACCTTGTCTGCAATATAAGGCTCATCAATGGCTCCAGACTCTTGATTAACCCCCACAAACCCAAATGTATAAGAACAATGGAAAAAAAACCTTATTGTTATTACCATTTCAGTAACTTTTTGGGGGGAATATTGCTCACATTGAGCACATGTAAAGGACCAGTAGGAGTTTATTTGCAGTCTTTACTGCTCATAAAGCCTCTTAATATTAGTCTAAATTCATATTTGGATAAACATCATTTTTTATCAAAGTATTTTGTGAAATTAAATGGTATTTACAAACACTGAAATCAGACTGTATTTACAAATCCTGTAAAAACCGAACAAAAGCTTTTGTAATGTTTATAGCCTCATTTAATTGTGATAAAGGCAGATTCACAGTTTTAAGAATCCACACATTCCAGAGGTCAAACAATACTGTCTGGCAGACCTGTTGTTCAATCTACTATCATTCTATGAAGCTGTACATGCCCAACTACCTGAACATTATCATTAACTGAATTACACAGAGGGGGAAACTGATACCAAAAGAATGTGTTTGTTTACACTATATACACACTGATATACACTGCAGCAAAGATGCTGCGCTGGTGGCAGGATGCTGCAGTGAAGCAGATGCCGGGCTGGCCTCAAGATTCAGAGAAGAGATGGGGGTCTGTCTCCCCCAAACACCAGCTGCCTTTTAAACCTGGCCATTCTGCTGTATTGGCTGGCACGGTAAAGCTGTGCAGGTTGTCCCCTGCAGCCATGGTCAAGAGAGCTTCTCTCTGAGGTGTGGATGGCTTTGGAGACTCAATGGCTTGCTGAAGCACCTCGGTCTCCCGAGCCCGACTCTGCTTGTTGTACCTGAAAAAAACAACAACAACAAAACAGTAGTTTTACAGAAGCAATATATTCCACAAATACAGCTGACATGGTTCACATACTTCATGATTTACTCACCGTCATGCCAGCATTGCTGTGTTCACCTCAGGCAGCTGGATGGTGGTCTCAGCCATCACACAGGCTTTGTTGACAACACACTGGTGTATGCTGATGAAGAGTCTCAGTCATCCAGGTCATAATCATAGAGATGATTGAAGCAAGGCAAGGACTTGTAGAGTTTTCTTGAATGGAGTCGAACAGGTCTGGCTGCCCTTGGGACCCGATGAAACACCTGGAAAATTAAGGCAGTGTGAAATATAGCAGTAAAAGATAAGTGTACATGCTAGTTTGAAAAATAATGACCAGATATTACAGTAGCTGTCTTATAATTCACAATTATAAAGCCTGCAGTGAGTGGAGGTGCTGTGGCAGATGTACCAGTGAGTGGAGGAGCATCCAGCAAGGGGACAGTGCCGTCCTCAAACTCCTCTGGCTCCAGCAAAGCGTAGCCTGTCTGGTCATATAGATACTCCACCCCATAAGCTCTCCTGAAAATCATACACACAAACACATCAAATCATATGTCATGTACTAATATATGCACTAAACCTAAATACAAATGAGTTTTTCCAGACATTAGGAAACTGTACCAGTGCATTTCCTTGGTGGTGTGTAGTCCACCAGCTTCAGGATCCATGTCTGTCAGTAACTAGTCCTAAAAGAACAACAATAGAAGAACAAGGAGGAGAAGCATAATGTTTATCAGAACACTAAGAGAGAGTTCCTCACTTTAACACAAAACAATAATTTAATTATAACAACTACATGATCATAGGATATTGAAAACCAATACAGTGATGCTATGACACAGTAATACTACACTACACTGCAGTAATAAAAGTCCATTGAAAGTTACGCTAACTGAAGACAAAGAGAGAGCTAACTAAAGCTAACAATAACAAGAGGCTTGTCTGTAGCTGATTAGCCGAAGCTAACGCTGTAAATGGAAATGTTTGCTAAAACACACTAAATGTAGCGTTCTCCCAGTCAAATGCTTTATAGGTGTAAACAACACAGAGGCCAGTCTATGATCAATTATTCCATCTGAGCCGTCGGTAACTGTGAATTTATCCTAGCCAGTAGAGCACCGGCTAGGTACGTTCATACATACATTGCTACACAAACGTAGCGCTTTACAATCACATACCAGCATGTACACAACGACACTCACTCACCGACACGTCGGAATCTCCGGTAGAAATTAATCTTGCAGACGGTTACTGGGGTAAATTATCCTGATAGCCGTCCACGGCGACGTAGCTCGGTAAAAGGCAATGACGAAGCCATAGCAACAGCGTCGTGACCGGGCCACATCCGCCTCAAGCAGTGGTCCGAGCTGTGATTGGCCGGCTCGTTGCCAGGGGCGGGGGCTGGCGAATCGTGGTAGAGGGCAGCTCTGTCATTGGTCAATTCGTGGTCAATTCGTGGTAGCACTCGGCCTCGTGGTTGGCCGTCGGCGGAGGTAGGCGGGAGCTGGCGAATCGTGGTAGAGGGCGGCTCCGTCATTGGTCAATTCGTGGTAGATTCGTGGTAGCACTCGGCCTCGCGATTGGCTGTAGGAGGAGGCGGCTTGCTCGACACACGGGCGGCCGGAGGCGCCACAGAGCCACAAAGCAGTTCATTTGTTTGTCCTAGAATGAAAGGCAGAAATCCGGAATAAGCAGCAGCATTCCAGAATAGTCAACAGAATTCCGGAATTATACGTAGAATTCAGGAGTAACAGTCAGTATTCTGGCAAGTCAGCAGTCCAGAAGGGAAGGCAACATCAGCAGTGGCTCAGTGGTAGAGCAGGGTTGTGTGTCCTTGACCCACATTGCCTCCAGTGCTGGTCATTGTATGACACTGCTTGGCAGCAGCCTTAAGCAATTTCCCTTCTGGGATTATTAAATTTAGTATTTTTTTTAAAAAAGTCAGCATAACAGAGGTTACAGCATCACTGAGTTTCCCCTCAGGGAAGCTGCTTTTTACTGCCACCCCTGGATATATGCAGTCCAGTGCAGTGCGGCATGCTCTGTTCTGTACAATGGAGAAACCAAACTACTCCAAAAACTGGCCTTCAATGTTTGTCAAAGTTTGTCTTCAAACAAGATGCTTATGTTTAAGGCAAAAGCTGTGACAGAAACAAGTTCTTCTTCAAAGATACACAACTCCAACATCTTTGTGAAGTTTGTGGACGACACAACTGTGGTGGGTCTCATCTCTGGTGGAGATGAAACAAACTACAGGAAGATGTTGATGAAGATTCTCAGTCATCCAGGTCATCATACGTAGAGAAGATTGAAGCAAGGCGTCTACAGGAATGAGGTGCACCTTCTGGCCGAGTGGTGCAGAGACCACAACCTCTCCCTGAATGTGGAGAAGACAAAGGAGATGGTTGTGGACTACAGGAGAGCACACAGTCAGCACACCCCTCTGACCATCGACGGGGTTCTTGGGTGTGCACATCACTGAGGACCTCTCCTGGACTAACAACACTGCATCCCTGACCAAGAAGGCACAGCAGCGCCTCTACTTCCTCCGCAAGCTCAAAAGAGCCAGAGCCCCTCCCTCCATCCTGTGCACCTTCTACAGAGGGGCTGTTGAGAGCATCCTGTCCAGCTGCATCACTGTGGTACGGAGCCTGCACCACCACCTGCAGGAAGACGCTTCATTGCATAGTGCTGCTCATAGCTGAGAGGATCATCAGCGTCCCTCTCCCCTCCCTCCAGCCGTCTCATCCGAAAGGCCCTCCGCATCACAGGAGACCCCACCCACCCTTTACACCGCTTCTTTAGTCTGCTGCCATCAGGAAAGAGACTGCGCAGCCTCCGGGCCAGGACCAGCAGACTGAGGGACAGCTTCATCCACCAGGCTGTCAGGAAGCTGAACTCTCTCCCTGCTGTGCCCCACTTTCTCCCCCTTCCCTCTACAAAAGAACCCCCCCAAGTTAGGAACTCTGTGCACCAGCCACTTTACCCTGTGCATTCTCTTGCACCCTAGTCATGTCATCCAGTCTCATATAAGCTGCTATAACTTAAACCATTCCTGGACTGTTTACATTATGCCAACTGCACTGTCTTGCACTATACATCTTCTGCACTCTTACTGCATTGTGCCTTCATTTTTGTGCCTTGTATTTTGTGTGTGCCTCATTGTAGGTACATTTTTTTACACTTACACAAGTTTTTAGTTACATGTTATATATGGAGTGAAGAGTAACGCAATTTCAATTCTCTGTATGTCCAGCACATATAGCAGATTTGACAATAAAGCTGACTTTGAATTAAAACAAGTGATTTGTAAAAAAAAATTCACCCCCCATACAATTGACACTAGAAGAGAACCTATCATTTGAGACCAGAATGTTTTTTTGTACCAGGCTGTAAACATGTTCATTTCTGCTGTGAAGTTGGACATTTTAACATGGGAGTCTATGGGTAATAACACACGTGAATTACAATTTTTCACACATGTCGTAAACATTCCAGACTAGCGGTTAAGACCTTCAAAACTCAGTGTGTAACATTGTTGGTAAAAACTGTTTGCTTTGGCATGTTTGTAGAGAAGATTGAAGTAAGGCGTCTGGACTTGTAGAGTTTTCCTGAAGAGGTTTCGCTGCTCATCCAAGCAGCTTCATCAGTTGTTGATCTGTTGGTGGGGAAACATGGTTTATATGTGGTTGCAGACCTCAGTGGGTGGTCTGGATAAAACTCACAAACAATAGCACTAAATGTTTCCATAATTACCTGTGATGATCTGGCTGCCTGTGCCAGGTGTGTCTAATGACTGGCTAACGACTATGAGACTGCTGGTAGACAGCCCATTGTTCTTGCTGTTAGCATGTGACTTGGAGTGAAACTTCCTGGGAATGGATGAAATAACTGCTTTGTATGTGGTAGAAAGATGAGGCCACCACCTCGAGAAGGTTTTACCAGCTTAACATAGATGGCTTCCTTGACTTCCTCTCTGTCTAAAATGTGAACATTGTTGTCCTCAAAGGAGTGTCCTTTGTCTTTGAGGTGGAGGTGAACAGCTGAGTCTTGTCCTGAGGAGGTGGCTCTCCTGTGCTGAGCCATTCTTCTGTGGAGTGGTTGTTTAGTTTCTCCAATGTACAGATCAGAGCATTCCTCACTGCACTGGACTGCATATATGATATTGCTGTGTTTCTCCCTGGGAGTTTTATCCTTTGGGTGTACCAGTTTCTGTCTCAGGATTGTCCTGCAGTGGAGACTGCAACCTTAACACAGCGCCTTGGACGAAAAGCAGACTTGCAGAATGAAAGGCAGCATTTCGGAATGAAAAGCATTCCAGAATGAAATTCAAATTTCCGGAATGAAAGGCAGTAATCCAGAATAAGTGGCAGCATTCCAGAATAGACATCAGTATTCTGGAATGATAGGCAGAATTCCCGAATAACACTGTATAGTGGAACAGAAGTCAGCAAGACATCATTCTGGAATGAAAAGCATCCCAGAATGGAAGAAAGCATTCCCAAATGAAAGGCAGAAATCTAGAATGAGAGCATCCTGGAATAGACATCCATCCACCCACTCCAGAATGATAGGCAGGATCCTGGAATGGTAGACAAAATTCTGGGATTAAACCCCTAACCCAACAGCGGCCTGTGATGTCATGGAAGCGTGCGTTCCAAAATGGAAGGCAACATTCCAGGACAAAAGTCAGCTAACAGAATGAAAAGCAGATTTGCGGAATGAAAGACACCATTCCAGAATGAAAAGCAGTCCATAATGAAAGACAAAATTTTGGAATGAAATGCAGAAATCCAGAATAAACAGTAGCATTCCAGTATAGACATCAGTATTCCGGAATGATAGGCAGAATTCCCGAATAACATCATAACGTCATTTAATCAATAGGGCTCGACCGATTAGCTCGATCCCCATACGGCCAATCTGTGTTTTCATTGTTGAAGCGTGGACATGCCTGTTTCACTTACTGTGTGCTGGTTGGTACATTGGACTCAAGGATTGGTTTTTGAAGACACTCCTCCAAGTGGTGTCTTCAGTTCTGCTACTATTCTGGTTGGGAATCTGAGTTTTATGTGTTCAGGATCTCTGTGGGTGGATCTTGCAGGAAATCAGACTTTTAATCTGAGGGCCCAGGGTTCAAGTCCCTCTTCAGGAGCAACACTATATATTCCTAACCAGAAATCTTTGTACATATCTTAACCAATGTCAAACTAAGAAAAACATGTGCTTTGTGTTGTTCTTCCACCAACTGAAACATGAAAAGCAAGAAGTCACATGTGGCTCGTTGGTCTAGGGGTATGATTCTCGCTTTGGGTGCGAGAGGTCCCAGGTTCAAATCCCGGACGAGCCCTGATGTGTAACTTTATTTCATTGGAGACAACTCCTTGTTGTTGACTCTTTACAGTTCCTCTCTAAACTACCACACAGCTTTGCAAAGCTAACAAAGTTCTATTCTATTCAGACTCATCCCAATCCAGAGCAGTTGTTCCACAGTAACACCTGCAGGAGGACGTCATCACCCAGTATGTGACCTGCTCTGTGAGCTGTAAGGTCTTATACAGACAGGTGTGTGTCTGTCCTCATCAAGTCCAATCAGTATCATCAAAGACAGCTGGACTCAGATGAAGGTTAGAACCATCTGAAGGACGATCAGAAGAAATGGACACACCTGAGTTCAATATATGAGAGTCACAGCAAAGGCTCTGATACTTAGGACCATGTCATATTTCACTTTGTCTTTTTAATACATCTGCAAACATGTCAACAACTCTGTGTGTTTCTGTCAGTATGGGGAGCTGTGTGGACATTAATGAGGAAAAATGAACTTCAATGATTTTAGCAAATGGCTGCAATATAACAAAGTGAAACATTTAAGGGGGTCTGAATACTTCCTGCACCCACTGTACACATAACAAATGAATGTGACTGAAACAACAGCTCTGTGTGTAATATAAATATACAAACTAATGTGATTTGATCAGAACATTTTAAAAGACAGTGATGATCTGTTCTTATTGTCTAAACAGGAACAGTTGAAGCACAGCTTGCAGCCCCTGTATCTCAGGCTTCTCAGCTTCTCTTCAGATGTTTGGACGTTTCTGCTGGAACCTCTCATTTAATGACTCACATTTAGAACTTCTGACTTTATGGGGAGGAGGGATTGATTTTGGAACGAGGAGGCTGCAGCCTGCGATTCCACCACTAGATGTCAGCATTGCACAGCATTGGTGGTTCAGTTCAGATTGAGAGAATGCAAAGAGTGTGCAAAGCTGTCATCAAAGCAAAAGCTGGCTGCTTGGAAGAATGTCAAACATCAAACATATTCTGCTTGGTTTAACACTGTTTGTTCACTACATCATTCCACATGTGTTCCTTCATAGCTCTGATGTCTTCAGGATGAAGCTACAATGTAGAAAGTCATAAAAACAAAGACAAACCACTGAGTGACTTTTGACTGGTACATTTAAAATGTCATCATATGTCCTAACCAGCAGGGGGAGCACTGATCATAAACTCTCTGTTATTGTCATGTGTTTTTATGGACGATGATGCTGGCTGTTGTTTTCTTGCTTCTCTCTGTAAACCAGCTACACCAGTATTACTGTCTTAAGTTGGAATGTTTATGACACCATCAAGTGATGATCCTGTGTCAGGACCTTAAACGACGAGGATGGGATTCGAACCCACGCGTGCAGAGCACAATGGATTAGCAGTCCATCGCCTTAACCACTCGGCCAAAGCTGGGGAACAATAGTCTGTCATGGGGGGGGAAGAAAGGAAAGAAGGGGGGAAGAAGGGGGAAGAGGGAAAAAGAAGGAAAAAGAAGGAAAAAATGAGGAAAAAATGAGGAAAAAGAAGGAAGAAGAGGAGAAAAATGAGAAAAAACGTGAGAGAAGGGAAGAGATGATTTTTATTTGGACATAAATGATTTTAAACCTGTTTTTCATTTTTATATTAATTTATGCTTCGACCCCAAGGTTCCCGGTTCGAGTCCCACAAACGCCAAATATTAATGCATTAGATTTGGACTGATTTAAAAAAATGTGTAACTGGAAGTGCTGTGTACATGAGAAGTCTTTGCTTAATGCTGTTGTGTGACAACACAACAACACACTTTAACACCGATTTTGCCGATTATTAACCTTACGTTACTGATACATTGATATTTTTATGTCTGCATTTGTGGTGTGTGGTGAGATCCATCATCGCCCTCTACACGCCCACACAACAGCATTAAGCAAAGACTTCTCATGTACACAGCACTTAACAGACTCTAATCTCAACACAAAAACACACAGAAAACAATACATTACTCACTTTACCAAACTTTATTTATAGTTGTCACAAGCATTTTACAGAGTAATAAATTATAACAAAAACAATTATTTATAAAAATAGGTCTGGCACAGTGCTGAGGGTATTTGTCCGAGGGGTCATCTATGCCTCTCTCATATTATTTTTTTTGTTTTATGTTGTCCAGCCACTGCTCTTTTGGGACAGTCTGCTGTTCTGTACTGTCCACACTTCTTACACGTGTTGTGCAGTACTTTACGCTGCAGTGTACGTGCAGGAGCAGCAGTAGTCACAGGGGCAGGAGAAGGACAGGCTGGGGCAGATGCTGGGGGCACATTTGCATGGGGCAGAGGGTCAGCTGCCACGACTGGGGAGGTCCAGCACCTGCATCAGTACCATACTGTCCTGCCTCTTCACCCTCTTGTTGTGCCACTGCACCAGAGTAGTGTGGTTAACGTCCACCAGCTGCATACTAGTCTGCTGCATGACAGCCCCATTACACAGAATAAGCTGCCTTATTTTACGGTAATCCTCCAAGATGTGGTCCCATCTGGAAAATGTGCTTGTCCCCCTTTTCTTGGGACTACGGTGGATAGCACAGAGCCTAATGAAGATCATTTCCACTAGACGACAGCAATCTGGCCACTGAGCCAGTGGTGCAGTAGTGGTGAGCGCTTGTCGCTCTCCACCCCGGGTGTAAAGTCCTGCCTCTTCTTTGGCGACCTAAACCTGCCTGTATTCAGCCTGCTCTGGTGCCTGGCAGCAAACACCACCCTTTGCTTGCTGTAGTCCAGAAGGTTCTGCCACGACGCAACAATGGTGCTGACCTGAGGGAGAGCAGAATGACAACACAGGCACATGAGAAAAGAAAATATAAGCGTGGACATGTATGACAGGCGCAGAAGCACACACAAACATCTGACCTGCTGACTGGTGAGGGCTAGAGAGGACTGCTTCCTCAGCTCCACCAGATACTCTGCCAAGCTGTCAACTCTGTCTATGCCTGGCACACCAGCATCAACCACAGCCTGGGGGAAAAACAGAGATGAGAAATATAAGAACCCAGAAAGCACAAATCACACAATAATATTTCTTAATAGCAACTAATGTTACTACACATACATGTGCTTTGACATACCCAGATGCTGAGGATACACCAGGCTGTGGCATGGAGGTGGTGGTAGCCTCCTCCTCACAGAGGATGAGGACTGGTGGTCCTCCTAGCCACCAAGCTGGGCTTTAATGCAGCAGAGTGCACCCCACCAAAGGGAGATTTAGTGAACTGGAGAGAGAGGAGCAGGACACTGAGTGGCAGGCTGGTAAAGCAACATTACATGATGTAACAGACACAGCATTTGATGTTATCTGTGTGTATTGAAGCAACTGTCACTCATTAAACTGCATGATGCTATATAATAATGTCCATAGTAAGTAACAGGCTAACACTTTACCTTCTCATAGAGGTCATGCCACCTCTGCTGCCTAGGAGCTGGCCTGCAGCCTCCAGCAGGGCAAACACCTGAGCTGGCAGCCTGCTCATCCACTCATCTTCTCCCATAGCCGTGTGGTTATTGCTCATCTAAAGACACTGACAACAATAAAAAACGCTGAGCATGCAATAATGAACAACGCGCTGTGACGCCGCTGCACTAAATAAACAGTTAATATGCGAATACATACGCGTCCACAGCGATCATGTAATATAAAGAACACGTGCTCCTGGTTTTCAAATAATGTACGGAAGCGCTGAACTGAATTATGTTTTCTTTATGTCACTATAACGTGATCTTATCACGTTATAACAAGCTAGCGGCTCATCGCGTCCTGTCATGCTATAACGGGATGAGCCGCTGTTTTACAACGTGACAGCGTCTTATCACGTTATAACGATACAAGACGCTGTTGTAATCCGCACGTTTGCAGTATTTACTTACTTTTTAGACGCGTCGAATCCTTCGTCGTAGACGACCGACTGACTGGAAGCGGTTGCTATGGACTCGCTACGTCATCCAATGTAGAATGGAAATGCGCGCCGCCATTGGCGCTGTCGAGCGTCGTCGCGCCGCGCGATTGGATGAAATCCAATCTTACATTGGACGGCGGCGTACGCGATAGGCCGAGGAGATTGGAATTGGACAGACTGTCGTGAGCCAGGTATCGGCCACCTCGTCTGTCTGATTAATATGTGTTCACAGCTTCGAGCGAAAATACGCTGCAAAACTTGAAAGAGGTCACAGCTTTTGCCTTAAACATAAGCATCTTGACAAACTTTGACAAACATTGAAGGCCAGTTTTTGGAGTAGTTGTTTGGTTTCTCCATTGTACAGATCAGAGCATGCCTCACTGCACTGGACTGCATATATCCAGGGGTGGACTGCATGTTTCCAGGGGTGGACTGCATGTGTCCAGGGGTGGACTGCAAATATCCAAGGGTGGCAGTAACTGATTACAAATACTCAAGTTACTGTAATTAAGTAGTTTTTCTGGGTACTTGTACTTTATTTTTAAGCCAGCACTTTTACTTGTACTTAAGTACAAATGTAACAAAATAATGTACTTTTACTATTTACTTACTGTCAGCCATTTTGTGTCTGTTAAAACAGTGGGTGTTGTGGCTAACAAAATCTAAACCGGTAGATAATTAGCTGCCCCTTTGTAATAATATTGACACTTTTTCTGCTAATTGCATTATGTAATTGTTGATCACAATGAGAGGTTAACAGGAGTACAGGATTACTAATGAATTTTGAGTTCATTTGGATTTACAGCTGTATCATTCTGCACCAGATGAAGCACATGATCTGAATCAGGTTGTGTCAGAGAAAGGCTGAAACCCTGCAGCACCTGTTTCTGTCTGCTCTGACCATGCTGCCTTCTTCTCCAGTCTGCTCTCCAGTGATGTTGCTCCTTCTTCTTTCCCTCCGATTGAGCTCTGTGCTGCAGCCATTGCGACAGCCATCGCACCTCAGAGTGATCCAGCAGTGCCTCATGTTCAGCAGCATACAGTGAGCTTTAATCTCTGGATTGACAGACTTTATCTGCGCAATAACTTGCAGAACAGAAAGTCTTCCAAAATATCTCACCAGTCAGATCTCTGTCCACCTGTACGGTCACAAAGCCAGGGGCAGTGACGCTGTTTTCCGGGATGTCTGAGTGCAGTCCTTTTTTTCTAGCTCTCAGGACAGGAGCTGTATCCACCCTGAAGGACGGCGCCACAGGAAGTTAAAAGGCACTATGACTCTGGTGGGACTCGAACCCACAACCTTTGAATCACTTCTCCTGTGTTTAACTAGAAGTCCAATGCGCAGTGGGATAGCAGGGTTGTCCAATAACCGGAAGGTTGGTGGTTCGATCCCAACTCCTCCCTAGTCACTGTTGTGTGTTCTTGGGCAAGACACTTCACCCTAGCCTGTGGCGCGCCTTGCTAGTCATTGTATGACACTGCTTGTGCAGCAGCCGTAACGAATTTCCCTCTGGGATTAATACAGTATCTAAAATAAATAAAAAAAAAAAATAATAAAAAAAAATTTACTGCTGTGAGAGCCGACAGAGACACGAACACTTGTGGGAAGAGCAGAGGTGGGGGGCTCAGTGTACTGTGTTGTTGTCAGGACTTGGAACTGTTAGCCTGCGGCCATATTACTTGCCGAGGGAGCTAAGTCATGTGATCGTGCTCTGTGTTTACGCCCCACCGAGCGCGGACGCATCAGCTGCCTGTGAGAAGATACACACAGTAACAGCAAGGCTGCAGACAAAGCACCCCGAGGCGTTTATGGTCCTGGTTCACCTGCAGCCACAGTACACCCCCCTGGTCAAAAGGATGTCTAAAACCACACGTTCAATCAGGAAGTGGTCACCTGAGGCAGAGGATGGTCTGAGGGACTGCTTTGACACCACTGACTGGGATGTAATGCTAAAAACACATGTTGAGGACATAGGGGAGCAGACTCACTGCACTCAAAAAACTGATTCAAGCCCCTCTTAGAGGTGAAACATTATTATTTTGTTTGTCTTATGAAAATGTTATTAATTCCAACAATACCCAAATATGTTTAGCAGATGTAACATAAATATATATTTGCTTTGACTCCCGTGGCCCTCTCAAACCAAATGAGTTCAACTAGCAGAGCAAGAGCATGAGCAGGAGATCAGCCTCTGTCCTACCCGCCATCTGCCTCTGCTTGAAACTACTGTTGGTAAGTTTTCTGTCTTCTATTTAGTAAGTTTATTATCTTTATGTGAAACAATGTGCATGCCTTAAGATAAATGGACCTTGAGTTTAGGAAGAAGTGTCAGTCATTGTTCATGTTGGGGTAGACAGGCTACAAACAGCTAAGATTAGTTAGCATTCGTTGTAGCTAACGTCTATGGCCGCGTCATATAGCTGTCAGAGGTAAGTGGTGAACACGGTTAGTACTTGGAGTTTTCTACACAGGCACGTTGAATTCATCCTTAACACACTGAGAGCGCAGCTCGCCGCCAGCTAACACAATCCAAAAGTGCTTGGCTTTACTTTTGTAGTGTAGCTGGCAGGCTAACGTTAGCCCAGAGCTAACGCTCTGTGTTAGCCTAAGCAGCACTTGTATGCAGGGGTACAGCCAGTGCTTAAGTGTAGTTAATGTGAAACAATACAGTCGCGATTTATTGAAGTGAAGCAGTCGGCATATTTTCACGATATATTTTATTTTTTATATCGTTTTTGTCTGCTGGTGGGTGCCTGCTCCCCTGCGTGTGTGTCTGTGCTGCTGGGTGTGCATCGGGCTGGAACTGTGCCGTACGTGACAGACAGCAGGGGAGACCTGTAAACGTGCTGAAATGACTTTGTTTAGTAAAAGGAAAAGGTATAAACGTGTTCTATTGTAAGGGGACCACCTGCATGCAGATGTACTTTAATACGTGGATTAGGCTACTACTAAATCCATAGGCGTCGCTACCATTATATCAGAGGGGGATGTGTCCCCCCCACATTTTAAAACGGCCCGTTTGGACCCCCCCACATTTAGTGAGTAGGAAACTCCACCTAATGCTGTCTCGATTGCTCGTGAAAAACTCTGTTCCACTAAGTTCGTAAGAGAATAACCTCACCACTGAAATCCACTCCATGTTTTCCTGGTTACCACAGCGCTGCAATACCGTTACTATAGTAACGGACCTAACAAAGCCAGTGGCTTTCTTCGAGCGAGCGTAAAACACCGTAAAGAGAACCGTCAGTGCTGGTCGACGCTGGAGGAGGTAACGTCAGTGTCATCCCACAAAGTCCAGCTCATGCTGAAGCCTGACTGTTTGTCACATGGCCCCAGGTGACATTAGGTTGATGTTAAAGAAACTTAGAAAAGTTGGGAGGAAGCTGCTGTTTACTTCCAGTTACAGTAGATGGTATTATTTGTCTGATGACATGTTGTTGCCTTTTCTGCTGCCTCCCCACACACAATGGACATGAGGAGATTCTAACAAAGACACGGAGAGTTAGAGTTGTTTTCAGCATTAACCCATGTTGTAATGAGGCCATGTTAGCTCCTGTTAGCCTGCTAGCTTCAGCCTCGCCGAGCCAGTGCACAGCCACCTGCTCATATTCTTATCAGCAAGAATAAAACACATGTGATGGACCGTCAGGACACAGTGGAGCATTATATGAACAGGGAAACACTGATGTAGCAGATGAGGCAGGGCATCATTATAAACACATCCACAAGGTTTGTTGTGAATTCAGCAGTTTTATAAGCAAATAAAAATAAGGACATGCATCTTTTTGTAAGTTAGTATTTTTAGTGTTTCAGTATTATCTGCATTAAGCAGTTTGGTTCATTTTTCTATGGGATTTGCCAGTTTTTTGTCTCTGTAAATGAGAGAAGGCCTCAGATATGGAGGCTGTTAGTGTAGCAGCACCAGTATGTTTGACAAAACTGTTGTTTCACTTGTAATTAGTTTGTCACCGAGTTTTTGTTGAATCTGTCTCTGAAATAGTCATTAAGTGTTTACTTCTGTAGGTAAAATAGTTTAACAACCTGTTAAAATCCACAGGAAATCTCAACTACTTCATATTATTACTATATATACTGATTAGGGTTGGGCGATATTGGCAAAAAAATTAATCACGATTAATTGTGGCATTTAGCCGATAACGATTAATTTCACGATTAATTGATGACAGTTGCACTTACATGTTTTTGACTCTAAATTGGCACAGTGTTCTAGCATGATACCGACAAATCATCAGTCAAGTTAACTACTTCATTCTAACAGGCTAAGCTGGTGATTAGGCACCAACCAGCCATGGAAATATGTATTGATAATATTGAGGCACAAACTGCTTCAAAATAATAATGAAGCAAACATTTAAAGTAACTTTGTCCTTCAAATGTTTTTATCTTAAGGTCACAAAGCATGTCAACATTAAAATTAAACAGACAAATAGACAAACAAAGTTCAGAAAAGTCACATCAGTGATTATTAAAGTTAAAACATGTGTCTGCGCAAATGAACCTGTGACTGGAATATGTCCCACACTAGTGCATGTTTTCACTCAGACTGTAGAACAGCAGCAGAAAAAACAAACAAATAAACAAACCGGACAATTTCACATTTAAATGTGTGTCTGTGCAAATCAACCTACGTTACGTTCTTCCAGCGCTTCGTTTGGTCGTAAGCAGCACAATGACTAAACGTACCGCGGATTCTCGGCTGAGTGGAAGTCTTTCCAATATCTGCTGGAGGAGACTTCGCTGTTGTAATGTTTCCTATCTTGCCTGTGGAGTCCGTAAATAAAGATCGGAGTTTATTCATTTGATACGAGCAAAAATTCAGTTACTATAGCAACAACTAACGCTCCACGCTTCACCTAATGCATGTCGCGGCACTATATACAGCTGTAGTGTAGTGTTGTGTCCTCGTTGCGCTTTCTTCGTGCTCGGGCTTATGGTGACAGACGTTGAACTTATGTTAGAAACGTGCTGCTCCGCATTATTTAACTGAACACCACTGCCTTCCACCATTATTGTTATTGTGGGCTCACATGTGCGCGGGTGATGGTGAGACTACGCCGCACAAAAATGCATCATCATGACGAGGCACTAATCGCCGTAATCGATAAGTGGCAAATATTAATCGATTACAGTTTTTCTGACGATTAATTGCACACGATACGATTTTGCACAAGCCTAATACTGATGTACTTTTTTTCACCACCCACCCACAGAAGGTCCCCCCCCCCCCACATTTTTAATGCTTCCTACGCCACTGACTAAATCATATTTTTACTTGTCAACAGTAATTAATTAATTGGTAATTAATTAATGTAAAATGAAAACTCACATTTCTTTATAGCCATTCAATTCTGTGTGAGAGTAACTACAACTAACAATACTGTTTTGTGCTACTACTGTTTTCAAGGTGAATGATGACTTCTTGCAGATCACCACAAAGCCGCTGCATTGAAGTTCATGGCCCAGCTGAGTTGACATTCCTTATTATTGCCGAGGGGATCACTGGCTTAAAATGTCTACATGCAGCCTCTACTTTCACTCCTGCCTTACAGCCCCTGTACTTCTTCCTCAGCTCTCCCTGGACATTGGTCCTCAGTGCAGTGCAGTTCTAGAATGATTGCTTCTAAGAGTTTGAGCAGACAGCTGTTTACAGGGACTAAGTTGGAATATGAACTTATGTGCTGTAAATGTAAACATGAAGCAGCCATCCTATCTACTGAAGTTCAAAGATGAGGGCTCGTCCGGGATTTGAACCCGGGACCTCTCGCACCCAAAGCGAGAATCATACCCCTAGACCAACGAGCCATGTGTGACAGCTTTTTTTTCATGTTTCAGTCAGTGGAAGAACAACACAAAGCACATGTTCTTCTTAGTTTGACATTGGTAAAGTTATGAACAAAGATGTCTTTTAGGAATATAAAGCCGCTGCATTGAAGTTCATGGCCCAGCTGAACCACTTCTCAAAGAAGCTTCTGTAAGTTTCCCAGAACAAAGGAGGAACTTCAATATTAATGAAAGATTCACATGTTTATGTGATGCTCAGGATCAACATGAGTGTTGTGTGTTTGTGTTTTTTAACCCTATAGGAGGACAGCTTACACGTTCTGAAGACAGGAGCCCAGCGATGTGGGGGTTTCATCCAACTTAATTTGGTATATTGAAATGCAAAGGTTTATGTCCTGGAGGAATGTTATGCACCTTACTGTTTCTATTTCTGCTGCATTTATTGGATGGAAAATTCAATTTAATTGAGTTCAGCTGATACATGACCTCATCAGGTGACTGCTGCTATGACCTAAGATAAGATAAGAGATAAGATAAGATAAAACTTTATTAATCCCGAAGGAAATTCTTGTGCCAGAGGTATCAAGTTACATTAAATGCAGTTAAGTACAGAGTATAAGTGTCACTATAATCCAAAATAAGAGTACAGTACGCAGTATGAGCACAATATATGATACATGGATACAAATATGGAGATGTAAGGTGCTAAGTAAACATAAATATAGACCAGTGGAGGGAATGACAGTGATGCCTGACATGATTATCTAGCGCTTCTCCCTACAGAAAGGGGAGGAGTTATACAGTCTGATGGCCACTGGCAGGAAGGACCTCCTGTGGCGTTCTGTGCTGCTCCTCGGTAGTCTCAGTCTACCGCTGAATGTGCTCCTGTAGGACAGCAGTGTGTCGTGCAGGGGGTGAGACGTGTTGTTACGAATACTGAGGAGTTTCCTCAGTATCCTCCTCTCTGTCACCTCCACCACAGACTCCAGCTCCACTCCCAGCACCGAGCCAGCCTTCCTAATGAGCTTGTTGAGTCTGTTGGTGTCGGCCGTCTTCATCCTGCTGCCCCAGCACACTACAGCGTAGAAGATGACGCTGGAGACCACCGAGTGGTAAAACATCTGCAGCATGGTCTGGCAGACGTTAAAGGACCTGAGTCTCCTCAGTAGATACAGGCGACTCTGTCCCTTCCTGTATATTGCCTCTGCGTTTGTGGACCAGTCCAGTTTGTGGTCAATGTGGACACCCAGGTATTTGTAGCTGTCCACAATGTCCACGTTGGTACCCTTGATGCTGACCGGGTTTGGGAGTGTCTGGTGCTTCCTGAAGTCCACCACCAGCTCTCTTGTCTTTGTGACATTCAGTTGCAGGTGGTTCTGTCCGCACCACTCCACGAAGCTGTCCACCACACTCATATACTCCGCCTCCCGACCTCTGCTGGTACAGCCCACAATGGCAGAATCATCCGAGAACTTCTGCAGGTGGCAGGACTGTGAGCAGTGTCTGAAGTCCGATGTATAGAGTGTGAACAGGAATGGAGACAGTACCGTGCCCTGGGGTGCCCCCGTGCTGCTCACTATCGTGTCCGAGACGGTGTTCCTCAGCCTCACAAATTGTGGTCGACCTGTAAGATAGTTAGTGATCCAGGTGACCAGTGGGGTCTCTACCTGCATGTCCAGGAGCTTCATATTCAAAAGGGCAGGCTGCACGGTGTTAAACGCACTGGAAAAATCAAAGAACATGATTCTAACAGTGTTACCTGCCTCCTCCAAGTAGGTGTGTGCTCTGTGCAGCAGGTAGATGATGGCGTCCTCCACTCCAATACGGGGCTGGTAAGCAAACTGCAGGGGGTCCAGCGATGGTTCCACAACAGCACGCAGGTGTTTCAGGACCAGCCTCTCCAGAGACTTCATCACATGTGAAGTCA
Source organism: Parambassis ranga (assembly GCF_900634625.1). Taxonomy (NCBI): domain Eukaryota; kingdom Metazoa; phylum Chordata; class Actinopteri; family Ambassidae; genus Parambassis; species Parambassis ranga. The sequence continues at coordinate 933,389 of NW_021144800.1, read as the reverse complement.
GAGCAACTGGTCTGTAGTCGCTGTGTGTGCTTGGATGTTTGGTCTTGGGCACAGGAACAAGGCATGTTGTCTTCCACAGGGCAGGGACAGTCATCAGGCCCAGACTCAGGGAGAAGATGTGCTGGAAGACCCCACACAGCTGTGTGGCACAGTCCCTGAGAACTCTGGGGCTGAGTCCATCCGGTCCTGCAGCTTTTCCCGGTCGTAGGCGACTGAACTCCCTCCTCACATCTTCTGTGGTGATGGTAACTGTGGACACAGAAGAGCAGAGAGAGAGATCTGATGGGGGAGGGTGGGGGGTTGTTAATGGAAGGTGGGGTAAGGGGGGCAGGGTGATGTTATTGATGGGAAGGTGAAACTGGTTAGTATGGTTAGGGGGAGGGGGAGGAGGAGGAGGTACATTGTTGTTATAGACAGGTGTTAATGGTGCATCACAGGGAGGGGGAGGGTGGTCAGGGAGTGGACTATCAAACCTGTTGAAAAACAGGTTCAGCTGGTTGGCCTCCTGCAGATCTCCATCCATCAGCTGGTCAGAGATCCTATTGTGGCCGGTGATGGTTCGCATGCCACTCCATACCTCCCTCAAGTTGTTCCGGGCAAGTTGGCTCTCCAGCTTCCTCCTGTAGCTCTCCTTGCCCTCTCCAATCTTCTCCCTCACCTCTGCCTGGGCCCTCCTCATCTCCTCTCTGTCTCCACTCAAGAAGGCTGTCTTCTTTCTGTTGAGTGATGCCTTGATGTCCTTTGTTGGTTGTCAGCGTTCCTTCCATTCCATTGCAGCAGCATGAAAACAAGGTCCTGAGCAGCATAACAATAGATAAAGTAGAAATAAAGACTATGTACAGAGCAACCATAAGATATGCAGATATACAGATGAGAAATGTACAGAGATGTATTATGTCCTGTTATGATATCATGAAAAACTCTGAGTATTACACTGTAGGTGAGGATGTTATTGTCAACTATGCCTGTTGACATGACAAAAACTGAAAGAAAACTAGAAAGTGGTAAGTGCTCTTGTTTCAAATGTGATGTGCACTGTACCACTGAAGCTCGTCTGTGAAGTGTAGTGCCTCTGTGTGTATGTCACAGTGATGTTAACAGAAGTCAGATAGGTCTGTTAACACATATAAAACAACTTACTGAACAACAGCATAGATATGAAGGTGAATACATGTCCCCTCACATGTTCCTGACATCTAGTGGTGCCATCGCAGGTTGCAGCCTCCTCATTCCAAAATCAATCCCTCCACATAAAGTCAAAAGTTATAAATTCACCTCATTACATGAGCGGTTGTGTGTAATGACGCGGCTCACCAGCAGAGGGCGTGTGACGGAGCAACAAGCAGAAACTACAGAGGAGAAGAGACACAACAAAGATCGGAACAGACACACTCAGCTCTTCTCTCTGAGACCATGATGATACCGTCACATATCATCACTGCACATGTTTTTGGCTGCACGTCTGGAAATGAGAGGAGACAGAACATTATCATACATGTTGCATAAGTAAAGTCACATGACATGCACCACTGTAAATAAAGGAAACCACATATTTTTAAGACACTTAGAGCATAGAGCCCAAGAAATAATATAATCTAAAGCTCACAAGACACAAGTCGAACAGAACAGAACAGAACAAATACTTTATTTATCCCAAACTGGGAAATGTTTTCTATTGCAGCAGCAATGTACAGGGTCAGTATCATCCTATCTGGTGGTAAAAGTCTTTCTCCCCGTCGGGGAATCGAACCCCGGTCTTCCGCGTGACAGGCGGAGATACTATCCACTATACTAACGAGGAATGCTGACAACCACCATGTGTCACAGCAGCAGCCACCTGGTGCGGTCATGTGTCAGCTGGGGTGTGACGGAGTGGCTACGTCAGTAACTGTGGGCAGACTGCAGGTGTGTGTGCACCCAGACACACACAGGTCCCAGCTGAGAGCAGCCGGACCTTCCTGTCCTCCTGTCTATCGCTGTCCAAGGTGAACCGACACCACCAGACCACAGGGCCATTATTTATTTAGCAGGAAAGAAGAAGATGCTCTGCAGCATTCAGGTGTGTTAACACAGTGCAGAGAGAGGAAGACATGAACAATGGTGTCAGAGCAGCAGCTGTTGCTGCATCAACCTGGAAATCAAACTGTTTATATATATGCACAAACTGTACGTTCATAAGTCACATGACATGCACACTGTAAATAAAAAGGAAACCACATATTTTAAGACTCTTAGAACACAGACAGAAGTATGAATTATATATGGTTACAATCAAAAATAATTGAATGCAAATAAATGATTTTGTGGAATTTAAATCAAAACCTAAAAACACCAGAATCAGCAAATCACATGTTTGCATTACAGTGGTCCCTCCTATAACCAGTTCACCTCTCACCTTGTTTTTCTCTTACAGCTCATTGAGTTCTGGTCCGGATAGTCCGTAGACCAGTGTCAGTCCATCTCCAGAATGCAGAATGCTGCTGAAAACAGGTTTGATCTTTGGTTTCATTCTGTAATACTGGACTTATTTCCTACGAAGGTTTGAACTCTGACAGTGTTTAAACAGAGAGAACGGAGTTTAAAGTGTGCAGTGAGGGGTTCACAGCCTTAAAGCATCTAGAATAATCAAACATGGAGCTGACTACTTCCAGAGCTCCGCTGTCATGGCTCTGCAGGAGGCCAGCACCTGGTCGGCCTGTTCGAGGACACCAACCTGTGCGCCATCCACGCCAAGAGGCTCACCATCACGCCCAAAGACATCCAGCTGGCCCGCTGCATCCACGGAGAGAGAGCTTGAAGTGTCCGCGGCTCCTCAAACCACAGCGGCTCTTTAAGAGCCACCTCAGTGTCCTCTAAAGAGCGGCTCCTCATCCTCTGCCTCTGCTGCTCATCACTCTGTCTGATGCACAGAATAATCAGTCTCTTCTGAAATAAATATCATCTTTTATCTTTTGTAAGATGCAGTGTAATAATACACATGTTGAACTCTTCAAGATGAATAATGGTCCGTCTCAGGGACATTTATTTATTGGTTGGTTCAAGGATGTAATATCAAACTGACACCGAGGAATATTTAACAGGAAACTATAATAAATGTTTTACAATAAATACATAATATCATTTATAAATAGCTTTAATAAGTATAGGTTTATTATGTGTAAAAGCATGATGACCTATGGAATGATAACACTAAAAAACTCTGCTGCTCCAGGAACGGTACAGGCGGTGACTCCTGCAGTCCGCCATCAGACTCATCATGTAATTTAACCACAGGGATTAATAAAGTCATTCTTGAAAATATTCATGTATTGTTTCTATAGTTTTATATGTTTAGTAAATATAGGTTTATCACTGCTTTAGTATATAAGTAAACACATGAACTAACACTAACAAAACAAACCCCAGTGAACCAGGTGGAGCTGTGCAGTGTGCAGCAGCATGATCACAGAGGTCCTGTTTGAACGGGCAGTGAGGATGAGCTCTCTGAGTGGGGGCTCTGGGCTCTTGACGCGGGTTCTTCTCCACATCGTATCCTCCGGCAGCCAGAGCCTTCTGGAGGGCGGCTGCAGACACGCCGCTCCGCTCCTTGGAAGCGGCCACAGCTTTCACGATGAGCTCGCTGACGCTGGGGCCGGACTTGTTCGGCTTGGAGACCTTCTTCTTCTGCGCTTCGGCCGGAGCGGCGGCTGGAGCTGGAGCTTCTTCTGCCATGTTCAGTTCGTAGCTGCAACACAAGCACAGTCAGAGTGTAGTTATGATCAGCTGAGAGCGGGAGGCGGTCCTTGAACACACCATGAGAACCGCGGAGACTCAATCCAAGGCACCAGAGAAGTAATAAGCGTCAGTGCTGAGTTACAGCGAGACTCAACTGGTGAAAACACCGAATACGGCGCAATATGGCAGAGAAATTACCAGTGAGTCGGAAAAGCCACAACCAGAAAATGTCTTGATGCAGAAAGATGTGAGACAAGAGTGGTTATCGGTACGACTTCACCTGGCGACGACTGACCGAGCAGAAGCGGCTACATGCTACGCAGCGGTGGCCACAGTACTTCCAGACAGGTAGGTATTACTATTACTATAAACACATTACATTACTGTAATGTGTTTATAAGTACTTATGTGTTAAGTAAGTTTTACAGAAGATCAAAGGAAGACAGGTTTACTGAATGTATTGAGAAGTGTGTCATTTCCCTACTTCTCATAGACTTTTGTAATTCATTTCCTCTGTTAGCTGTTGTCTGCTCTTTGGAGACAGCTCTGGTTGATATCAAGCTAAGGTTGTAAATCTAGATCTTGATTGAAAGGATGTGTTCATCCCCTATGACCCCATTTTATGACCCACCCTTCCTGTGAGTTTGTCTTCCTGGTCACCTCCAGAGCAGCGTCTTCTGTCATAGACCTGCTGCTGTTTTCATTGTTCAGTTTACTGCTGCTCTCTTTATGCTGTAATTACTGCACATTGTGTAATTGTGATATTCTCTCCACAGCTCTGTGATCTTATGGCCAGACGCTGCACCAGACCAGTCTTCACCTGCCTGAGGACAGCACGTGATAATAATGATCACTGATTTTGTTCATATATATGTAATGTATTTTATTTAAATCCAAATACAGTAAACTGTTGCCAACATATCTGGTTTTCATTATTTGTGCAGCTTTTTAAAATAACAAAGATTTAATATTTTCTGTAATAGACAACAAACACAGTTGTTAAATGAACAGATATTTATTTTAATTTTTTTAATTTTAGATACTGTATTAATCCCAGAGGGGCGCCACAGGCTAGGGTGAAGTGTCTTGCCCAAGAACATACAACACTGCTGTCCCCAACATGTCCTCATGTATGATCAACAAAAAAAGAACAGAAGCACCAAACATGTTAGAACCTGAAGAGATAACAGGCCAGTTCTAGGTGTGGGGCGCCTTCCTTCTATACAGGCCTGTGTGTGTCAGCATGAGGATGCACCAGTCACCAGGTTGTCCACAGCATCATCTGAGCCTGCAGCTCCCTCAGAAACAACAGCTGGCTGCACCTGCTGCAGGAGGACCATGGTGAGGAGGTCTGAGGTCAGACTTGGTTCAGACGGAGCTCCAGCAGCTGGTGGATCTGCTCCAGGCTCAGGATTTGAATTCTGACCTGTCAATCAGTAAACAATAAACATTTATATGTTGTCAATAAACAGAGCTTTACTGTCCTTGACCAGGTCTTACATACAGTATGATTGGTGTTCAGACTAAAGTAGAGCAGGCAGGTGTCTGGTGATGTGAAGTAGCTGAATATCTGTAGGGAGCACAGACTGCTCTGTAAACACCAGAGGAAATGCACTGAAGAGTCATAATAAAGATTCAGTGCTAACTGGCTGTGTAGCATCGCTGCCCTTGTTGGTTTTAGCAAATCTAACCTGCAGTAATTGCCACGTTTGATGATGTTATGTATTTATTCTTGCTGTAACTCAGCACTGACGCTTATTACTTCTCTGGTGCACAGAGCAGGAAGAGAGTGACAGCCAGCCGATAGTTCCGCCAGGAGGCCTGCATGATGTGTTTAGCGTCTTATCGCTTCCACAAATTATTAATATTCTCCCTTTTGATGCGACACTGTCTACAACTTTGCCTGGTGTCAGTGTTTTGCAGCCAGTCACGTCAATACGATAGATAGCGCATGTTGAGTTTAACGGACACACGTCCGACGTTCCCTGAAGGCACCATGGCCGAGCTAAGGCCTCAGCCCAGAGCGCGCTCTGCCTCAGCATCATTGTCCTGCTGTCACTCAGGCTGCCAGGTGGTGAAGAGGCTCTGTCACTGGGATCCAGCCTGGATGACGTTAGCCTATATGCCGGCTCCCAGGAGCTTGGGCAAAGCACCATGAAAGACAGTTTTGTGAAGCTCACCCTTCGCTCCAGTAAGTCCCTGCTGGCTGAAAAAGCCAGGGCAAGAGGAGCCGTCTCTGTGCCCGCCTTCCTGGGACATAGGGTGATCTGGACCCTCTCTGGCAGCGGACGCTGCTGTGCGGATCAAACCGGGCCTCCCTCACGATGTGGCCTGTGTGCACACCGACGGCGGGGGCCGGTTGGTCATGGTGGACCTGAAAGAAGGCAGCAAGGATCTAAGAGTAATGAATATATATGGAAACAATGATGAAAAGGGAAGGAAAGATTTACTATGGGAAAAACTAAGTAAATGGGTATCGGGGAATTGCATCATAATTGGGGATTTTAATATAATAATGACAACAGAAGATACAGTAAATATAAATAACAACAAATTAAAGAGTGACATGAGCAGACAAGAATTACTAAAGTTAATGTCGGAATATAATTTAATAGATTTATGCTAAACCCGGGAGGTCGGGACTACTCCAGGAGACAGCTGGTGCGGGGGAAGCTGAGACAATCCCGAATAGACTTGGTACTGGCGTCTCCTGGAGTAGTCACAGAGGTGGACACCGTGGATTACATGCCTAACAGGTGGAGCGATCATTCCCTGCTTCAGGTTCGCATGAGAGGAGCGGGCAGGCCCAGAAACGGCGGTCTGTGGGTTCTAAACAATAAAATCTGAGAAAATGAACATTTCAAAATAAAGATTAATTCTTTTCTAAACGAATAAAATATGAAATAACGGAAACCGAAGACTTATTGAAATGGTGGGAGGGTGTAAAAAATAGGATAAAAAAAACTGTGGTAGGAACAACAGGAAGAGAACGAATTATTAGAAATAATAAAAATCGAAACGAAAAAAATGGAAGAAAATCCGGATCGAAACACAATCATACTCGCAATAGCGCAGGCAAAATTGCACAATTTAACGGTCAACAAATGCAAAGCAGCGGCAATAAGAGCAAAAGCAAAATATCTAGTGGAAGGGGAAAAATCTACAAGTTACTTTCTGGGGTTGGAAAAACGAAAACAGGAAAACTCTTTTATAAAATCGATAGTAAACAGTGAGGGGGAAATAATAACGGACCTGGGAGGGATTTTACAAACGGCGCAGAATTTCTATAGCAAATTATTCCAAACTGAAGAAACAGATCAGGACGAAAGGGAAAAAATATAAATTACCTGGAGAAAAAGCTAGACGAAGCAGACAGGGCCTTCTGTGACTCCGACCTGACAATACAACAAATCACAACAGCCATAAAATCACTGAATACGGGGAAAAGCCCAGGATGGGACGGACTGACAGCTGAATTTTACCAAGCGTTCAGTCCTAACCTGGCCCCCATCCTATTTCAACGAAATAGAAAGAAGAAAAACGGAGAATTTTGCAAAAGGAATAATAACAATAGTGTATAAAAAGAAAGGGGATAAAACAAACTAGAAAACTACAGACCGATAAGTCTTTTAAATACGGATTATAAAATAATGGCGAACATTTTAGCAAACAGGCTGAAAGGGTCATTGAGGAGGTGGTGGGTGAGACACAGGCACATGGCGTGCCGGGCAGAGACATTTCTGACTCTGTCCTGGCCGTCAGATGCCTGGTCAAACACATGTGCACAACGGGGGTTTTTATTGAGTGTAGATTTTGAAAAAGCTTTTGATCGTGTGGAGCACACCTTTCTATGGCGAGTCCTAGAGAGGCTGGGCTTTGGAGAGCGGTACATTAACTGGATCAAAACACTGTACAGCGGAGCCACTAGCTGCGTCAAAATAAACGGCGCGTGCACGGGCGCGTTTCCGCTGAGCAGATCGATCAGACAGGGCTGTCCGCTGTCTGCCATGCTCTTCACCCTGGTGACAGAGCCTCTGGCAGAAGCGCTCAGACGAAATATTAGAGGGATTAGAGTGGGAGAGTCTGCGTGCTGCAAGACTGTGCAGTACGCAGACGACACAAATGCCACGGTGGTAGATAAAGATAGTGTTAATGAGGTGATGGGCACGATAGATTCTTTTTGTAAAGCATCGGGTGCAAAAATGAATATTAATAAAACACAAATAATGATGTGTGGGGGAGCACAAAGCACACGCAACACATGGGGGTTTCAGAATGCGGGAGAGGAAATAAAGATACTGGGGGTGTGGGTGGGGAAAGATGAAGGGAGAGCAAATCAAAAACATTGGGACATTTTAACAGGAAAAATCAAGAACATAATTAACCTGTGGAGGCAGAGACAGCTGGGGATAAAGGGAAAAATAACTGTAATCAATTCACTAATGATGTCTACCATGAATCATGTCCTGGCTGTTTGTCCTCTGTCCCCACAGCAGGAGAGCAACATTAACAAAGCCATCAGCAGCTTCCTGTGGAGGTCTAACATGAACCAGGTCGCCCATGACGTCATGATACTTAGTCCGGTTCGGGGACATTGTCGACCCGGCCGGTGGCATAGAAGCTGCGGGGATCCTGGCCATCCTAAGGAGGGGGAGAATAGTTTTCAGAAAAGGCAACATTGTTGATGTATGTGATAAACTGGCTGCCTCTGTCCCTCAGCGCTGGTTACGGTTGCTGAGGGAGGGAAGGCAGCCAGGAACAACTAATCCACTCTGTTGTGAGTTTTATACCCGACAGGACCAGAAAAACCTACAAGACATCCCCACAAAAGGGTTGTATCACATCTTCGTCTGGAACAAGAGGAGACCACCAGCGGCTGACCAGGCGTGGAGGAGGGTTTTCCCTGGCCTCCGGGGGGACAGGATCTGGGCCACACTCAGGAGCGGCATGGCCCCTGGGAATGTGCTCACAATGGACGTTAGATTAAGGCACAGAAAGATACACCCTGGAATAGTGCTACATCAAATAAACAAAGAGGCATTCAGCAGGGGCTGCGCCATCTGCGGGGCAGCCGAGGTGTTGTCTCATCGGGAGCTTTATCAGGAATGGATAAACTATTCCCCACCAGGGTCTATATCAGGCAGAAGCAATCCATATCAGAATGGTACATTAAGGCTGTTCTAGTCGAACACTGAGTGCAGTGTGGTGTCAGGATGTCAGCTAAGTGCTTAACCACATTCTGTGTGACTGAGTTTGTACTGCTGATGATGGGTCTGAGGGAGACTCCTTCTTGGTGTATCTTGGAGTCCATACAGGCCTGGATAAAGCTGGAAGCAGAGCTGACAGCTGATTATTTGATCCCTCTCCAGTTTCTGTAGGTAGCTGACTATCTGTTTCTTAGTTGCTAGTGGGATCTCTCTTCTACTGTGTGTTGAGGACTCCACCTCATGATAAGTTCCACCAATGGAATCTGCTCCGGCAATTTGGCAAAGTTTAGTCCTTCAGCCAGTGCTTGTTTTTCCAGCTGGCTGACATCCTGTTCCTCGCCCAAGCAGCCAATGGTGTCCAGCCTCAGCTTCAGGTTGCAGCACTTGGATGAGTGGCTTCAGACAGCCAAATATATCTTTGTCGTGGTGGCACTCACAACGGGCCAAGTGTGTGTCGATCAGCAGTCCACTCTTTCATGTAAAAGAACATGTAGCCGGTCTCCTACCTGCTTGCAGTCTCATGTATCTGCTGGCCCTCTGCAGCGGTGACCACCTCACCAACGCTGCCTGCACATCTTTGTGTTGGAGCCGTAGGCAGCTCGACTGGGGCCTTCATCCGCAGAGTCAGCACTACATTAAAGACATATAAAGATCGTTCCAAATATAAAACAGGTTTACCTTCAGCAATCTTTGTCAGATGAGCAGGCCCAGTTCCTCACATTACAGTTACTGTTGCTGTGGCCTTGATGGTATCAGTCTAGTCCATAGAGGACAGTGGTCCTATCTTTGCCAACAGCTTATGGCAGTAAAAGTACCTGAATGAAGGGTTGGCTGGAGGGAAGAGAAGGTTCAGCAAGAAAAGTTCAGCCTTTTATAGGTCTGTCATTCTTTATCTAATGACCAGCAACAACCAATAAGAGGCTGGCATTAATGAACCACATGAAGTTCAGCTTTGCTGTATTGATGATGTCACTGATTGATCAATGAATCAATGGACAACAAGAATCAATAAGAAGTTAATAATTGGTGAGGATCAATGAGAGTGGAAAAGGTGTTCCAAATTTGTTGTTGATAGTGTGGGTTCAAATCCCACTAACAGTTCAGTGTGTTGTGAGGTCATGTGACAAGATGGATGACTATAGTAAGGATCTACTGTAGTGCTGTGTGAGTCCTCAGAGGACACTTCTGTCTCATTTGAAGCTGGTAGGTACAAACTGTACCACTGCTAGCAGGAGCTCCTTTGTTCTACACCTGGACATCAGCTCACTCATTTTAACCAATGACAGACTCCGTTTCTGGAAAGACAGACCATCTGGACAAGACATGTCTCTGGTTCTCTTCCAGGCAGGTTTACGTAAAGAGGAGGTTCCATGGTGTAATGGTTAGCACTCTAATGAATGAAAAAAAGAGAACAATGAAGAGAAGAAATCTTTGTAACAATGTAACTCCAAGTCAGTCACACTTGTGTGAAATCAGCCTGTCCAGTTAGGATCAACACTGACTGACACTGTCCTCCATGTCTAGATAAGGCTGTCTTTATGCAGTGCTGTTTAATTTTATTGTATAATATTTGACCTGTATATGTTGTATATATTTTCACATGGGTGAATGGGCTGAATAGTATGTTATAGTCCTGTATGCAGTGTGTGTGTGTATTCACTTGTATTTGTTTTATATTTGTTCTGACAAATCTGATAAATCATATGAACATTTAAGACTCACTCTGATCTTCATCAAAAAAGCTCCCACACAAAAACACGTTTGAATGCTCATTGTTCATATTATTAAACCATAAACAGGTAAAATTACGGCCGATGTTGTCAAATGCAGATCTAGAGCTGATTATCCATGCTTTTATCTGGTTTCGTTTAGATTACTTCAATTAACTTTTTATTTGTTTTTTTACAATTCTGGACTCAAACGCCTGAAATTGGTTTGGAATGCTGCTGCAAGGCTTTTAACAGGATCAAACAGATGGTCACACATTACCACAAATTTATCTTCCTTACACTGGCTCCCCATTAAATTCAGAATTGATTTTAAAATTTTAACCCAAACTTTCAGAGCTTTAAATAGGCAAGCCCCCCAGTACATCACAGACACGCTGGTGTGTTACTCCCCTAGACGCACTCTTCGATCCTCCTGCCAGCACCTACATGAGGTTCCAAAAACCCACTTTAAAACCCAGGGAGACCGATCCTTTCAGGCAGTGGCACCCAGACTATGGAACGCTCTGCCCCTCCCTATCCCTGTGGCTGAGTCTGTTCATTCTTTTAAACGCCAGCTGAAAAAACTTTTATTCAGACAGGCTTTTAGTTTACTGGGTTTTTTTGTGCTGTTTTGTTGATGAAGATTCTCAGTCATCCAGGTCATCATACATAGAGAAGATTGAAGCAAGGCGTCTGGACTTGTAGAGTTTTCTTGAAGATGTTTCGCTGCTCATCCAAGCAGCTTCATCAGTTCTAACTGTTCTAACAGTAAGAACTAGAATTAAAACTAGAATCAGAACTAGAACTAACAGTTAGAACTGATGATCGACATACACACAAATTAACATGACAGATCTCAGTCAGATCTCAGATCTCTTCACATTCAATAGTACACAGAAATAAAACCTACCAAGGAACATTTTCAAACAAATGGTTCAGTTGGTCACACCTGTTTGGCAAACACTTGATTTATTTGTGTGGGTTCTCTTGTGGACAGTTAAAACACTATTTTGTCTAAGACATTTCCACCATAATTTGCAAGAAAATGGCTTCTTATCTGTGAGTTCTCATATGGACATTTAAGTTACTTTTATGACTGAAACATTTGTCACATGTTTTGCAAGAAAATGGTTTCTCACCTTTGTGGGTTCTCATGTGGGCAGTTAAAGTACCATTTTGAGTAAAACATTTCCCACACGTTTTGCAAGAATATGGTTTCTCACCTGTGTGGGTTCTCATGTGAGTAGTTAAATGGCTATATCGACTAAAACACCTGCCACATGTTTTGCAAGAAAATGGCTTTTCACCTGTGTGGGTTCTCATGTGGGCAGTTAAAGTACCATTTTGAGTAAAACATTTCCCACACGTTTTGCAAGAATATGGTTTCTCACCTGTGTGGGTTCTCATGTGAGTAGTTAAATGGTTATATTGACTAAAACACTTGCCACATGTTTTGCAAGAATGTGGTTTCTCACCTGTGTGGGTTCTCATGTGAATAGTTAAATCATGATTTCGACAAAAGCATTTTCCACATGTGCTGCAAGAAAATGGCTTCTCACCTTTTCTACCAGGTTTACATTTTACAGATTTTTTTCCTGGAGGAGAGTTGTGAGAGACAATCCTGTCACAGCTTGGTTCTAGTTCAACATAGTTCCTTTCATTAGCAACAGTCAATATAGAGGGCTCAGTCTCCTCTCTCAGTTCATGCTGCTCTTCCTCATGACTGCTGCAGAGAACATGCGGTTCCTTTCTAACCTGTGGGAGTTCTGGTTCCTCCCAATCCAGGCTGCTGTTCCTGTTCTGGTTACAGAGCTGCTGGTCAGCCAGAATCAGCTCTTTCTCCTTAAAATTGTGAGTGAGATCTAAAGGGTTAGAAGAAACAAGAAAACATGTTTCACAGTTTTGATCATTGAGCTTAATATAAACGTTGCACAGAACTGAGTAAGATCCCGCATGAGTCACTGGATTCACTGCTTGTTTGCAGTTTCACATACCTGTTCTGTGTAACTTTATCTCAGGTGTCAGCAGTGGGTCCTGATGGTTGATCTCTTCTTTGTATTGGATGACAATCGGTTCAAAATGGTCCAGACTGGATTTTTTTTCCTGATTACAGAGCTGCTGGTCAGACAGGATCTCTTCCTCCTTACAGTCATGTTGTTGAGGGAGAACTGGAGGAACAAATGGACACAAAGCAGAGCTCTCAAGTTTTCCAGTTCAAGCTTAGAGTGAGTTTCCCAGTACCCCTTTGGTATACTGCTGTATCAACATTGTTATTTAATACTAACACTAACACCTCAAATACCATTGTGGTTGATAGAAAATATCTATGATGTACTTTTTTTAGGGCTGTAACGATTACTCGAGTACTCGAGTAATATTCGAACTTATTTAGCATTCGACAACTCGTTAGTGACATCATTGAGAATGATTCTCTTGTGGCGCAGCGGGATGATCAGTGTTTTGAGTGCAAGAGGTCCTGGATTCGAAACGTGAGTGAGCAGTTTGCAGATCAGACACATAGACACGTGGTTTTGGCGCCGGGTATGGAGGAGGTCGCGGATTGAAGTAGGACTGAGCGATATGGCAAAAAATGTATCATGATAATTTATTTCCATATCAGTCGATATTGATAATTAACAGGATATGTAAAATCTATATTTATTTCACATTTAGAGGAGAACAGTTTGTAGAAACCAGATGGTTAATTGTGGTGTTAAGCTTCTCTTTATTTGTCAAAACATGACATGACCAATTCTTCAAAAAAACTAAGGTGTATATCTCTTAATAAAAATCTCCATAAAATCAATATTACAATCTATATCTTTGTACTAAAATGTAGAACCATAACCCATACAAATTTATTACACTATAAGTAAAAAATGTGCCATTCGCTCTATTGACTTTGATGACATTCCAGCTGAGATGACATTCCAGCTGAGATAACGGTCCGCTACGCGTCGACCCAGCTAGTCAGGGGTGATACGTCTCTTGTTGAATCAACCATATTTGATATACCACGTGAGAGCAGAAAGCTCTACAATTGGATTTTGTTGATCTCGTTCGATCGTCCGATTGGACACTGACTTTCCCATAGACACAGCCTGTAAACAAGACAGAGACATGGCGGAGTATACTAATAGAAAGCCTAAAGTGTCGTTTTTTTCAGAGAAAAAAAAAAAAAGTTGAACTGTAAGCGACTTTGTAAAACATGCGTTTGTCGACTCCGAAGGGGCAATATTATAAAACACAAGTAACGTGGCTGCATGTGCAAGTTCTAAGTGCTTTAGGTATAATTTCAACAAACAAAAACAAAATAGCCAAAATATCTCCACACTACAGACGTTTTGTGACCTTTCCTTCCACGTTGTCTGTGCCGTTTTTTTCTCTCACCACTCCTCCAAGTCTCAACTCCTCACAGTGACGGTACAGCTCCACATGTAGCACTCGAGAGCCCAGCATGCAATACGCATGTGCAGCGTCACACAACGTGTACACATTTATTGAGCATTATCGAACTTTTGTCATGTTGTTATTGAAAAAAGTTATATCGCGATAATTGTCATTTTTATCGCCAAGCCCTAGACTTAAGAAATGCCGCTGCAGCCGTATCTATGAGAAAACTATGGCATTTACGCATGATCCGAGTACTTGAATAATCACAAAAATAATCGGCGAGTATCCGAGTACCAAAATACTGGTTTGTTTCAGCCCTAACCTTTGATTACATTATGCCATCCCCAACCCAAAAATGTGTTCCGGTCCACTGGGCAATAATAATTTTAATTCCCATTGGCAGATCTTATCTGTCCTTCAAGGAGTGCAGACGTGTTTCTGACTGCTCCCGCTCTGCTCTGCTCTGCTCTGCTCTCTTTTGTCCTGTCCTGTGATTTTTGTGACTTTTTTATTCCCTGAACACCCTGCTTTGCTATCCTTGGGATAATTTTTTGACATGGAGCTAATAAATTGGTCGCTCAGTGCATTGGACAGCGTTTTCTCACAAAGGAAGACATCACCGGGAGAACCCCTCTGCCCTGAAGGGACATTCGCTGGTGGATATGTCCGTGATTCCTGGGAAACCTGGCGTCTGGTATGTCTCCAGCCACTGACCCTGGAAGATGTGGAGGATCTATTCATCTATTGGACATTGATAGTAGGCATACTTCTGAATTGCGTGGGAGCTGTCCTGCTGTACTGAAAAGTTGGAAAAGCTGCTGCTGGCAAATTGGCACTACCGCTAAGCGTGGACACAAAACAAGACCCTGGGCTCATGGGACCTCGGAACTCGGAATTACATCAGAAGATGGACCGGATGGATGGGCTGATTTGCAACATCTCAGCCCGCTCCGGAGAGGGCTGGAAGCAGGTGGACAACATCGGAAGACAGTCCGACCAGTTGAGGATCTCAATGGAAGGAATATCTGTCAAGCTGGAAGAGATGTCGAAGGTTCTCCATGCACCTGCGAGGGACGAATGAGCACTGAGGCCGGACTGACCTATTGATCACTGATCTGGGCAAATTAATTACAGATCGAAAATTGTTGTTGATTTTGGTTGATTTTCTGTCTGTCCCTCTCCCCTCCCTCCCTCTCCCGGCCCTGAAGTATAGCCCAGCAGCTGTGCTCCTATCTGTCTCCTGTGCAACTCCTATCTCCCGTCAAGGACAACTGGTGATCTGCCTGTAAACATCTTGGCGGTCTCAGTCATACTATCGCACACACTTCTCATGGAACTGACGCACATACATTCCCCTCCCTACCCCTCCCTTCCTTCTCGTCTGCCTCCGTATCTGTTGTTTTCTCCCCCCATCCTCTATGTCTAAGAAAAAATCCCATCACGTTACCACGTGTACTGTAATCAAAGGTCAATGTCATTATGTGATTGTATTGTCTGTATGTACCGCAATCTGCAAATTTATTTTCGAGAGCCAAAAGGGCGCCTTGAACGGTCGCTCTGGTGCTTTTAGTGCACTGTTGCACTAGACACTAAGGCAAATTCCTAGTAATGTGTTTTTCACTTACATGGCAATAAACTCGATTCTGATTCTGATTCTGATTCTGAGATAGATAAGTGAGGAGCGACAGCCAGAAAATACAGAGAGAAATCAAACAGAGTGCTGTATGAACTTTGACTCTTCATTATGGATTTCTGACAGGCAGACTTGTTGGTTAGTTTGTCCATAATTCGAATGAGTACTATCAGCATTAAAATATTTTTATATAACTGTTCATTATACAAGGTCCAAATTCATTTCAGGATGAGATGTGATTATTAAGCCTGTTCATATAGAATTTACTGATGTGTATGTGTGTGGGTGTTAAGATGCGGTGCACCTTCTTAGGTGCACCAGTGCAACCAGTGCAAAAAGTTAGTGTAGAGCCCTGCCCATACTAGGCACATGTCCAAAATTTTGATCATGATGTAATAAGTTCTTGTTCCCCTGAAAAGGACACAAACTCCCCTGAAAGCCTACTTTGAGACATTTAGGGGAGCTCTGAGATACTGTCGATTCTTGGGATTTTCTGTAGAGTCGGGTTCCTGAAATAAATATAGTAAAACATGCCAGTGTGTGTTTATTCGCTGTCTAATTACCACAATGCAGTTTGTTGCCAACCATGAGAGGCGGGTCTATGTTTTTAGCGTTACGTTACCTCTTTAATTTCTCGGCTCACGCATTGAGAGCGAGACCCACACAACTCAACAGGCTCACACGGCACACATGGCTTCACCGCACATAAACTCCTATAAACGAGTCAAAGGCAGACTACTGTGCACTTCCAATAGCTGTCTGGACATTGCTTTTGAAATCTTGTTCAACATAATCATTTAATGAAACAAACTACTGAAACAGGCCTGGACAACAATGATGGTACCCAAGAAAAGATTGAAAATAATTTGACCATAGGGACATGTTAAACTAAGGTGTGTCTGCATAAGACTGAATCTTAACGGGGCTTAACGGCTATAAATCAGATAAACGTGCTTAAATATAATCTAACATTACAATGCTAACAGTAACTTCATCTGTGAAATGTTTAACGATGAACATTAGCAAACCATAAACAGCAACTATAGGCTACTCACCTCACGTCGACAGGAGAAGTGACGCTGCTTAGCTGATTTAGTCATGACGGTGTGACTGTGCCCTGGAAAGGTTTATATGATTAAAAAGATAAGAAAGCTTCATAATATATATATTTATATTAAAGGTAGGGCAGGAGATCAGAATTTGGTATAATAATTTGATAATACACACCCCCCTCCTTCTCTCTGAGCCCACCCTGAAGCCACGCCTCCAAATCACATGGATGCGCAGTATGTGTTCACAGAAGACGACTGTGGTCGTAACATCATCATAACAAATATAAACAATGAATGTGGCAGTTATTGCAAGCTAGAGCTGCCAAGTGAAAATGTTAGTGTATGAAAACAGTGTGTAATACTATTTATATAATAATGAGTGCGGTGCTAACTAGCCACAGCAGTCGTGTAAAGCTAGTCACCATGTTAGCCATGATGCTACACCGTCTTTGCTTTGAATGCTCAGCACATTGTGATCTTGTGCAGTCAGTTTATGTTATGGTGATATCCACACCAAGTTTGTCTGATCATCAGAGAGAAGCTCAGAAAAACCAGTAAATGGAATCAAACCTGCTTCAAAATGCAGAAAGCTGCCGACCAGAGCCTGGTAGCATCATGTTAGCATCATGTTAGCAAACGTAGCCTGGTGAAAGCTGACAGCGTCACTAACATCTCCGCTCTTCTCGTACTGGCAAAACATTCATCTCAACAAGTAACTGAACGCTGGTTACGCAGTGATAAAAGATAACACATGTTGTAAAAACAAAAACTCACACATGATCAGCCTACCTGTCTGGAAGAACTGTGCCCACCACAGCATCACTTTGCAGCTGCTTCTGCTCCCTCAGTTGTTGCAACACTGTAAAAAGGGATTAAAGCAATTTACTTCTTCATCATTCCAATACTCACCTGTAAAGAAACAGTAAAGAAAACTGTCGCCTGGTCTGCAGGCTGCAGCCTCTTCCTCGTGCTCCACCGGCGGTAGCAGCACCGGAGCCTGCCGCTGTCAGGGTGGCCCTCGTGAATGCTAGATCGCTAGCCAACAAGACTTTCATTCTAAAGGATTTCTTTACTAGAAATGAGTTGGACAACTCCCCTCGGACAACTGGCCGCGGGGGTTTACAAAGATAAACACATCTGTAAACAACTCACTCCGACATCGTCTTACTCCAGCTTTGAAGTCGATGCGTTCGAGCTTGGTACGTCTCTCCCAGTGCTATGCGCTATTATTTACAGACCACCAAAATGTAGCAAAGACTTCTTGGGAGAATTCTCTGATTTCTGATCTCTTGGCTGAAATTATGCCAAATTACGACCGTGTTTTAATTCTTGGTGATTTTAATATTCATGTCTGCTGTCCGGATAAACCACTGACCAAAGACTTTTTAAATATCATTGACCCTTTTAATCTTGTACAGCGTGAAGTTGGTCCCACTCAAGAGCATGGACACACTCTGGACTTAGTTCTGACTCAGAGGGGTGTACGATGGATCGTTTTCAGATCATATGCCTGTGGTCTTTGACTTTCTGCTTCCATGTCCTGTGGTCAAAAAGCTGTGCGCTCCTGCGCAGCGCCACCGTGTCGTTACGTCCTCCACTGCTTCTCAGTTCTCCGCTTCATTCAGTCAAACCTCCGCTGCTGATCCTTGTACCGCAGACGTAGAGGCACTCTTTTCCTGTTTTAATTCTAAATGCCTGTCTATCTTAGACTCTGTGACTCCGGTGAAAACTAGGCATCCAAAACCTAGTCCTGAGCCGTGGCTGAATGACGTCACACGCGCAGCCAGGCGTGAAAGTAGAAGAGCAGAGAGAAAGTGGAAAAAGGACATGTTACAGGTGTCTTTTCAAATTTTAAAGGACAGCTGGCGCAACTATCAGAAAACTGTACAAAAAGAAAGAACTAAATATTTCTCTGACATTATTGCTTTCATCTGTGACACTCCCCGTGTTCTGTTTACAACCATCAACAATGTTATCATTGCTCCCAAAACAGCCTGCTTGGAAGCTTCAGATGATCTATGTGAGACATTTTTGCACTTTTTTTATTAGCAAGGTTGCAAGCACCAGAGCCCTCATACACCCCCCTCTATCTAACCCATCAAACCCGATCACTCCCCCTGCTGTATTAGACCAATTTGAGCCTTTTGGTCTGCATCTGTTAAAGAACATTGTTGGTCATATGAAGCCCTCTGGTTCCCCTAAGGATCTTCTTCCACCCTGTCTCTTTAAAGAGGTTTTTCCAACAGTATCCCTCCAGATGTGCTCAATATTATAAACAGCAGTCTGAGAAATGGTACGGTCCCTGATGGTTTTAAGCATGCTGTGGTGCAGCCTTTAATCAAGAAGCCTGGTCTTGACATTTCTGTCCTCTCAAAATTTAGGCCAATTTCAAAACTTCCTTTTATCTCAAAGATTTTAGAAAAAGTTGTTTTTAGTCAGTTGAATGTGTTTTTAGATGAACATAAAATCTTTGAGGTGTTCCAGTCAGGTTTTAAAACCCAGCACAGCACAGAAACTGCACTACTGAAGGTTTTTAATGATGTTCTTTTAGCCACAGACTCTGGCCACTGTGTCATCCTGGTCCTGCTCGACCTCACTGTGGCCTTCGACACAGTGGACATGACATCTTCCTGTCTCGACTGAAAGACTGTGTGGGACTCCAGGGCAGAGCGTTACAGTGGTTTAGGTCATACTTGACGGGGAGAAGTTTTAATGTCCGTGTGGGGTCTGCTGAGTCCTCTGCTGCCCCTCTCACCTGTGGAGTGGCCCAAGGCTCTATTCTGGCCCCACTCCTCTTCTCCCTATACTGCCTCCCTCTCGGGTCCATTCTCCGCAAACATGGTGTCTCTTTCCATTTTTATGTGGATGATTCACAAATTTACATGCCCTTAAAACGAAAGGAACCTCATTCTGTTCAACAACTCTTAGACTGTGTTGAGGAAATTAAATCCTGGCTGTCAGCAAATTGCTACATTTTAATGACACTAAGACAGAGGTCACACTGTTTGGGCCCAGTGATGCCTCTGCTGCTGTTGTAGATTTGGGTGTCCTGAAAAGTCCACAGTGACAAATCTTGGCATGAAATTGGAGTCCAATCTGAAACTTGATGCTCAGATCAGTGCAGTTGTCAAAGCGAGCTTTTTTCAATTGAGACAACTGGCCCAGCCAAACCGTTCCTTTCTCGGCATCACTTTGAGATTTTAATTCATGCTTTTAATACGAATCGGTTAGATTATTGCAACGCACTTTATTTTGGGCTCAGCCAGGCTTCACTTGGATGACTGCAGCTTGTACAGAATGCTGCTGCACGGCTTTTAACTGGGACTAAGAAACAAGAGCACATTACTCTGATTTTAAGTCATTGCACTGGCTCCTGATTCGTTTACTTATTGATTTTAAAATTCTCTTATTTGTTTTTAAATCCGTTCATGGTCTTGCCCCTCAGTACATGTCGGACATGCTCCAGCTCTACTGCCCTGCTCGCTTTCTCAGGTCAGCTGACCAGTTTCTTTTGGTCGTCCCAAAAACGCAGTGAAAACTCAGGGGGGACCGTTCCTTCTCTGTCGCGGGTCCTAAACTGTGGAACGAACTGCCTCTGCACCTTAGACAGATGGATTCTTTTATGTGTTTTAAGCCATCACTTAAAACACATCTTTTTACTCTGGCTTTTAACTCTGTTTGAGTTGTTGACTTTTATTTGTTTTATTGTTCTTACCCCTGACTGGTGTTTTTTGTTGTATTGTTTTATATTCCTGTGCTTTATCAAATTTATATTTATTTTATTTCATTTTATTTTATTTTATTAGTCATTTATTCTACACTTGATAGGCTGTGCACAGCACTTTGGCTGACCTTGTTGTTTTTAAAAGTGCTCTATAAATAAAGATGGATTGGATTGAAGACTGAATAAGCTGTAGCATTCCAGAATAGACTGTATTTCAGAATAATAGGCAGAATTCCAGAATAACAGTCAGTATTCTGGAACAGAAGTCAGCAAGACAGCATTCTGGAATGAAAAGCATTCCAGAATGAAAGAAAGCATTCCCAAATGAAAGGCAGAAATCTAGAATGAGAGGCAGCATTCCGGAATAGACATCCATCCACCCATTCCAGAATGATAGGTAGGATTCCGGAATGGTAACAAAATTCTGGAATTAAACCCCTAACCCGGCAGCGGCCTGTGATGTCATCTGATTGGAGCCAGAGAATGACCCTCCTTAAGAGTAACAGTGGCAAGAAACAACAGGAGGAACCCCTGAAAGTTTTGTGTAATGTCTCAGCTGTTACCTTTAATATTATCATAACAGATGAAATCATTCAATTGACTTCAATTGGCAGTGTTTTAAATGACTTAACTTATTTCTCCTCCAACACTAGCATTCCTGTGGTCGCTGGTTCGAATCCAAGCTGTGGTCCAAAGGAAAATCCTAAAAGTGTCAATTTGAGTTTCTGCATCCTGAAATACGTACATAAATTAGATATGTTCACAAAGTTTCCACAACTTTCCTTTCTTTTTTCATTTTTTCATCACTTCTGCTTTCCAGCAGTGGTGCATTGACAGGAGTGTGGATCCCACCAGCTGCCCCCTGCCTCTTCTGTTGTCTTTTCTCCAGCTGTTGCTGGATAGAGGCTTGGCTTTTAGTACAATTAAAGCCTACGCGGCTGTGGTGTCTGCCTGTCATGAGGGTTTTGGTGACAGAACAGTTTTTAGCCATCCTTTAACAAAGCGTTTTTTGAAGGGAGTGCGGAGACACAGGCCTGTGTCCCGCTCCTTTGCTCCTCAGTGGGATTTGGCGTTAGTTTTACGCGCACTAACCAGGGCGCCCTTTGAGCCCCTGGATACAGTTTCACTGAAGTTTGTGTCTATTAAACCTGCTTTGTTGTTGGCTTTAACATCTGCAAAGAGAGTCAGTGATTTATCTGCCCTCTCTGTGGCCCCCTCCTGCCTCAGGATTCAGGGGGATTGCAGTTCAGCTGTGTTGCGTCCTTATCCGACTTTTATACCTAAGAGCATCACTAGCTCTTTCAGATCCAGGGTGATAACATTGGATGGTTTTTTCCCTCCTCCTCACAGTTCTGATGAGGAGAGGACATCTCATCTTCTCTGTCCGGTGCGCGCGTTGTCCTGTTATGTGGCGCGCACAGCTGCTGTGCACCGCACGCAGCGTCTGTTTGTGCATTACAGAGTTCAGTCTTTGTGGTTTCCTTTGTCTGCTCAGCGCCTGTCACACTGGCTGTGTGAGGCGATCTCACAGGCATATCTGTCATCTGATGCTGTCCCTCCAGGGCCTCACTGGTTCCTATTTTTGGCTGAAGAAAAAGACGTTTTTTATTTGGGAGCCGATTGTCCGGTCTCAGTCCAATTTATACTCGAGGTGAGACCAAGGTGAGGCCCACGTAGTAGGTGGGCGGTGATTAAATCTTTCAGTGCTGCGCATGCGTGCGAAGGGATGAACCCATTAGCGATAGCCTTAAAGGGCTGCGCCTATACTCATAGAATCTGGGGTTACAATACGTAACCAACATCTTCTATTGGGTAAGTGAGTCGCTCTGTGGAGTAGTTTTCAGTTTGTTTGGGCCTTGTGTATGTTTCGCTCTGTTAGAGTAGGTTTTTGTTTGTTGTATAGTTCTGAAAATCCCTTGAGTTGGATAGTTTTGTGTTCTCCTTAGTTTGCCCTGTTCTAAACTGTTAATTGCCCAGCAGGGTTCCTGCTTGATTTTTCTTTTCACAACTTTTGTAGTTTTATTTTCTTGGTTACTGGATACAGACCAATAAACAGATGCAACTGGGTCATTAAAATGCTATTGTTTGTGAGTTTTACCCAGACCCACCCACTGAGGTCTGTAACCACATATAAACCATGTTTCCCCACCAAACTGAAGCTGCTTGGATGAGCAACGAAACGTCTTCAAGAAAACTCTACAAGTCCAGACGCCTTGCTCTATTCTATTCCATTCTATTCTATTCTATTCTATTCTATTCTAGTATGGTCAAGATGTAAAGTGGTCGTACTACCACAAAGTCTTAGCTGCTGTCGTGACCTTCCCTGGTCACCCCGGATTGTCAGATTCCGTCTCCTGTATTCAGAACATTGAGTGAAAGAAAATACCCTGGGTTTTGTAGTTTCACCTTTTGCAAAAGGGAGAACACCTAGTGAACACAGGCCTTTCAGTCTGCTTCACTCCCGTCCATAAGTGTTCTGCCCTTCCCCTGGACACAGGCTTGTTTTATTGAAAGTTGAGGTACATTTGCATAATAGATAAACAGTTCTTCAAGACCCTCGTAGGTATTCCCATATTGGGACATGTTGCCCCTTTATCTCCACCTACTAATTATCATAATTGGTCTAACATATTTATGACTATGAAACCCTTTGTCCCTTCTATGTTGGATGATTTATCTTAGTCCATGCCTCCTAGTGCTTCGGCCTTCACCGCATCAAAGAGTTCCTCCCTAACTCTGTGTAAGAGTTATAGATGTGTTTTTCTCTAAGTGTAAGCTTATATAATCAAATACATACATGGTCTGTATCATGTCATTGCGTAAATAACCTTGTATACTTCACAATTCCCCCTTTTGGACTCTACTAGAGTCCAACACCCAAAGAAAACCGTGACAAAGGTTATATGTATCAAAAATATAAGTAAAAGCTCATGAACAATCAAACAGTAAACATGTGTTCAAAGCTAATAAAAAGTTAGTGAAAAGTTAGTGATCATTCACCATGTCTCCTTGATCTGTCCTAAGCTTGCACCTGTAACAGTAAGGTTTCCACAAGAAAAATCTCCAGAGGCCACATTTGTGGAAAACAGGATGTTTCTCAGATAGCTTGGTGATGGGGAATATAACATCCCATTCCATGCATTTTTTAGGGGGAACCGAGCAAGTCATAACTGGTATAAAACAATCGGTGGTCAGAGAAGCTGGCACCACCTGTAACAAAGGTCTGGGTCCCAAGCAGACCACACAATCAACGTGTGATGCATTAGCTGACTATTCAGCTAATAAAAGCCAATTATTCCTGTAGCAACCTGAAACCATTGAGCAGTAGACAATCCTTCTGTTCCTGATACAATAACAACCCCTCCTGAATTAGCATTATTCTTACCAGTCACTAAGCTCCCCTGTACTGCTGAACTCTGGGATTGTGGAGGTGGTTGTATTAGGCAGACTATGTGTTCATGCCAAAATCCCACCTTCCAACAGGGGTCATGACCTACAAACACAGCACAGACAAGGAACCATGTGCCATTCTGTGTTTCGGGAAGTATTAGTGGAGTTAGTGCATGGATCAAATATTACAGTGTGTTGACCTA
Organism: Parambassis ranga; assembly: GCF_900634625.1. Lineage (NCBI taxonomy): Eukaryota > Metazoa > Chordata > Actinopteri > Ambassidae > Parambassis > Parambassis ranga. The sequence goes on along the minus strand of NW_021144800.1, from coordinate 909,364 downwards.
TCTGTAACAACACATAGACCGTCAGGAGGAATAGAACCACAACCATGATTATAACCAATAGGATAATATAAAAATAATATAAGTGACGAGTAGAACAGTATAAAGATTAATATAAAAATGAATATGTAGTTTTATACCTCTGTCCAGGGAACTCGCAGTGTAACCAGTAGATCAAAGAAATTATGAACAACCCTAATATGGTTATCCCAACAAGAAAACAAATACATGTTATACATCATAGTATGTGGGGGTATTTTAATCGGTCGGTCTTTCACCGTTCCCGCCCCCAGATACTCCTAACAGCTCAAATGTAATGAAAATTATCCTACAGTAAGAATGTTCAAAATTGTGTTTTATCAGTTCATGTATGTGTTCCTGTCCGTCTGCCTCATCGTCCAGCGCCCCGCCTGGTTCTCTGGTCCTCTCATCCTCAGGATGTGTCTTCTTTCTTCGGATCCCTGGGGTTAGACTACCCGGGATCCTGGATTCCTGTCAGGGGATTATTCTGCCCCTTTTGTGACAGGATCCGTATCTGAATCAGCCGATTCAGACTTCTGCGCCCTCAAATCAGCGTGGACGTCCTGTAGAGATCATTGAGGCTCCTCTGCAGCTGTGCACTGGCTCCAGTGGAACCAGGTGTCCCCCTTTCCTCTCAGCCGAACTGCGTGTGAGGTGCGTTCCGTCACCTGATAGGGACCTGTCCACCTTGGCTCCGACCACTTCCTTTTGATGACCCTCAGGAGTACCCACTCGGCTAAATACTAACACCAAAGCTTTAAATTCATTATGGTTTATATTAATATCATACTACATACTCTTTCAGTCTCAGCCGGCCAGCTGGTCCAGGAAACTGTCGACCTGTAAGAGGCTCATAAGGTGTAGATTATATGTCGTTATTACCAGAACATCAATACAATAGATAATACTTGAACCCATATAAATTTGGTCTGTGCACAGATTTTAGCCAATTTTTGTTTTAGGTTTGATTCATCCTTTCCACCTTTCCTTGCGACTGTGAATGTTAAACAGTACCAAAAGCATGCTTCAGTCCCAACATAGCCTCCACCTGCTGGAGGTCTTTATTTTTGAAATGTGTTCCATTGTCAGATCTGATTTTTTCAGGAAAACCATGTCTAGGAATGTAGGTGTTAATCAGAAATTTAATGACAGTTTGTCACTACACCCCACATGGCCTACCCCATGTGCTTCTTCCATGGCAGTTTGTCTCAATCCAGGTGGCAGTATGGATCGTCCATCCTCCATACTCCTCCTGTGTCAGTTGCCCCCCTCGCTTTCCACAAAGTCTTTTCCTGTGGAGAGGCTTTGTGTTGTAGTTGTGTTAAGTCATTCCAGTCAACAGGGGGAGGTAAGTCCGTTTCTGAACACATCAAAATCATCTGTTCAACATAGCCTGCTGCCTGCTTTGCTGCCTGATCTGCTGCATTATTTCCTCTGGTGATCCTGTCAGCGCCTGTTCCATGACCTTTGCATTTTATTACAGCTACCTTGCTAGGCAACAACAGGACTTCTGCAAGTTCTCTCATTTCTGCCTCATGTTTTATGGGTTTGTTATCTGCAGTGAGAAATCCTACTCTCAGCCACTGGCCCAACTCCACATGCGCTGCTCCTGCTGCATATGCTGAATCAGAGAAAACATTGATGTGTTGTCGTTTCCCTATTTTGAGTGCTTCAATCACTGCTCTCACCTCTGCTCTCTGTGCTGACTGCTGTCCCTCCAGTCTTTCTGCTTTTAGTGTTCTCATCTCTTCCTGTGTGTCTTCAACAACTGCGTATGCCGCTCTGAGTCCTTCTGTGTCATGTCTGAAACAGCACCCGTCTGTGAACAGATTTCTAGCCTCTGTTAGTGGTGTGGCCTGTAAATCCATTCTGACTTTTTCGTCTCTAATTACCCTTTCTGCACATGTGTGTGGCTCTCCAGCTCCTATCTGCTCTGCCATGTTTATACCATCATGTGTGAAGGTAATGTTTGGTGCTTCCAAAATCTTGCTCATTCTCCTTTGTCTCAGTGGGTGTGTGAGTGTGAATGTCTCTGAGTTTACATATGCGACTACACTATGTGTTGTGAGTACGTACAGCTGGTGTCCCATGACCATGTGTTCAGTTTTCTGATTCCTGCTGCATGTTGTGTGCACTGAGGGTGTCTTTTTTTCCATGTACATCAGTATTACTCTCTCTCCCCCTTTTCTCTGGAACAGGATGCCGTTCGCACAGGTATCCGTTCCAGAGACATCTAAATAGAATGGTAAAGTGTAGTCTGGTGTGGCTAGTTCTGCTGCTGTAGCCAAAGATTGTTTCAGTTCAATAATAGAGCGTTCAGCTTCCTGTGTCCAATTTAGGTGGGCTGTTAAATTACACATGCCATGTTCTCTAACTAGGTCTCTAAGTGGCTGTATGAGACCAGTGTAGTTTGCAACGTAGTTTAAAAAATATCTCTACATTCATGAGCCAGAGGAAGACAAAAGAAAGCATTAGCCAAATCTAATCCACCAAGATTCAGATGTGTAAACCCGGAATGTCACAGGCTCACAGTTCACTAAGCCTACATCAGTGGGGCCCTCTGCCCATAAATGTGTCGGTAAGTCATTAATCAAAGCCTGAGCAAGAGGGTGGTCTGTTTTTTCTCTTCCATGATATCTGGCAAGCTGTTCGTGTGCTAATGTAACAGTGTTAGTAGCTGAAACTGTATTCTATATGCTTTGGCAAATGGAGAGTACATGATTTGTGCTATAGGTGTAGGTTGCCAATCTGTTTGAGCTATGGCACGTTTAACCATGCCACCTAATTCTTTTGCCTGATGTTTTGGATGTACAGCTAATGAGACGTGGGAATGCCCTTCGTCACTGATCATATACCAAGCCTGTTGTTCTAGTGTAAAATCCACACCAGCTGCTACGCCCTCAGATGTCACAAAAATATCTCAGACTAAAATCAACCAGTTTTTCTCCTCTAGGGAGCATGTGATGTTATCATGATACCAATCAGTTTGCCGCCTGTCATAAAACAAAGTCACATGAGGGGGGTCAGGGGGAGTGACATGTGGCTCGAGCTGGGCTATCCAGGGCTTCCACTGCAGGTAGGCAGAGAGGATTCCTGGTCGTGTGGCGTTTCTGCATGTAACAGACCCCAGTAGATGTCCGCACAAGGGTCAGCTACAGGTTTCACAAGATACTGTCCACCTATGTCAGAGGCATTACAGTGGAACATGGTGCCGTCCGGCAGTGTCACTGTCAACCCGTCAGGGCTGCATAAAATAGATGCTCCAAGCTTAATCAGCAAGTCCTTTCCCAGTATATCCAGAGGCACTGTGGGTGAATATACAAAACAGTGTGACACAGTCTGATGTCCCAGCTGAGCAGTCATTGGAGTGGTTATAGGCAGAGTCTGTTTCTCCCCAGAGAAGCCCATCACTGTGATAGAGTCATTTGACAGTTTCTTAGAAGATGTATGAATCAGAGTAGAACAGGTGGCCCCTGTGTCTACCAAAAAAGGCAGTGTCTCATCTTCTACTCGCATAGACAACATCGGATCTACCGTAACGATGTCATCAGAGCTGCTCTGTGGGGAGTGTCATTGTCGGGAGGTGTTTTCCCCTCCCTGTTCCCAGCCGGAAACAGAAAACTGCCCCTTCCATGGAGCTCCAGCAGGGCGGAAAGAAGCCCCTTATGGACCAGATGCTGCACGCCCTCGACTGTGCTGTCCCTCTCAGCTGTACTGCCCCATAATGTATGGACAGTCCTTTGTCCAGTGTCCGAGCTCCTCACAGTAGTAGCAGCGGTCACGACTGAAGTCTCCCCTCTGCTGTCCCCTAGGCGGTCTACCCCTTCTGCGCCGGCCTCCCCAGCTGCCCCTCCCTGGTCCCTTGCCCCTGTATGACCCTGTGGGCGGCTGATCATAATTAGGATAAAATAGCTGTGGCACCCAAGGTGTGTCAGGTGGTATAGTGGAGCCCTCAGTGGCCACCGTGACTTTATTAGTTTTGTCTTTCTTTTTGTCATTAGCTTTTTGTCTGGCCTCAGCCAGTTGCATTTTTAATAATTGAGTCTATAATTCCTGTACATCCTTACTTTGTGTGTGTGCTGCATCCTGGGAACGAGTCAAATGATGCACTAAAAATCCATGTATCATATATTGTCCCCATACTGCGTACTATACTCTGATTTGGATTATAGTGACACGTATACACTCATACTCTGTACTTAACTACATTTAATGTAACTTGATTCCTCTGGCACAAGAATTTTCTTCGGGATTAATAAAGTTTTATCTTATCTTAGATGTCTCTCCCACACATTGGAATCACAATCTGCCATGTCTAGTTTACTTTCCATGGCATTTTTCACATTCTCTGGGACCCCGTTTAGGACGGCGGTCCTGTACCACACCCTCTGAATGCCTGATTTAGCTGGATGACAACCTGTGTGTCTAATCCATGCGTCTTTGCTTTGATTAATATATTCTCTTGGACTCTGTTTCAGATCCCATTTTAAGGTGGGGCAGGCTGCTCCTCTAGGCAAAGGATATAAAGGGGAGTATATTAGATTGTGTGTAGGGGGGAGGGTCGCTACTCTTTTCTGTTTTCCCTTTCTTTGGTTTGGGCTTTCCTGTCATGAGGTGATTTACACCCTGACATACCAAAGCCCATCTTGCCCACTGAGTTCTTCGCTCCTCCGCCTTCTCCTGCTCCTTTCTAAATTTTCCTCTATCTTTCACCATCAACTTTCACAACATCTTTCTGCCAACAACTTAACTACAGCATCCTTTATAAGAATCACTTCTGCCGCTGCAGTCTTAGAGTCATAAGTCTGGTTCAGTATGTCGCCTAAGACCGTCAGCTGTTCTTCTACCGTCTTTAGTGGGCTGTGCGAACCCCACCCATCGTCAGTCATGTCTCTGTGCACACTTAAGTCCATGTCGTCAGTCATTAAAGTCTTAATCTCGTAGTCACGTAGGAATTACAAAACTATAGTTCAAATTCAAATTTACAAAACTGCAGTTACAAGGTTTCTATGTCGTCTACCAAACTGTGTACACATCAGAAAAAAACTAATCCAGTTCGTGAGTGAACCTACTTCAACAGACCACTGCTTTACGTTAACACCGGTTAGGTTTCCAGCAGTGCTGCTGCTTCAGCTCACACGTCCCTGGCACTCATCCACATTTCTCATTCATGCATTACCCGAGCGCTCAATATGTGTGTGTGTGTTACAGCTTCACTCTCAGCTGTGTGTCTCAGTAAGGGGTGCTTTTGAACTCACAGGACTTTCCTCTGTTCTTGTAGCCGGTCCGACTACTCACAGTTCATCTGTTCTTGCCGTCTCTCTTTTAGAGAGGCTCACAGTTATAACAGTGTCCTGCACTGTCTGGATTCCGGCCGACTGAGAAATATGGCACGCTATGTCCCTAGTACTCAGTCCAGTGGATTTGAGACTAGCCTCTCTTCCACGACACCAGAATCTTATACGTCTGTAATTTGGAAGCCTGCAGACTTACTACAACTTCCGCCTAACTAGTGCGGTCGTTGTTTCAGTTTCCAGTCGTTCCAACATCCATACCATGTGTTTGCCTGTTGTTCCTCTTTTCCTCTCTCTTTTTTAGTGATTTAGGGTTCCTCAAGCCCCGGGACTCAAACCCAGCTTTTCCGGCCTCTCGTCAGAGCACCGGTGGAGTCGCCACACTCAGGATTCTGCAACCCCTTTTTCCTTTTTCATTTCTCTTATTCTTTATCTTTACTCTTACAAGAATTCTTTAACCTCTTTTTTCCATTTCTCTTATTCTTTTGTTTCAGTCAATGTTCGTATAATTTACAGGCAGATTACTACTAAGGCTCGGGACACGTTACACTTTAGAGTAGTCAATGCAGATATAAAAGGTCTGCTCACCTTATTGTTGGCGCGCCACGTGTCCTCTGTCTGTTCGTAATCAACCCCTGTGTTCAATTGACGGATCTGAGAAAAATATAATTACCTTTAATCCCCGTACGGGCCACCAAATTGTCGTGACCTTCCCTGGTCACCCCGGATTGTCAGATTCCGTCTCCTGTATTCAGAACATTGAGTGAAAGAAAATACCCTGGGTTTTGTAGTTTCGCCTTTTGCAAAAGGGAGAACACCTAGTGAACACAGGCCTTTCAGTCTGCTTCACTCCCGTCCATAAGTGTTCTGCCCTTCCCCTGGACACAGGCTTGTTTTATTGAAAGTTGAGGTACATTTGCATAATAGATAAACAGTTCTTCAAGACCCTCGTAGGTATTCCCATATTGGGACATGTTACCCGTTATCCACACCTACTTATTATAATAATGTTATTTATGACTGTGAAACACTCTGTTTCCCTCCTATGTTGGATGATTTATCTTACGTCCACCTTCACCACAAAAAGGGCTCCAGTAATGTAAACATCCTCCCTAACTCTCTGTAAGGGTGTATGTGTATGTGTATGTGTGTGTGTGTGTGTGTGTGTGGAGAGTCCCCCTTTTTCTCTGAGTGAAAGCATACATACGAGTAAATATGTGCTCTGTATCATGTCAGCGCGTAGGTAACCTTTATATACTTCCACAGTGTGCATGTCTGTAAGAGTGTGTGTATGATTGTGTGTGTGTGTGTGTGTGTGTGTGTGTGGTCAGCCTTCATCCTTCCTGTCAGCAGAGCAAAGCTGTATCAGTGTCTCATCCAGGTCTCAGCTCCTCAGGCTTTCTTTAGAAGAGCTGTCACTGTTGGAGTATCTGTTGCACAAGTGCTGCACATATCTGATCTAAGTTCTTTCTGAATCCTCACATCTAAAGTTACAGAGAACTTTTACAAACTCCCTTCTTGTTGGCTGCTACAAGCCGACAGCCTCCACACATCAGAGGCCTGCACACCATGAGCTTCCTGCACTTCCTGCTGTTGATGACAGCTCTCTCTCAGATTGGGAGATTAGACTGATGTGACTGTGACATCATGACGTCACTATTCAGAGCCTGCTGTTTAACATGGTGCTCACAGAGAGACAGAAACAGCAGCAGCACTCTGTGAGCCAGGTCCACTCTACTTGGAGGAAGTAAAACGCCTCATTTCATCAAGATGGAGACACTGAAAGAACACAACCAGCAGCTGTGACACATCAGCTTTTCCTCTTAATCTACTCAGTTCATGGATGTTCTGACACACGTCCTGCCTCGTGCTTCAACAGGAAGACTCATCAAGTTGATAGCAGCTTCAGTGAGTGACTTCAGTGAGTCTCCTTTATTTGAACTGATTCATAAAATGATCATAAACACATGACAAATGAAATCTATTCAAACTCTGAAGTTCACCTCATCATATCCCAGTGGCAGACAGAACAGGCCCCCTGAGTGACAGCAAAGCAGTGAGCCCCCTGCTGGTGATCAGCTGCATGTACCAGAAGCAGACAGAGATTTCTGATATGATGTTAAAGGTGTCACAGAGGAGGATCCGACTGTCTGACCTCTGATTCTTCTGTCAGCATCAGACACATCACAGTTTGATCAGTTTTCAGATCACACACAGCAGCATCAGTAACACTGAGCAGACATTACACACTCCATCAAACACACACACACACTGCTCACTTATAACAGGGATAATAAGTAAAGTTCTTTACAATAAATTCACATTCACATTTTATTATCACTTCACACATGGCACAGTATATATGGCAGAGAGTTAAAGGTGGAATATGTAGTCAGAGTTAATACCAAATATTGACACTAGGTGGCAGCACTTCAGCCTCCAGCCACTGCTGCACTACCAGCACCACTCTCAGTGCTTTTTGTTTCCATTGACTGTACAACATGATTCAATCCATGTTATTTATATGACAAACTATGTGTAGTGTTTCTATGTGTGTAGCTGACATGTTGCTCAGCTTCCATTGGACACATATACTAGATGGAAGCTGCAGCAGGATTGGCTGATGACTGATCACAGGTGTGAACAATCAAACCTGCGAATGAAATGGAAAACAAGTAAAGGAGCACCAACACCAAACTGGAAAATTCATTGGGGTTTCCCCGCGCAGGTTCAAATCCTGCCAACAACGGTTCTTTTCATCTCCAAGATCACTTTATGCCCCTCCATCGTTTACACGTAACAAGTCTGATGTGTTAACAACGAGCTCTATGAAAAAGGTCATCTTGACCAGTCAGAGTGCTGCCATTTATATTGACTGTCTGAGGACCAAACCCTGGCACAGTCCATCTGACACTTCCAAAAACTATCATTTTAAAAACGCTGGACGGAGAGCAACTGGTGTGCAATGAGGAGGCAAAGGATAAAACGTTCCAGCACATTTCAAACCCAGTTTCACCCTGAGGCAGAGACTGCTTCACCTTAAGGACAAAACACCTGGGAAAGGCAGATCTCAAGGTACTACAATAGTCAGAATGATTCATCATGTGGTGACCAGATGAAAAATCTCATCTCTGGCTCAAGACTTGTTGAGATAGCATAGACAGACACACTCTCAGTCTGTCCACATCAGTGTCAGTGAAGATTTCAGATTGTTTATTAAGTGTTCATCCTTGAGCTTTTCCAAACTTGTTGTGGACAGCACGCTTTTCATGTCAGGATGGCCGAGCGGTCCAAGGCGCTGCGTTCAGGTCGCAGTCTCCACTGGAGGCGTGGGTTCAAATCCCACTCCTGACAGTTCTGTTTATTTCCTCTGAAGGGAAAAATAAGTAATCATTTAAATAATTTATCCTCTGGAGGGGAAATAACTAATCATTTAAGACATTGACTGACTTAGATTCTAACCCAGACCACAGAAGCCAATTGGATGATTTCATCTAATATGATGAGACATTACACCAAACCTACAGGGGTTCTTCCTGTTTTTTTTTGCCACTGTTGCCCTTAAGGAGGTTCAGTCTCTGGCTCTGATTGGATGACGTCACAGGCTGCTGTCAGGTTAGGGATTTAAGTCCGGAATTTTGTCTACCATTCTGGAATCCTGTCTACCATTCTGGCATGGATGGATGTCTATTCTGGTATGCTGCCGCTCGTTCTAGATTTCTGCCTTTCAATCTGGAATGCTTTTCATTCCAGAATGCTGTCTTGCTGACTTTTGTCCCGGAATGTTGCCTTCCATGTCGAAATGCTGACTTCCATGACGTCACAGGCCGCTGTCGGGTTAGGGGTTTAATTCCGGAATTTTGTCTACCATTCCGGAATCCTGCCTATTATTCTGGAGTGGGTGGATGTCTATTATGGTATGCTGCCACTCATTCTAGATTTCTGCCTTTCATTTGGGAATACTTTCTTTTATTCTGGAATGCTTTTCATTCCAGAATGCTGTCTTGCTGACTTCTGTTACGGAATACTGATCTCTGTTCCAGAATACTGACTGTTATTCGGGAATTCTGCCTATCGCTACGTTACTGCCTCTGACAATAACGTGCCACCCCACCCCATGCGCACCAGCTCTGTTGACGTGATTAAGTATCACTTGAATGTTAGCACAAGCTAGCTGCTAGCCAAAAGAATTTGGTCTTATGAATAGTATTTAAAAAAATATTAATTAATTTTTAAACTTGTAATTAATTTGAGATTTTTTTTAATCTATTGACAGCACTAATTTAATCTGTAATCTGTGTTTGTGTCAACAGAGAGCTGAATAGCACCCTTTTGTAAAACATTGTCATTCAGGTAGGTGGAAATCGGCTTGTGTTTGTAATATTGTTAAAACACACATGTGGTGTTTGTTCATTTACAAGATGATGTCTTTTCTAACACAAGTCTAGGCAGTGGACAGCTGAGGTCTTGGGAGGACAGGCTGACTGGTTTCTGGTGTCTGCAGTGGTCTTACTGATCTTTGCAAATGTATGCTCTTCTCTTCACATTTGACAGTTCATGGCATATAAATAATGGTTTAATATTGACACAAACGTCTGTTCACAGCCCCAGAGGATTGAGATGAGACATGAGTCTGCTCTCTGGGGCCTCAGACTGTACCCTGGTGTAAAAGAAGAGGAACTTTTTAAAGATTGCCTGGTAAGTAAAGTGTTTAATGTTCCCAAACTGTCAGACATGATTTTCAAAAGCTGTTTTATTTTGGGTGCAAGTACAATCTTAGTTACATAGAAATCTTCTAATCTCATCACTGTCCAGCTGTTTGCAATTTTTCCCCAACTCTTTGTAATAGCTTTATTAACATTTTTCCACACGTATCTTTTGTAATGTGCAAGAGATCTGCATCCTTGATCCACACACCCTCCAATGGTGTTGTGTATCAAGATGTTCTGTTTTTATAGGGCCAGCTCATTGGAAAATAATTTTGACTTTGTTTAGTGTGATCTAATCTTTATTCAATGATGCATGGATGGTTCCTGTCTGAAGAACAATAAGTTCTATTTTTAAATGTATGCATTTTAATTTGTGTTGTACATTGTATGCAGGTGGGCTGCTGGGTGGAAGACATGGAACACATCCTGAAGATCTTCATGTACCATGAAGCGGAAGCAGAGGATCCAGTGGAGGCCTCCATCCTTCTTGAAGGCAGGGGTGTAGTGGCGTGCATGTGTGCTCCTCATTGGGACTTATTTAAGCACTTAAGGTTGCCTACGCTCAACCACTCCCCTACACATTTGAAGTCTTGCAGAACTGTCTTTAAGCAAGGTACTAATAGACTTATGTATTGTTACTGTTTTCAATCAGATATGTCTCATGTCATACACACCATTTCATACTTTATGCTGAGGTCAAAACCAGTGATATCTAATTATTTTTGGTAACTTTATGTTATTACAAGGAAACTGAAACATCAGCAGCCTTCAGTACCATTGTCCTTTTTCTATGACCAGTCTAAATCAGTGGGTAAATGTTTTATAAATTGATATAAGTCATGCCACTGTGGCCACTGTTACAATTATGGATCTGCTTAGATCTAATTGTTCAACACAAAAGTTTGGCCGTGTTTGTGTGTTGTGATTTGTCATTTACATTTATCAAATTCCTGCATCATTTTTTAATTACAGTGAGTAGAATTTGTAATTAATAAAATAAGAGAGAAAGAAATAAATTCTACTTAGTTCTTTCATAACTAGAAGGTAAAATTTACTTACGGTTTTGATTAGATTAATCAAATAAATAATACTCAATTTTTTGAATAAAAATAACATATCAACTTAAATGCAATTACGTAACATTTACTTAATATCTTCACAAAAGTAGGTTCTAAACTTACCAGTATTGAGTAAACTGTCCTTAAATCTACAAAGTAAGTCTTACTTATTATTGCAGCATTAAAATGTACTTGCAGATTTTTTTTTAGTAAATCTTACAAGTCATTTCTTTCAGTGTAAAGACCATTTTTTGCTATTAAGATTAAACAAAGTAAATGGGGCATTGTTTTGTCATTGCAGAAAATGTACCACATTGTCGTTTTGACAACACGGCAGAGGTAGAGGTGGTGCCCAGTTCATGGATTAAGGATGGGGTCTGTTGGCAGGCCTCCATACAGGGCAGACGGTATCAACAAAGCTGTCAAAAACATGGAGGAGCCCCATAACACCTGGGATACATATAATGCCGGAGTGTTTTACACAGCAAGTATGTATAACTCGTAATAATAAACCAACGGTTATAAATCAGCAACATAATACTGAAGTTGAACTCCATTCTAAACAGATGATTACCATGAATCTGATCTGCAGTCAGAGGCAGAAGACGTCTCTGGCAGGCCAGTGAAAAGAAAGATCCGGTAGGAATTTTGAGAATTTGTTTTGTTTAAATTTGTTGTGCATATTTTATGAGCAACAGTTTCCTTTGGTTAAATTAATAACTTATTCATTTCTTTAAATACATCTACATTTTTTGGATTCCTCAAAATGTATGAATTGAAGCCTTCCAAACCTGAGGGACACATACAATCAATTACTCTGCTAAATCAATGTCACAGCTGCTTTTCATTAAACATGATTATGTAAACTTTGTCTTTGTTTCATTTTTTGTATCCAAAGACCAAGCAGACAAATAATTGAAGAAGATAGTGAAGGGGAAATGGTTACTCCTAAAAGGAGACCTCTTCCCAAACCTCCCACTATTCAGAAGTCCCTTCAGCGGTACCGGGTGAGTGGAGGAGGGTGTACGATCCTACCAAATGGTGGATCCTCCACTGACATCCCTGAATACCAGGTAAAGTTTAAATTCCACAATTCTTAGACTCATGTCATTCTTAAACTTTGATCCATATTTATTACTTTGTAACAAATAATTGATACTTACGCTAAATGTTTTTATTATTCCAGTTTTAGTTAAATTGTAATGTGATTAAAAATAACATAATAAAGCAACTTAGTGTTTATGGTCACTTGTAAGCAGCCAAAACATGATTTTATATGAAAAGGAATATCAGTTGTCAGAGTTTAAAACCAATCAGATAAAAGGATTTATATCATGACTTGTATATTTGACTCTTAGCATGGCAGTTCTCTGGGATCTTCAATACACCACATTTCCCAGAAGCACACATTGACAGGGAGCTGATGGCAGGGCGATTGAGGCAGATAGGCCAGGGAAATGTGAGAGAGCTGTCAGGGCCACTCACAGAGGTAGATGCACCATCCATCTCATGTGCGGAGCACCTCAAAACTTCCACCGTGTGTAGTGGAATGTGTGGATGTAAGAATTATTGAAATACATAGGAGGTGTCACTCAATGGATCAGTCAATAAATATATAAATAAATGCACATACATACATGAACAAACCTATGACTCGTGGCTTATGTGTTTTGCTTGTTTCTGTCTGATATGTTTCAGCTGTTCTGCATGACATACTAGTGAAGCAGGAGATCATAATGGAGCAGCAGAAAAACATAGTGCCCATTTCCCTCTGCAGAATGTGGAGGCCTTAATGGCCCTGGAGAGGGAAATGGACACCTGTCCACAAATACAGACCGAATTGGTGAGTTACGTTTGAGCTCTTTAAGGTGAAGTAATACAATAATGTGTGATTTCAAAATAATTCTAGTAATTTTCCATTGCTCTCCTTAGGCTACAACCCTTGGATTGGTTGGGGGTGCCAGCCTCAAAGACACAGTTTTTCAAATTTTAAAGAGGGGCCATGAAAAATGACCTTGCCAAAATGGTCAGCTGGAGGGGGGCTAATGGCAAGACTGCATTTGAAAAACTTCAGCTGAAAGCTGTTATCATTGGTGAGTTCATCACTGTAATAGTTTCACTGCTGCCCTGCACTCTGATGCTCCTTCTTTTTATAGCTTCTTTATAGCTCAAAGAAGCATGGAGTTGTAAAATACTTCTTTAAAGATTATAGTCACTGTTGCATAAAGAATATGAATTTAAAAAAGATTCGATTACCTTTTATTCCTAATATTTTAGGGGTCCCAATAGTTATGGCATATTTTGTTAAAATATTTTTCCCTTACAGTGCATTTTTCTCCCCAAATTAATTTGCTTACCTTGAATGATATAATTATATTTAAATTGTGGGACTAAGATAAACTCAGAAGATATTTTGCTAGTATCTGGGAGAATATTTAACACTGTAGGTTCATTACTGTATTATTACTGAACCCTAGGTCCATTGTCCTAGTTGGTCTGTGAATATTTCTAGGACACTTTATCAGTAGTGCGTCTCAAGATCACCAGTGTTTCAGGCATTTAGTACACACTTACACCCTTATGTTTACTTCCACTTTTCATCTTTTTTAAACAAGTGTGCCGCTAATTCGGGATGGTGTTGTAGCTACTTATATAACAAATTGAGTCATTCAGTTTGTTTTGTCTTTGTGTGTTGTCACTTTCAGATGCTGTGAGAAGAAACCCCACCTGCGCTGCTGCCACGGATGCAGACATCACAGCAGCAATCAAGCGCTGGTTTTACTGGGCTAGGGATAGGGAGGGAGGGAGGGAGGGAAGAAAGGATGCAGTCTACTCAGAGTGAGGTTTAAAAAAGTGCTGAAGTGTAAACAAACAAATCTTCCAGCTGATAGAGAACTATAATGTTCCTGTGGAGATGCTGGGGATTGAACCCAGGACCTCATACATGCGAAGCATGCACTCTACCACTGAGCTACATCCCCCATGTTTGATGCACCAACAGCAGCTTGTCTTAAGATATCTCCACTCAGAGTCTGATGTGTATTTCTTAGATCAGCACGGCTCCAGTGACAGTGAGAGTTGTGTTTTCATTCATCAGCCCCAGCCCTGAGCTCTGTAGGCCAGAGAAGTCCTCCTGCAGCCTGAACATAAACGGGGTCTGCTCGTACAGTTGATGGCTGTATGCACAGATTTTGAACCAGGTGTCGTGTTGGATTGTAAACATGTGTACAAAAATAAAAACACTTTCATTTCAGTTTTTATTGGACCAGTGTTTCCAGAGGTTAAAGTGGTCTGTGGGGGGTACTTCCTGTGGCTGCCTCTGTTTTTTCTAGTGTCACCACCTTATGGGTTTATAGCATAGGTACTCAATGTGCGGCCCGCGGGCCAATGGCAGCCCGCAGAAACATTTATGGCGGCCCGCAATGAATTATGTGAATTTGCGTTATGATATGAATTTTTCATATACCTACAACACCGGTTTAAATGGCCTAAAATGTCTGGAACTCAGCGCGGTGGTAAATTGTTTCACATGGGACGTTTTTCATTGTTGCACCGCTGCACACACATGAAGCAGAGCACAGGTATTAGTGGAGTTGTTGGTGAGAATGGACAGGGGACGTTCTGAAGCTTGTAATTATTTTTAAACAATAAAAATGATCGTTCATTAATCGGAATTGAGGAAAAACCCTCAAGTAATCACCTGGATATTAAATAAGGTTTTTACAATTCTCATGTCTGTGGAATAGAGTAACCACTCTACTGCAGTAATTCTTCTCAATCAATGCAGTTAGTCAGAATTAAAGACCATTATAAAGAAGCACTGCAACAAATCAGAGCATCACTGAGGACTGCTGCTGTGCTCTTCTTCCTCTGCCCCCCATACCACCACCTGTGTTTTAAATGTCTCTGTACCACTGTGTTCCATAGTGTTATTTTATGACACTAACAACAGTACAGTTCCTCTTGTGCAGCACTATAACCAACAGTATAATACTCCTGTTGGAGTTGTTAGTTTTTTATTTCATGACATTCATGATGCAGGATGCAAATACAGCACTCTACATATCTCAGCTGTATGTCTCATGGTTATTCTTAATTTTCCATTTTTATTCTTTTATTTTAATGAAAAGATAAAATAGTGAATAGTGAAGGTGGACGTAAGATAAAGCATCCAACAGAGGGGGGATAGAGAGTGTTTCACAGTCATAAATAACAGTTAGACCAAGTATTATAATTGGTAGGTGGGAATAACAGGGCAACATGTCCCAATATGGGAATACCAACGAAGGTCTTGAAAAACTGTTAAATAAAACGAGCCTGTGTCCAGGGAGGGGCAGAACACTTATGGACGGGAGTGAAGCAGACTGAGAGGCCTGTGGTCACTAGGTGTTCTCCCTTTTGCAAAAGGTGAAACTACAAAACCCAGGGTATTTTCTTTCACTCAATGTTCTGATTACAGAAGACGGAGTCTGACAATCCGGGGTGACCAGGGAAGGTCACAACATTTTGGGGGCCCGTCCAGGATAGAAGGTAATTATATTCTTCTCAGATCCGTCAATTGAACACAGGGGTTGATTACGAACAGACAGAGGACACGTGGCGCGCCAACAATAAGGTGAGCAGACCTTTTATATCTGCATTGACTACTCTAAAGTGTAACATGTCCCGAGTCTTAGTAGTAATCTGCCTGTAAATTATACGAACATTGACTGAAACAAAAAAAAAAAAAAGAGGTTAAAGAATTCTTGTAAGAGTAAAGATAAAGAATAAGAGAAAGGAAAAAGGGGTTGCAAAATCCTGAGTGTGGCGACTCCACCGGTGCTCTGACGAGAGGCCCGAAAAGCTGGGTTTGAGTCCCGGGGCTTGAGGAACCCTAAATCACTAAAAAAAGAGAGAGGAAAAGGAACAACAGGCAAACACATGGTATGAATGTTGGAATGACTGGAAACTGAAACAATGACCGCACTAGTTAGGCGGATGTTGTAGTAAGTCTGCAGGCTTCCAAATTACAGACATATAAGATTCTGGTGTCGTGGAAGAGAGGCTAGTCTCAAATCCACTGGACTGAGTACTAGGGACATAGCGTGCCATATTTCTCAGTCGGCCTGAATCTAGACAGTGAAGAACACTGTTATAACTGTGAGCCGTCTAAAAGAGAGACGGCAAGAACAGATGAACTGTGAGTAGTCGGACCGGCTACAAGAACAGAGGAAAGTCCTGTGAGTTCAAAAGCACCCCTTACTGAGACACACAGCTGAGAGTGAAGCTGTAACACACACACATATTGAGCGCTCATATTACGGGTAATGCATGAATGAGAAATGTGGATGAGTGCCAGGGACGTGTGAGCTGAAGCAGCAGCACTGCTGGAAACCTAACTGGTGCTAACGTAAAGCAGTGGTCTGTTGAAGTAGGTTCACTCACGAACTGGATTAGTTTTTTCTTCTGATGTGGTTTGGTAGAGGACATAGAAACATTGTAACTGCAGTTTTGTAAATTTGAACTTAAACTATAGTTTTGTAATTCCTACGTGAGCACGAGATTAAGACTTTAATGACTGACGACATGGACTTAAGTGTGCACAGAGACATGACTGACGACGGGTGGGGTCCGCACAGCCCACTAAAGACGGTAGAAGAACAGCTGACGGTCTTAGGCGAAATATTGAACCAGACTTATGACTCTAAGACTGCAGCGGCAGAAGTGATTCTTATGAAGGATGCTGTAGATAAGTTGTTGGCAGAAAGATGTTGTGAAAGTTGATGGTGAAAGATAGAGGAAGTTTGCAGAAGGAGTTCCAGAGAAAAGGGGGAGAGAGAGTAATACTGATGTACATCAGTGTCCTCTTAGACAACATGGAAAAAAGACACCCGCAGTGCACACAACATGCAGGAATAGCTAAGCTAATTCAGAAAACTGAACACATGGTCATGGGACACCAGCTGTATGTACTCACAACACATAGTGTAGTAGCATATGTAAACTCAGAGACATTCACACTCACCCCACTGAGACAGGAGGCGTATGGAGGGGACCGGATGGACGACCCATACTGCCACCTGGATTGAGACAAACTGCCATGGAAGAAGCACATGGGCTAGGCCATGTGGGGGTAGCTCAGATGTTAAGAAATCTGGAGCACTGGTGGCACCCCTACATGAAAGACATGGCTCAGTATGTAATTTGAACATGTGATCAGTGTAATAAATACAATCCGAGACCAACCATCAAACCAGAAGCAGGACACTACCCACTAGAGGCCAAGACGGGCAAAGAAATCATCATTGACTACACTGACATGATTAACTCTGTGTTGATGCATACTCAGGATGGCCAGAAGCCTGTCCTGCGAAAAGGGAGGACAGCAAAACTGTCATTAAATTTCTGATTAACACCTACATTCCTAGACATGGTTTTCCTGAAAAAATCAGATCTGACAATGGAACACATTTCAAAAACAAAGACCTCCAGCAGGTGGAGGCTATGTTGGGACTGAAGCATGCTTTTGGTACTGTTTATCATCCACAGTCTCAAGGAAAGGTGGAAAGGATGAATCAAACCTAAAACAAAAATTGGCTAAAATCTGTGCACAGACCAAATTTATATGGGTTCATGTATTAGTATTGTATTGATGTTCTGGTAATAACGCCATATAATCTACACCCTATGAGCTTCTTACAGGTCGACAGTTTCCTGGACCAGCTGGCCGGCTGACACTGAAAGAGTATGTAGTATGATATTAATATAAACCATAATATAATGAATTTAAAGCTTTGGTGTTAGTATTTAGCCGAGTGGGTACTCCTGAGGGTCATCAAAAGGAAGTCGGAGCCAAGGTGGACAGGTCCCTATCAGGTAACGCAACGCACCTCACACGCAGTTCGGCTGAGAGGAAAGGGGGACACCTGGTTCCACTGGAGCCAGTGCGCAGCTGCAGAGGAGCCTCAACGATCTCTACAGGACGTCCATGCTGATCTGAGGGCGCAGAAGTCTGAATCGGCTCATTCAGATACGGATCCTGTCACAAAAGGGGCAGAATAATCCCCTGACAGGAATCCAGGATCCCGGGTAGTCTAACCCCAGGGATCCGAGGAAAGAAAACACATCCTGCGGGACGAGAGGACCAGAGAATCAGGCGGGGCGCTGGACGACGAGGCAGACGGACAGGAACACATACATGAACTGATTAAAAAAAAAAAAAAAAAAAAACACAATTTTGAACATTCTCACTGTCGGACAATTTTCATTACATTTGAGCTGTTAGGAGTATCTGGGGGCGGGAACAGGGAAAGACCGACCGATTAAAATACCCCCACATACTACCATGTTTCCCACCAAACAGGTAGAACTGATGAAGCTGCTTGGAGGAGCAGAGAAACGTCTTCAAGAAAACTCTACAAGTCCAGACGCCTTGCTTCAATCTTCTCTATGAATATGAGCTGGATGACATGTAAACATACAGTGTGCTCTTTGTAATCTGTATTCTGGCTCTAAAACAAGTGCCCCTTGTGAGAGTTGAAGTCACAATCTTCAGATGATGAGACCGACTCGCTGCCTACTGCACTAATGAGGCTCAGAAAGAGGTGAAACATGGTCTTTTCTCTTTTTCTTCTTTAAATAAAGACATCTACAGTGCT
The DNA here is from genome assembly GCF_900634625.1 of Parambassis ranga. Lineage (NCBI taxonomy): Eukaryota > Metazoa > Chordata > Actinopteri > Ambassidae > Parambassis > Parambassis ranga. Next base: position 890,648 of record NW_021144800.1, on the reverse strand, counting down.
CATGCTGGCTACTGCACCAACAAACATTCTTAATTTAAATCAAATGAATGTGTTCTATAAAAAGGCTCTAAAGGTAAAACATCACAGTAATTCTTCCTGTGACACCTTCACTACCAGTGATGGTAAGTGCTCTTGTTTCAAATGTGATGTGCACTGTACCACTGAAGCTCGTCTGTGAAGTGTAGAGCCTCTGTGTGCATGTCACAGTGATGTTAACAGAAGTCAGATAGGTCTGTTAACACATATAAAAACAACATGCTGAACAACAGCATAGATGTGAAGGTGAATATATGTCCCCTCACATGTTCCTCAGTTAAAAGGGTCATTGCATTGGCCGGGAATCGAACCCAGGCCTCCCACGTGGCAGGCAAGAATTCTACCACTGACCCACCAATGCTGTGAAAAGCTAACATCTAGTGGTGCCATGGGAGGTTGCAGCCTCCTCATTCCAAAATCAATCCCTCCTCCACATAAAGTCAAAATTTATAAATTCGCCTCATTACATGAGCGGTTGTGTGTAATGACGCGGCTCCGGCAGCCAGAGCCTTCTGGAGGGCGGCTGCAAACGCTCCTTGGAAGTGGCCACAGCTTTCACGATGAGCTCGCTGACACTGGGGCCGGACTTGTTCTGGACCTGGACCTGGACCTGCCAGCTGTGTGTCCATGAAGAGTGATTGGTCAAAGGATCATCCCATTGATTTCAAAGATGTTGATCCATCTGAGGGTCAAAGGTCAGAGTTAATGTCACAGCTGCAGTTTGTTTCCATCATTATTAAACATTTAAAGTGTAACATGATGTTCAGCATCATTTTTCCAGAAGAAGCTCAGAGTCAGTGTTTGTGATTCTATCAGGATCCAGGATGTGAGAGCAGACTCTGCTGGACCTGGACCCAGCTGTGTGTCCATGAAAAGTGATTGGTCGATGATTGAGCCCATTGATTTCAAAGCTGATCAGCCATCTGATGATCAAAGGTAAGAATCACTCTGGAAGTGTCTCCATGCTGTGATGAGCTCTGCTGGACTCTTGGGGTTGTATGTGTCTGTTTGCTCTGCAGGTGGTTGATGGTTTGGAGCATCTGTAGCACAGAGTAATGCATATTTACAGTGCTGCTTCAAAGTGTATGAATCATTTGAAATCTTCTATATGTCTGCATAAATATGACTTAAACATCTGCCTCACTGTACTAGAAAGGCAGCCCACTGAAACAAAGTATGGAAAGACATTTCAGTAATAAAACATTTAACCTTTGGGGACTTTTTTGTCCATTTGGGTAATTTTTGCCTCTTTACCTGGCCACCATTTTATCTGTGTTGGTGCATATGGCACAATTTTTTGTAACAAAGACTCTCTCTAGACACATTTTAGAATTCCAATTTAAATTTTTCAAATACATCACCAGAACATGGTGAAACAAATTTACTACCCCTTTGTGTCATTAGGGGACACTTAAGTCCACTTCCAAAAAACTGCTATAAAAATTAACAGATTAATATTTTTTCTTACTTTTTTCTGCATAAATATGTTAAACAACTTTAGCCCTGCTCAAAACTACCAAACATTAAATCATTTTGAGGAATTTAACCCTTTAAATGCCAGTTTGATTACTTGATGTGGTAGTTTTGAGCAGGGCTGAAGTTGTTTAATATATTTATGCAGAAAAAAGTAAGAAAAAATATTAATCTGTTAATTTTTTATAGCAGTTTTCTGGAAGTGGACTTTTTTGTCCCCTAATGACACAAAAGGGTAGTAAATTAAAGTGACGCCTGAGGGTTAAAGTTACAGTACACGGTATTATTTGGCTGATGATACATTGTTGTCAAATCTGCAGATCAGATCTGATGCCAGGTGTCACACAGGTGTCTTAATTAGGGCTTAATTAGGCAGCCAGGGCTGTTACCATGGTGACAGGCTGACACACAGAGGCATACAAACTATATACTACTAAACTACTACTACTACTTTTCCACATTCAAATCACACAGTCTGTGTTTTTTATAGTCTTATGGTTTTATTCCAGCATCTGACCTTTCATATGGTGTATTCACAGACTATTCTTTAAGGTCATGACTTCATACCGTCATTCAGCTGTTTCTTTTTCATTAGTGGGCCAATGCACTAGAGCATTGCCCTGTTGCACTGTTCTAGTGCATTGTTCCACTATTGTTATTGCTCATACTTCTTTATTGTTCTCCTTCTTCCAGACACAATTTGGCGCGTAACTAGCCCCACAGCTTTGACGTGAGTGACCTGAAACTTTTACAGGACGTCCAGCTATATCGGGACACCTGTGCTATTTTTTCCAATTCGACGTACGGTTTTCGCATAATTTGCAAAAAACACATGGGCGAATGACATAGACGGTGACTGGGTCTCTTTGTGGCACTCTGACTCAGCCACACTTTCACCTACAGACATGGGTCTGTCTCAGCCGTGGGGGATGTGGGGGATGTAACACCCACACTTTTTCTAAAATCACATTTCATCCCCCACAGTTTTTGGAGAGGTAACGTAACTAAACAGCTGATGTATGACGTCTGCGAAAGGGAATGAACGGTCCCACAGAGCGGTAGATAAGACTCTCTCTCTGTCTGATTGTACACACATACAGGAGACAACACACATTGGTCAAGTTAGCTTGAGTGACAGACCTTACAGCCAATCACAGCGAACCTGCAAGTTAGTGGGGTAAGATCGAAACATAAATCACTAGGCCAACATCTAGGAGGACTGGAGACAGCTGAGGATCTGGTGTAGAGAATGTTAACTGGGAAAGAGCAGGTCTGAAGGTGAGGCAGTAAATGGAAGAACACTGACTCACATTGAGTTAGTGAAATATCAGTGGATTAACAGTTTGCTAGCACCAGTGGGCTATCTTTGTAGCAGTCTCACAATCCTGTGATCCAGCTGCGCTCACCACCACTGCTGTTCTTACCATGCAGTGTTAAGATGCAGAAAAAAGTCTGTTTTTCAGAATAACTGAATACAGTGAATATATTTATTCAACTTATGAATCAGGGGTGTACTGAAAAAATGTGGGTGAACTGTAACAATATGAGTGACATGAATGTCTTACAGTGTTGATCAGGGTCGGGCATATTGGAAGGTGCAGATATCTGTAGATAATGCAGTGTGATTCAGAAACAATAAGCTATAGCTGTACACACTGACAGTGATAGCAAGCAGAACATGGAATGTCCTGGTGAAGTCTGTATGTCATAAACATATGTGTCAAACACATTTAGTTATGTTCAGCTTCAGTCTTGCTCAGATACGAAAACCGAACCCTCATCCCCCACACTTTTATAAAGCTTGCTACACCCCTGCCTACAGACATGATTTAAAGTTTAAACAGGTCAGCTATGGCAGTTTACGTTTTGTCGAAACTTTAAACACCCTTTTCTCTCTCAGCAGTGTGATGATGTCACGCACTGTAAATCTCCCTCCTTTTTCCAAAAGAGGGAAAAAAGGCAAACCTTGGAACCTCCACAGGGAGGGGGCTGAGGGGGCCGTTTCCATGGTAACCTCCACAGGTGCTCTGACTGATTACATCAGCTAAGATGGCCGCTCCCATTAACAATGAATTGGCCTCATTTAAACCAATGTAACTTCACTGTGTGGATCAGTAGCAGTTTTACCTTTTGTAAAGCTGTGTGGTAGTTAGAGAGGAACTGAAAAGGGTCAACAACAAGGAGTTAGCTTCCAATGGAATAAAGTTAAACATCAGGGCTCATCCGGGATTTGAACCCGGGACCTCTCGCACCCTAAGCGAGAATCATACCCCTAGACCAACGAGCCATGTGTGACCTCTTATTTTTTATGTTTCAGTCGGTGGAAGAACAACACAAAGCACATGTTCTTCTTAGTTTGACATTGGTAAAGATATGAACAAAGATTTCTTCTAACTGTGTCAACAAAGACTGAACACTTTGCATATCACTGTCCTCTGTCTTTCTGTGGCTGTGGCATTAGCTCAACATTGAATCATAAAGTTTGTTGCATAACAGGAAGTGGTCTTGTATTAGGGTGTGACCCTCCTGAGAAGCAGAACCTCTCCTTTATAGGGGCTGTCTTGATAACTGCCTCTCATTTCCACCTGTTGTCTGTTCCATTTGCACAACAACAGCTGAAACTGATTCACAATCAGTGTTGATCCTAACTGGACAGGCTGGTTTCACACAAGTGTGGCCAGATCAACCTGTCTCTGGCAACAGGTTAAGTACCACAGGCTTCTGAACTGCTGTGATCTCCAACCTCACCTTTATTTCTAAGATATTTGAAAGGGTGGCTGCAAGTCAGTCCACCTACAGCACCGGTCTGTTTGAGGCAGAAATAAGCCCCTGGACTCACTGTGGGGCCACAGTCACTTTTTGGCAGATGAAAACACCAGTTTTTGAGGTTTATTATTTTAAAGGGGTCTTCATGGTATAAATGTGCTGGCTGCATCATAAGTTCTTGTTATTTAATGATAGTTAATTATAACTTCCTGGACCTGCAGACTCTTTGTCTTCATATGGGCTGAATGAAGGGAGACTAGCACAGATTTGACATGTGTGACTTCCACATGCTTTCCTACCATGAATGGAACAAGTCAAGCAGCACATGATGTGTTTGTATAACACTGGAGATGTTAGCTGTACATGTGCAGAACAAAGACATGACCCACAGCAGACCATCATGTTTAAGGAGCAGCAGGAAGTCCTCTTCTTAAGTAACATTTAGGTGAATGGGACAGCACATTTGATGTTTGACTTCATCTATGAACACATGTCTGCAGCATGTTTACTGCATTTGAACTGTTACTAATGTCATGATGCCAGCTGTGTCAGCTTTGTTTCCCTTTAAGTCCTCCATCTTCCTGCTTCATGTACTTTGTTGTTTTGGATATCCTGTTTTATTGTGAAAAGGACTCTTCCATGGACCGCCACCTTACTGTGGTGGAGGGGTTTGAGTGCCCAGATGATCCTAGGAGCTATGTTGTCGGGGGCTTAATGCCCCCAGCAGGGTCTCCCAAGGCAAACAGGTCCTGGGTGATGGGCCAGACTAAGAGCGGTCCAAAAACCCCCTTATGAGGCAAATAAAATCAAGGACCGTGACGTCGCCCGGTATGGCGCAGCCGGCCTTTCCCCACGGGGCCCGGCCGGGCTTAGCCCGAAGGAGCGACGTGGGGCCGACCTCCCATGGGCCCACCACCGGTGGGAGGAACCGTAAGGGGCCGGTGCAGAGTGGATTTGGTGGCAGTCGAAGGCGGGGGCCTCGGCGACCTGATCACCGGACACAGAAACTGGCTCTGGGGACATGGAATGTCACCTCGCTGGGGGGGAAGGAGCCTGAGCTTGTGCGGGAGGCCGAGCGGTACCGACTAGATATAGTCGGGCTCGCCTCCACGCACAGCTTGGGTTCTGGAACTCAACTCCTTGAGAGGGGTTGGACTCTCTTCTATTCTGGAGTTGCCCATGGTGAGAGGCGGCGGGCTGGTGTGGGCTTGCTTATAGCCCCACAGCTTAGCTGCCATGTGTTGGAGTTTTCCCCAGTATGTGAGAGGGTCGCCTCCCTGCGCCTCCGGGTTGGGGAGAGGTCTCTCACTGTGGTTTCGGCGTATGCGCCGAACAGCAGTGTAGAGTACTTGACCTTCTTACAGTCTCTGGGAGGGGTGCTGGATGGCACCCCAACCGGGGACTCTGTCATCTTGCTGGGAGACTTCAACGCCCACGTGGGCAGTGACAGTAACACCTGGAGAGGCGTGATTGGGAGGAACGGCCTCCCCGATCTGAACCCGAGTGGTGTTTTGTTATTGGACTTCTGTGCTGGGCATGGTTTGTCCATAACGAACACCATGTTCGAGCACAAGGTTGTCCATCGGTGCACCTGGCACCAGGACACCCTAGGCCGGAGGTCAATGATCGATTTTGTAATCGTGTCAGCTGACCTTCGACCTTGTGTTTTGGACACTCGGGTGAAGAGAGGGGCTGAGCTGTCAACTGATCACTACCTGGTGGTGAGTTGGATCCGTTGGCGGGGGAAGAGGCTAGACGGGCCCGGCAGGCCCAAACGTACTGTGCGGGTCTGCTGGGAGCGTTTGGCCGAACCCTCCGCTAGGGAGATCTTCAACTCCCACCTCCGGGAGAGCTTCACCCAGATTCCGAGGGAGGCTGGAGACATTGAGTCAGAGTGGACTATGTTTTCCACCTCCATTGTCGATGCAGCTGTCCGAAGCTGCGGCCGCAAGGCCTCTGGTGCCTGTCGTGGCGGCAATCCCCGGACCCGGTGGTGGACACCGGAGGTCAGGGATGCCGTCAAGCTGAAGAAGGAGTCCTATCGGGCCTGGTTGGCTTGTGGGACTCCTGAAGCAGCTGATAGGTATCAGCAGGCCAAGCGTGCTGCAGCAAGGGCAGTTGTAGAGGCAAAAACTCGGGCCTGGGAGGAGTTCGGGGAGGCCATGGAGGAGGACTATCGGTCAGCCTCAAAGAGATTCTGGCAAACCGTCCGGCGCCTCAGGAGGGGGAAGCAGTACTCTGCCAACACTGTATTCAGTGGAGGTGGGGAGCTGTTGACCTCGACTGAGGGGGTGGTTGGACGGTAGAAAGAGTACTTTGAGGGTCTCCTCAATCCCACCAACACGCCTTCCATTATGGAAGCAGAGGCTGATGACTCAGTGGTGGACTCGTTCATCACCTGTGCTGAAGTTGCCGAGGTAGTCAAAAAGCTCCCCGGCGGCAAGGCACCGGGGGTGGACGAGATTCGCCCTGGGTACCTTAAGTCTCTGGATGTTGTGGGGCTGTCTTGGCTGACACGCCTCTGCAACATCGCGTGGCAATCGGGGGCAGTGCCGCTGGACTGGCAGACCGGGGTGGTGGTCCCTCTTTTTAAAAAGGGGGACCGGAGGGTGTGCTCCAACTACAGAGGGATCACACTCCTCAGCCTCCCTGGGAAAGTCTACGCCAGGGTACTGGAGAGGAGAATTAGGCCTATAGTCGAACCTCGGATTAAGGAGGAGCAATGTAGTTTTCGTCCTGGCCGCGGAACACTGGACCAGCTCTATACCCTCCGCAGGGTGCTGGAGGGTTCATGGGAGTTCGCCCAACCAGTCCACATGTGTTTTGTGGACTTGGAGAAGGCGTTCGACCGTGTCCCTTGCGGCATCTTGTGGGAGGTGCTCTGGGAGTATGGGGTCCGTGGCCCTCTGCTGAGGGCCGTTAGGTCCCTGTATGGCCGGAGCAGGAGTTTGGTTCGCATTGCCGGCAGTAAGTCAGACCTGTTCCCAGTGCATGTTGGGCCCTTTGTCACCGGTTCTGTTCATAATTTTTATGGACAGAATTTCTAGGCGCAGCGAGGGACCGGAGGGGATCTGGTTCGGGAACCATAGGATTTCATCTCTGCTTTTTGCAGATGATGTTGTCCTGTTGGCTTCATCGAGCCGGGACCTCCAGTGTGGACTGGGACGGTTTGCAGCCGAGTGTGAAGCGGCTGGGATGAGAATCAGCACCTCCAAGTCTGAGGCCATGGTTCTTGACCGGAAAAAGGTAGTTTGTCCTCTCTGGGTCGGAGGAGAGTTCCTGCCCCAAGTGGAGGAGTTTGTGTATCTCGGGGTCTCGTTCACGAGTGAGGGGAAAATGGAGCGGGAGATTGACAGACGGATCGGTGCAGCTTCCGCAGTAATGCGGTCGCTGTACCGGTCTGTTGTGGTGAAGAAGGAGCTGAGCCGGAAGGCGAAGCTCTCGATTTACTGGTCAATCTACGTTCCTACCCTCACCTATGGTCATGAGCTTTGGGTAGTGACCGAAAGAATGAGATCGCGAATACAGGCGGCCGAAATGAGTTTCCTTCGAAGGGTGGCTGGGCGCTCCCTTAGAGATAGGGTGAGAAGCTCAGTCACCTGAGAGGAGCTCGGAGTAGAGCCGCTGCTCCTCCACATCGAGAGGAGCCAGCTGAGGTGGCTCGGGCATCTGGTTCGGATGCCTCCTGGACGCCTCCCTGGGGAGGTGTTCCGGGCATGTCCCACTGGGAGGAGGCCCCGGGGAAGACCCAGGACGCGGTGGAGAGACTATGTCTCTCGGCTGGCCTGGGAACGCCTCGGGATTCCCCCAGAGGAGCTGGAGGAAGTGTCTGGTGAGAGGGAAGTCTGGGTGTCCCTGCTTAGACTGCTGCCCCCGCGACCCGGCCCCGGATAAGCGGTAGAAGATGGATGGATGGATGGACTCTTTCCTTCCTCTTGTGTTTCCCTCCTTGTTGGTCAGCTGCTCCGACATGATTGTTGTCACCTGTGTCTTGTTAACTCTTGAACACTATGCTCAGGGCTCTTGGTAGTTGCTGCTTCTTCTCCTGTGCTCCTCCAGACACTCCCAGTCCTCCTCTCTGACTGAGCTCACCTGCTTCCACTTGCTGATCAGGAGACAAAGTACAAAGGACATTTGTAGAGGGACATTTGTCCTTTTGTTAATAGGGCTGCTGCTTGTTGTTGCTCCTTTAGAAAACCTGATGTGTTTTCTTGTTCCTTTAGTAGAAAATAATGAGTCTCTTTTGCTTCTTTGTCTCCTAGTTCAGCTTTTGTTCCTCTCCTTGTCCTCTGACCTGCTGAGTCTGTTCCACTCTGTGTGTCCTCTTTGTTCCTGTCTTACTCTGTGTGTCTTCGTTTGTTTCTGTTTCATTTCTTTAATTTGTATTTTTTAGTTCAGTTACTCTTTTTGTTTGTTGTAAATGTTTCAGGAGATACAAATGTGATAATCATATTGGCCTCAACAAAACTGCAACAGCAAATAAATAGACTGAAGTCTTAGCTGTGGGTATTAGAAATCAGTAGAGTTCCTTCAGGTGTCCCAGTGTCCTTGGGGTCCACAGAAACACATGTTGTGAATTAAACCATGTTCCTGGATGGATTGACCTGATGTGACAGTCCACCCAGTGATGTCCAGGATGTCCCTCCATTTTCCAGTCTTGCAGATGAACACCCATCCATCACCTTCAGCTCCAGAGCTGGTCTCCCCACATGCCCTGCACAGCTCAGACAGGTCCTCTGGAAGACAGAAACAATGGGGGCACATAATGCACATGTAAACATGTTTAATACAGATGCATTCATGGTCTTTAAGTATACCTGTTTTATACTTATATATGTATATAGTATAGTATAACCTTAGTTGTGACACACCCTCTGGCTCGACACGGTAATGTATGGAGGTGTCGCACAGTATTTTGTTTTGTATGAATATGAATGAATAAATGAAGATGTTGTTGAGATACTACCCATATATTTAAATATAGTAAGTATAGTAAGAAAGCCTTCTTTTATTAACTACTTCTGAAACCTGAGCAGACATGGAAACTCCCTCACCTTTTGGTGAAATTCAACGTTTTGAAACCAAAATAGGTGACTTGTAACTCACTCCTCTGGCAAGAACAGGAAAAAAGTTTGTTTCGGCACGGAGTATTCACACCCCCCGAGAAGCGTGTGTACAGAACTCCTCATACGGCCCTCCCACTGCAACGCACGTCACACACAGAAGGTTGACAATGCAATTGTATTGCAAATTGTGTGTACAGTCATGGTTACCTGGCCTAATGAGCTGATAATGCTCAGGAAAAAGGGCGTATAGCATGACAATAGATAGAAGATCAGTGTAGCTGACTGTAGCAGACCTCTGGTCTGTGTGAGTTTAATTCTGTGAATGTGTGGATGACTGTCTGCTGTGAAGTTATAAGTTATATTTATACATTTGCAAATTGTGTGTTACAAAAGTGCAAATTAAGTGTAAAGCAGCATTTTTGCTTTTAGTTTTGAAAACTCTGTGAGTGATTTTACTATAACTCCTAGTAAAACTACACACATTCATGGCTAGTATTTACACAACTGTCTGGCTACACTGTCACATGTGAGAACTGTTTTACATCATTAGTTCACTTTGCAATCAGCATGAGCTCTGTGAATAAGACACAGGTAAGCTTCAGTGTGGAGAACAATGGAGGTAGAAGAAGACTGAGAAGAGTGAGAATTAGAGGAGGATGAGGACATGAGGAAGCAGGAGGAAGAGGAGGAGGACGAAGACTAGGAGGTGAATTTAGAGGAAGAGGACGAGGAGGTGAAGAGGAAGGAGGAAGGGTAAGAAGAAATAGAATTACTGACGTCATCAGAGCTACAATAGTGGATCATGTGATCAACCATGGATTGACCCTGAGGGAAGCTGGACACCGGGTTCAGCTGTTCACGCTGTAGCAAGCATCATAAGGACATATTGATGAGAATGGGTTAGTACAGTTCCCTCACAGAATTACTAGACATCCAGCATCTGGAAGGAGGCATTTTTTTTTTTTTTAGATACTTTATTAATCTGACTAGATTAATTTGACTAGCAAGGCCCGCCACAGGCTAGGGTGAAGTGTCTTGCCCAAGAACACACAACAGTGACTAGGGAGGAGTTGGGATTGAACCACCAACCTTCCGGTTACTGGACAAGTAGAAGTACAAGAAGTACTGCAATACCAGGTCGATGCGTGGAGTGGACGGAGCAAGCCCCTATTCCATCTCCCTGATCCAAAAATCAATTTAATATATGGTCCCCGGGTAGGGGACGTATCAGATATTAAACAGATAAGAACAGATACTACACTTGATCTTAGCCAAAAGGCCGAGAAGCGATGCGAGGATATGGACCAGGCATCATGTCAGGCCTGGATACGGCACTCCAGGAGACATGTTCCCTGGTGCCTTGGACTAGAAGACATTGCATGTGACGTTGATGAAATTCTGTGGCCGGACCCAGAGAGACGACAAGACTGATTTTCTCTCTCTTTCAGTGAAATTGTTTGTTTTCTTGTGATTGTTTTGATGTGTGTGAATAAACATTCATACTTAAAATTTGAATCCCTGTGTGTTTATATATTTATGACAAAGGTTTGACCTCACATGGACAGACCTTGTGCACAGAGAAAGCAAAAGCCAGATGTGTTTTCAGTTAATACCATCAGTGTGTAGTTGGCACATTGTGTGCTTAGTAATATGATGGTTTGTGTTAACTGTGTGGTACAAAAATAGTTTGAAAAAAAGGTTTGAAGAGTTAAGCAAGATGTATTAGCTTTTGCAAGAGGCCTACAATGTTTTGCTGATTTGGTGTAAGGTTTTTTTATTTGTGTGTAGAGTTTTGCACAAATAGCCAATAGTTACAGAAATGTGCTTAAGCAATCAGAAAAAAACTGATTATTAGTCCCACAATGGGGAAATTGCATTTTTGCAACGGCAGATACAGAAAGCAAAAGATAAGAGAAGCTATATAAACATTACAGTTTTTCTGAATGAATTTCTTGGACCCCCCTTCATCTGAGCCTTTTCGTTGCTGTTTTTTGTGTGTTTATTCAGAATGCTCTTTTATGTTTAAGCACTAAAACATTTTCTGTTCTATCATAAACAATATTTCTACTGTGTGTCCTGTTGTATACAGTAAAAAAAACTTTTTACTGGAATGCTTTACAATGTGAACATTACATGTGGACATACAGTTCCCAACCAAGACATGTAGTGTCTTGATTGGCATGTTTTGCATGCAAATACCTGTAAAACTGAAACATGGAAGTCTATGCAGGTTTTGTAATGCTAACAGTTGCCAGTGTTTTTAAGCCTGGTGCACCTTGATTGACTGCATGTACCTTGTGAACTGAAAACAGTTCATGTCTAAGTCGGTCTATGTTTATGTCTGATGGACATAGTGAAGGTGAGGCGGCGTCACAGCAGGGCAAGATCCCAAAGTGCCATGTCTGGCTGTGTCGGTGCTGTGCCGCTCTGTGGCTCTAATGCTGCAGCGTCGTACTCTCTGCCCCATCAACACGCTGTTATTCTCCGCTTCACCTTCATATATCTCCTTTGTCCTGTTGGCCGTTCAACAGGTGTGCCTGTCTGTGCTTGTGTATTCTTCACTATAAGTTTACATGGGCGTGTTACAACCACCACATTGAACCAGTGGCATGCTGCTTAAAAACAGACATGAGAGCCACAGAGCGGCACAGCGCCGACACAGCCAGACATGGCACTTTGGAACCTCGCCCTGCTGTGATGCCGCCTCACCTTCACTATGTCCATCAGACACTCCTTGGCGCAGGCGACGTAGATCAGCACCGTGCATTCTGTTTGTGTCAGTCATTGGTGCAGCTCGCTGTCAGTCCCACCTCACCTTATGTGTGATTGGACTGTACTTCGATAGAAGAACGACAGAACCTCCCTCAAGGAGCCGCTTTTTTTCTAACTTTTCAGAGCACGGGTTTCAGAGTTTCAGATCGAAGCAGCGAGAGAACGCTGCCAAAAATCACGTGATCGCAAGGCCGCAACTGTGAGGACGAAACTGCGAGGACGAAACTGCCAACAACAAAAGCGAGTGTTGCAAAGTTAGCTCTGAAACAGCAGCGCAAAATTACATTTGCCCACACTTCAAAATAAAAAGCCTTTTCAACCCTCAAGTTTCAAGCATTCAGCACCTGAACTGCACATGTAATGGAGAGGGAGAACAGCGACACATCTGAAACTGTGAGGGTGAAAAACAGCACGGGCGCAATGAGAGGTTTGAAACTGAAAATTAAACCCAAAACCCACATACAAACTGATGTTTGCAGAGATTTAAAACATGCAAAACTCAAGTTTCAAGGTTTCAAACCTTTTTTGCAAGAATGCGCACTGTAGTTTTCAGATCTCATATTGCAAGGTTTCAAAACGTTTTTGCAAACTAAATGTGGTGGGAGAACAATGCCAAATTTGAACCTCTGAAAATGTATATTCGAAAAACAGGAAGGGTGCAACGAGAGGTTCGAATCTGCAGATGTGATGATGAAACTCTGTAATAAGCATGTTGCACTTATGAAAAATAAAAATTCAAATACAAAATTATGTTTGCAGAGATTCAAAACTTTTTTTCAACCTTTCAAAAAATTATTCAAGGTTTCAAAACTTTTTTTTTGTTGTGCAAAAAAAAATTTAGGCTTTCAATTTTCAAACATTGCATTTCAAGGTTTCAAAACCTTTTTTTTCAGGTTCAGATTATGGCAGGATTATAATCCCATATGCTTGCATATGTTTTATCTGTTATCTAATATGATACATAAACAACCTTTTTGTAGATGGTGATTTTTGAACTTCTAAAATGATTTTCTTTCTTCTTCTTCTCCAAGAGTGGAACAAGCATTGCATCCCTCTGCAGCAATACCGAGTCAGATGTAAGGACGCAACCACAGCTGATCTGTATTGGCAGTCTGAAAAGTGCAACAAGACAATACATCATTGTTGGAAGGAATGACGGAGTGACCTCCCTCTTGATGATGGCCTGACATGCGCAGTGGACAAACTGTTCAAGCTCTACTGGGTTTGTAATTTGTCCTATCCACCACAGCCCAGCTCGGTATTCACCTTCTTTGAATTCATCTACAAAGTGACCATCTCAACTAACAGGAGTGCCAAGGTACTGGAACTTATTTCTAAGCTTCACACACTGTACATCTGTCCAAAGTGCAGAAAAGCAGTATCTACAGAAATAAAGAAAGTGATTTGGCACCTGCGAGAGATACATGCAATGTCAGATGGACAGGACTGGACTATAATTTGCAGCCAAGATGGATGCCCAAGGATGTACCTGTCAGGGTTTGTGGTGTGGAAGGACACAGTTGCAGAGAGCAGAGCGGTGTAAAGTCCAAGAGTCTTTATTTAAAGGCCAGGAGGGCAAAACAATACAAAACTAAAAATCACACTCGTAGTGGCAAAACTGGGTGAGGTGAGAACAAAACACTTACTAGGAGAACAGGATCAAAAACAAGACAAAACCTGGATCACGTGGCGTAGCGTAGCGTAGCATGGCATGGCATGGCAAAAATGGAGACAAGACCTAAACACAAGCCCCTTGAGTGATGACGAGACAAACTGACAAGGACAAAGGGGAAGACACAGACTATATACAAAGGGACCAGGGAAGACAACGAGTTCAAGAAGGCCCGGCCATGGGCCAACAGGGGCAACAGAGACAGAGGTCCCATAAAACAAAGTCTGGGGTGCTTGGGGGGCAGAGTCAGAAATAGAGGGGACAGGGACCCTCCAGGGTCCGGGCGAAAGCCCAGCATGGACAGGGGTGAGGGCCCACCGGGGCCCGGGCGGAAGCCCAGCATGGACATGGCTGAGGACCTACCAGGGTCCGGGCGGAAGCCCAGCATGGACATGGCTGAGGACCCTCCAGGGTCCGGGCGGAACACCAGCGCCGAAGACGAAGCAGAAGACCCTCCAGGGTCCAGACAGGAAGCCAGAGCCGAAGACGAAGCAGAAGACCCTCCAGGGTCCAGACAGGAAGCCAGGGCCGAGGACGAAGCAGAAGACCCTCCAGGGTCCAGACAGGAAGCCCGAGCCACCACCAGAGCAGGGGGCCCTCCAGGGTCCCGACAGGAAACCAGAGCAGGGGACCCTCCAGGGACCCGACAGGAAACCAGAGCAGGGGACCCTCCAGGGTCCCGACAGGAACCAAAGGCTGGGGGCCCCTCAGGATCAGGGCTGGAAGCCAGAGTTGGGGGTTCCCCAGTGACTGGAACAGTCGCTGGGGCTGAGAGTCCTTCTGGGTCAGGGCGTGGACCCAGATCTGATGACGTTCCAGGGTCAAGGCTGGATGCACCCCCCTGTCTAGTAATAGCCGATAAGGCCGCCTCTGCCTCTGCTGCGTCCATGTTGGCCAGTTTGTTCTGTCAGGGTTTGTGGTGTGGGAGGACACAGTTGCAGAGAGCAGAGCGGTGTAAAGTCCAAGAGTCTTTATTTAAAGGCCAGGAGGGCAAAACAATACAAAACTAAAAATCACACTCGTAGTGGCAAAACTGGGTGAGGCGAGAACAAAACACTTACTAGGAGAACAGGATCAAAAACAAGACAAAACCTGGATCACGTGGCGTAGCGTGGCATGGCATGGCAAAAATGGAGACAAGACCTAAACACAAGCCCCTTGAGTGATGACGAGACAAACTGGCAAGGACAAAGGGGAAGACACAGACTATATACAAAGGGACCAGGGAAGACAACGAGGCACAGGTGACACACATAAGGGCAGGGCAGGTAATCATACAAGGAGGGAAAACACAGGAAGCAAAACTCAAGACAATACACAGGGAGGACAGGGCTACCAAAGTAAAACAGGAAACACAAGACAAGACTAGACACCTAAACACAAACCCAGGAAAACAAAACACCAGAGCTACAGGAAACAATAACTAAGCACGGATTAAACTAAAAACCCAAAACAAGGAAAACAAAACCATAAATGACACCAGGTCGACAGTACCATACATTTAATTCTTTTTCCAAACACCTTCCCAGAGACCACCAGTCTGTAACAACATTAATGGACATTAATGTGTGATTTGATAATCCAGTTTTGTCAGAAACAGCTAACAATGACAGAACTAATTTTGAGGAGATGTCACCTGTACTCTGTGTAAAACCACAGCTCACAGTGACTGCGTTGCCTCTTTTGTGGCACAACTGTACAGTTCATCAAACACAACTTTGATGGATGTCTCACGGAGTATTGCCTGTACAAAAGAAGTACTAGAGAGGACTATAGACAGTCTGCAACACTCAACAGCTACGGTGTTGAATAATCTGCAGGTGAGTTTGAAAAGGCTAAAGACATGTTCAAAGATGTAGACACACCTTTCAAAATGAACAAATATTTTTCAGAGAACTTTGGTCTTGTGAAGCCAAAGGAAATATTTCTTGGTCACAGGGCAGAAACCTTGAGGAAGAAATGACAAATGTTGGCATGTGACACATGTCAATACATATCAATATTTGAAACATTAAAATTTTTGTTCAGTAATGACCAGATGCAAAAAGTTTACTTTCAGTGTACAAATCAGTCTGAGGGGAAAATGCACAGCTATTGCGGTGGCCCTCAATTTTCATCTCACCCTTTGTTTGGAAAATGTCCTCAACCTTTTCAAATACAGCTGTATTTTGATGACTTGGAAACAACAAACCCTTTGGTTACTAAAACAAAAGTTCATAAAATGGGAGCTGTTTATTTTTCCTTGAGGAATCTGCCACAAGAATATAACTCCTCTCTTAACAATATTCACAATATTCACTTGTGTCTGTTGTTTATAGCATGGACAGAGTTTTATGGCTTTGGTAAGATTTTTGAAGCACTGTTAGATGACCTCAAAATCCTTGAAACTTCTGGTGTACAAGTGGAAATTCAAGGACAAAAACATCTGCTGTATGGGACAAACTGTGTCTAAACTGCAGACAACTTAGCTATCCATTTCCTATGTGGTTATGTTGAGAGCTTTTCAGCAAACATGTTTTGTCACTTTTGCATGGCTGAAAAAAACTGTTGCTCAGTGTGTTTATGATGAAGACAAATTTTAGAAACGTACAAGGGAAAACTATCAGGAGCATGTCAGACACAATGATCCAAGATCCACTGGAATTAAACAAGATTCCTGTTCGAATAACCTGCAGTATTTTCATGTTACAGAAAACACGTGTTGACATTATGCATGATATCCTTGAAGGTGTAGCCCCTTTAGAGGTGAGACTAATGTTACATCATTTCATTTATGATGAAAAACATTTCACCCTAGAACTGTTGAATGAAAGAATTTCCAGTTTTGACTATGGGTATGGAAATGAGAAAAACAAGCCCAGTGTTATTCTTAATCTGAAAATGTCTAATAATGCAGTGAAACAGAGTGCCTCTCAAATGTGGTGCCTGCTGCAAGTGTTACCCTTTTTAGTTGGCGATCTTGTTGACAGGAGAAGTCAGCATTGGCATTTATTCACTTTGCTGAAAGAAATATGCAGTGTTGTCTTTGCTCCTGTTGTCACACACAGGCTTGATGTATATCTTAAACAACTGGTTATAGACCACCACACTTTATTCAAGGAACTGTATGATCGAAATCTGACTCCTAAATACCATTTTATGATCCACTATCCAAGGATGATTGGGATGTTTGGACCCATTTCTTAGCTTTGGTGTATGAGATTTGAGGCAAAACACAATCCGTTAAAAAGACATGCTCATGTGGTTGGCATGAAATGATCCGCCTGACTGATGCTTTAGATTTCAGGCCTTTGGACATACTGCTTGGTTTCAGTACAGATGAACTGTACTGAACTTTGTGTAAAATTACCTGACACAATTTCTGTGTTGAAATGAAAAAAAAGTGTTGAAAAATTCAACACTTCTGTTGTGTTGAAGTCAACACAAGATGTGTTGTCCCTGATCACACACGGCCCATGTGTTAAAATTCTGCACAGCATGTGTTATTTTTGACACATCCGTTTTTGCAGTGAAGGAGCGGAGTGGCATGTCTGCAGCCACCCTCCAGAGGGCTCTGTCAAGGCTGATACAAGATGGAGGACACAAATGCAGCAGAGCCTGAAGTATAAGGCAAATCTCAGTGTTTAATTCAGGCCAAAGTTCGGTACACGGGTAATCAGTCAGCGTGGCAGAAGTGTCCAAAAGGGCAAAAGGCAAAAAACAGTGGTCAAAGTCCAAAGCAGGGATCGGTACACAGTAGTTCAGTCCACGAGGCAAAGGTATCACAAAGGGTGAAGGCAACAAACAGTAGTCAGATCCAAAACAGGTCATACACAAGAAAATCCAAAACTCACTCGAAAAACTCACTGGGAAAATCACAAGAGCGGAAGGCTACTTGTACGGCTGTGTCGCTAGCATAACTCACAAGACGAACTGGCAACGAGAGGGAGGAAACACACAGACTTTAAACACAAGAGGGCGGGAAGACCCAGGTGAGGCACATTAGGGCGGAGCAGGTAATCACGGGAGGGGGGAAGGGTGCACACAAGGGGAAGTCAACAAACAGGGGAAAAGAGTACAAAATAAGACAGGAAGTGACTAGTAAACCTCGAGTTAATGCAACCAGAAAATAAACTATCAAAATAAGAGCCCTGGCTCAAACCCTGACAGGCTCTGGCTGCCGGAGGATACGATGTGGAGAAGAACAAGTCCCGCGTCAAGACCGCCATCAAGAGCCTGGTGGCTAAAGGGACCCCCTCCAGACCAAGGGGACCGGGGCCTCTGGCTCCTTCAAGATGAACAAGGTGGAGACCAAGGCCAAGAAGCCCGCAAAGAAAGCTGCACCTAAAGCCAAGAAGGCCGCAGCTGCTAAGAAACCCGCCAAGAGCCCCAAGAAGGTGGCTGCTAAAAAGGCCCCAGCAGCCAAGAAGAAAGCCCCCGCAAAGAAGGCAGCCAAGCCCAAAGTGAACCAGGCAGCAGCCAAGAAGAAGTGAGCTGTGGTCACTGCAGACACACAAAGGCTCCTTTAAGAGCCCCCACAGAGTCCTCAGAGAGCTCATCCTCACTGCCCGTTCAAACAGGACTTCTGTGATCATGCTGCTGTACACTGCACAGCTCCACCTGGTTCAGTTGGGTTTGTTTTGTTAGTGTTAAAGCAATAATAAACCTGTATTTATTAAACATATAAAACTATAGAAACATATTTATAAACAATACATTAATATTTTCAAAGAAATTAAGCTGTGGCAGCAGCACAAAATATATACAACAAAAAACTCTTACACACACACACACCTAGAAGCAGATCACAGTGAAGATGAGTCTGATGGCGGACTGCAGGAGTCACCGCCTGTACCGTTCCTGGAGCAGCAGAGTTTTTTAGTGTTATCATTCCATAGGTCATCATGCTTTTACACATAATAAACCTATACTTATTAAAGCTATTTATAAATGATATTATGTATTTATTGTAAAACATTTATTATAGTTTTCTGTTAAATATTCCTCGGTGTCAGTTTGATATTACATCCTTGAACCAACCAAGTTATTATATTATGATAAATAAATGTCCATGAGATGGACCATTATTTATATTGAAGAGTTAATCGTGTGTATTATTACACTGCATCTTAAAATCTTATATTTATTTCAGAAGAGACTGATTATTCTGTGCATCAGACAGAGTGATGAGGAGGGAGGGGACTTTTTAGACTTGTGTTCATTTAGTAATGATAACACACTGATTCTACATCTTTCATCATCTACATCAGTAAGCAGCAGCTGTACAATGACACACACCTGCTGTCAGGGTTTCAGGTTTGAGCCAGGGCTTTTGTGTTGAAGTTGGTTTGTGTTACTTCCTGTTTTATTTTGGTATTTCCTGTTAAGTTCTGTATCACTGACTCTCCTCTCGTTTCAGGTGTCTTGACTTCCCCCTCCTTGTGTTCTCCCTCCTCCTCCTGGTGATTACCTGATCCTCCCTCATGTGTCACACCTGTATTAATGTATTAATAAAGACTCTGCTCAGAGCACTGCACCGCATTCTGCGCCTGTGTCCTCTTTTTCGCTAAGCCCTGACACCTGCACTGCTTCCTGAACCAAAGTGTAACCAAAGTACCTAAATATTCTCCACTAACTAATGCAAATATGCTGCTTATGAGCTGACATATTTGTATGGAACATATACATACTGTTACTGCAAATATGAAGCGTCGACATACTGTATTTACAGTCCATTATAAAATGTGTATGTACATATATACAATAAATGTCTCTGAATAATCTTTTTGATGTTGTAACAGTATAGTCAGCCTGTCACCATGGTAACAGCAGAGGAGACCTCAAAAATCACTTTGAACTGTGGCGTGAACTGAGAGCCTGGCGTGCGGAAACGATTCGGAATTAGAAAATTCTGAATACAAGTTTGATAGAGCAGCATCTAATGAGCGTTTTAAGACTAAAATGGAGTCTGTAGCTTGAAATTTGTAGGAGGAGATACATTTGGCAGATGACACCGAAATTGCCTAATATTTGAAAAACTACAATTTTTTAAAAAATCTTGAAGTTGACCCGGAATGTCCTCTGTGAGATGAACAACAGATAAGCAACAGCAATCAAACTAAAAAGAAGAAGAAAGAGGGTGAAAACAAGAGTTTGATTGCCTAGCAACAGCAAGTTGCCTAGCAACGGCAGTCAAACTAAAAAGATGAAAGAGGGTGAATAACAAGATTGCCTAGCAACAGCAGTGAGTGTTTTATTACATCTGAATGGCTGCTGCGGAGTCTCTGAGAGCTTTTATCAGCGAGCGGCTAACTGCTGCTGCTGCTGAAATATTGGGAGTGTTTGAACAAACTATCGTCCAGTACGAGGGAGAGCTGGACCGTCAGCGCAAACTGCTGGATCTGCTCCTGAAGCCTGAGATCAAGCTACACAGAACAGGTATGTAAACATGACAATGTCACTGAACAACAACGGCTCTGTGTGAAAAGAGTGACATTCAGCACATAGTGTTTCTGACAGGAGGACACTGACTTCATGACTTGAAGCTACAGATGTGTCCCTCCAGCTGTTCTGTCTCTGCTTTAGCTCCTCAGAGCTCTGTGCTTTGTTTATTTACTGTTGAAAACTACGGAGCAGCTGCTGTTATTTCTCTGTTAGCATCAGAGATGCACCGATTGATCGGCCATGACCGGCGTCCGCACATCAGACTGAGATATGCTGATTTTATGCCGGTCAAATGCACTCGTGCGCCACATGATCTGTCGTGTCACAACCGTTAGTTTAGCTTAGCTTAGCTTATTTCAATCTATCCAAGTGAGCAAAACGGCACGCGCTCTATATCCACTGGTGGAAGTGTGCTCACCTGTATGTGCGCATGTGTCTGCGTCCTATGTGCAGACTGTGTGAAGTTACATTAATCAGTGAATTAGTTAATGATTTGCTGCCTGTCAAATAAGATAAATAACATAAGGCTGTTTAGTTTGTTTAATTAGTTAGCAGCACAAACATGTTCATCTCTCCGGTTTCAGACTGCATGGTCTCCTAAATATACACATTGTGCTTCTGATCAACAGTAATCTGTTAATCTGTTAATCTCGGTATTATTTGTCTGTGCTTAATGCTAACTAGGAATGCCGATTCTGATTTCCAGTTTTTGATTGAGTTTGACCTGCTGTTGATTTTAGCTGATTACGATTTCATTTTTTCAAACCACTTTACAGTAGAGCTGCCGGACCCGAGCCTGTGTGCCCCAGTGTGGGCTTCACACACTAATAACTCTACTGTAATTGTTATAAAACAGACCATACACATCATGAAAGTGCAGTTATGGAACAACATATTGCAAACTTACCAGTGTTTCCCCTGCCATTATATATGGGAGCAGCTATTTTCTATATATCAGCATTAAATTAAAATGGGCTCCAGCCACAATAAATTACATTTGCATGCTTGTTTGCTGGTGGCGTTTTTAAAATTCACTGCAGCTGTCGGCACACAGCGGCCTGATGCGCACACACGCTGATACATTGACATCAAAGTTTAGTGTTTTTTTTTCTCACACACACTTATTTGCTGAGGCTCGCCCTGTGCGTTTTATTTTTATTAATTGCCCCGTCAGTATTTCTCTGATATTTAGTTTGAATTTTTTTTTAGGAGTGGCAGCCTCCGTTCTGCTCGGCGTGTCGTTTTTGTCTCTGCATGCTTGCTCATTTCTCCGCTGCAGAGGAGTTCCGCCCCCCGACACACACACACAGGTGTGCTCACACACGTGAGTGTGCACACGTGTGAGACTGCCGCGTGTTAATCAGCATTTCCATTTGTGCTCGCTGTGAATACTCAGCTCACATGAAGTACTTGGAGTTTCTTTCTTTCTTTTTGCTAGTTGAATGGAACACATGTTCACAGTAGCTGCCCTCACCGTAAACAAGCTGCGCACACGCCTGACTCCTGGACATGTGTCTGTGTGAGGAGCCAGTGAACAACTTATTTTCATGTTAAAGCAGCTGGACATATTTTATTTAATTTCTATTCACAATAGATTTGTTATACTAGCCTACATAAATGTCATTGTCTGTACTGTATCCCCAATACAGCAAATCACTCCAATAGGAGCAGCTAAACATCTTCAAGGAACTCTAACATTTCCAGTTGTCCTGCTTCAAGCTTTTCAAAGGAGATGACCTGGATGAATCATTGAGGTTCAGCTTTTGACAAATGAGCTACTATCATGGAGATCACATAAACTCTCTGTTTTCTTCTGTCCCTTTGCCCTGCAGATCTCCCTCAACAACACAGTTCACAAGTGGAGGATGTTCTGGCTGACCAGCAGCTCTGTAACCAGAAGAAGAACTCCATTCTGGACCAGGAGGAACCAGAACCTCCACAGGTTAAAGAGGAACAGCAGGAAGTCTGCACCAGTCATGAAGGAGAGCAGCATGTACTGAAAGAGGAGACTGATCCCTCTATAGTAACTGCTACTTATGATGGACCAGAACCAAACCATGACATGGTTCTCTCTCACAACGCTCCTCAAGGTAAAACGTCTCTAAAATGACAAACTTGTGGAAAATATTGTCCATAACCAGATTAAAAGTGTTTTTTTCTTTGTCAGAACCTGAAAGGTTTATTATTATTTCTGTTTATTAGAACTTTAATGTTGGTTTAGGTCGTTTGGTTGTTCCAGGGTTTAGATCTTTCCATCAACACATTAGTCAGGGCTCTTGAGAGCAGGTATGGACTGGCCATCTGGCATACCGGGCAATGCCCAGTGGACCGGAACACATTTTTGGGTTGGGGATGGCATAATGTAATCAAAGGTTAGGGCTGAAACAAACCAGTATTTTGGTACTCAGATACTCGCCGATTATTTTTGCGATTATTCAAGTACTCGGATCACGCGTAAATGTCATAGTTTTCCCATAGAAACAGCTGCAGCGTCAATGCTTCAGTCTAGGGCTGGGCGATAAAAATGATAACGATAATTATCGTGATATAACTTTTTTCAATAACAATATGACAAAAGTTCGATAATGCTCAATAAATGTGTACACGTTGTGTGACGCTGCACATACGCATTGCATGCTGGGCTCTCGATTGCTACATGTGGAGCTGTACCGTCACTGTGAGGAGCTGTGACTTGGAGGAGTGGTGAGAGAAAAATTAACGGCACAGACAACGTGGAAGGAAAGGTCACAAAACGTCTATAGTGTGGAGATATTTTGGCTATTTTGTTTTTGTTTGTTTAAATTATACCTAAAGCACTTAGACCTTGCACATGCAGCCACGCTACTTGTGTTTTATAATATTGCCCCTCCGGAGTCGACAAAAGCATGTTTTACAAAGTCGCCAACGGTTCAACTTTAGGCTGTCTATTAGTATACTCCGCCATGTCTCTGTCTTGTTTACAGGCTGTGTCTATGGGAAAGTCAGTGTCCAATCGGACGATAGAACAAGATCACAAGGTGCTCAAACTCCAATTGTAGAGCTTTCTGCTCTCACATGGTATATCAAAGATGGTTGATTCGACAGGAGATGTATCACCCCTGACTAGCTGGGTCGTCTACACGGCTGAAAAGCAGCTCTGAATGCAATAATAGACGTGTAGCCAACCGTTATCTCAGCTGGAATGTCATCAAAGTCAATAGAGCGAATCGCACATTTTTTACTTATAGTGTAATAAATTTGTATGGGTTATGGTTCTACATTTTAGTACAAAGATATAGATTGTAATATTGATTTTATGGAGATTTTATTAAGAGATATACACCTTAGTTTTTTGAAGAATTGGTCATGTCATGTTTTGACAAATAAAGAGAAGCTTAACACCACAATTAACCATCTGGTTTCTACAAACTGTTCTCCTCTAAATGTGAAATAAATATAGATTTTACATATCGTGTTACATATCGATATCGACTGATATGGAAATAAATGATCATGATACATTTTTTGCCATATCACTCAGTCCGCGACCTCCTCCATACCCGGCACCAAAGCCGTGTGTCTATGTGTCCGACCTGCAAACTGCTCGCTTGCGTTTCGAACCCAGGACCTCTTGAACCCAAAACACTGATCATCCCGCTGCGCCACAAGAGAATCATTCTCAATGATGTCACTAACGAGTCGTCGAATGCTAAATTGGTTATCAATGCATTTTGCGTTCGAATATTACTCGAGTACTCGAGTAATCGTTGCAGCCCTAAAAAAAGTACATCATAGATATTTTCTATCAACCACAATGGTATTTGAGATGTTAGTAATAGTATTAAATAACAACGTTGGTGATACAGCAGTATACCAAAGGGGTACTGGGAAACTCACTCTAAGCTTGAACTTGAGAGCTCTGCTTTGTGTCCATTTGTCTCTCCAGTTCTCCCTCAACAACATGACTGTAAGGAGGAAGAGATCCTGTCTGACCAGCAGCTCTGTAACCAGGAAAAAAAATCCAGTCTGGACCATTTTGAACCGACTGTCATCCAATACAAAGAAGAGATCAACCATCAGGACCCACTGCTGACACCTGAGATAAAGTTACACAGAGCAGGTATGTGAAACTGCAAACAAGCAGTGAATCCAGTGACTCATGCAGGATCCTACTCAGTTCTGTGCAACGTTTATATTAAGCTCAATGATCAAAACTGTGAAACATGTTTTCTTGTTTCTTCTAACCCTTTAGATCTCACTCAACAACACAATTTTAAGGAGAAAGAGCTGATTCTAGCTGACCAGCAGCTCTGTAACCAGAACAGGAACAGCAGCCTGGATTGGGAGGAACCAGAACTCCCACAGGTTAGAAAGGAACCGCATGTTCTCTGCAGCAGTCATGAGGAAGAGCAGCATGAACTGAGAGAGGAGACTGAGCCCTCTATATTGACTGTTGCTAATGAAAGGAACTATATTGAAATAGAACCAAGCTGTGACAGGATTGTCTCTCACAACTCTCCTCCGGGAAAAAAATCTGTAAAATGTAAACCTGGTAGAAAAGGTGAGAAGCCATTTTCTTGCAGCACATGTGGCAAATGGTTTTGTCGAAATCATGATTTAACTATTCGCATGAGAACCCACACAGGTGAGAAACCATATTTTTGCAAAACATGTGGCAGGTGTTTTAGTCAACATAGCAATTTAACTATTCACATGAGAACCCACACAGGTGAGAAACCACATTCTTGCAAAACATGTGGCAAATGCTTTTGTCGAAATCATGATTTAACTATTCACATGAGAACCCACACAGGTGAGAAACCACATTCTTGCAAAACATGTGGCAGGTGTTTTAGTCAACATAGCCATTTAACTACTCACATGAGAACCCACACAGGTGAGAAACCACATTCTTGCAAAACATGTGGCAGGTGTTTTAGTCGATATAGCCATTTAACTATTCACATGAGAACCCACACAGGTGAGAAACCACATTCTTGCAGAACATGTGGGAAATGTTTTACTCAAAATGGTAGTTTAACTGCCCACATGAGAACCCACATAGGTGAGAAACCATTTTCTTGCAAAACATGTGGCAAATGTTTCAGTCAAAAAAGTAAATTAACTTTCCATATGAGAACTCACAGATGAGAAGCCATTTTCTTGCAAATTATGGTGGAAATGTTTTAGACAAAATAGTGCAAAATAGTGTTTTAACTGTCCACAAGAGAACCCACACAAATAAGTCAAGTGTTTGCCAAACAGGTTGACAAACTGAGCCATTTGTTTAATGTTCCTTGGTAGGTTTTATTTCTGTGTACTATTGAATGTGAACTGACAGCTGACACTGAGATCTGTCATGTTGATTTGTGTGTATGTCGAAAAAACTTTTTTTTTTTTATGCAACAGGTTCAATGAATTTGTTTCCTGAATGAATTGTTAAACAATTTCTTTAAAACTATACCAGCTGTCTCTCAGAATGTGATGGAGGTAAAGCATGCTGGGACATGTTCAATCAATTGTACTGCGTTTCTGCAGTATCATTTCCTTAACATAGCATGTAACACTTAAGGCTGTTCCATACTCCGCGAGACAAAGAGCGGAGAACGCACTCCACGGGTGGTAAGAGATACAAAAAAAAGGTCTTTTCCGCACTGAGGTACCATACTCCGCGAGACGTGTGTGTGCAGAACTCCTCATACGGCCCGCCCACTAAACTATAAGGAAAGACTTTACTGAGTTTTTTAACACACCACAAGGACGTGTGCCATGGCAAGAGGGCATTATACAGAGAGGGTGCCTGCAACAGCGTGAGATGTCCGGCGATGAGTTGTGAAAATGCGACATTAAAAGTAACAATAGCAAAGATTCAGTGTTTGTGCCTTTATGACCACATTTGCACATCTACTGTGTTCCAATGTGCCTGCGATACTTCAAACTGTCCGGTGATGAGCTGTGAAGATGCGACATTAAAAGTAACAATAGCAAAGATATACAGACATTGTTAACGAGCCTATTATGCCCGGGTATGTAGGAGTATATAGAATGGTAATAACAGTCACCATCTGGTATGTGTGTGCTGTCTGGAGTTATTGGTGACAAATCACCCTGACTTGCCTTTCTTTCTTTCTTTTATTGCTCATCATGCAAAACCGGTATGGTCTTCCCAACGGGAAATCTGTCATTTTTATAGTGTGCACACTATTTCTTTTTCTTTTCCTAACTCTTTGAGTTATTTTATATTTTTGTACCAACCAGACAAATGATCTTGTCATTTGTAATAATATAAGAGTGGCTACTCAACTGTTCCTCTTGTGTCTGCCTCATTATTGCTGCTCAGCACAGTGGCTCCTGTCCAATTTGGTTTCTTCTGATTCTGGTCCAGATTTCATCATTATTATACTGTAATTCACTTTTATACTGGTAAAACTGGTTACACATGACGTGTTAACTGCATTGATTTTGAGAAGAATTACTGCAGAGTGGTTACCCTGTTCCACAGTCATCAGAACTGTGCAAAAAAATCCACATTAGTATAATATGTAATACATTAATACAGCAGGGCCGTGGGTTATTATTTAATATCCAAAAAAATAATTACAAATAATTTGGGGGGGGGGGGGGGGGTAGTTAAATTATACTCAGCTTCACTCGTGGCTTCGAGTGAACGCAGACTAGATGAAGGAGGCGGAGTGACGTGACAGAAGCCTGAAAGACTCCACGAGGACAGAGAAATCTGTTCGTGTTCCTGAGGTGGCAGAAATAAGAACAAGATCCGTTTGGACCGGACTTTTCATACTTACTAAAGTAGAGCAGGTAGGTGTCTGGTGATGTGAGGTAGCTGAATATCTGTAGGGAGCACAGACCGCTCTGTAAACACCAGAGGAAATGCACTGAAGAGTCATAATAAAGATTCAGTGCTAACTGGCTGTGTAGCATCGCTGCCCTTGTTGGTTTTAGCAAATCTAACCTGCAGTAATTGCCATGTTTGATGATGTTATGTATTTATTCTTGCTGTAACAGCACTGACGCTTATTACTTCTCTGGTGCACAGAGCAGGAAGAGAGTGACAGCCAGCCGATAGTTCCTTTCAGGGTCCGCCAGGAGGCCTGCATGATGTGTTTAGCGTCTTATCGCTTCCACAAATGATTAATATTCTCCCTTTTGATGCGACACTGTCTACAATTTTGCCTGGTGTCAGTGTTTTGCAGCCAGTCACGTCAATACGATAGATAGCGCATGTTGAGTTTAACTGACCACACGTCCGATGTTCCCTGAAGGCACCATGGCCGAGCTAAGGCCTCAGCCCAGAGCGCGCTCTGCCTCAGCATCATTGTCATGCTGTCACTCAGCAGGCCACACCCATGTCCCACCCCCTGCAAAATTGGAGTCAAAACCTCAAAGGTGAAAAAAGGAGAGGCGAAAGCGCAAAAAAGATTTGAACCTGAAAAGTAAATCTGAAGCTGAAAAAAAGATTTGAACCTGAAAAGTAAATCTGAAGCTGAAAAAAAGATTTGAACCTGAAAAGTAAATCTGAAGCTGAAAAAAAGATCTGAACCTGAAGAAACAAGATGTGAAACTGTAAAAAATTAAGATTTGAATCTGAAAAAAAACTCTGAAACTTAAAAAATAAAATGGTAAATATGAAAATAATGATTGACATGAAACCTGAAAATAAACTATTTATTCAAAAGAATTTCAAAGTTGATTCCAAAAACATTTTGAACTGAAAAAAATCAACATCAAAACATAAATTTTCAGTTTCAAATTTTAGTGTTTGAATGAATTTTATTTTTTCAGGTTAACAAAACTTATGACCCCGATTTGGCTCCATAGTCACGCCCCCTCCCTGAACATGACCGGCTCGTTATCGTCACTCATTCAGGTCAACAGCAACAACAGGTCAACAGCCCTTCACCGTCTCTGATTGGTTCAGACCATGATATGAGCCTGATGTGTGTCTGTTGTTGGACACAGGGAGAGTCACAGAGAATGTATTTCCCTCTAACAGCGGGTCGCACCGGCACGAACTCAGATATTTTTTCCCCATCGGGTGACATTGCAAAGAGGAAAATAAATATTCATGGAACTTTCTGGAGTCAAAGCTTGAATCACAATAAAATTGAATACCTCATGAAATGGGGATTAAGACTTTTCAATATTTTTTAAGGGCCTTCAGTTTCCCACAGTTAATTCATCAACTTTTAATACTTTTTAAGACCCTGCGGACACCCTGACTTCAAATGTCACTTTGTATGAAACTGAAACTTTTATGTTGTTCTGCCTCACTAAGAGGCTTTATTTTAAGGTAATTGAGGTAATATAGTGACACCTATTGGCCTTTCGGTGTAACGACATGCAGTAGTAGGGGATTTCCACAGCAGGCACGGTGCACTTCTCATTGGTAGAGCAGACAGCGACAAATGATCATGCTACTGTGGAATATCTGTTTCATTGATGCCTGAGACAGTATTTGTCTGTAAGTACAGCAAAGTTTTATCTTTAAGTATATTAAATAATGTACTGTTGTTTTGAGTTAAGCTAGGAGCTTAAGCTAAGATGGATGACTTAGCATTTTTCTTCTCTCTTTTTAAATGTTCATTTGATGTTTAAGTTATGTTAACATGGTTAAGACAGTGTTTTAGCATACTAATTTGGATTGTTGTATGTTCTGTTTACAGTTTTACAAGTAATGTGAGCATATCCACATGACCAACAATAAAACAAGAAAAGTCACGCCTTGTTTTTATTGGAGGACTTGTTAGCTATCTGTCTAGCTCTGAACTGGTACTCACTGCGAGGACAGAATAGTAAAAAGACAAGAGCGCAGTAGGCACAATTCAACAAGATATCACAGAAACTATTCATTATTGAGTCTGTCAATGGGAAAGTGAAAATGCCACTGCCAACCTTGATCGAATGTGATGCAATTCCTGATGATCGGAGAGAGATTCCATCACCAGAAGTAGCACTTCATCATCCTCACCTACAACAAGTTGCAAATAAAATCCCCCCGGTAGACCCAGATGCCCCCATACTCTTGCTCCTAGGAAGAGATATCCTGCAAGCGCACAAGGTTAGGGAGCAAATCAATGGACCACACAATACACCCTATGCACAACGGTTGGATTTAGGATGGGTTATTGTTGGTGATGCTTGTCTGGGAACAGTTCATAAACCCTTCAGAGTTAATGTGACAAAAACACATGTGCTCCATAACGGCCGCACATCATTTCTCAGCTCGTGTCCAAACACACTATTGGTCAAGGAGTCTTCAACATCTCATCCTAACTGTACGTCCACTTTTCCTTCTCAACAAAGCATAGATAAGTTAGGTTCAACAGTTTTCAACAGGACCAAGCATGATGAGAAACCAGCGCTATCAAGGGATGATCAGATGTTTCTCAATATAATGGAAAAGGAAGTGTATCAAGACGAAGAAAACAGCTGGGTGGCTCCATTGCCATTTCGCTCTCCCAGACAGCCTCTTCCTAGTAATAGAGAGCAAGCTATGAAGCGTCTTTTGTCTCTTAAGAGAACTCTGGACAAAAAACCTGAAATGAAGAGTCAATATATTGACTTTATGCAGAAAATGCTGGACAACGATCATGCAGAACTTGCTCCTCCATTAGAGGAAAACAAAGAACACTGGTACTTGCCATCATTTGGTGTTTATCACCCTCAAAAACCTGACGAGCTGCGAATAGTGTTTGATTCAAGTGCTGAATATGAAGGAGTGTCCTTGAACAAAGTTCTGTTGAGTGGACCTGACTTAAATAACACACTTATAGGGGTGCTGATGCGTTTCAGAAAGGAACCTGTAGCATTTACAGCTGATGTACAACAAATGTTTTATTGTTTTGTTGTAAAGGAAGAGCACAGAGATTATCTCAGGTTTCTTTGGTACAAGAACAATGATCCCAGCAAGAGCGTGTGTGACTACAGGATGAAAGTCCATGTATTTGGAAATAGTCCCTCACCAGCAGTGGCTATTTACTGCATGAGACGTGCTGCAGAAGAGGGTGAGAAAGAACATGGATTCGATGCCAAACAGTTTATTGTGAGACATTTTTATGTTGACGATGGGCTTGCATCCTCACCCACCCAGAAAGAAGCTGTTGACATCTTGACAGAAGCACAAAAGATGTTAGCTGAATCCAACTTGAAACTACACAAAATAGCATCCAACTGTCCTGAAGTTATGGAGGCTTTCCCTGCTGAAGAACGAGCCAAGGATCTCAAAGACTTAGACCTACGACTAGATTATCTTCCCTTACAGCGTAGCCTTGGAGTCCTATGGGATCTTGAAACAGACAGTTTTACATTCCAGGTGCAGTCAGAGGACAGACCATTCACTCGCAGAGGTGTTTTAGCAACTGTTAACAGTTTGTATGATCCTTCAGGCTTTGTGGCACCTATTACAATGCAGGGAAAAGCACTTTTTCGTGGACTAGCAGCTGTTCAAACAGACTGGGATGAACCTCTCCCTTCAGAAAAACAAGAGGAGTGGAACAAGTGGAAAGAGTCATTAAAGAACCTCAAAAAGCTACAGATACCAAGGTGCTATGTCCCATTTTCACACTCTTTTGCCCAGAGAAGAGAGCTGTGTATCTTTTGTGATGCATCCACAATGGCAATCGCAGCTGTGGCCTACTTGAGGGCTGTTGACAGTGAAGGTCAGTGCCATGTAGGATTCATTATGGGCAAGTCAAAACTAGCTCCAAAACCTGCACACACTGTTCCACGACTGGAGTTATGTGCTGCAGTACTGTCTGTGGAACTGTATGAGTTAGTCAGAGATGAGATGGACATTGAGATGGATGCTGTCAGGTTCTACACTGATAGTAAGATAGTCCTTGGATATATACACAACTCCACCAGAAGGTTCCACACATATGTTGCAAACCGAGTGATTCGTATCCACCAATCTACTCATCCTGAACAGTGGCACTACATATCCTCAAAGGATAATCCAGCAGATAATGCTACCAGACCTATTCCTGCTTCTGACCTTCCATCCACTAACTGGTTTCATGGACCAGAGTTTTTGACACAGCCTAATGTGGAGCCATCACAGTCAGATACTTTTGAACTTGTGGAACCAGACTCAGATGCAGAAATACAACCAGATGTTAAAGCGCTAGCCACTAATACTTCAGAACCCCAGCTGAAGTCTCATCGGTTTGAAAGATTTTCTGATTGGATGAAGTTATGCCGCACCATTGCATCGCTCATTCGTGTAGCAGGTTCATTCAAAAAGACATCTGCACAGACAAACTGTCGTCGATGGAAATGTTACGGAACAGGATGTTCTGTAAGTGAACTCTCCCGTGCAAAACAAGTGATTATTGCCACAGTTCAGCATGAGGTCTTCAAGGAAGAATACAAATGCATCAAAACACAACACGCATTGCCAAGGCATAGCTGTTTAAAAAGGCTGAATCCTCTGATTGATGAAAATGGCCTACTGCGGATTGGAGGACGCTTGGCACCTGCAGATCTGACAAGAGAAGAAAAGCACCCAGTTATCATTCCTCATGGCCACCATATTGCCACCTTGATGGTCAGATACTATCACGAGAAGGTAGCACATCAAGGTCGTCACATAACTGAGGGTGCTATCAGAGCGGCAGGCTTGTGGATCACGGGGAGCAAACGTCTGGTATCATCCATTCTATACAAGTGTGTGATCTGTCGCAAATTAAGGGGAGCACTACAAGTCCAAAAGATGTCAGACTTACCGGCTGACAGGCTGTCTCAAATGCCACCGTTCACCAATGTGGGATTAGATGTTTTTGGTCCATGGATGGTGGTGACACGTCGCACAAGAGGTGGCTGTGCAGAAAACAAACGCTGGGCGGTGCTTTTCACCTGTATGTCGACAAGGGCAGTGCATATCGAGGTCATTGAATCAATGTCAACATCCAGCTTCATCAATGCACTAAGAAGATTTTTCGCTGTCCGTGGTCCTGCAAAGCTTCTCCGCTCTGACAGGGGAACCAATTTTGTGGGTGCTTCCAAAGAGTTAGGAATCCACTACAATGATGCATCGCTCACCAACTACCTTCAAGACAAAGGCTGCTCATGGGAATTCAATCCCCCACATTCTTCACACATGGGCGGTTCATGGGAAAGACTCATTGGTATTGCCAGACGGATTCTGGATGCAATACTTCTCCAGTCTGCAAACACTCGACTCACACATGAAGTGTTGAGTACATTCATGGCAGAAGTTATGGCAATAATGAATGCCAGGCCATTAGTGCCAGTGTCTACTGATCCAGATGTGCCAACTGTTCTCACTCCAGCTATGCTGCTAACCCAAAAGACAAGTGCATTAACAGCACCTGCAGGTGATTTCTCTACCACAAACCTTCACACAAAACAATGGAAACAGGTTCAGTGTCTTGCAGATACTTTCTGGAAATCCTGGAAAAGAGAATACCTTGTCACACTACAACACCGCAGAAAATGGACAGACGACAAACCAAACATCGCTGTTGGAGATGTTGTTATGCTCAGAGAGAGTCAAGCCCACAGAAATGACTGGCCTGTGGGGCGAGTTCTAAAGACATTTCCTGGCAGGGACAACAAAGTTCGTAAAGCAGAAGTAAAGACTATGAAAGATGGAACTGTTAAGAGCTTTTTGAGACCAGTTACAGAGATGGTAGTACTTGTCTCAGATGGACAGTAAAGAAAAGGATCTGACTTTGATGTTCTGTAATGTTATTCTGTTTAGTGGTACAAAAGTATTGAACCAGGCGGGGAGTGTTCTGCCTCACTAAGAGGCTTTATTTTAAGGTAATTGAGGTAATATAGTGACACCTATTGGCCTTTCGGTGTAACGACATGCAGTAGTAGGGGATTTCCACAGCAGGCACGGTGCACTTCTCATTGGTAGAGCAGACAGCGACAAATGATCATGCTACTGTGGAATATCTGTTTCATTGATGCCTGAGACAGTATTTGTCTGTAAGTACAGCAAAGTTTTATCTTTAAGTATATTAAATAATGTACTGTTGTTTTGAGTTAAGCTAGGAGCTTAAGCTAAGATGGATGACTTAGCATTTTTCTTCTCTCTTTTTAAATGTTCATTTGATGTTTAAGTTATGTTAACATGGTTAAGACAGTGTTTTAGCATACTAATTTGGATTGTTGTATGTTCTGTTTACAGTTTTACAAGTAATGTGAGCATATCCACATGACCAACAATAAAACAAGAAAAGTCACGCCTTGTTTTTATTGGAGGACTTGTTAGCTATCTGTCTAGCTCTGAACTGGTACTCACTGCGAGGACAGAATATATGTATTTTATTGTGTCAGCCTGAAACCATTCAACCATGTAGTGTGGTCGAACGAGACTACACTAGTGTGCATGTGCATGGAGATTCAAATCCCAAACAATCCATGAACCAATAACACACACCGCAATTCATTTTATTCACCACATAATTTTAGTTATGAGTTTTAAACCAGCTTTTAGCTTTTAATAAAAAGGAATTCCATGTATTTATTGTACATATGTAATGCATTTGGTGTGAGGTGTATGGTGGGGTAAGTGTAAAATGGAGGGAGAAGGAGAGGCAGCAGCTGTTTAAGCTATTTAATTTTGAATGAATGTGTGCACTTCCACCTCCTTCTCAAGCCTCCTTCTTGCTGCTACACACCAAGCTTTCCGCCCAAACAGGGGACTTGAACCCTGGACCCTCAGATTAAAAGTCTGATGCTCTACCGACTGAGCTATCCGGGCTCTACATGTTGTTTCAGAGACTAATTCTGTGCGGACAGGTTAACTGAAACAGAGAGCAATCATTAAGGATGAACTTCCTGTGTGTGCAGAACATTGACAGTAAAAACTATGGACAGAGCTTCCGTGACATCACCCGTTTGTTTCTGAAGAGCCGTTCTGAGGCTCGGTGGGAGGTTCCAGGACGTTGATGACCGCCGCCATGTTGGCAGCGTCATGTCCACCAAAACTCCAAATATGGACAAAAAGGGAGAGCACGAGCGGGGTTTAGGGGGGCGGGCGATCGTGGAAGCAGGAAACTCACGTTGTGATACGTCAACTGTCTGTCACTCAAAGCAGCAACGCCCATAATTAGGCGTAATTTTAAGTCAAAATACCCCCCCCACCCCCCCCCCCCCCCCCCCCCCCCACCCCCGTACAATTGACACTAGAAGAAGATAATGATCAGGGACGTCTATCTGAAACAGCCAGTCCTTGCTACATCCATCCCAGCGGTGCCTCCAAAATGTTATGCCTGAAAAGGGAAGAGCTGTCAATAATAACACTGACACGCGATTCTTCCTGTCTGGCAGCTTTATGCAGAATTCAGCAAAAATAATTATGTACAGAGGTACAAGTGCTGGAAGTACATGAAATGTACATATACACATGTTCGGTTTTATCTTCATCTGTCTTAAACAGGTTACTTCAAAATAATGTGTTCAAATCAGTAAAATAAAGGTTTAGCTGAAAATGCGGCACTAATATAAATAGAATAACATTCCGTTCAGAAATAAACAAATGCATTTTCATTTCACAGTCACACATGTAACCAACTTAACCTCATAACTTCATATAAGCGTACTTACTCTCTGGTTATGAGTCTAGCTTTAAGGTAACACAGACAACATGGAATTAGCGTCTGTTAGCAACATGCTATTACGTGTTTCTCTCGCTTTGTGAACACTTGTAAAACATAAACAAATCTAACAACACTGTCTGCAGTCACTTAAGATACTAACAGAACTAACAAAAGTGTTTAATCATATAAGGCCACAGTTACAAGAGTTTCTTTACCTGAAAAGGGAAGAGCTGTCAATAATAACACTGACATGCGATTCTTCCTGTCTGGCAGCTTTATGCAGAATGAAGAATCGCCTGTGAGCTCCCCTTTCCTGTCTCTGCAGGCATGAGCAATCGATCAGGACCAGGCCAAGTGAGCCGAATGTTTTTACAACTCACTCGTTTTAATTGTATTCAAACTTAAAATTACGCATAATTATGGGCGTTGCCGCTTGAGTGACAGGTGTATCACAGTGTGAGTTTCCTGCTTCCACGATCGCCCGCCCCCCTAAACCCCGCTCGTGCTCACCCTCTTTGTCCATATTTGGAGTTTTGGTGGACATGACGCTGCCAACATGGCGGTGGTCATCAACGTCCTGGAAACAAACAGGTGACGTCACGGAAGCTCTGTCCATAGTTTTTACTGTCAATGGGGTGCACACACACCTGCAGTCTGCCCACAGTTACTGATGTAGCCACTCCGTCACACCCCAGCTGACACATGACCGCACCAGGTGGCTGCTGCTATGACACATGGAGGTTGTCACCATTCCTCGTTAGTATAGTGGATAGTATCTCCGCCTGTCACGCGGAAGACCGGGGTTCGATTCCCCGACGGGGAGAAAGACTTTTACCACCAGATAGGATGATACTGACCCTGTACATTGCTGCTGCAATAGAAAACATTTCCCAGTTTGGGATAAATAAAGTATTTGTTCTGTTCTGTTCTGTCCTCTTGTGTCTTGTGAGCTTTAGATTATATTATTTCTTGGGCTCTATGCTCTAAGTGTCCAGTGTACAGTGATGATATGTGACGGTATCATCATGGTCTCAGAGAGAAGAGTTGAGTGTGTCTGTTCTGATCTTTGTTGTGTCTCTTCTCCTCTGTAGTTTCTGCTTGTTGCTCCGTCACACGCCCTCTGCTGGTCATTACACACAACCTCTGCTGCTGTCAGACTGTATAATAACCACTTCTGATAGGAGCAATATTCACACACCACAGTGTACAACACATTATTTATTTAGTTTCTGATGCACTATGTACAGTTTTCTTACAGACCACTTCTCCCTCCACTCACCTGTGCAACAACTGTTCATATGTAAACTGTTGATGATTCTATTCTATATTTTATCATATATATCTTTTCTTAACTTATCCTTTGCTGTCTGTACCTGCTGTTGCAAAAATGCAATTTCCCCATTGTGGGACTAATAAAGGTTTCTTAATCTTAATCTTAAGACTGTCTGGAGGACACAGAGTGGACATGGGTCACAGAGTGCTGCTGCTGTTTGTGTCTCTGCAGCATGGGCAGCTGCTCCTGCTCCACTCGTCACCGGCTGATTGTTCACACCTGTGATCAGTCATCAGCCAATCCTGCTGCAGCTTCCATCTAGTATATGTGTCCAATGGAAGCTGAGCAACATGTCAGCTACACACATAGAAACACTACACATAGTTTGTCATATAAATAACATGGATTGAATCATGTTGTACAGTCAATGGAAACAAAAAGCACTGAGAGTGGTGCTGGTAGTGCAGCAGTGGATGGAGGCTGAAGTGCTGCCACCTAGTGTCAATATTTGGTATTAACTCTGACTACATATTCCACCTTTAACTCTCTGCCATATATACTGTGCCATGTGTGAAGTGATAATAAAATGTGAATGTGAATTTATTGTAAAGAACTTTACTTATTATCCCTGTTATAAGTGAGCAGTGTGTGTGTGTGTGTTTGATGGAGTGTGTAATGTCTGCTCAGTGTTACTGATGCTGCTGTGTGTGATCTGAAAACTGATCAAACTGTGATGTGTCTGATGCTGACAGAAGAATCAGAGGTCAGACAGTCGGATCCTCCTCTGTGACACCTTTAACATCATATCAGAAATCTCTGTCTGCTTCTGGTACATGCAGCTGATCACCAGCAGGGGGCTCACTGCTTTGCTGTCACTCGGGGCCTGTTCTGTCTGCCACTGGGATATGATGAGTTGAACTTCAGAGTTTGAATAGATTTCATTTGTCATGTGTTTATGATCATTTTATGAATCAGCTCAAATAAAGGAGACTCACTGAAGTCACAGTTTAGTGTTTTAATACTTATACACACTTATTTTGAAGCTGCTATCAACTTGATGAGTCTTCCTGTTGAAGCACGAGGCAGAACGTGTGTCAGAACATCCATGAACTGAGTAGATTAAGAGGAAAAGCTGATGTGTCACAGCTGCTGGTTGTGTTCTTTCAGTGTCTCCATCTTGATGAAATGAGGCGTTTTACTTCCTCCAAGTAGAGTGGACCTGGCTCACAGAGTGCTGCTGCTGTTTCTGTCTCTCTGTGAGCAGCATGTTAAACAGCAGGCTCTGAATAGTGACGTCATGATGTCACAGTCACATCAGTCTAATCTCCCAATCTGAGAGAGAGCTGTCATCAACAGCAGGAAGTGCAGGAAGCTCATGGTGTGCAGGCCTCTGATGTGTGGAGGCTGTCGGCTTGTAGCAGCCAACAAGAAGGGAGTTTGTAAAAGTTCTCTGTAACTTTAAATGTGAGGATTCAGAAAGAACTTAGATCAGACATGTGCAGCACTTGTGCAACAGATACTCCAACAGTGACAGCTCTTCTGAAGAAAGCCTGAGGAGCTGAGACCTGGATGAGACACTGATACAGCTTTGCTCTGCTGACAGGAAGGATGAAGGCTGACCACACACACACACACACACACACACACGCACACGCACATACATAACACAAACATATAGACACACACACGCACGCTCTTACAGACACACCACACAAACACACATACAGAAACACACACATAACACATTCTTACACACACACACACACATATAGACGCAACACACACCAACACACACAATCATACACACACTCTTACAGACATGCACACACATTTATTGTCACACCGGCTCAGAAAGTGTGACAAATTGGGGAGGACAAACACAACCTTAACCATTTTATTGAAGAAAGAACAGTAGTTGTAC
Organism: Parambassis ranga; assembly: GCF_900634625.1. Taxonomy (NCBI): domain Eukaryota; kingdom Metazoa; phylum Chordata; class Actinopteri; family Ambassidae; genus Parambassis; species Parambassis ranga. The sequence goes on along the minus strand of NW_021144800.1, from coordinate 852,679 downwards.
ACCAACAATTGACTAACAAGGAAATGTGCAAACAAAATACACCGCCATGCCTGCAGCAGGCTGGAGAGAGAGCAGCCCTCCTAGTAGGCCAGACGGGGAGAGAGAGAGTGAAGCAAACAGACTGGGAACTCTTAAACCGTCTCCAGCTCGTCAGCACAGGAGAGCTGCATAAGCTCAGGATCAGCTCCACCCAGCAACCTCCTGCACACACAGGGGAGAGACAGCAGCAACAACACAACACTCCCTGAGAGGCCAACACAGGGCCACAATATAGACACTGACACACACTAACACACAGACACATGCACACAAACATATACAGACACACACACATACACACAATACACTGCTTCAGACACACACACTGCCTGCTTCAACTGTGGAAAGGCTTGCATCAGTGCAACAGGCTGTTGGGCCTTTGCAGGATCCTGCAGGGTCGACCCCAAAGTTCAGACTCACAGTTCATAGCAGGACTGAGCTGGATGCAGTCACAGCTCCTCACTGTGTGCAGCAGCTGGACTGAGCTGAACACTGGACTCAGACAGATTCAACATCCACACGTCAGTCACTGGAAGCCTTCAGAATGCTTCTCTCCTCACTCAGCTTCCAGTCCAGATCCAATACCTTACTGCAGGTGAGTGACGGACCTGTCAGCTGTGTGTTAGAAATGCATGAATAAACAGCAGCTTCATGTTGATGCAGGACGTATGAGGGCGGAACACTGATGAGATGAAAAGATTCAGAGGAAAAGGCAGAAAGAGCAGAGCTGATAAGTCACATGACTGATGCACTGACACGCTCTCTAGTCAGCTCCTCCACCAATCAGGCGCTGCCTCGCTGCTCATGCAGCCAATCAGGTTGTAGCAGTACATTTAAAGCTCTCCTCTCTTCACTGTCGGCTCACATATGGCTCGTTGGTCTAGGGGTATGATTCTCGCTTCATGTGCGAGAGGTCCCGGGTTCCAATCCTGGACGAGCCCTGATGTTTAACTGTATTCCATTGGAGACCAACTCCTTGTTGTTGACTCTTTTCAGTTCCTCTCTAACTACCACACAGCTTTACAAAGCTAACAAAGTTCTATTCAGACTCATCCCAATCCAGAGCAGTTGTTCCACAGTAACACCTGCAGGAGGACGTCATCACCCAGTATGTGACCTGCACTGTGAGCTGTAAGGTCTTATACAGACAGGTGTGTGTCTGTCCTCATCAAGTCCAATCAGTATCATCAAAGACAGCTGGACTCAGATGAAGGTGTAGAACCGGACGATCAGAAGAAATGGACGCAGCTGAGTTCAATATATGAGAGTCACAGCAAAGGCTCTGATACTTAGGACCATGTCATATTTCACTTTGTCTTTTTAATACATCTGCAAACATGTCAACAACTCTGTGTGTTTCTGTCAGTATGGGGAGCTGTGTGGACATTAATGAGGAAAAATGAACTTCAATGATTTTAGCAAATGGCTGCAATATAACAAAGTGAAACATTTAAGGGGGTCTGAATACTTCCTGCACCCACTGTACACATTAAAAGACATTGATGATCTGTTCTTATTGTCTAAACAGGAACAGTTGAAGCTCAGCTTGCAGCCCCTGTATCTCAGGCTTCTCAGCTTCTCTTCAGATGTTTGGACGTTTCTGCTGGAACCTCTCATTTAATGACTCACATTTAGAACTTTTGACTTTATGTGGAGGAGGGATTGATTTTGGAATGAGGAGGCTGCAGCCTGCGATTTCACCACTAGATGTCAGCATTGCACAGCATTGGTGGTTCAGTTCAGATTGAGAGAATGCAAAGAGTGTGCAAAGCTGTCATCAAAGCAAAAGCTGGCTGCTTGGAAGAATGTCAAACATCAAACATATTCTGCTTGGTTTAACACTGTTTGTTCACTACATCATTCCACATGTGTTCCTTCATAGCTCTGATGTCTTCAGGATGAATCTACAATGTAGAAAGTCATAAAAACAAAGACAAACCACTGAGTGACTTTTGACTGGTACATTTAAAATGTCTGCATATGTCCTAACCAGCAGGGGGAGCACTGATCATAAACTCTCTGTCTCACATGTTATTGTCATGTGTTTTTATGGAAGATGATGCTGACTGTTGTTTTCTTGCTTCTCTCTGTAAACAGCAGCTTCCCTGAGGGGAAACTCAGCTAATAAATGATGCTGTAACCTCTGGGACTTGATCTGCTGGGTGGGAGTCCACTACATTATCCATCCTCATCCATCCAGCTACACCCTCCGTCCTAAAATGCAGGCTGGAGGATGCAGGCATCGATCCCGCTACCTCTCACATGCTAAGCAAGCGCTCTACCATTTGAGCTAATCCCCCTTGTATAAAGAATCAATTGCAAGTCAATCAGGACTCACTGCACTACATGAAGTGTACTAGTGAAGTATTGGAAGCATCAGACTTTTAATCTGAGGGTCCAGGGTTCAAGTCCCTGTTTGGGCAGAACACTTTGTACTCCCTCTTGCTTGTACTCCCCTTCCCTCTCTGTTAATGTGCTTGGACAGAGCTCTGTGAACAGCCAGCCTCTTTGTGTCTTGCCCTCCTTGTGCAAGGTGTCAATGGTCGTCTTTTGGGCAACTGTCAAGTCAGCAGTCTTCGTGGTTGTGCAGCCCACAGAACTAGACTGAGACCATTTAAAGGTCTTTGCAGGTGTTTTGAGTTCATTATCTGGTTAGAGTGGCTCCAGGTGTCTTCAATATTGAACCTTTTCACATATTCTCATTTCCTGACCTACTGAATGTGGGTTTTCCATTAATGACTACAGCTGGACCAATGCACAGACTGTGGACTTCTCCATAGACTGATCTGTGTAGATAGGACACCAGTATTACTGTCTTAAGTTGGAATGTTTATGACACCATCAACTGATGATCCTGTGTCAGGACGTTGACCTTAAAATATGAAACGACGAGGATGGGATTCGAACCCACGCGTGCAGAGCACAATGGATTAGCAGTCCATCGCCTTAACCACTCGGCCACCTCGTCTGTCTGATTAGCATGTGTTCACGGCTTCGAGCGAAAATACGCTGCAAAACTTGAAAGAGGTCACAGCTTTTGCCTTAAACATAAGCATCTTGACAAACTTTGACAAACATTGAAGGCCAGTTTTTGGAGTAGTTGTTTGGTTTCTCCATTGTGCAGAACAGAGCATGCCTCACTGCACTGGACTGCATATATCCAGGGGTGGACTGCATATATCCAGGGGTGGACTGCATGTGTCCAGGGGTGGACTGCACGTGTCCAGGGGTGGACTGCACGTGTCCAGGGGTGGACTGCAAATATCCAAGGGTGGCAGTAACTGATTACAAATACTCAAGTTACTGTAATTAAGTAGTTTTTCTGGGTACTTGTACTTTATTTTTAAGCCAGTACTTTTACTTGTACTTAAGTACAAATGTAACAAAATAATGTACTTTTACTATTTACTTACTGTCAGCCATTTTGTCTCTGTTAAAACAGTGGGTGTTGTGGCTAACAAAATCTAAACCTGTAGATAATTAGCTGCCCCTTTGTAATAATATTGACACTTTTTCTGCTAATTGCATTATGTAATTGTTGATCACAATGAGAGGTTAACAGGAGTACAGGATTACTAATGAATTTTGAGTTCATTCGGATTTACAGCTGTATCATTCTGCACCAGATGAAGCACATGATCTGAATCAGGTTGTGTCAGAGAAAGGCTGAAACCCTGCAGCACCTGTTTCTGACTGCTCTGACCACGCTGCCTTCTTCTCCAGTCTGCTCTCCAGTGATGTTGCTCCTTTTTCTTTCCCTCTGATTGAGCGCTGTGCTGCAGCCATTGCGACAGCCATCGCACCTCAGAGTGATCCAGCAGTGCCTCATGTTCAGCAGCATACAGTGAGCAGCTTTAATCTCTGGATTGACAGACTTTATCTGCGCAATAACTTGCAGAACAGAAAGTCTTCCAAAATATCTCCTTTCCAGGGATAGCACACCAAAACTATCAACTGAGCAGCACTGGAGATGCTCTGCTCTGTCGATTCATCCAACTGAAAGGAACATTTCTTACATGATCGCAGTCTATCCAGCAGCTGTGCCTGAATGTCAGCTGAGAGATCTTCTGTTCTCCTCCTCACCATGTCATTTGAAAAAGGTACAACTTTCAGTTTATTAGCTGCCTCTGTGCCAAGCAAAAGCTCACACCAGTCAGATCTCTGTCCACCTGTACAGTCACAAAGCCGGGGGCAGCGCCGCTGTTTTCCGGGATGTCTGAGTGCAGTCCTTTTTTTCTAGCTCTCAGGACGGGAGCTGTATCCACCCTGAAGGAAGGCGCCACAGGAAGTTAAAAGGCACTTTGACTCTGGTGGGACTCGAAGAGCAGTCCATTTGTTTGTCCTAGAATGAAAGGCAGAAATCCGGAATAAGCAGCAGCATTCCAGAATAGTCAACAGAATTCCGGAATTATACGTAGAATTCAGGAGTAACAGTCAGTATTCTGGCAAGTCAGCAGTCCAGAAGGGAAGGCAACATCAGCAGTGGCTCAGTGGTAGAGCAGGGTTGTGTGTCCTTGACCCACATTGCCTCCAGTGCTGGTCATTGTATGACACTGCTTGGCAGCAGCCTTAAGCAATTTCCCTTCTGGGATTATTAAAGTATTTTTTTAAAAAAGTCAGCATAACAGAGGTTACAGCATCACTGAGTTTCCCCTCAGGGAAGCTGCATTTTACTGCCACCCCTGGATATATGCAGTCCAGTGCAGTGCGGCATGCTCTGTTCTGTACAATGGAGAAACCAAACAAGTACTCCAAAATCTGGCCTTCAATGTTTGTCAAAGTTTGTCTTCAAACAAGATGCTTATGTTTAAGGCAAAAGCTGTGACAGAAACAAGTTCTTCTTCAAAGATACACAACTCCAACATCTTTGTGAAGTTTGTGGACAACACAACTGTGGTGGGTCTCATCTCCGGTGGAGATGAAACAAACTACAGGAATGAGGTGCACCTTCTGGCCGAGTGGTGCAGAGACCACAACCTCTCCCTGAATGTGGAGAAGACAAAGGAGATGGTTGTGGACTACAGGAGAGCACACAGTCAGCACACCCCTCTGACCATCGATGGGGTTCCTGGGTGTGCACATCACTGAGGACCTCTCCTGGACTAACAACACTGCATTCCTGACCAAGAAGGCACAGCAGCGCCTCTACTTCCTCCGCAAGCTCAAAAGAGCCAGAGCCCCTCCCTCCATCCTGTGCACCTTCTACAGAGGGGCTGTTGAGAGCATCCTGTCCAGCTGCATCACTGTGGTACGGAGCCTGCACCACCACCTGCAGGAAGACGCTTCATCGCATAGCTGAGAGGATCATCGGCGTCCCTCTCCCCTCCCTCCAAGACCTCTATGACAGCTGTCTCACCCGAAAGGCCCTCCGCATCACAGGAGACCCCACCCACCCTTCACACCGCTTCTTTAGTCTGCAACTCCCTCCGGGTAATGTGAGCACTGAGTGCCTTTTCTGAGAGGTGGCCGGTCTTCTTTGCTGCTAGCTCCCCCTCCTTTGCACGGCGAAGAGCAGCGACATCCTCTGGATCCCATTCAAAGATGCACGTGGACAGACGTGCCATGAAGACTCCATAGAGTGGATGAGCCTCTGTTGTGACACCTGCAGCAAATCGCCGCATAAAATGCCAGATGTCAAGGCGCACTTCGAGGTCATCCCACTCTGAAAACATGGCCTTAACACGAGACTGGCCATGCTGACTGCAGCAGTCTCTGTCCACATACTTCACTTTTGGGGGCATCTGTCCTGCCTCCCGATAGCGCTTCATCAGGCCAGCTGCCATGGCATCCAATCCATGTCCCTCGGCAGCTGTGAGCACAGAGACAAGGACTTGGCCGTGCTCATTTCCCACATTTGTGCACCAAGCAGCTGTCCCTGAAGCAGCCCCAGCAAGTTTCTTTGTGAGCTATTTGGAAAAGGTCAAACAGAGTGTTCATTATGCACGCAAACATATTTATATCTGGCCAACATTCTGTATAGGTAAAATGCTGTGATACCTTTTTTGTGGAGTCAATCTTGAGCACAGACCCAAAGACAGATTTTGGCCTTGACCTCATGCAGTCGCCCCAGAACATCCCTGGCATATACAGCTAACAGCCACTTAGGTTTAGGTATGGCAGGTAAGGGAGGAGGCTCAAGGAACACAGGAGGCTGCACAAGGGAGGACTTTGCAAATGGCTCACAGGCAGTGAGGTACTGCAGTACACGCTGCGACCATGCCTCACCATGTTGCTCCATCAACTTCTTGTGAAGCTGAGTCACACTGTTGCCCAATGTCCTCTCCCTCATCATCCTCACCACCCGGTTGTCACATGAGTATCTAATGAAAGACCAGTGTAATAACACAAATGCAGTTTGTGGTTAAACAATAACACAAATCAAAGCACCTAATAATGTTTGATCTTAATTATGACTTACCTGTATGTCAATAAAGCGGGAAACTGACTGCGGTGGCCCATATCCAGTTGTCCTAAGATGTCTTCAGACCAGGCTGGATACTTTTTTGTGCAGCGTTTGCACTCCAAGTACTCTGTTGCAAGGTCATACCACCCGTCGATGTCTAAGACCTTGCGCACAGTACGATACAGTCCTGCCGCTGTTAGTCTGTGTTTACCACAGTCTGGGCGAACACAGACAAGAGGGAACTGCCACATCTTCAGCGGCATCTATAAAAAAAAGGGGCCGACAGAAGAAGAGGTCAGGTGAGGTGGGCAGCTGACTGTGAATGAGAGGGGGCTGAGGAGGATGCCACCAAAGCTTCAGCTGGGGCACTAGCTCTGGCTTGCCAGTGTGTAGGTTGGCCTTGAAGAGGGTCTTACGGATCCACTCCTGCTGGAAAGGTGGAAGCTGATCCTTCCAGTGACGAGGGAGCTCAGTAGGTGGCTGATGATGTGGAGGGTCTGGTATTTTTACCACTAGAGGCGGACCAACACAGGCCTCTGAATGAGCCATGGCTGGAGCTTTTGAAGGAGAAATGCAGAAAAAAATAATATAAGGATGACTGTTGCATTTGATCGCAGTCCACATTCTGCCTGCACAGCATACATTTGGACAAGCATTAATAGATTACGATTATAATTAATAGTTAGACATAAAAAAATAAGAGACCACTGTGGTTTCTTATTTTTTCCAGAGCTGTATTTGAAAAGGATTAGATGGAATAGAGCAAAGAAAATAAGTTGTGATGAATTTAGTATAAAGTAGTGATGCCCACAGACATGAAGCGTGCACACAGTTGCAGTGATGAAAAACAGACTGTGATCATTAAAAAAATTAATCTCCTCCGTCCTGTTCAGGGGATTAGACAGTGAGTGAGAAAAGCAAGTGATGTTAGTGAAAATGTTATCCAATGATTGTTTCTCAACGGGAAACACAAATGAAAACACCAACACCTTTGGATATCCTTAAGGTTTTGAAGAGGTGCACTCAAAGAATGCATCCCGCTTGAAGCTTGATGCGACATAATCCTGTACTGTAAACAAAAATATTTGAAAAAACAGTGATTTTTTATTCCTCAAAAATAATACTTCACAGTGTGTTTTCACTAAACATTTTCATAATATTTGCATTTGTGTCGTATGCCACACCTGTATTCTGCTGTGCTTCATATTGTGACACTGCAGATACCAGCTCCTCATCATCGTCTTCAGCAAAGTCACCCGCTCCAGAAGGGGCAACAGAAGTGCCTGCAGCACAAATAAAAAATGTTATTAGCATTTATTAATAGGTTAATAAAATTATTACTGTTGACAAGACACAAGGACAAACAATGTACGATGTTACTTACCAGTAGGGAAGAGCTGCCTTTGTGCCAAATGTTTGGCTGGGGTTCTGTTGGCAGAGTGCACTGCGGTACTGGGGCTGGAAACAGCAAGTGGATAAGTCTGTGTAGTCTGCCATAATGATAACTGAATACATATACAGTACATGTTGCACAGTTACACTCACAGGGTTTAACTGGTGACATCAGTTTTTTAGCCAGCTGTGAAGGAGACAAATGTTTGCCACGCGCCAACAGTGCTTTCACAGTGCCAGTCTTCCACACACCAGTTTGGATGGCAGCAGGTGAAGGAGCAGACATGTGGGAGGCTGCAGGGGTAGGTGCAGAGGCACTGGAGGCTGCAGGGGTAGGTGCAGAGGCACTGGAGGCTGCAGGTGTAGGTGCAGAGGCACTGGAGGCTGCAGGTGTAGGTGCAGGCTGACATGTTCCAGCAGAAGCCCTTCTTTTCAAGACGTATGTCTTGAAAATAGCCATGTTGGTTTTGGGCCTGGCATCTGCCTTGATCAGGTACTTGATGAGAGCCTGGGCCTCCTTGCTCTGGTCTTCATAGACGTCCTTCATGGACCGGCCCTTGAAGTCTCCAAACTCTACCATCAAACATCCCTGGTCTCCAGTTTCCCGGGCTTCTGCTTGCAATTGCTGCTTTCTTTTAAACTTCTCCAGTTCCTCTGCCATCTCTCTAATAAGAGATGTGTACTGAATGAACAGCTGCTTATTTTGTGACAGGGGGTTTGCCTGCACCGTCTCTTTAGATATGCTGTCCATCAAATACAATGCATACCCCAGAGAGTTTTCCAGGAGCCATATAAATCTCTGGCCCTGGTACTTCCCAAACTGGAGCTTGCAGTGAGCAAGCACCAAAAAGTGGTCACTGGGGTCTCCACCGTTTACACTCACAAAAGTTCTGGCCTCCGCCAGCACTTCCTCTTCAGGTTTGGCCCTTCCAGATTCCACATTTTGCATTCGCATCGCCTCCTCTGATGGCGCCATGAGGAGACGCTGTGATGTAGCCGACTGCCGCTTAAAAACTGGATAAGCATACATTTTCTGAAATGAAAACACAATTACCACTGAAAGATACCTGTACTTTTAGAGTGTGATCATTTAACAAGCTACTTCATTTCCCCACAGGGATTGATAAAGTAATTCACATTACTATGATAATGTGTACTACTGTGTCTCCTACTAAAGCAAAACCATGTTATTTTCATTGAGCTATTGTATTGTACCTTTATTTAAATATTTGTAGAGGTAAGTTGTTAAAGGGGAGGGATTGTAATAAAACACCCACCTGAAAACAAACCATTTTAACATCATAACATAACTTAATTTGTAAGAGTAAAAAGTATTCTATTTTGATTTATTATATTAATGTTAAAACTGGAATTTCTGAACTGATCAATATCCTACGTTTATAGTTTATAGAGATAGTGAATGACCTCCTGGATTAGCCTACATGTAGGCTACTTTACATCTACAAAAAGCGGTTTACACCATTACAAGGTATTACATGCATATTAGTATGTTATGTGTACATTACATAAAACGAACAATAGAGCAATATCTACCAGTTTACAGAGAATCAATTGCACGTATAGCCTGTTAGCGGGTGGCCATGATAGCGATAGCGATCAATGGTAGTGACATTTTTTGGTCGGTATTTAGAGGTTGACGGGTACGTCGAAGAAAACGTGTGCTATATAATGTCCAATCGCTATATCGCTATGTCGGCCTGTTTTGTTTTCTTAAGGTACAGACTGTATCTGAACAGACAATGGCCGATTTATAGTAAATTAAATAAGGTGAAGTAAACTTCATCTTACCGTTTTCACGAGGAAGGGTCAAAAGTAAGCCACAGTGAAGGAACGCGATTGGTTGGTCAAAAGTAAGCCCAGGGAAAGGAACGTGATTGGTCAAAAGTAAGCCCAGGGAAAGGAACGTGATTGGCTAATGTGGGCTTACTTTGGGCTTACTTTGGCTCGACTAGCGCGATGCAGTAAGCGCAAGCGAGAGGTAGCGGGATCGATGCCCGCATCCTCCAGCCTGCATTTTAGGAGGGAGGGTGTAGCTGGATGGATGAGGATGGATGGATAATGTAGTGGACTCCCACCCAGCAGATCAAGTCCCAGAGGTTACAGCATCATTTATTAGCTGAGTTTCCCTCAGGGAAGCTGCTGTTTACAAGCTGTTTACAGAGAGAAGCAAGAACACAACAGTCAGCATCATCTTCCATAAAAACACATGACAATAACATGTGAGACACAGAGTTTATGATTAGTGCTCCCCCTGCTGGTTAGGACATATGATGACATTTTAAATGTACCAGTCAAAAGTCACTCAGTGGTTTGTCTTTGTTTTTATGACTTTCTACATTGTAGATCCATCCTGAAGACATCAGAGCTATGAAGGAACACATGTGGAATGATGTAGTGAACAAACAGTGTTAAACCAAGCAGAATATGTTTGATGTTTGACATTCTTCCAAGCAGCCAGCTTTTGCTTTGATGACAGCTTTGCACACTCTTTGCATTCTCTCAATCTGAACTGAACCACCAATGCTGTGCAATGCTGACATCTAGTGGTGGAATCGCAGGCTGCAGCCTCCTCATTCCAAAATCAATCCCTCCTCCACATAAAGTCAAAAGTTCTAAATGTGAGTCATTAAATGAGAGGTTCCAGCAGAAACGTCCAAACATCTGAAGAGAAGCTGAGAAGCCTGAGATACAGGGGCTGCAAGCTGTGCTTCAACTGTTCCTGTTTAGACAATAAGAACAGATCATCAATGTCTTTTAAAATGTTCTGATCAAATCACATTAGTTTGTATATTTATATTACACACAGAGCTGTTGTTTCAGTCACATTCATTTGTTATGTGTACAGTGGGTGCAGGAAGTATTCAGACCGCCTTAAATGTTTCACTTTGTTATATTGCAGCCATTTGCTAAAATCATTGAAGTTCATTTTTCCTCATTAATGTCCACACAGCTCCCCATACTGACAGAAACACACAGAGTTGTTGACATGTTTGCAGATGTATTAAAAAGACAAAGTGAAATATGACATGGTCCTAAGTATCAGAGCCTTTGCTGTGACTCTCATATATTGAACTCAGCTGCGTCCATTTCTTCTGATCGTCCGGTTCTACACCTTCATCTGAGTCCAGCTGTCTTTGATGATACTGATTGGACTTGATGAGGACAGACACACACCTGTCTGTATAAGACCTTACAGCTCACAGTGCAGGTCACATACTGGGTGATGACGTCCTCCTGCAGGTGTTACTGTAGCTGTGTCTCATTTCAGGGTCTGCATGGGAGGCCGCGTCCTCCTGAGGATCCTCCGGAGGCCGGGTCCTCCGGAGGATCCTCAACCGTTGGTAAATGGGACGGTCTGGCCTTCAAAGCACTTCCTGATTGTGGCGCGACGTCATAAATTTTGCCCCGGGAAAAACAAAAGCAGCGACAAAAAAACACATTTACTACCACTATTAAATGCCAGTTAGATTGCATGATGCAAATATTTCATGTAAAAATGCACAAAACAAGTTATTTTACAAGTTGGGAGGCTCAGGCATTATTTTATATCTGTCATGTCAAAGTTCAAAATATTGAGTTGGAGTTATTAGTGTTTGTATTGCAGCAGTTTTAAATGGTGTTTTCCACTTAGGTCCATTAACTCCTATTATAATACTACATTTTAATATCAGAGCCATAACAACATGGAATCATGCATTTCTTAATGTAAGGGTTTCATTTGTGAGGACATGTCAAAGTTCATGATCATAAATTCAGCTTCACATTCTTCATTTCACTGCTTCTAAGACAAAAACATGTTCTGACCTGAAATCACAGTCAGTGATTCAAATGAAAGTGAAACATCATCAACATTTAAAGCACAAAGTTGAAGCTGCTGTCACTTCCACACACTCTGCTTCTACACACAGCACAGACTCACTGAGGAACCAGAACCCAACCAGAACCCAGCATGTAGAGGCTGAGTGAATGTGGTGCTGAAGGTGTGGAGGTGGATCAGTGTGTCAGAGGAGACTCTGTAGAAGGACAGAGTGCCAGCAGGACAGTCCACATACACTGCTGCTCTGTGAGAGACAGAGGAGGAGGAGATGGATGTTCCTCTGTTATTGTGACAGACATAGTAACCACGATCAGAGCAGATCAGACTCCAGGACTGATTGTTTCTTCCAAACATGCAGTCATCACTGTTTCCTTTCCTTCTGATTCTTCTGTAACTCACTGATATATAAACCCTTCCTCTCCACTCGACCTCCCAGTAACAGCGACCAGTCAGAACATTTCTACACAGCAGCTGAGGAAACCAGTCAAATCTGTCTGGATGATCAGGATATGGCTGCTTCTCTCTCACATGTGTCACCTTCCTGTTGTTGTCAGACAGTTTGAGCTTTGTGTTCACTGAGTTTGTGTCGACTTCAAGTTGACAGAAATCTGATGGAGAGAAAAAGACACAGCTGCAGTTTATCATCTGACACATCTGATGGCTTCATTCTGTCTTTACTGACTGATGTGTTGTTCATTCATACAAAGTTTATCATCAGACTTTTTGTCACTAATGTTTGAATGAACAAACACACAACTATCAGCTTTGTGTTCAAACACAAACTGGATATTTGCAGCAATGTGAGTAAAGACAGACACACACTATACACACCTGACAACACACAGACACACAAACATGGATTTTCAAAATAAAAGACCCTGCACAATAACAGGATATGGCTGACGTGTAGATTTTCAAAATAAAACACTTAAACATGTTTTAACATGCATTAGGGAGTGTCCCCAACCCACCCCCCCCACACACACACACACACACTTGCACAGACACACAATGATTTTCAAAATAAAAGCCTCTAATTCATTACACAGCTAACTAGCGCTAGCCACCCCTACAAATTATACATCAAATCGACCGGCTCGGTCAGGACTACGACCCTCTGAGGTTTGGTAGCGATCGGATAAACAGTGTTCGAAAAAATCCAGAAAAACTGCGATCGACTCTCCCCACAGGCATCAAATCACTGTCAAAACTTTGAAGGCATGGCGTTTGGGCATGCTTTCACACAGAACCTTCATTCAAAATGTAAAATGTAGATAAACATTAGACCTCTGACATATTGAGTCCCCATGTCTGTGCCACTTTTTGTTTTGACAGGCAAGCCACTTAAGCTGACCTAACCCCCCTCATAGGAAATAATGGGAAACTGGTGAGATCCCTGACAAAACCCAGCTAACTTTGGAAGCCTATCAGTCTGGCATGCCTCTACACAGAATATTCACTGCAAACCGCTCATAAGGAGTTGGACTTTATCATATTGAGTCCTCATGTTCATGTCTTTTACCAAACTTCATAAAATAGCAGCCAAAGTCACATCCACATCTTTAGGATTCCTCCATTCAGAATGAATGGAGAAGCTTGGGGCCTATTAAACCTTATATAAAACCAATCAGAAACACTGTAAAAGCATGAAATGTCATCAGTGGCATCTTTCACATATGCGGTGATCAGGAATGAGGTTTGGTGGTATATAATGGGGCGGACCGGCAGCAGAGTGTGGGTGAGCGTGCATTGGCCCACTCAAAATTTCTTGTGAAATTTTCTAGGTTATATATACAATAGTTATTTCTATTTTCTTTCCTGTTTGGTTCTTCTGTCCTTATGTTCCTTTCTTTGGTTGGGATTGTTGGTGCATTATCATTTAGGGTTTTTCCTGTAGAACAGACCAAAAGGCCAGTTCATATGTTCACTGGGCCGAAGCCTCTGTCATAAAATCAATAATGTCATAATATGCCACCAGTACTGTTGTCCACAGGATGAAATCACACGTTTAAAAATTATTATTATTTATATATATTTAACATTTCACCACAAGATGGCAGCAAACATGGTCAAACTCTCACCACCCTGTTTTGCCAGTGATCTGTGTTTTTTTATTGCCCATTTCTAAAATGGCAAGTGTGAGTAAGAAAAGGAAGGTTGACAGCGAAGGCCGAAGTTTCAGGACAAGTGGAAATGGAAGAAGAATGTGAGGGCAAGACATCTTGCACATTGAAACCTGTGTTGGAGCCAGACCTGCCCCCTTTACTGCAGCTGAGAGCCCAGTCTCTTCCTTCTCATCAGAGGTCCCTTGTTAATCGCGGGGTTACGTTCCAAAAATAACCCGCAAAAGGTGAAATCCGTGAAGTGATGGGCTTTATTTTTTACAGTTATTCTAGATGCTTTAAGGCTGTGAACCCCTCACTACACACTTTATACTCCTTTCTCTCCTGTTCAAACACTGTCAGAGTTCAAACCTTCATAAAAATAAGTCCAGTGTTACAGAATGAAACCAAAGCACAAAGCAAAATAAAAGGAAATATAATAACTGAAGATTAAAAAATGGTTTGTGAAATGGAAGTTGTGGCGGCTGCACTAAATGAATGATAAGTTAATGTGGTCTGTTCAGAGCTGTCAGTAAAAGCTTGTTTAACTGGTTTCGGCTGTCCCGCCTAACAAATGAAGAGATTGCTTCCAAAACGCTATAAATCCAGAAAAAAGTGTTTTCTTTCCCAAAAAGGGTTTATATGAAACTTCTAGTTTTCATATAAACCCTCCGCCATGACGGTTGGAAAGCTGCCCCGTGATTGGTTGAATGGAAATGCTGCATTGTGCTGAAAATCAGGGCGTTTGTAGCTGATTGGGAAAAAGGGAAGAAGCGGTGCAGGGAAACATGGCGGATAACGTGTTTTGTTACTAACTGATTACAAACTTTAAACAGAGACCCCGTGTGAAACTTATTGTGGTGGTAACTCGTTTTCTTAAACAGTGGCGTTTCTCGCCCTAACCCTAACCCTAATAATGCTGCTCACAGCTCAGTGTCTCAGTGTCTTCACTCTTCAGTCCATCAGTCCAGTCTGACCCTTTGGATGAGATTCTTTGTGTCTGAGTCCTGCCTGCTTTTGGACTGTGGAGCTGTTTATTCCTGTGTTTGGACCTTTTCAACCCTTTGTGGTCTCTTATTGGATTTTGTCTTTTGTCTGCTTTGGTTGTCTCTGTTATGTCCCAGGCTGAGGGGAAACCCACACACAGCATGTCTGCACCTCCCCACTCGTCCCCACTCTCAGATCGGCAGCTACACAGGCTGGTTTCAGTGTTAGGCTGCAGTTCATGAACTCGGAGCTGAGCAGTGCCCAAACAAACACAGAGACACTACAACACACTAAAGCTCCCTAACAAGAGAAAAAGGGAAAACCAATGACAAAGCTGGAACCTAAAACTCCTGCTGGGGAGTAATAAACTCCAGTAAACACCAAAGAAATCCAACCGCCGAGGCTGCGCTACAACAGCTCTGATGGACTGATAGAACACTGACTCATGCACAACAACATGAGGAAAGACTGAGTCAAACTTACACTTCCTCAGCCCAGGTTTTAACCTCTGCTCTCCACCATGCTCCACCCTGCAGGAAGAAACACAGTCAGAATGATTTTCTAACCAACATGAGTCCAAACTGCTGATCAACATGAAGCAGAGTTCCTCAGTTTGTCAGAGACTGAAACTCATCTGTGTCGACTCCAGAAGAGTCTCTCCTGATCTGCTCTGTGTTTATTCATGTCCTCCATTCTGTGAAATATTGCTCTCTGTCAGTGCTTTACTGTAAAATCCTCTTCATGCAGCAACAGTGTAGGTTTGATCTCAGCATTGTGCATTTATCCAAAGCAGCAAACAAGCCACACTGTCTCTGACTGTTTGTTCCTTTCACTCTATATGCAAACACAAGCCTGGTTCACATGTGTCATGGATGGAAGAGCTTCTGACACACTTCAAATAAATACATTCACTCATGTCTGTGTGTAGTTTTTACAGTGATAATATTGTAGTGTCTCCCTGCTCTCTGTCTCCGACTGAAGGAACTCCTCCTTCTACCATTGTGTTGTTGTCTCCTCTGAAGCTTCACATATGGATTGTTTCAGGAACATTTGTTTGTGGAAATAATTCAGTGGTTCTTACAGCTGAGGACATTAATAAGTAGGGCATCATTTTGTATTTGATCTGCACTAAGTGTGACTGAAAATCAGTCTGTATGTATTTTGACATGAAGAACGTGTATAAAGAAAAGTGAAGTTAACATGATGGACACTTAATGATGGAGGAAGATGAACATCAGGGATCAGTGATTATTTCTTCTCTGCAGTTTCAGTCCATCCATCAACAGCTGTGGATATATGAGCTAAACTGACAGACTGAGGAGGACTCATGCTCTGTGGTCTCTGTGTACCTGAGAGTCTTCAGACTACAATCTGGACTGTTGAGTAAAGCAGACAGCAGCTCCACTCCTGAGTCTCCTGGATGATTGTAGCTCAGGTCCAGCTCTCTCAGATAGGAGGGGTTGGAGGTCAGAGCCGAGGCCAGAGAAGCACAGCCCTCCTGTGTGATCAGACAACCTGACAGACTGGAGGTACAAAACATGTCATGAACTCAAGAAGAAAGAAGGAAAAATCCAACAGATCTTCAACATGAACATGAAGCAGAATTTAACTGATGATCAAAAAGCTGGATCCTGACCTGAGAGCCTCCAGTCTCTCTAGTCCACAAGACAGCTGCTTCACCCCTGAGTCCTGCAGGTCATTATTATTCAGATCCAGCTCTCTCAGACTAGAGGACTGGGAGCTGAGAACTGAGGACAGAGCTTCACAGCTTCTCTCTGAGAGGTTACAGCTGCTCAGACTGAAAGAAATGCAAATTAGTTGTTATTAATGAATGAATGAATGACTGAATACAAACCAATTACACATTTTGTTGTAAATAATGACAATAAAGATCTTTTTACTTGTGTAGAATTCAGTGCACATTAGTGTCAATCTAAAAGCCTCCACATGTCAACACATGAACTGCATGTAGAAAAGCTTCAAACATAATGTTAAGGTATGCATTTAAATGATCAACAACCAGAACCTGACCTCAGTGATTTCAGACCACAGTGAGCACTCTCCAGTCCAGCACAAAGAAGCTTCACTCCTGAATCCTGCAGGTCATTGTTACTCAGATCCAGCTCTCTCAGACTAGAGGACTGGGAGCTGAGGACTGAGGACAGAGCTTCACAGCTTCTCTCTGAGAGGTTACAGCTGCTCAGTCTGAGAAAAAAAAGATTGAACACAAAGTCAATGTTTCATTGTTCATATAAAAATCAACCATGTTTGAAATGGTTCATAAATCCACCTACAGAACTTTGTTGGAGGCTTTGACCACTGGCAGCAGCCTCAGAAGAGCCTCCTCTGAAGCAGAGTATTTCTTCAGGTCAAACACCTCCAGATCTCCTTCTGATGACAGTAAGATGAAGCCCAGAGCTGACCACTGAGCAGGAGACAGTTTATCTGTGGAGAGACGTCCTGATCTCAGGGCCCGTTGGATCTTCTCCACTAGAGAACGATCATTCAGTTCATTCAGACAGTGGAACAGATTGATGCTTCTCTCTGCAGACACATTCTCACTGATCTTCTCCTTGATGTACTGGACTGTTTCCTGATTGGTCTGTGAGCTACTTCCTGTCTGTGTCAGCAGGCCCCGTAGAAGAGTCTGATTGGTCTCCAGTGAAAGGCCCAGGAGGAAGCAGAGGAACAAGTCCAGGTGTCCATTTGGACTCTGTAAGGACTTGTCCACAGCACTCTGGTGGAGGTGTTTTAGTTCAGGTTTGTCTCTAAAGCCTTCAGACTCCACAGATGTTGTTTGTTGTTGTTCCAGCAGGTTGACAGCAGAGCTGATGAAGGTCAGATGGACATGAAGAGCAGCCAGAAACTCCTGAACACTCAGATGGATGAAGCAGAACACCTTGTCCTGGTACAGGCCTCTCTCCTCTTTAAAGACCTGTGTGAACACTCCTGAGTACACTGAGGCTGCTCTGATATCGATGCCACACTCTGTCAGGTCTGACTCATAGAAGATCAGGTTTCCTTTCTGCAGCTGATCAAAAGCCAGTTTTCCCAGAGACTGGATCATCTTCCTGCTCTCTGGACTCCACTGTGGATCTGTCTGAGCTCCTCCATCATACTTGATCTTCTTCACTTTGGTCTGAACCACCAGGAAGTGGATGTACATCTCAGTCAAGGTCTTGGGCAGCTCCGCTCCCTCTCTGGTTTCCAACATGTCCTCCAGAACTGTAGCAGTGATCCAGCAGAAGACTGGGATGTGGCACATGATGTGGAGGCTTCGTGATGTCTTGATGTGGGAGATGATCCTGCTGGCCTGCTCCTCCCCTCTGAACCTCTTCCTGAAGTACTCCTCCTTCTGTGGGTCGGTGAACCCTCTGACCTCTGTCACCACATCCACACAGTCAGGAGGGATCTGATTGGCTGCTGCAGGTCGTGTGGTGATCCAGAGGCGAGCAGAGGGAAGCAGCTTCCCCCTGAGGAGGTTTGTCAGCAGCACATCCACTGAGGTGGACTCTGTGACATTAGTCAGGGTCTCATTGTTGTGGAAGTCCAGAGGAAGTCGACACTCATCCAGACCATCAAAGATGAAGACCACCTGGAGGTGCTGAAAGCTGCAGATTCCTGCCTCTTTGGTTTCAATGAAGAAGTGATGAACAAGTTCCACCAAGCTGAACTTTCTCTCTCTCAGCACATTCAGCTCTCTGAAAGTCAATGGAAATGTGAACTGGATGTCCTGGTTGGCTTTGTCTTCAGCCCAGTCCAGAGTGAACTTCTGTGTTAGGACTGTTTTCCCGATGCCAGCCACTCCCTTTGTCATCACTGTTCTGATTGGTTCCTGTCTTCCAGGTGAGCCTTTAAAGATGCCTTCTGGTCTGATGCTTGTTTCTGGTCTGTGTGCTTTCCTGGATGCTGCTTCAATCTGTCTGACCTCATGTTCCTCATTGACCTCTGCAGTCCCCCCCTCTGTGATGTAGAGCTCTGTGTAGATCTGGTTCAGAAGGGTCGGCTCTCCTGCTTTAGCGATCCCCTCAAACACACACTGGAACTTCTTCCTCAGGTTAGACTTGAGTTTACGTCCACACTCTGCAGCAGGAGTTCCTGAACAAACAATAAATGTCATTAATAAGTGAACGCTACAATAAATGTGTCAAATCAATATTTTCTGTCTCCATGAAATCTGTTCATCAGTTGTAGACAAACAGTTTGTGTTTTCAGTCAGAAGAATTCACAGATGTCTGCATCATATTAACAGCAGAGTGTGTAAATGTAAACTTCATTTCCTCTTTCCATCATGTTAAAGCTCTTCAAATCCTCTTACTGCTCTGCAGACACTCAGCCAGCTCCTCCTGCTTCATCCTCCTCAGGAAGTGCACTGTGATCTGCACTAATGACTCTCTGCTGCTCCTCTGCTCTTCATCCTCCTCATCCTCCCTCTGACTCTCTGAGCATTCTGGGTAATCTGGACTCAGGAGCTTCTGGATCTTCTTCAGCTCATCCTTCACAAACCTGACAATGTTCTCCTCCAGCAGCTGGAACAGAACAACAGAGTATAAACTCTCAGACTTTGAGGAGCAGAATAACAGTTTAGTGTTTCATGATATTACAGCTTATGTTCATACATGTATTACTTGAATCTACAACATTAGATATGAAGTGTTGTGTATGCACAGCTGCTGTAGTTATAAGTATTACTACCACAGTTCTGTCTCTGTGAATGCTTGTTCAGGGGTCAGGCTCTGGGTCTCTGTAGAGCACCAGGACTGTTGTGTTGTAGTTAGAAGCTGTTTGTAGTCACCATAAATATGGCGTCCTGAGCAGGAATCTGAACACTGGGTTGCTGCAGTCTGTGACAGAAACATCAGCATTTAACAACACAATCACTTCACACTTGTTGCATTAAAACATGAAAACTATCCCAACTCCACACATCCAGCTCATGTTGAACCTGTTGTTGCTGCTTTAATGACTGAAGCACAGCTTTAAGAGTTCCATTCCACTTCCACTGTCATCATATGTTCACATTGATTTAGACCAGGGGGGTTCAATTAAAGTCACTGAGGTCCAGTTGTTCACATTTCCTCCAAGTCAAAGGTCTGAACTGATGTCTAGCTTGTGTCTTATCAGCTTCCCCTATGTCCACATGTTCATGGGTCATTGACAAATCAAGCTTTTTTGAGTCCAGAATAATGTGTTTAAACAAATCTCATTCATGAAATAACATTTGTAACTGTTTTAACTCATATTTTAACAGTTTTTTTCAACGTCACAAGCAAGAAATGTCAGGTGGCGCAACCAAATATTTATAAATATATATATATATATTCCTAATATTTATTTCAAGATAAATCTTTGGCAAGTATCCATTAGGGTGTGTACACTTGGTAACACATTATTATTTGGTAGTTTTGTTTTGTTTATACAATAATTTAAGATTTTTCCCTTTTGTAGGTCAGGTTTTAACTATCGTTAGCATCCAATTTTGTATTTAAAGACAGAAGAAATATTTAAAAAAATACACAAATTCATATATTCAGTAAAATAAGTACACAGATTACATTTAGAAACCATTTGGCCACTTTAAGCTATTATTTATTAGTTTAAATTGGTTGCACCACCTGACGGTTATTAGTTGTACCACCTGACAACATTAGTAATGACATGAAATATTCTCAAAAAATGCATTTCATTTCAAATATTTACATGTGTTTTAGTAAATAGTCTCTATTTACATTTTTTTAAGTAAAATAAATCTTTTTTTTTTCAAGAATGCGAGTAGTAAACATCTCATCAAAACCACTTAATACAACATTACATTTGATACAACCCTATACTAAATGATAATTTAAAAAAGGGCATTTCCTGAAGAAAATGCAAATTTGATTGCTGCAGCTGAAGCATTGCTTTGAAGGCTGATGTGAAGGATAGCTCTGAATTGCTGGAGATTCAGAGAAATTCAGAGATTTGTATGCCTCTGTGTGTCAGCCTGTCACCATGGTAACAGCAGAGCACTCCAACTTTGAGAGCCTGGTGTGCAGAAACAATTCAGAATTAGAAAATGCTGAATACAAGTTTGATAGAGCAGCATCTAATGAGCGTTTTAAGACTAAAATGGAGTCTGTAGCTTGAAATTTGTAGGAGGAGATACATTTGGCAGATGACCCTCGTTGAAGGGCTCTCTCATAGACTCCCATGTTAAAAATGACATCGAAATTGCTTAATATTTAAAAAATTTTCATTTTTTTTAGAACGACTTAACGTTGACCCGGAATGTCCTCTGTGAGATGAACATTTTGATAGTTGAATGGCTGAAATCGGTTAATGTGTGCTGAAGATACGCTGCACCAAATAACGTACGGAAGAATAAGAAAGAAAGAAAGAAAGAGGGTGAAGAACAATAGTTTGATTGCCTAGCAGCAATCAAACTAACACTAAAGGGAAGTTTTAACAAAATTAAACCATTTTCAAATATGGAGTAATATTTGTACAGACCTACGGAGCCCCACTGATGACATGGTAAAAAATAAATAATTTGTGGCCACAAAATATGTATAATGTGCGCACGAAATACTAATTCATGGCCACTTAGTATTTCGTAGGAACTAATTAGTATTTCATGGGAACTAATTAGTATTTCGTGCGCGCATTATACATATTTCGTGGCCTACAAATTATTTTTTTTTTTTACCATGTCATCAGAGGGGCTCCGTACAGACCTTCTCAGGTCTGTGTAATAAAGAATTCCCAGTGTGAATGCATTAGCCATGTGTGCCATGAATTGAGAGGCTCTGGTTCTGATATCACTTTGAGAACTTCAGCTGAGTAGAAAATAATGACGTCAGCGTTGTGGGGCCAAGTGAAAGCATTTTTTCCTCCCAGTTACTTTATGCAGCTCACCTGAATCTCTTCACCAACTACTTGAAGAACTTGCCCTACAAAGCGGCATCTAAAATGTACATATTATTATGTAAAAATGTGTAATATCTTTGACTTAAAACTAGTAAACATTTTAAACATGTCACAGATATATTTAGAGCTTTTAATAACATTATATAGTGACATTCCTTGCAGTTGTGCCACCTGACTAACTGGTTGCACCACCGGACTTTTTCAACTTATCTTAAAATAAATAGGCTTATGTTTGGATGCTAGTATTAGCGTCTACCCATGTCATCATATTCATATAGATCAATTTTTATAAATAAAGTGTTTTATGATAATTTCTAGTTTTCCATTGGTTGTACCACCTGACATAGAAAGTGTACCAGTCTGTATATGAATTGAAAGTAGTTATTTTTATCAATATTTAAGAGAGAGCTACAAATCTTTTAGCTTAATCCCAAGGGTCCCTTGGGGTCCTCTGGCTGATACAACATCCTGTTTATGGCTATTGTCTCTTCACTTTAAAATAAAAGCCCATTGTTTATGGTTGCACCACCCTGACATTAAGTAAATGTAAATTGCGGGACAAACATTATCTCAACAGCTTTAAAACTGTTGATATGAGAAAAAAATAGATTATACAAAAGACTATAAACATAAAAGTATGCAGAGCATTTAATTTTGAATGTATTGTTATTAAAAGAGCATTTTTAATAGGTTTTTCGTCTGACCATTTGCTCGGACAGGTGCTCCACCTGACATTTTAGGGGTTTGAGAAGCCAAAACAGAAAAGAATATAATTATTTGAATGTACTGAAAAATTTATCAAAATAAATAGGTTTTATAGATAAAACTGACCAAAGTTATGAAAAAATTACATTATTTTGAAAGAAAATAGTGGACTCGGACTCAAAAATATGCATGTCATGTCATTGACCCTCATATGTTTCAGTAATATCTATTGTCAGTTTTCAATGCAGGAAATGTTTACCTGGGGCACAGCTAGCTCTGTTACCATGAATAAAAGTAGTCCCAGGCAAATACATTGAAGGCCTTTATTTCAGATTAAAGGAACTGAAACCTCAGACTGAAATAAATACAAAGTGCAACAGTCAATAGACTGGTGAAGAAAATTAATTAATACACAAAATGTGTGTATTAAAAATGAAAACTATCCTGACTCCACACTGTTCAGCTGCATCCAGCAGGTTTGTAATTTGATCTTCTTCACATATTCTGCTTTAATGGCTGCCAGCACAGCTGTAAGAGTTCAGTTAAATCTTCCACTCACCATGTTTCTCTTTCTTTAACATTAAACGATGTGCAGCAGGATGGGTTTGTAATGAATCACAGTCAGACAATGTTGCAGTGTGATGATATAGAGTCTATATCTTCACACTGCAGACCTTTGTTATTTCCTTTACTTAAAGCCTTCAGAAACCACCATGAGATGATAACATGACAACATAAATACATACTGATACTTTCTATTATACATCTACAAACACAGACCTGCTTATGGGTCTTTTACAGAGCCAAGCAGACCCACATGATCATTGAAGAACTCTGCTAAGTTACAGAAACAGGACTTAAAGTGGTATCAACATTTTTGAAATGTTCACTTTTCATGGACACAGAGCTGGATCAGTGTCCATGATGGCCACTACAAGAGACTGAAAAACTGTTATCACACAATTTATTTGATCACAATTTGACCAAATTCAACCAAAAACACCGAAGAACAGAAGCCACCTTAAAGTTCTGCACAGGCTGTGTTCAAGTCAGAATAATCAGCAGTGTGAGGTACGTGCAAAAATCCAAACCAGGACCCTGGGAATCTGAGGAGGAGGAGACTAGCTCCTAGCTACATATAGGCTGACAGCTACAGTCGTTTTGGGAAGTTGGTCAAACTTTCTATATTTCTGCATAAATATGACCCGAAACACGATCAATGCTGAATTCTGCAGGCCGACAAAACATAGCTGAGCTAGACAACAGAAAAATGCATAAACCGCTAGCGATTAGCACAATGCTAATTTGCATTGAAAACCCCATAAGGTCGCTAGCGCTATTAGCGTCACACTTTTAACCCGTTTTCTTAAACTTAAATAACTTAAAGTGCCTCCTATGAGCGCATGACGTAAGGTAAGGGCTTATGAAACATAATACTTACAGACAGATATTCTCAGACGACTAAAAAACATGTAGCAGGATGAAAAAACACAGCAGAAACTTTCCACTTGGCTCTGGAACCATTATGCTACTACGGAAGCCTCGTAGGACAATCTCAACTCAAACATAGGATTTTGGCTGACTATAGGGGGCAGCACAATAATATTTACATACAGTGTATGAATCTATCATTTATTTAAATGTTTTATTACTGAAATGTCTTTCCATACTTTGTTTCAGTGGGCTGCCTTTCTAGTACAGTGAGGCAGATGTTTAAGTCATGTTTATGCAGACATATAGAAGATTTTAAATGATTCATACACTTTGAAGCAGCACTGTAAATATGCATTACTCTGTGCTACAGATGCTCCAAACCATCAACCACCTGCAGAGCAAACAGACACATACAACCCCAAGAGTCCAGCAGAGCTCATCACAGCATGGAGACACTTCCAGAGTGATTCTTACCTTTGATCATCAGATGGCTGATCAGCTTTGAAATCAATGGGCTCAACCATCGACCGATCACTTTTCATGGACACACAGCTGGGTCCAGGTCCAGCAGAGTCTGCTCTCACATCCTGGATCCTGATAGAATCACAAACACTGACTCTGAGCTTCTTCTGGAAAAATGATGCTGAACATCATGTTACACTTTAAATGTTTAATAATGATGGAAACAAACTGCAGCTGTGACATTAACTCTGACCTTTGACCCTCAGATGGATCAACAGCTTTGAAAAGAGGGGGCTGATCCTTTGACCGATCACTCTTCATGGACACACAGCTGGCAGGTCCAGGTCCAGGCCCAGGCCCAGGTCCAGGTCCAGGTCCAGGTCCAGCAGAGTGTGCAGTGTGCTGCCCTGGTGGAGCGGAGGCCATGATGCGCCATGAGTACTGCGGGCACGCGACCACTGACAGATTTGTCAACTGTAAACTGTAGATTATTCCATAATGTGTTGACTCAATATAGTGATTGTTACCAGGTCTGCTTTGAAGCATCTTATACTTTGACTGGTGTCAATGTTTTGCAGCAGGTCACATCAATATGAAAGATAGCGCGTGTTGAGGTAACTCTTAGACATGTCCAATGTTCCCTGAATGCACCGTGGCTGAGCAAAGCCCTTAGCCTTCATTGTCATGCTGTCACTCAGCAGGCCACACCCATGTGTCCCCCCCCCCCCCCCCCCAAGCAAAATCGGGGTCAAAACCTCAAAGGTGAAAAAAGCAGAGGCGAAAGTGGAAAAAAGATTTGAACCTGAAAAGTAAATCTGAAGCTGAAAAAAGATCTAAACCTGAAGAAACAAGATGTGAAACTGTAAAAAATTAAGATTTGAATCTGAAAACAAAAAATCTGAAACTGAAAAAAATAAAATGGTAAATATGAAAATAATTATTGAAATGAAACCTGAAAATAAACTATTTATTCAAAAGAATTTCAAAGTTGATTCAAAAAAAAATTTTGAA
Source organism: Parambassis ranga (assembly GCF_900634625.1). Taxonomy (NCBI): domain Eukaryota; kingdom Metazoa; phylum Chordata; class Actinopteri; family Ambassidae; genus Parambassis; species Parambassis ranga. The sequence continues at coordinate 827,400 of NW_021144800.1, read as the reverse complement.
CAGAAAAAAATCAACATCAAAACATAAATTTTCAGTTTCAAGTTTTAGTGTTTGAATGAAATTTATTTTTTCAGGTGAACAAAACTTATGACCCCAATTTGGCTCCATACACTAGGGCCCTAATTACTCTCCCTTCTTATGATCCTTCCATCTCTGTCAAATGCTCGGCTGTGTTCAACCAGTTTGAGCATGTCAGCCTGCCCTTTCTGAGAGACATTCAATGTTTGTCAAAGTTTGTCTTCAAACAAGATGCTTATGTTTAAGGCAAAAGTTGCGACAGAAACAAGTTCTCCTTCAAAGACTGAGGAGGAAAGTTCATGACAGTCAGCGCTTCTATGACCTTGTTCAAGTTTTGCAGCGTGTGTTCGCTCGAAGCTGTGAAGACATAGTGATCTAACAGACGAGGTGGCCGAGTGGTTAAGGCGATGGACTGCTAATCCATTGTGCTCTGCACGCGTGGGTTCGAATCCCATCCTCGTCGTGTTGTGTTTTAAGTTCAACAGTAAAAACTATGGACAGAGTCCGCCAAAACTCAAAATACGGACAAAGAGGGGTAGCACTAGCTGAGTTTAGGGGAGAAACTTGTGCTGTGATATGGCAACCGTCTGTCGCTCAAGTGCCAACTCTCATAATTATGCGTAATTTTAAGTCTGAATACAATCCCACAGCAGCTCATCAACAAACTGAACCAGCTGGGGCTAACTACTTGCTGTGCAACTGGCTGCTGGACTTCCTCACCGGGAGACCTCAGACAGTGCGGGTCGGCAGAAACACATCCAGCACCATCACAATGAACACCGGGGCTCCCCAAGGATGTGTGCTGAGCCCCCTCATCTTCACTCTGCTGACCCATGACTGCACGCCAACACACAACTCCAACATCTTTGTGAAGTTTGTGGATGACACAACTGTGGTGGGTCTCATCTCCAGTGGAGATGAAACAAACTACAGGAATGAGATGCACCTTCTGGTCGAGTGGTGCAGAGACCACAACCTCTCCCTGAATGTGGAGAAGACAAAGGTTGTGGACTACAGGAGAGCACACAGTCAGCACACCCCTCTGACCATCGACGGTGCTGCTGTGGAGCAGGTGAGCCAGGACCAGCAGACTGAGGGACAGCTCAGTCAAACTGGGGTGTTCCTCTCTTTCATTCTCTTCATCTTCTGTGACATCAGAAAGATGAAGAGACCAAAAATGGCCTCAGCATTATGAAGAGCTAACTAACTAACAAGCTGGAAACTCTGCTCTGACACTCAGTGCCACTTACTGTCACGCAAAGGTACTCACTGACACTCACAGGCACTCACAGGAACTCGCTAAATATCACTGAAACTCACCAAGTTTCATCAACCAACTACTACCTCCACAAAAGTCGACGCCCACCCACGTTAGCTAGCGTTGGCGTCATCGCTCTGTTTGTGTCATCACAGGGCAGCTTTCCAACTAGAAATGAACTGAACTGGCTTTCCATACAACACTGTCATGAGGTCCACATTGTCCTGTAATGGAATCCAGAGTCTGAGAGTGTATGACTGGCAACAAATAACAATTTCACTTTGTAGATTAAAGCAACATGTGCTTACACCAGAATCAGTCCTGTCAGCTGATATGAACAGGACTTCCTCCTCCTCCTCCTCAGGTTCAGACAATATGAAGAAGTCCTCTATAAAAACACATACATTCATTAAGTATGTATTCTTTATGTGTATAGGACCACTGTCCCCTATGGACTAGCAGAAGTGAGCATATGAGGAACTGGAACCGCTTCTTCATCTGGACCATGGGGATGCCAATTTATAACACCTGAACCCCCCTCCACTGTCTGCACACACAGGAAGTTCACCCTTAATCAATGCTCTCTGTTTCAGTTAACCTGTCTGAATTAGTCTCTGAAACAACATGTAGAGCCCGTATGGCGCCTCCGGCCGCCCGTGTGTCGAGCAAGCCGCCTCCTCCTACAGCCAATCGCGAGGCCGAGTGCTACCACGAATTTACCACGAATTGACCAATGACAGAGTCGCCCTCTACCACGATTTGCTAGCCCCACCTCCGCCGACAGCCAATCACGAGGCCGAGTGCTACCACGAATTGACCATGAATCGACCAATGACAGAGCTGTCCTCTACCACAATTTGCCAGCTCCCGCCTACATCCGTGGCAACGAGCTGGCCAATCTCAGCTCGGACCGCTGCTGGAGGTGGAGAATGACCCAGTCACTGCGCTGTTGCTATGGTCAACGTCATTCCATTTTCCGAGCTACATCGCTGTTGGACGGCTATCCGCAGGATAATTTACTCCGCTAACTGTCTGCAATTTTAATTTCTGCCGGCGAGTACGACTGTATTGTTTGAGTGTTTGTGTTGTATTTTAATGTTGGTATTTGATTGTAAAGTGTTATGTTTGTGTAGTAACATAAATAACCTAGCCTACATAGCGGCTGCTCTTTACCGGCCGGTTAAGTTCAGATTCAGAATCAGAATTCCTTTGTTTATCCCCGAGGGGAAATTCTTTTTTGTTACAGACAATAGAAATTAAAGATAAATTGAGTAAGTGAAAGTATGAAATTCAAATATATAATAAATATCTAAATACCTGGATAGCATTTACATCCCTGAGTTGTATCTAAAAGTTATTAGCCGAGGGTGCCGAGCAACTTAGCCAACTCCGGCTAAGTTGCTCGGCTAATAACTTCACGTCGTGTCACGTGGTTCAAGCCTAGTGCTATTTTTAACTTTAGTAACCGTTACATTTAATGGGCTTTTATTACTATGGCATAGTATTACTATGTCATAGCATCACGCTGTTTTCAATAGCCTATGATAATATATTTGTTATAAACACTTATAATTTACAGTTGTTTAAACAACAAACAATAAGCTATTATGTTACATTAGGCTAATGGTCTGATAGGTGCTTAGTTAAACATTATGCTTGGCCTCCTTGTTCTTGTTCTTCTCTAATTGTTGTTCTTTTATGACTTTTTACTGGCAGACATGGACCCTGTCTTCAGGAAGAGACCCGATGGGACCATAATCCTAAATGACTCCCATGATGCTGGCCGGGTGAAGAGCAGGGCCCAGCCATGGTCTCGTCCTCTTTCACCAGAGTAGGTGCTGGAGTCGGCCAGACAGGCTGCAGTTGCACAAGGCCTCGACCCAGACAACAAGGTGTGTGTGCTGGGTCTACATAAGCTGCAGGTCGGAATGTTTAGGGGGCAGACATTCAAGTGGGTGCTGGAAAATGCTCTGGGGTATGGTGGTTACCTGGTGGCCTCAATGATCAGGGAGAGTGAGAAGGGTGAGGTGAAGGACTCCATTAACAACAGGGCCAATAAGGAAGCCTTCCGCCGCTACATGGAGCTGTTTCCTACCATCAGTGTTGCCTCAGCCTCTGCAGTGCCAACCCCTGGTGGTGCTTCTGCCACGCCGTCCACCAGCCAGCCCCCTGCTTCTACTGCAACAACTGTAAGCCAGTCCCCACTCTCCGCCAGCAGTGCCTCTGCTACACCACCCACCAGCCGAGCCCCTTCAACAGTGCGTGTGCCAGTCACATCACTGCATGCTTTGCTGGCGGGAAAGAACCTCACCCAAAGGAGCCTTGACATGTCTGTCAAAAGACTAGTCTCTTTTTCTACCTCCAGGTTTCAGCCTAGTAAGTATGATGTAATTATAGTTGTGTGATCTCAATAATATCTGAGTACACAGTATATATATATTTTTTTTACTTATTCATTAATGTTTTCTCCAGCCATTCCAACGCGAGGCTCATCAGAGCTCATCCTCCCAGTCCCTGCACCAGCAGTGCCATGTGCCACGGAGCCACCATGTGACGTGGACGACAGGGACCTGGTCATGGCAGCAGAGCAAGTGGAGGAGTCAGTAGCAACACGTGAGTTCCAATTCAACAATAAATAGAAAGCATTCAGCAAATAAATAAACAAAGCAAAATTCTTACACTGCACATCTTGTATTCTGTTTAACAGAGAGCAGACTTTGTCTCCCTGCTGGCTGGATACCAGCCTTGCCAGTGCTAGACCAGCAGTGGATTTCAAAAACTTTGTTTAAGTGGTCCAGAACTGGACAACCCGAGCTGGACTTCACCAGGGTGGACAGAATGTGGTGGTACCCACCACAGCCATCACTTGCTCCCACTGGCATTCCACCAATGGAGCAGTACTTTGGCCACCCACTGTTCTTGTGGATGCCAAGGAAGCTGTGGCGCATGAAGATACTCTGCCCTCATAAAGACTGTGGGAAGGAGGAACTAACATCAGCTGGACTGCATCAAAGGGTACGCCAGGTTGTTGGTGTCAGTGGCACATATTTCATGGTGGCGGAGTATCTTTCATGTAAGGGGTGCAAGCGGAAAGTCATAAGCTGGGCGAGCAACATCATCCACCAGTTAGACATCGGCCATCGCATGCAGTTCCCCTGTTTGCTCACAGCCAAGCTGGGATGTGATATGCACGTTATGCGGCAGAGAGGCCTGGGGAACAGAAACAGCCAGGTCCAGAGACAGCTGGAAGAGCAGCATGTTGAGGTCTGGCTGCAGAAGCAGCTCCAGTTCCTGACAGACTGCAGTGGAGTTGCTAGAGCCGTATCTGCAGGGCTTGTTGCTCCAGTGGCCATTGGGAACATGCCAGCAATGATACCTGTGCCAAAACATCGATGGCTAATGCAGGTATAGTGTCAGGATGTGCTTGGCAGGTTAGGGGAGATCAAGGCATCCATCACCTCGCTTTTTGGCAGAGTCTTAAAGATGGACTCCACTAAGAAAATTGTCAAGAAGCTGGCAGGTGAAAGTCGCTCCACAGCATCATGGGCCACCAACATTGGCAATGAGCATGGCCAGGTCATCATGTCTGTGCTGACAGCCAGTGAGGGCTATGGCCTCGGCAAAATGATTGGTGGCCTAATCTGCTGCTTCCAGGATGCAGGAGTACCACCTCCTGAGGTGCTGTATGTGGACCGGGACTGCTGTGGGTCCACACATCTTCACAGCATGTTTAGACCATGGGGCTGCATGCAGATACGACTCGATGTGTGGCACTTCATGCGGAGGATTGCCGTGGGATGCACCACAGACTCACACTCCCTTTATGCTGGCTTCATGAACCAGCTGAGCCAGTGTATTTTCATCTGGGATGAGGATGATGTGCGTGCCCTGAGGGAGGCCAAGTGCGCTGAGCTGGCAGCAAGACACCTACACCCCTCCACCACTGCTGCTGTCATGCGGCACATCTCCAGAGCAGAGATGGCGCTGCACTGCAGACGGACCACCAGGAGTAGCACTGAGATAGAGGCACTCATCACCCAGCTCTTGGTGGCCTATGATGGGGACAGGGGGTGCAACACCCTTGGTGTGCCCCTCATCAACAGCGAGCGGATGGTGGAGATCTGGAAGGTGCAGAAAAAACACCTCCGTTGCCTCCAGGACCCCCCTGGCGTGCAGCTGTACATGCAGACAGGGACCCTGCAGAAGGGGGGGCACACACTGCCAACATACAGATGCGCCAGGGGATCAACATCTCTGGAGAGCTTTCATCTCCACATGAATAGATTCATCCCAGGTGAAACTTCTTCCCAACTTTTGCACAGCTAAAATGTAGTTTGATGTAGAGAATTAAGCACAATTTAATAACAGAGATATATTTTCTCTTTAGGAACTCTGGCCGGTGCCAACTTATTCCAGGCCTATCTGGTGGATGGACTTGCCAGGTGGAATGAGGACAGAGGCAGGGCAGCTGAAGGAAGAGTGGAGCCCCATTCTTACAGTGGCCTTCTCCGGCATGCAGTCAACCAGCTTGCAGAGAATGTCATGGGACTGAAGCTGGTGAACTACACACCACCAAGAAAATATACTGGTACAGTTTCTTAATGTCTGAAAAAGCTCATCTGTATTATTAAGTTTATTGCATCTGTTTGTACATGACATATAATTTGATGTGTTTGTGTATGTTTGTGTGATTTTCAGGAGAGCTTATTGGGGTGGAATATTTGTATGACCAGACAGGCACTGCACTAGAGGACTACAAGCACACATTGGCTGCCATGGAGACAGACACTGTGACTGTGGCTGATGATGAGGGCTATGTTGAGCAGGCGCCAGAGGAGTTTGAGGACTTCACTGTACCCTTGCCGGAAGATCCTCTACTCACAGGTCCCACTGCCACAGCTTCTCCACTCACCACAGACGTGTCTCCAGCTCCTGTTCCTGCTCCTCCTGCTCCTGCTAGCTCAGGAGATTCGCTTACTGGGGCCTCTCCACTTGCCACAGACGTGTCTCCCGCTCCTGTTCCTCCTGCTCCTGCTAGCTCGGGAGATTTGCTTACTGGGGCCTCTCCACTTGCCACAGACGTGTCTCCCGCTCCTGTTCTTGCTCCTCCTGCTCCTGCTAGCTCAGGAGATTTGCTTACTGGGGCCTCTCCACTTGCCACAGACGCATCTGCTGCTGTGTCTGCATCTACAGTAAGTTTTCACCTTTTTGCAAATGATTTTGGCTAGAGCAGAACCTCCTACAACTAACGTAAGACCTCACACCACTGCAGGCTTTATAATTGCACATTAGACGTCTGTGTACTGCAACATTTGGTCATTACTTTTTCAAAATAACATGTAAAAATGTAGTTAAATAACATAGGAATGTTATTAAGTTTAGAATTTGATTAATTTTAACAATATACATTCACAATCAGTGGAAAAAATACATGAAATATTAGAAAGCTGTTACAAGAATCAATCAGATATTTTGTTGAAGTTTGTCAATGCATTTCATTCATTTAGGACTCTGTTGGGCCAGACAACATCCCCGGCTATGCAGCAGTCCAGGAGTTGGCACGCTGCCTTGTGTCTCTGAAGGACCACAGCCTTGCCCTAACACAGGAGGAGGCACGACACATCATAGACCTCTGGCATGTGCTGTCAGACTTTGACAAGGCTAGAACTAAATACCCTCCTCGGCATCAGGATAGCCTTACCAAGGGTCGGTTTAGGGCCACAAAAAATTTGGTGGCACCAGGGGTGGAGTCCACCAAATGGTATGTTCAATTAATTTTTGTGTTTGTTTCTTTATTGACTTGTTTTGTTTAAAGCAGGTGTGACCCATTATTGCTAAGTTTTACACTGCCTTAAATTTCCAGGTCTTTTGTCGGGTCACATGCTCCGGCCCAGTGGCCAAACTGCAACCGGCTGGTGGAAGCCATCTTTATCCACCTCTGCATGACTATCACTGGCCGAAAAAAGAGTCCCACAGGCAGCCAGAGCCGATGGACTCAGATTATTCATGCATACAGCAACATACGCCAGTGTGTTATCAACAACGCCTGTGTGATGTCTGAGACCACCATCCAGCTGCCTGAGGTGAACACAGCAACACTGGCACAGTGGTGAGTAAATCATGAAATATGTGTACCATGTCAGTTTTGTTTGGCCTACACCCTTCTTTAAAACTCTGCCCTTTTGTTGTTGTTTTGTTGTTCCAGGTACAACAAGCGGAGCCGATCTCAGGAGACCGAGGTGCTTCAGCAAGGCATTCAGTCTCCAAAAGCTCCAATTGCAGGAGCGGTGCAGCAGCCATCCACACCTCAAAAAGAAGCTCTCCTAACCATGGCTGTGGGGGATAACCCACATATCTTTACCTTGCCAGCCAATACAGCAGGCATGGCCAAACTTAAAAGGCGGCTGTGTTTTGGTGAGTCAGGCCCCCCATCCTCCTATCTGCATCCTGTGGCCAACCAGGCATCCACTTCACTGCAGCGTCCAGAGGCCAGTGTGGCATCCACTTCACTGCAGCGTCCAGAGGCCAGTGTGGCATCTACTTCGCTGCAGCGTCCAGAGGCCAGTGTGGCATCCACTTCGCTGCAGCGTCCAGAGGCCAGTGTGGCATCCACTTCACTGCAGCATCCTGCCACCAACACATCTCTGCTGTATATGCCTGTGGTGTTTCAGCCCCCACATCTGCCAGGTCCCAGGTCCCATCAACAGCTGATCCTGCCAGCTGGCACATCTCAACCACTGGTGGAAGATGTGCCATATACAACACAGAGGAACAGGAAAAGGAGGCAGGAGAGGGAACAGGCAGGTGTACAACACAGGAAATACACAAAAAAACTGATGTGGTGGTATGCAAAAGTTGCCAGAAAGACTGCCGGCTTCCAGGGCACCACCAATACTTTGGAAACTGGTACTGTGCAGAGACAGCAACAGAGCCATTGGCTGAATGGAGGGAGCACCTAGCAGCCAAAGGCTATGGAAAGAGAAACAAAGAGCAGGGTCTGCTCCTTGTTCCTCAGTGGAGAGCGAGGGAGGCGTCAGGGATGAGGAGCAGAGAGAAAGTGAGAAATAAAGAGAGAGAAAGTGCACTTTCATGTATGTGTATATTGTTATTTTGTAAATAAACATTTTTGGTATAAATTTCTCCCTCTGTGTAATTAATTTCTATCTTTTTGAGGATAAATAATGTGTTTTTTTTTAGATTTCTGTAGCACAGTTTGAAAAATCTTAAATTGCTGCTCCTGTTTTCAGGGTTTTGCTTGCTTGCCTAAATGTCTGTCGAATGGGAGATGATAACGAGCCGATAATGTTGGGAGGTAGCCATGTAAGGGCTCATAGCATGACAATGGATTGAACAATAGGTCTCCCAGACAGTATTGTTAGACCTCTAGAATGTGTGGATTCTTGAAAAGGTGTGACTGCCTTTAAGAGTATCACAATTGAATGAGGCAAGCTTTCATTCAGAATTCAAGATTTACCATTTAATTCCATGAAATACTTTTTGTAGAAAGGTTCAAATGAAATGATAAAAACAACACAAACCTAATTTGCGTTTTGGGGGTTAATCAAGAGTCTGTAGCCATTGATGAGCCTTTTATTGCAGACAAGGTAGGTATACAAAAAAGGATGTTAAGAAAAATGCAGATTAACATTAACATTGTTATTAAGGATAAAATTTTATACAATCCATATTAGCTAAATAGCGAGCAGATTGCATTTATTCCACTCAATGCATGCATGTGCAATTGGACTATTACAGCAAATGACACGTGAAATTTGTCACATACAAACGGTGTGCATCACTCCTTTCGCTTTGTTTTTAATTATAACCTCGGTAAATGGCCTACCTGGCTCACGACAGTCTGTCCAATTCCAATCTCCTCGGCCTATCGCGTACGCCGCCGTCCAATGTAAGATTGGATTTCATCCAATCGCGCGGCGCGACGACGCTCGACAGCGCCAATGGCAGCGCGCATTTCCATTCTACATTGGATGACGTAGCGAGTCCATAGCAACCGTTTCCAGTCAGTCAGTCATCTACGACGAAGGATTCAACACGTCTAAAAAGTAAGTAAATACTGCAAACATGTGGTTTACAATAGCGTCTTATCGTTATAACGTGATAAGACGCTGTCACGTTGTAAAACAGCGGCTCATCCCGTTATAGCATGACAGGACGCGATGAGCCGCTAGCTTGTTATAACGTGATAAGATCACGTTATAGTGACATAAAGAAAACATAATTCAGTTCAGCGCTTCCGTACATTATTTGAAAACCAGGAGCACGTGTTCTTTATATTACACGATCGCTGTGGACGCGTATTTATTCGCATATTAACTGTTTATTTAGTGCAGCGGCGTCACAGCGCGTTGTTCATTATTGCATGCTCAGCGTTTTTTTATTGTTGCCAGTATCTTTAGATGAGCAATAAGCCTAAGAGCCACACGGCTATGGGAGAAGATGAGTGGATGAGCAGGCTGCCAGCTCAGGTGTTTGCCCCGCTGGAGGCTGCAGGCCAGCTCCTAGGCAGCAGAGGTGGCATGACCTCTATGAGAAGGTAAAGTGTTAGCCTGTTACTTACTATGGACATTATTATATAGCATCATGCAGTTTAATGAGTGACAGTTGCTTCAATACACACAGATAACATCAAATGCTGTGTCTGTTACATCATGTAATGTTGCTTTACCAGCCTGCCACTCAGTGTCCTGCTCCTTTCTCTCCAGTTCACTAAATCTCCCTTTGGTGGGGTGCACTCTGCTGCATTAAAGCCCAGCTTGGTGGCTAGGAGGACCACCAGTCCTCATCCTCTGTGAGGAGGAGGCTACCACCACCTCCATGCCACAGCCTGGTGTATCCTCAGCATCTGGGTATGTCAAAGCACATGTATGTGTAGTAACATTAGTTGCTATTAAGAAATATTATTGTGTGATTTGTGCTTTCTGGGTTCTTATATTTCTCATCTCTGTTTTTCCCCCAGGCTGTGGTTGATGCTGGTGTGGCAGGCATAGACAGAGTTGACAGCTTGGCAGAGTATCTGGTGGAGCTGAGGAAGCAGTCCTCTCTAGCCCTCACTAGTCAGCAGGTCAGATGTTTGTGTGTGCTTCTGCGCCTGTCACACATGTCCACGCTTATATTTTCTTTTCTCATGTGCCTGTGTTGTCATTCTGCTCTCCCTCAGGTCAGCACCATTGTTGCGTCGTGGCAGAACCTTCTGGACTACGGCAAGCAAAGGGTGGTGTTTGCTGCCAGGCACCAGAGCAGGCTGAATACAGGCAGGTTTAGGTCGCCAAAGAAGAGGCAGGACTTTACACCCGGGGTGGAGAGCGACAAGCGCTCACCACTACTGCACCACTGGCTCACTGGCCAGATTGCTGTCGTCTAGTGGAAATGATCTTCATTAGGCTCTGTGCTATCCACCGTAGTCCCAAGAAAAGGGGGACAAGCACATTTTCCAGATGGGACCTCATCTTGGAGGATTACCGTAAAATAAGGCAGCTTATTCTGTGTAATGGGGCTGTCATGCAGCAGACTAGTATGCAGCTGGTGGACGTTAACCACACTACTCTGGTGCAGTGGCACAACAAGAGGGTGAAGAGGCAGGACAGTATGGTACTGATGCAGGTGCTGGACCTCCCCAGTCGTGGCAGCTGGCCCTCTGCCCCATGCAAATGTGCCCCCAGTATCTGCCCCAGCCTGTCCTTCTCCTGCCCCTGTGACTACTGCTGCTCCTACACGTACACTGCAGCGTGAAGTACTGCACAACACGTGTAAGAAGTGTGGACAGTACAGAACAGCAGACTGTCCCAAAAGAGCAGTGGCTGGACAACATAAAACAAAAAAAGTAATATGAGAGAGGCATAGATGACCCCTCGGACAAATACCCTCAGCACTGTGCCAGACCTATTTTTATAAATAATTGTTTTTGTATTATTTATTACTCTGTAAAATGCTTGTGACAACTATAAATAAAGTTTGGTAAAGTGAGTAATGTATTGTTTTCTGTGTGTTTTGTGTTGAGATTAGAGTCTGTTAAGTGCTGTGTACATGAGAAGTCTTTGCTTAATGCTGTTGTGTGGGCGTGTAGAGGGCGATGATGGATCTCACCACACACCACAAATGCAGACATAAAAATATCAATGTATCAGTAACGTAAGGTTAATAATCGGCAAAATCGGTGTTAAAGTGATGTCCAGTTACACATTTTTTTAAATCAGTCCAAATCTAATGCATTAATATTTGGCGTTTGTGGGACTCGAACCGGGAACCTTGGGGTCGAAGCATAAATTAATATAAAAATGAAAAACAGGTTTAAAATCATTTATGTCCAAATAAAAATCATCTCTTCCCTTCTCTCACGTTTTTTCTCATTTTTCTCCTCTTCTTCCTTCTTTTTCCTCATTTTTTCCTTCTTTTTCCCTCTTCCCCCTTCTTCCCCCCTTCTTTCCTTTCTTCCCCCCCCATGACAGACTATTCAAACATTCAAAAATCAACATTACATCACAGGAATGTGAGGCTTTGATGATGTCATCAGCACACTGACTAGATAGTGCCAATCATTTTAAAACATGCAAGTGAACTCCACCTGACGGAGATACATCTCTACACATTTGCGCCATCAATTCTGAGAGAAATCAAACTTCTCACCCGTCCTACAAGGATTGTTTATCCAGACAAGAGCTCAGCAGAGACTGAACCCCAGCACAGCTACAAAGCTTCCAGCATGGACAATGTGAGATTATCTTTGATAGTCAGTTATCTTGTATGTACTTTAGCTCTGAAAGTGCACTACTGCTAACACTATATATATTCATGATAAAATAAAAACATGTAAATATGAATGTGTATATAAGATATGTAAACAAGTGGTGAAAAGTGGCAGCTGGGAAACATTAGACTTTTGAATGCATTATATTTGTTTACTTTTAAGATGGAGAGTTGGTGGCTTCCAACCTTTCTGTAAGTCTCAGTAACTCTTTAACACTTCTGTTAACTCTTGCATGTGCACCTTGAGGAACTGTTAGCGTTTTGGTACCTTACAAGTGTATTTAAGCAGTTTAGTGACAATATTACTGTATTTTAGCCAGCTTTTGTTGTTGTTAAGTTATGGCCCTGTTGCCATAACAACACAGCTAATGGGTAATGGCATCATTACAGAGTAAGTGTCCCTGCTAGCTAGTGAGTCCCTGCTGCAGAATGAAGGTGGACCTACGATGACACACTGAGACATGGTTGAAGTAAAAGTGTGGAAGCTGTTGCACTAGACATTGTTATGTTCGTGTCTAGAATTATAATGCCCTCCCAGTGTTCTTCATCAAGGGATTGTAAAATGACACATGGCTCATCAATCAAAACAAACATATTGCTTTATTTGTAGCTGCTATCACAGCACTGAAAACCAAGACTTTAAATAATTCATCATGAAATCAGTTTTGGTTAATGACAGTGTGATTATTGTTTTATTGTACTTTAATTATTTTAACATATTTTAAATTTGTTTTAATTTATTCTTTCATTTATTATTTTTAGTTTATTCTATTGTGCTTTCATATGTTGTAGCACTTTGGTCAATGAGGTTGTTTTTAAAGTGTGTTATAAATAAAGTTGCAGTTGCAGTTTTGTGGTTATACAGTGCTAGAACACACTATAGTTGTCATTTAATTTAATGTAATTTAATTTGGCACACATTTTGACAGATTGCTATTCTCAATTAGGCCACATTTACTAGACTCCAATCATTTAAAGAGAAGAAGGAGACTCTCAACACTGTAGTAAGTCAGGGTAAGGCATGTTGATAGTTGTGTAAAGAAACACATCAAGGCCCTCCTTCATCGTTTTAAAGGACAGTTTTGAACAGGAGGCACTGGAGCTGGTGATGGCTGCAACAAGCTGTAAACAGCAGCTTGAACTGCAGCTGCTCTGCCTGACAGCTGCTGTACAACTGAAGCTTGATTGATTGACTGATTGTTCATGAGCTTCAGTCTTGTTGAGTGTACAGTCTCCAAAATCAGCTCATTAGCTTCTGCTTGCTTCAAGCTGTAAATCATGAGTGTGGTTAGTGCTTGCAGCAGCCACACTCATGATTTCCGGCTGCTTCTAAACTAAAAGCATCATATCTGATGTCATGTTTAGCTCACACTGTGTCAATGATACATCACAACTATATTCAGAGACAAACAGACAAATATGGGTCAAAGAAGAAACAGCTGTTCCGAACTTTGCTCAGATTATTGTTAAGAGCAGGATGATGGTCAAGCTGACATTAACTGTTCGGAGCTAGCTTGTTTTCTGGTCATTCGTATCAATGTAAAGTAGAAGTGGCACATGGATGAACGCTGGCTTTCAATCTGAAAACCTGCGTTTCATTCTGTTATGCTGACTTTCATTCCAGAAATGTTGCCTTCCATTCAGGGGGAGCTGAATTCTGTTCCACAGTAATGACTGTTATTCTTTATAAAGCTCTGCATGGACTTGCAGCAGACTAGAACGCCAGCATTCCAATTCCTGTCATATTCACTCGTTCAAAAATCAGCATGGTCCAACAACGGATCCACTCCTGGTCCCGTGTGTTTTGCTGCTTCCTCTCTGCTCTCCCACCTCTGTGTGCTTGTCCCCCGCTGATTAGCTGCCCTGCCCTAACGTGCTGCACCTGTGTCTGATTGTAGACAGGCCCTGCGCTCTTCACATGATTTGTTTGTGTGTGCAGGTATGTTCAGCACAGTTAGGTCAGGCATTGCTGTGTGTCTGAACCTGTTTGACCCAGACTTGCCTCTCAGAACTGTTTTTAGACCATGAAGCACAAAGGCCCCTCAGATCCTCCAGCTCCTCTCCGTGATGTGTCCTGACATACCAAAAGTAGGTCATATATCACATCATCAGAAGTCTGTGGAACAACTGCTGAAACCAACTCAGTATCCCTGGTTGTCTAGTGGTTAGGATTCGGCGCTTTCACCACCGTGCCCCGGGTTCGATTCCCAGTCAGGCAATTTTTAAAATTGTGCCTAATTTCCTTCCAGTCCTTAATACAGTCCTACCTTGTGTCAATGAAGATTCTCAGTCACCCAGGTCATCATACGTAGAGAAGATTGAAGCAAGGCGTCTGGACTTGTAGAGTTTTCTTGAAGACGTTTCGCAGCTCATCCAAGCAGCTTCATCAGTTCTAACTGTTGGTGGGGAAACAATGGTTTATATGTGGTTGTAGACCTCAGTGGGTGGTTGCAGACCTCAGTGGGTGGGTCTGGGTAAAACTTACAAACAATGGCGCTAAATGTTTCCATGATTACCTGTGATGGTCTGGCTGCCTGTGACAGGTGTGTCTCACAGTCGTTAGCCTGTGAGACTGCCGGAGGGGGACTGGTTGACAGCCCTTTGTTCTTGCTGTGAGTATGTGACTTGGAGGAAAACTTCCTGGAATGGATGGAATCGCTGCATTGTATGTCAGATGACGTCTGAGACCACCACCTCTGTTAAGGGAAGGTTTTTCCAGCTTAACATAGATGCTTCATTGACTCCTCTTTCAAACCACCTTTCCTCTCTGTCTAAAATGTGAAAATTGTTGTCCTCAAAGGAGTGTCACAGATACTTCTCAGAGACAGAGTAAGCACACCCTTCCAGCGTGGCTTGCGTAAGGTGTGTTCATACTAAAGTCTGTTTCTCAGCATAAATCACAGAACCCGCGACCTTGGCGTTATTAGCACCACGCTCTAACCAACTGAGCTAACTGGCCCTGGAAAAGTTTAACACACCTGTCATTTTGTCGGAAAACAAAAAAATGATAACCCTAGACTAACAGACTTCAACAGGAGCACTGAACTATTTCAGACGTGAAATCGCTGACACCAAGGTCACCCTATTGTCTGAAGTAAACATATTCAGAGTCTTTCTTCCTGTAGGGATATAGTAAGACTGATGAAGAAAGAAGTGCATTCAGACTGAAAAGGGGGCTGCAGGAGGAGAGCTGGCCCAGTTTGGTTCAGGAAGCAGTGCAGCTGTGTTCATTGATCAGCTGCTGCACGTTGGTTAGCTGAGAACAACTCCTCTTCCTCATCATCAATGTTACGGCACCATGGCTTTTGGTTAGGGTGGAGAAGTTTTTGTCTTAGGCTTGACTTGACATGTAGCAGTGCTCCGTCAGAATATGTGAATATATTCTGTGAATACTCAGGTCACATGAAGTACTTGTACTTGGAATGTCTTTCTTTCTTTTTAATCAGGATGCTAGTTGAATAGAACACATGTTCTCAGTAGCTGCCCTCACCGTAAACAAGCTGTGCACACGCCTGACTCCTGGACATGTGTCTGTATGAGGAGCGCCAGTGAACAACTTATATTAATGTTAAAGCACCTTGACATATTTGATTTAATTTCTATTCACAATTGATTTTGTTATTCTAGCTTACATAAATGTCATTGTCTGTACTGTATCCCCAATGGTACAGCAAATCATACAGTTGTTGTGCCCGAGTGGTTAAGGCGATGGACTTGAAATCCATTGGCGTTTCCCTGCGCAGGTTCAAATCCTGCCAACAACGGATCTTTTCATCTCCAAGATCACCTTATGCTCCTCCATGTCTGAGGACCAAAACGTGGCACAGTCAATCTGACACTTCTAAAAACTATCATTTTAAAATTGCTGGACCGAGAATGTTGCCTTCCATTTCAGAATGCTGACTTCCATGATGTCACAGGCCGCTGTCGGGTTAGGGGTTTAATTCCGGAATCCTGCCTATCATTCTGGAGTGGGTGGATGTCTATTCTGGTATGCTGCCACTCATTCTAGATTTCTGCCTTTCATTTGGGAATACTTTCTTTTATTCTGGAATGCTTTTCATTCCAGAATGCTGTCTTGCTGACTTCTGTTCCGGACCCAGAGGACCCAAAAAGAGACATAACAGTTCTGTCAGTGGCTCAATCCAAGCTACACAATATAACTGTAAACAAAAGCAAGGCAGCAGCGATCAGGGCGAAGGCGGAGTACTTAATAGAGGGCGAAAAATCCACAGCATTTTTTTTGGGCATGGAAAAACAAAAACAACAAAGGGCATATATAAAAGAGATTATCAACAAAGAGGGAAAAACTGTTAGTGAAATTGAAGATGTGCTTTTAGCAGCGCAGGATTTTTATAAAGAACTGTTCACCAGCCAAAATATCAGCTAAGAACACATGGACAGAAACATAGCTCACCTACACAGAACACTGGATGAAGCCGATAGAGGGATCTGTGACTCCGACCTCACCCTGCAGCAGCTCATGGTAGCCATTGATGGGCTTAACAGCAACAGAAGCCCAGGATGGGACGGCCTGACGGCCGAGTTTTATAAGGTCTTTAAACTACAACTGGCCCCTATCCTACTGGTGATCTACGCAGAAAAGAAGGGAAAAACAACTGAAAACTTTTCAAAAGGAGTTATAACAAAAAAAGAAAGGGGAGGAAAAATAAACTGGAAAACTACAGACCAATCAGCTTACTGAACACTGACTATAAAATTCTGGCGAAAACACTGGCAAATAGGTTAAAACAGGTGATAGAGGGGGTGGTGGGTCCTGGTCAGGCGTACGGCGTGCCGGGAAGAGACATCTCGGACTCTGTCCTGGCCGTCAGGTGCCTGATCAGACACGTGCACAACTGGGGGTTTTTTGATTAGCATTGACTTTGAAAAAGTGTTTGACCGTGTTGAACACGCCTTTTTGTGGTGAGTCCTGGAGAGGCTGGGGTTCGGAGAGCGGTACATTAAATGGATCAGGACTTTGTACAGCGGGGCCACCAGCTGCGTTAAAGTGAATGGCATGTGCAGCGGTGCATTCTCGCTGGGCAGGTCCATCCGACAGGGATGCCTGCAGTCTGCCATGCTCTTCACCCTGGTCACGGAGCCTATGGCGGCAGCGGTCAATGGTGACGAGGGCATCCAGGGTGTAGAGGTGGGTGATTCTGCTTACTGTAAAATAGTGCAGTATGCAGATGACACAAATATCACAGTGGTGGATAAAGATAGCGTTTAGCGGGTGGTGGGGAAAGTAAAATCATACTGTGAGGCATCGGGAGCTAAAATGAACACAAAAAAGACACAAATCATGAGGTCTGGGGCGGAGTAAAGCACGGTGAACATATGGGGGTTCCAGGACACAGGAGATATGGTTAAAATACTGGGAGTATGGATGGGGAAGAACGAAGAGAAGGCAAACGAAAAGAACTGGGAGGGAGTGCAGGGAAAAATGCAAAAGGTAATAAACATGTGGAAACAGAGAAGGATGGGGATAAAAGGGAAGGTCACCGTCATAAACTCACTAGTGCTCTCTTTGGTGAACCATGTGCTGGCTGTCTGTCCCCCGTCTCCGCAGCGGGAAAAGAACATCAACGAGGTCATCGGCAGCTTCCTGTGGGGGTCAAAGATGAACCAGGTAGCCCACGATGTCATGATCCAGCCGGAGGACAAAGGCGGCCTGAGGCCAGTCAGCTTAGACTGCAGAAAACACGCACTAAGAGTCAAACTGGTCAAAAAAATCATAACACCCGACAGCAACAGCTTTGTATGGAAACACTTTCTCATGCAGGACCTGCATCTCGGGCCACCCTCTGGCGGAGGAGATCATGACAGCGTGGGCTGGGTTGAGGCCTCTGCTGGAGGCTGGGGTGGACAACGTCCTCCAGGCGAGGGTGCAGCCCCTCTTTAAAAACCCAGAGATTACCTGGGGAGGGAAGGAGGTGGTCTGCGCCGTGATGGAGAGGGCTGGTTTGGTCAGGCGGAGGGACATTGTCACCCAAGCCGGTGGCCTCGATGCTGCGGAGATCCTGACCATCCTGAGGAAGAAGCGGGTGAGGCACGGGAAAGGTGCAATTCAGGAGGTGTGTGCTAAGCTGGCTGCCTCTATCCCTCAGCGGTGGCTTAAGCTGCTGTGGGAAAAGAGGCAGCCAGCACCAACTAAGAAGAGTGTGTGCAAGTTCTCTCTCCCGCAGGCCGGAGCCAATCTTAGTGACATCAAGACGAAGGCCCTCTAACAGATGTTTGTCCACGGCAGACGGAGAGCCCCAGCAGCTGACCGGGCATGGGGGAGGGCCTTCCCCGGCCTGCGGGGAGAAAGTATCTGGGCCACTATAACACCAACTTCAGACAAAGACACAGGAAGACACACCCTGGGATCATGCTGCACCAGATTAACAAGGAGGTCTTTGCCAGGGGCTGTGCTATCTGCGGAGCAACGGAGGAAACCATCGAGCACATGTTCCTGGACTGTCCGCCACTCACCCCCTTACTGAGAAGGCTGAGAACCCTCCTCAAGGATAGAACAGGCATGGCATGGGAGGGGGAGGAAGAGTGGAGACTGTTCCTCCTCTTTGGGGACACATCCAACTACAAGAACAATACAATAATCAACCTAACTGGACAATTCGCAAAACATGCAATATACATCACAAGAAACACAAAACTGAAGGAAAACCGGAAACTGAACACCTGGGATTTTTTCACACTGACACTAAAACAATATATAAGAGCACTGGTGGGAAGGGGAGCACGCCTTCGGGCAAAGATCTTGGATGGGCACAATTTATGAATGGGTATTGGGCAGCAGTGGCTCAGTGGTATAGCAGGGTTGTCCAATAACCGGAAGGTTGGTGGTTTGATCACAACTCCTCCCTAGTCAGTCTGTGTGGTCCAAAACAATAGTAAATGGACCGATATAATAACAACTTAGATCTATGTTGGTCGGTCACATGATGTGCCCTCTCTGCCCTGTAGCTGAACCAAGTTCATATTTGTTTCATTTTTGTTAATGGCTTTAAGGCAAAGAAAAAGGTGTGGAGTATAACTGATGACAACACAAAGTAAACTAAATGTCAAAGTTCATGATCATAAATTCAGCTTCACATTCTTCATGTCATGACTGCTGCTGTGTTGGTGCTGGAGGTCAGGTCATCACACAAGTGCTGCACAGATCACTGTCGCTTTGACTGATGGTACCATCACTCTGATCAATATCAAGCATCACTCTGAATGTGTGGTACCAGTATATATTTCATCATCACACAGAGACAGATGGAGGTCAGTGTTTGTTACAGGTGGAGCTCTGCTGCTTCCACCAATCAGGAACAGGAGAAGAGAAAAGCTGAACTCCATCTGTCCAGGATCATCCAGAACAAGAAGATCCATCAGTGCAGTTTTTACAGGAGTTCAGTGGTTAGGAGCTCATTTCACTGCTTCTAAGACAAAAACATGTTCTGACCTGAAATCACAGTCAGTGATTCAAATGAAAGTGAAACATCATCAACATTTAAAGCACAAAGTTGAAGCTGCTGTCACTTCCACACACTCTGCTTCTACACACAGCACAGACTCACTAAGGAACCAGGAGACCAGAACCCAAACCCAGCATGTAGAGGCTGAGTGAATGTGGTGCTGAAGGTGTGGAGGTGGATCAGTGTGTCAGAGGAGACTCTGTAGAAGGACAGAGTGCCAGCAGGACAGTCCACATACACTGCTGCTCTGTCAGAGACAGAGGAGGAGGAGATGGATGTTTCTCTGTTATTGTGCCAGACACAGTAACCATCATCAGAGCAGATCAGACTCCAGGACTGATTGTTTCTTCCAAACCAGCAGTCATTACTGGCTCCTTTCCTTCTGATTCTTCTGTAACTCACTGATATATAAACCCTTCCTCTCCACTCGACCTCCCAGTAACAGCGACCAGTCAGAACATTTCTACACAGCAGCTGATCACACCAGTCAAATCTGTCTGGATGATCAGGATATGGCTGCTCCTCCTCCACATGTGTCACCTTCCTGTTGTTGTCAGACAGTTTGAGCTTTGTGTTCACTGAGTTTGTGTCGACTTCAAGTTGACAGAAATCTGATGGAGAGAAAAAGACACAGCTGCAGTTTATCATCTGACACATCTGATGGCTTCATTCTGTCTTTACTGACTGATGTGTTGTTCATTCATACAAAGTTTATCATCAGACTTTTTGTCACTAATGTTTGAATGAACAAACACACAACTATCAGCTTTGTGTTCAAACACAAACTGGATAGGACTTCCACAGCTTGGAGCCTCTGAGGACAAACTCTCTGTCCTCTTTGTTTGGAATCTAGATTTGGATCCACCAGGAGAGCCACATCTGAGGGCCTCAGGGCCGTGAAGGTTCACAGTGTGTTCAAAGGTCAGAAATATAATGTGGCTTCAAAGCATTTAGCGCTTTAAAAGAAGAAATCAAATGTTGGAAGCAGCTGTAAAAGTCAGAGGCAGCCAGTGCAGGAAGAGAGTGTGGCATGAGAGATGTTTGAGGCATTGCTGTGATCACTGATTGTGTTTGCTTCATTAGCATAGGTGGGCGGGGCCTACATGTATTTAGGTGCCTGTCTTCGCCCCCCTCTTTCTCTCTTCCCACGCTGTGCGCCTCGTGTCCATTTCCTGTCTCCGGGTGCTCCAGGTGGGCTACATGTGGGCTAAGTGCTGTCCATCTCCTTATTCTTTTACTGTGGCTTTATGAAACACGCTGTTACACATCCCCTTGTCGCTCGTGCTGCCATTGGCCATGGCCGTCCAAACATCGTGCCCATAGTGTGGCTGCGGTGAACGCCACACACCAGTTCTTCCTCTGCCATCACGCTGCCTGTTTGGTATGTAGCCTTTCCAGCAGTACTTCCAGCGTAATGCCATGTAAACCATTGGATTCAGCCACAGCTAACTGTATCTGACACATGATAAAAGGCTCTTTTTGTGGCAGGGACGGTGGCCCTGCATCGGCCTAACTAGGCCTGTGGCGTGTGGCTGCACCCGCCCTGTGAGTCCATGTTGCTGCTGTTTTGCTTTAAGCTCAAAGCTAACCACTGCTTGGCCTCTCATCCTAGTGGAAAAAAAGGCAAAAAAGGAATCAAGATTATGAAGTTTGTTGTTCTTTGGTAATGGTTTACCTCTGCTTAGTATCTTTATTTCTTCATGATATGTTTGTCTCTGTAGAACTTTGATGATCACAAGTTCTGCTTATTGTCATTCGTTAACTGTAGAGTGTGTGTTTGACTTGTCGTTCAGTAGGCGGCATCTAAGACGTGCCACAGCACTAACTGCATGAGACCAGGATGAAAACTTTGCCAGATGATCAGTGAGGTTTGTATTTTCTGCAGTTTGTGTGTGTAATGTTTGCACCTTTCTCACCTCAGGATCTCCGACAGGAAGCTCTGAACCCAGAGGATCATATATCGCTGCAACTGTGGATAATATTCCACGACGTGTGGGAGGTTGGTCTTTCAGGGCAATATTGAAAGTAAAACAGTTCTTTTCTATGTTCCAATGAAGTCAAGTCAAAGTCAAAGTCAGCTTTATTGTCAAATCTGCTATATGTGCTGGACATACAGAGAATCGAAATTGCGTTACTCTTCACTCCGCAACATATAACATGTAACTAAAAACTAAAGATAAATACCTACAATGAGGCACACACAAAATACAAGGCACATAATGAAGGCACAATGCAGTAAGAGTGCAAAAGATGTATAGTGCAAGACAGTGCAGTTGGCATAATGTAAACAGTCCAGGAATAGTTTAAGTTATAGCAGCTTATATGAGACTGGTATGACATGACTAAGGTGCAAGAGAATGCACAGGGTAAAGTGGCTGGTGCACAGAGTTCCTTTGGTAAAGTGGCTGGTACAAAGAGTTCCTATCTTGGGTGGTGGGGTGGTGGTAGGGGTGGGGGGATGGTGGTAGGGGTAGGGGGTGGGGTGGGGTGGGGGGTGGTGTCAGGGAAGGGGGAGAAAGTGGGGCGCAGCAGGGAGAGAGTTCAGCTTCCTGACAGCCTGGTGGATGAAGCTGTCCCTCAGTCTGCTGGTCCTGGCCCGGAGGCTGCGCAGTCTCTTTCCTGATGGCAGCAGACTGAAGAAGCGGTGTGAAGGGTGGGTGGGGTCTCCTGTGATGCGGAGAGCCTTTCGGGTGAGACGGCTGTCGTAGAGGTCTTGGAGGGAGGGGAGAGGGACGCCGATGATCCTCTCAGCTGCTCTCACTATGCGATGAAGCGTCTTCCTGCAGGTGGCGGTGCAGGCTCCGTACCACACAGTGATGCAGCTGGACAGGATGCTCTCAACAGCCCCTCTGTAGAAGGTGCACAGGATGGAGGGAGGGGCTCTGGCTCTTTTGAGCTTGCGGAGGAAGTAGAGGCGCTGCTGTGCCTTCTTGGTCAGTGATGCAGTGTTGTTAGTCCAGGAGAGGTCCTCAGTGATGTGCACACCCAGGAACTTGGTGCTGCTCACCTGCTCCACAGCAGCACCGTCGATGGTCAGAGGGGTGTGCTGACTGTGTGCTCTCCTGTAGTCCACAACCATCTCCTTTGTCTTCTCCACATTCAGGGAGAGGTTGTGGTCTCTGCACCACTCGGCCAGAAGGTGCACCTCATTCCTGTATTGTGTTTCATCTCCACCGGAGATGAGACCCACCACAGTTGTGTCGTCCGCAAACTTCACAAAGATGTTGGTGTTGTGTGTTGGCGTGCAGTCATGGGTCAGCAGAGTGAAGAGGAGGGGGCTCAGCACACATCCTTGGGGAGCCCCGGTGTTCATTATGATGGTGCTGGATGTGTTTCTGCCGACCTGCACTGTCTGAGGTCTCCCGGTGAGGAAGTCCAGCAGCCAGTTGCACAGCAAGGAGTTCAGCCCCAGCTGGTCCAGTTTGTTGATGAGCTGCTGTGGGATGATGGTGTTGAATGCTGAGCTGAAGTCTATGAACAGCATTCGAACGTATGAGTCTTTATTTTCCAGGTGGGTGAGAGCTGTGTGGAGTGCTGTGGAAACGGCATCACTGGTTGACCAGTTGGGCCGATATGCAAACTGGAAGGGGTCCAGGGAGGGAGGGAGGGCCGTCTGGATGTGTTTCATGACTAACCGTTCAAAGCACTTCATGATGATGGGTGTGAGTGCTACTGGACGGTAGTCATTGAAGCAGGCGGGGGTGGACTTCTTCGGCACAGGGATGATTGTGGTGGCTTTGAAGCAGGTGGGGACAACAGCCTGGCTCAGTGAGATGTTGAAGATGTCTGTAAACACCTCAGCGAGCTCCTCAGCACAGTCTCTGAGCACACGGCCAGGTATGTTGTCAGGACCAGGAGCTTTGCCTGCGTTGATCTGGCTGAGAGATGTCTTCACGCTGGCTCGGGACAGGGAAAATACCTGGTCAGTGGGAGAGGATGTGATCTTTTGTGCAGGAGTGCTGTTGAGTGCTTCAAAGTGTCCGAAGAAGTCATTCAGCTGGTTCAGCAGAGAGCTGTTGCTGTCACAGGTCTGTGGTGGGGGCTTGTAGTCTGTGATGGTCTGTATCCCCCGCCACAGGCTCCGGGTGTCCCTGCTGTCGCTGAAGTGGTGGGCAACTCTACTGTCTCTTCGCCTTCCTGATGCCACGGGACAGGTCGGCTCTGGCTAACCTTAGGCTGGTGTCGTCGCCTCTTCTGAAGGCAGCGTTCCTGGCCCTCAGCAGCCTGTAGACCTCCCCTGTCAGCCATGGTTTCTGACTGGCCCGAATGCTGACAGTCCTGGTTTCAGTTACATCATCAATGCATTTGGTGATGTAAGCAGTGACAGTCTCTGAGTACTCCTGGAGGTCAGTGCAGTTGTTGTGGGTTGCAGCCTGCTTAAACACATCCCAGTCTGTTGTGCTGAAACAGTCCTGTAAAGCTCCTGTGGCTCCCTCCGGCCACACTCTCACTTCTTTTCGGACCGGTTTGGCAACTTTTACCAGTGGTCTGTATGCTGGCATTAGCATAACAGTGATGTGATCAGAAGCTCCGAGGTGGGGGAGGGGGAGGGCTTTGTACGCGCCTCTCTGGGTGGTGTAAACATTGTCCAGTGTGTTTGTAAAGTTTTGGAAACACAGTCTTGGGGTCTGCATGGTTGAAATCACCCGCCAGGATGAGAAAAGCATCCGGGTGGGCTGTCTGCTGCTCACTGACCTGCAGGTAGAGCTCATTCAGTGCGTCGCTCCTGTTGTTGTTGCTGGAGCTCGGCGGGATGTACGCAGCTACAAGCAGTATAGCTGTAAACTCCCGTGGCAGGTAAAACGGCCGGCACTTAATAATAATAAGCTCCGCAAGTGGCGAGCAGTGTTTGGAGACCACAGCAGCGTCCCGACACCAAGAGTCATTGATGTAAACACAGAGCCCGCCGCCGCAGGTCTTACCTCCTTCAACCAAGGCTCTGTCCGCTCTGAAACACGCTAGGTGGTCGAGCTGAATGGCGGAGTCCGGGATGCTGTCATTCAGCCATGTTTCCGTAAACACAAACACACAACACTCCCTTATAGTCCTCTGTGTGGCGCGAAGTAGCCGGATATAGTCCATTTTGTTGTCCAAAGAGCGTACGTTGGCCAGTACGATGCTAGGGATGGCCGGCTTATGTGGGTTAGCCGCTAGCCTGGTCCGTATCCCTCCGCGCTTGCCCCTCTTCTGCTTCCTTTCACACCGTCTGTGGCGCTTCCACTGCGGGCGAGATGGTGTTGCAGGGGCCGGTAGAGGTGCCGGCAGGCGGAGTAGTCCACAGTCCCGTAGCTCTTCAGCGAGTGCAGGGTCTAACTCAACATTTACAGTTCTGCTGATGTTATAAAGTAGCTCACGGCTGTATGTGCGCTTCCTGACATACAAACACGGCGATGACTTACTATAAGTCTGCGGCACGTGTAACATAGAACACGAAAACAACAAAGAATCGGGAGAGAGAGAAGCCGCCGCACGTGTCTGCGCCGCCATCTTGGTGTAGATCTGAATGCCTAGTTCTCTCTCTGTTTGTGTCTCACAGAGAGCAAGGTCTTTTGTTTTGATGTCAATTGCATGCTCTGATGCTGGTATGCTGCTTAGGACAGTACTGCTGTTGGACACAAATTTATGCAGCCGCAGGCCTCCTCTGGCACATAGCTCACGTGCCTCTCAAGCTAGCTGTATGCCATCTTCCACTCTTTACACTCGTGACTCCATCATCTATGTAAAAGTCTCTAGCTATGAACTGAGAGCCCAGTTGGAATGTACGGCTATTCTCTTTGGCTAGATGTTTCAGTGCATAGTTTGCACATGGTGAAGAGACAGCACCAAAGAGATGTACTGTCATCCTGTACGTTTGAGGTTGCGTGCTTGTGTCTCCATTTTTCCACCATAAGAAGGGGTAGTTGCGGTCATTTTCTCTGACTTGGAATTGATGGAACATTTTTCTATGTCACATAATAGGGCTATTTGATGTTGCCTAAAGAGTACAAGGACACCTGTCAGATTGTTGATCATGTCTGGGCCAGCCAGAAGATGTTCGTTGAGACTGGTTCCTTTATGTTTGGCTGAGCAGTCGAACACAACGCGCAGCTTTTCAGGCTTCTTTGGGTGATAGATGCCATGATGTGGTATATACCATGTCTTACCAGGGAGTCCATCATCTTTAGCTTCCTCTGCTTCACCTCTTTCAATGATGCCATTCATGTATTTGATGTAATCCTGTCTGTATTTCTCATCTCGAGTGAGTTTTCTATTGAGCTGATTGAGGCGGACTTCTGCGAGCTGTCTGTTATCAGGCATTTGTGCCCTTTCCTTGAATGGCAATGGCATCTTGTAATGCCCTTCTTCCGTTTTCTTTATGCCTTCTTGAAGCTTGTCCAGGAAGATAAGGTCCTCTTGAGACACTGTGCTGTCATTTCCGCTGGCTTCTCTAAAGTCACTTTCCAGTGCGCAGATTGCATCCATGGGAGTTACTGCGTTATTTAAGTATTTCTCACCCAACAAAAATTCCACCCCTTTCCCACAAAACTCTCAACACAACAGGCAGTCCAAAAGGAGGCCAAAGGCACATCCTACTAAGAGAGAAGAAAAGAAAAAGAAAAATGTCCGTTTTCTTATCCTGTGGGTGGCAATGTCCATTCCAAATGAAAAGGTCCCATAAATCCCAAAGTCTTTCAAAAGGTAACAAAAATAAAGTCCAAAATACCAGTTGTAGCAAAAAACGAATTAGAAGCTTCTCCCTCACTCACCCTGGACACCAGGGGTTTCCATCCAGGCTTTGTGGTGAGGTGATTCTCTTCCCAGTCTTTATTCTCACTTCAGGCTAAGAGTCCCTTCTTGTGTAGTTTCGCTGGGGTCCACTTTTCCCAGAAAAACCCCCATGGGCCCTGAAGAAACACAGACTCCCTTCCTTCCTGGTCCTCAGTCTATCTCTCCCCCTCCCAAACTTTTCTCACTCGCCCTTTTTCAAATCTAAGCCCCACCCAGCTAACCTGCATGACACAGCAGGAAACAGGAAGGAAACATACATATACTCATGCACATACATTTTCTCAGTTTTGTGGTGGTGCCACATGCTCTTATCAGGCCTCACCTCAAAAAACCCACTCTAGACCCAGAGGTTCTTTCCAATTACAGACCAATCTCCAACCTTCCATTCGTTTCCAAAATCCTAGAAAAAGCTGTCTCTGCTAAATTACATAATCACCTCAAGACACAAAATTTATATGAAAAATTCCAATCTGGTTTTCGAACATCACATAGCACAGAAACTGCACTCATCAGAATCACTAATGATCTGTTAATGGCCTCTGACTCTGGACACCCATCTCTTCTCATCCTTCTCGACCTCACTGCTGCATTTGACACTGTTGACCACCACATCCTCCTCCACCGTCTCCAGCATTACATTGGACTCAATAACACAACTCTCAACTGGTTTCAATCATACCTCACAGGGCGGACTGAGTTTGTAGCCCTGGGGGATGCAACATCCCGGCCCCACATTAAGACCAGTGGGGTCCCCCAGGGCTCAGTGCTCGGTCCGACCCTCTTCACCATATACATGCTCCCCCTTGGACGTGTCATCAGCAGGCATGGAATCTCATTCCACTGCTATGCTGATGACACACAGCTGTACATTAAGGTCACCCCCTCCACCCCATCTGCCAACATCACACGCCTCTCTTCCTGCCTTGAGGAGATAAAGGGGTGGATGAGTCAAAACTTCCTGCAGCTGAATAGTTCCGAAACCTCAGCCATTCAAATCGGCACCTCCCATCAATTGGCTCCCCATCCGCTCCCGTATAAAGTACAAACTCCTCCTCCACACTCACCTCTGTCTCCACGCTAATGCCCCAGATTATCTCAGGGAACTCCTCACTTCACACACAAACAATAGAACCCGGTCAGGCAACAGTCACAGATTGCAGCCACCCAGAACTCTTTTAAAAAGTATGGGCGACAGGGCCTTTGCAGCTGCTGCTCCCCGTCTGTGGAACGCTCTGCCAGACCACCTTAGAGCTCCACAAACGGTGGATGCTTATAAAAAAGGCTTAAAGACCTTCCTTTTCCTGGAAGCCTATTCCAGCTAGGACAGTTTTATGTTGGTTTTTATGTTTGGTTTTCTTTCTGCTTTTCTTCTTTTGTTCTTTTAACCCCTATTTATTGATTAGTTTTATAATGTTGCCCTGATAATTTTAATGACTAGTGTACACTGTTGCCTTGCTGATTTTATGTAGCACTTTGAGATTTGCTCGCAAATGTAAAGTGCATTACAACTAAAATGTATTATTATTATTATTATTATTATTATTATTATTATTATTATTATTATTATTATTATTAGTGCATTTTCTCTACTCACATGCCTTTGTCCTTTTAGATCTTTGTTGAAATGTTCATCATGAAGACAGGACGGGTGCCTTTTTGCACAAACGTCACAGGTGAGGCGGTGTCAACAGTCTTTTGCACTGTGACCTTTCTTCAAACATAACACAGATTGTTGTCTTTAACATATGCCCTTATATCTTCAAGAGACATTTTTATGAGGTTTGGGCACTTGTGGAGCTGATGTGTGTCCTCACAATATGCATGGAGATCCCAAATGCACTCTGGTCACTAGCTGTCTGTCCGTTTGTACAGCTGCTTTCATGTTAAACACACTTGCTTTGTTCCTTTTAATGTCCTTTAGATCTTTTGTCATTGTTTACATCCAGAGAACGAAGTGCATGAATGGAAGTGACTGGGTTACAGGCAACTTCTGCTTCCATTGTCAGAAATGTAGCAAAATCACTGAAGCAGGAAAATCTTTGCCCTCCATCAAGGTCTTTGTGACGTTGCGATTCCACCTGGCAGCTGTCCATTCAGGCAGTTTTGTAACAGTCTTTGGTCTTCATCACAGTCGTTCAGTATTTACAGTCCCTTTACATGAGGCATATGTAATAGAGCTGCCTTTACATCCTTTTCGCCCTGTAGACATTCTAGCTCTTGTTTCTGGATTTCTATTTCTTTCTTGTGTTGCTCCTCCAGTGTTTGCAGCAGTGGAACCATATATGGAAAGTGCATAATAACGATCGAAAAGCTTAAGTAGACAAACTCTTTCATGCTCTGCCTCAAAGTCTCCAACAATGCCAGTCAGTCTTTCAAAGATAATTTTCATGATGTCACGAGTCACTGCTTCACATGCATCAATTCTTCTCCGTAAATCAGCTGATGGTGCTACATAGCTTCTTATTTCATTGTAAAGTTTCATGACATCATCCCTTCCTTTCTCCAGATTGTCTGCACATGATGACAGCTGCGTTTCACTGATGTCAGACTTTAAGCTTTCTCTTGTCTCTCTTGCTTGCATTTTCCACTGTTCGTATAAAATCACGAGTTTTCTTTCCCTTTTATTTGCTTCATCTCTTTGATATGCAAGCATTTTTTCTGTTGGTGCTTTTATTCTTTCAGTGCGACGAACTATATCTGAGTTGCTCTGGTTGCTTTTTCTTTATATTTTATTGTTTCCTTTATGTCTTGCCTTTTATTCTCACCTTCATTTTGAAGTAGATGTGTTATTTCTTCAATTTCCCTTTGCAGATCAGCAATTTGTTCATTAGTATCTGTAGATGCCATAATGGGGATAATTTATTTTGTGTATTTTTCCTTAATTTGGTTTATAAATTTGAATAAGTATTTTCCTAAGTTAGATGCAAATTGGCGTAATGTTAAATTACCAGTGGGCGGCCGCTCCATCCGTCCTTGGGTGGAGCCAAATTTATTTAGGTAATGCACACAGGTGCACTTGGATTAGATGGTTTTTGGAAGGCTGTGTGGTCGTCACGCCAAAAAGTTTTTGACCGTGTTTTGTAACCATTTATTTTGACCGTGTGTTTCAACCACATAATTTTTCATTATAAAGATTTAAGAAATGGACTTCCATGTAAGTGAACAAAGACTGAATTAAACAAATGAATTAAGCCGAACCGCCTGTTGGATTCTTTCAATCAGCAACAACTATGGACACGCGTCAGACAAAGCCTGTCACACACAGCCTAGGTGGTTTTGTTATTTCTGTTTAGAACATTGCCGCTACAGTATCCTTTGAACTTGCAGATGAAGCTTGTGGATCTTCCATTTTAATGTAGACTTTGCGTTCCCTTTGATTTCCCGACCAACTTCTGCCACCTGCTGGCGGTTGTTGTTAAGTAGCAGCAGATCCTTAGACACCATTGTGCAGCATGGCGGTAGACGGTCAAGCTCAGAACCAGAACCAGAACTGATGGTTTTATGGCTCCTTTGCAGTCCATCAATTACACTGTGTATATATGGGGAATATATACATGCTGCTCACAGCTCAGTGTCTCAGTGTCTTCACTCTTCAGTCCATCAGTCCAGTCTGACCCTTTGGATGAGATTCTTTGTGTCTGAGTCCTGCCTGCTTTTTGACTGTGGAGCTGTTTATTCCTGTGTTTGGACCTTTTTAACCCTTTGTTGTCTCTTATTGGATTTTGTTTTTTGTCTGCTTAGGTTGTTGCAGGGGACAGTTCACCTCTGGGTCTCCTAAATGGAATGGACAGGGAGTCTATGGGGGATGTGTCACTCTCTCCTGATTGTGTGCATCATTGTGTGTTTGTGTATAGAAGCGTGAATGATCTCTAAATAACACACATGTTTTTGGGCCATGTCCACAAACCACACAGACCGCTGAGTGCTGCGATTCAGTACAATTGGAACATTGTAGTGTTCATGCCTTGTATGCCTTAAATAGATAATGAGGTATGTCTTTTTATTATTTGACCATTTACTAGCATCCATGTAGCAGCCTTTCTCCTGTTGAACAGCTCTGATGGACTGATAGAACACTGACTCATGCACAATAACATGAGGAAAGACTCAAAGAGTCAAACTTACACCTCATCGGAACAGGTTTTAACCTCTGCTCTCCACCATGCTCCACCCTGCAGAAAGAAACACAGTCAGAATGATTTTCTAACCAACATGAGTCCAAACTGCTGATCAACATGAAGCAGAGTTCCTCAGTTTGTCAGAGACACACAAACAGACTGAAACTCATCTGTGTCGACTCCAGAAGAGTCTCTCCTGATCTGCTCTGTGTTTATTCATGTCCTCCATTCTGTGAAATATTGCTCTCTGTCAGTGCTTTACTGTAAATTCCTCTTCATGCAGCAACAGTGTAGGTTTGATCTCAGCATTGTGCATTTATCCAAAGCAGCAAACAAGCCACACTGTCTCTGACTGTTTGTTCCTCTATATGCAAACACAAGCCTGGTTCACAGTGATAATATTGTAGCATCTCACTGCTCTCTGTCTCTGACTGAAGTAACTCCTCCTTCTACCATTGTGTTGTTATAGCTCTTAATAGCTCTTGGGGATTTTTATGTTTTATGATTGTATCTTTGTCAGGGTTTGTGGTGTGGGAGGACACAGTTGCAGAGACGCAGAGTGGTTCAAAGTTCAAATTGTCCTTTAATTAAGCCAGGAGGGCAAACAAAACAAACTAAACTAAAAATCACACCTAACGTGGAAAAGCCACTACAGGGCAAAAACAAACCTAAATCAAAGCATGGCAAACAAAAGGCATGGCATGGCATGGAAAACGTGGCTATAGCATGGCATGGCAGAGACGAAGACAAGACTAGACACAATCCCCTTGGGTGATGACAGCACAAACTGGCCAACAATGGACACAGCAGGCGCAGAGCAGGAACTTTCGGCTGCTTCTAGCCGGAGCCGCGAGGTGGCCCCTCACGAGTGGGTCATTCACTGGAGTCTTATCAACCAGCTCAGGAGGAAGCTCCAGGCGGAGCTGGACATGGTTGACCACTTGCCATCACCTCCCACGGACAGGGGGGAGGTGTGGCAATGGACTGATCACCGGGTCTCCGTGCTCCAAATCCTGGGGGAACTGTGGAAAGCCAAGGAGGAACTGAGAGCCAAGATGGAAGGGGCTCTGAACGCTAACCCGTGGCTCCACCTCCATTATGCCAGGGCGTTCGAGGACATGGAGGAGTTCCGGGCTCCTGTGGCCCCCATGCTGCCCCCTTGGTTTCCCCGCCCAGTCGACTCAGCCCCAACTCCTGAGGGTGGGCTCCAGATGACGCCATCCCTTCCGGTGCCGCCAGAGGGCGGGCTCCAGATGACGTCATCCCTTCCGGTGCCGCCCAGGGGCGTCGTCCCCCCCATCTCGGCCAGAGGGCGGGCTCCACACGACGCCACCTGCCACAGAGACCTCCAGTGCCCCCCACAGAGGACTTCCTGCCAAGACAGGGGTGGCAGAGACACTGGAGGTCACCTGTCTGGATGCTGGGGAAGCATCCAGCCTTGACCCTGAAGGGTCATCAGATCTGGGTCCATGGCCTGACCCAGAAGGACCCTCAGCTCCAGTGACTGGTCCAGTCACTGGGGAGTCCCCTGCTCTGGTTTCAGGTCGGGACCCTGGAGGGTCCCCTGCTTCGTCTTCGTCTCTGGCTTCCTGTCGAGACCCTGGAGGGTCCCCTGCTCTGGTTTCCTGTTGGGACCCTGGAGGGTCCCCTGCTCTGGCTTCCTGTCTGAACCCTGGAGGGTCCCCTGCCTCGTCTTCGGCTCTGGCTTCCTGTCTGGACCCTGAAGGGTCCCCTGCCTCGTCTTCGGCTCTGGCTTCCTGTCTGGACCCTGAAGGGTCCCCTGCCTCGTCTTCGGCTCTGGCTTCCTGTCTGGACCCTGGAGGGTCCCCTGCCTCGTCCTCGGCTCTGGCTTCCTGTCTGGACCCTGGAGGGTCTTCTGCTTCGTCTTCGGCTCTGGCTTTCTGTCTGGACCCTGGAGGGTCTTCTGCTTCGTCTTCTGCGCTGGTGTTCTGCCCGGACCCCGGAGGGTCCGCAGCCTCGTCTTCGCTGGTGTTCTGCCCGGACCCCGGAGGGTCCGCAGCCTCGTCTTCGCTGGTGGTCTTCCGCCCGGACCCCGGAGGGTCCGCGTCTCCATCGCTGGTGGGCTTCCGCCCGGACCCCGGAGGGTCCTCAGCTATGTCCATGCTGTGCTTCCGCCCGGACCCTGGAGGGTCCCCAGCCCTGTCCATGCTGGGCTTCCGCCCGGACCCCGGAGGGTCCCCAGCTCTATCCAGCTCTGTCCATGCTGGGCTTCTGCCCGGACCCCGGAGGGTCCTCAGCTCTGTCCATGCTGGGCTTCCGCCCGGACCCCGGAGGGTCCTCAGCTCTGTCCATGCTGGGCTTCCGCCCGGACCCCAGAGGGTCCTCAGCTCTGTGCATGCTGGGCTTCCGCCCGGACCCTGCAGGGTCCTCAGCTCTGTCCATGCTGGGCTTCCGCCCGGACCCCGGAGGGTCCTCACCCCTGTCCATGCTGGGCTTTCGCCCGGACCCTGGAGGGTCCCTGTCCCCTCCATTTCTGACTCTGCCCCTCAAGCACCCCAGACTTTCGTTTCGCTGGGCCTCTGTCTCCGTTGCCCCTGTTGGCCCATGGCCGGGGCCTTCATGAACTCTGGGACCTTGAGTTTTTTTTGTTTCTGAAACTTTTGAACTTTGGCTCCCTGTATTTTTGTTTGCACCATGCCATGCCATGCGTTTAGACCTTGTTTTTGCTTTTTGTTAAACTTTGGACCTAGCCTAGCCTTGTTTTTGATCCTGTTCTTTCTGTGCTAAGTATGTTGTTTTTGCCTCACCTAGTTCTGCCACAAATGTGTGATTTTTAGTTTGTTATTTTGTACCTTACCTTTGACCACGCAAAGTGTGATTTTTAGTTTTAAATAAAAGACGGCTTTTGTTTTTGAAACCGCTCTGCATCCTGCACCTGTGTCCTCTCATCCACAAACCCCACAAAATCTTTGTTTTATTGTATTTTACTGCAGTTTATTTCTTTTATGTTTTTTTTTTATCAGTTTGAGTTTATTTTATGTATTTTAATGTTAAGCACTTTGGTGGGTGATGCCCTTATAAATGTGCTATATAAATAAAGATGACATTGACATTGTTGACAGCTGAGGAAATTAATAAGTAGGGCATCATTTTGTATTTTATCTGCACTAAGTGTGACTGAAAATCAGTCTGTATGTATTTTGACATGAAGAACGTGTATAAAGAAAAGTGAAGTTAACATGATGGACACTTAATGATGGAGGAAGATGAACATCAGGGATCAGTGATTATTTCTTCTCTGCAGTTTCAGTCCATCCATCAACAGCTGTGGATATATGACCTAAACTGACAGACTGAGGAGGAATCATGCTCTGTGGTCTCCGTGTACCTGAGAGTGTCCAGACTACAATCTGGACTGTTGAGTAAAGCAGACAGCAGCTTCACTCCTGAGTCTCCTGGATGATTGTAGCTCAGGTCCAGCTCTCTCAGATAGGAGGGGTTGGAGGTCAGAGCCGAGGCCAGAGAAGCACAGCCCTCCTGTGTGATCAGACACCCTGACAGACTGGAGGAACAAAACATGTCATGAACTCAAGAAGAAAGAAGGAAAATCCAACAGATCTTCAACATGAACATGAAGCAGAATTTAACTGATGATCAAAAAGCTGGATCCTGACCTGAGAGTCTCCAGTCTGCAGTCTGGATTCTCCAGTCCACGAGACAGCTGCTTCACTCCTGAATCCTGCAGGTCATTGTTACTCAGATCCAGCTCTCTCAGACTAGAGGACGGGGAGCTGAGAACTGAAGACAGAGCTTCACAGCTTCTCTCTGAGAGGTTACAGCTGCTCAGTCTGAGAAAAAAAATAATGAAAGTCAGTGTTTTACTGCTCATGTAAAAATCAACCATGTTTGAAATGGTTCATAAATCCACCTACAGAACTTTGTTGGAGGCTTTGACCACTGGCAGCAGCCTCAGAAGAGCCTCCTCTGAAGCAGAGTATTTCTTCAGGTCAAACACCTCCAGACCTTCTTCTGATGACAGTAAGATGAAGACCAGAGCTGACCACTGAGCAGGAGACAGTTCATCTGTGGAGAGACGTCCTGATCTCAGGGCCTGTTGGATCTCCTCCACTAGAGAACGATCATTCAGTTCATTCAGACAGTGGAACAGATTGATGCTTCTCTCTGCAGACACATTCTCACTGATCTTCTCCTTGATGTACTGGACTGTTTCCTGATTGGTCTGTGAGCTACTTCCGATCTGGGTCAGCAGGCCCCGTAGAAGAGTCTGATTGGTCTCCAGTGAAAGACCCAAGAGGAAGCGGAGGAACAAGTCCAGGTGTCCACTTGAACTCTGTAAGGACTTGTCCACAGCACTCTTGTGGAGATGTTTTAGTTCAGGTTTATCTCTAAAGACATTAGACAACAGAGGTGTTCTTTGTTGTTGTTCCAGCAGGTTGACAGCAGAGCTGATGAAGGTCAGATGGACATGAAGAGCAGCCAGAAACTCCTGAACACTCAGATGGATGAAGCAGAACACCTTGTCCTGGTACAGGCCTCTCTCCTCTTTAAAGATCTGTGTGAACACTCCTGAGCACACTGAGGCTGCTTTGATATCGATGCCACACTCTGTCAGGTCTGATTCATAGAAGATTAGGTTTCCTTTCTGCAGCTGATCAAAAGCCAGTTTTCCCAGAGACTGGATCATCTCCCTGCTCTCTGGACTCCAGTGTGGATCTGTCTGAGCTACTCCATCATACTTGATCTTCTTCACTTTGGTCTGAATCACCAGGAAGTGGATGTACATCTCAGTCAGGGTCTTGGGCAGCTCTCCTCCCTCTCTGGTTTCCAACATGTCCTCCAGAACTGTAGCTGTGATCCAGCAGAAGACTGGGATGTGGCACATGATGTGGAGGCTTCGTGATGTCTTGATGTGGGAGATGATCCTGCTGGCCTGCTCCTCCTCTCTGAACCTCTTCCTGAAG
This sequence comes from Parambassis ranga, assembly GCF_900634625.1. Classification (NCBI taxonomy): domain Eukaryota; kingdom Metazoa; phylum Chordata; class Actinopteri; family Ambassidae; genus Parambassis; species Parambassis ranga. Next base: position 792,065 of record NW_021144800.1, on the reverse strand, counting down.
TACTCCTCCTTCTGTGGGTCAGTGAACCCTCTGACCTCTGTCACCACGTCCACACAGTCAGGTGGGATCTGATTGGCTGCTGCAGGTCTTGTAGTGATCCAGAGGCGAGCAGAGGGAAGCAGCTTCCCCCTGAGGAGGTTTGTCAGCAGCACATCCACCGATGTGGACTCTGTGACATCAGTCAGGGTCTCATTGTTGTGGAAGTCCAGAGGAAGTCGACACTCATCCAGACCATCAAAGATGAAGACCACCTGGAGGTGCTGAAAGCTGCAGATTCCTGCTTCTTTGGTTTCAGTGAAGAAGTGATGAACAAGTTCCACCAAGCTGAACTTTCTCTCTCTCAGCACATTCAGCTCTCTGAAAGTGAATGGAAATGTGAACTGGATGTCCTGGTTGGCTTTGTCTTCAGCCCAGTCCAGAGTGAACTTCTGTGTTAGGACTGTTTTCCCGATGCCAGCCACTCCCTGTGTCATCACTGTTCTGATTGGTTCCTGTCTTCCAGGTGAGCCTTTAAAGATGCCTTCTGGTCTGATGCTTGTTTCTGGTCTGTGTGCTTTCCTGGATGCTGCTTCAATCTGTCTGACCTCATGTTCCTCATTGACCTCTGCAGTCCCTCCCTCTGTGATGTAGAGCTCTGTGTAGATCTGGTTCAGAAGGGTCGGCTCTCCTGCTTTAGCGATCCCCTCAAACACACACTGGAACTTCTTCCTCAGGTTAGACTTGAGTTTACGTCCACACTCTGCAGCACGAGTTCCTAAACAAACAATAAATGTCATTAATAAGTGAACGCTACAATAAATGTGCAAAATAAATATTTTCTGTCTCCATGAAATCTGTTCATCAGTTGTAGACAAACAGTTTGTGTTTTCAGTCAGAAGAATTCACAGATGTCTGCATCACATTAACAGCAGAGTGTGTAAATGTAAACTTCATTTCCTCTTTCCATCATGTTAAAGCTCTTCAAATCCTCTTACTGCTCTGCAGACGCTCAGCCAGCTCCTCCTGCTTCATCCTCCTCAGGAAGTGCACTGTGATCTGCACTAATGACTCTCTGCTGCTCCTCTGCTCTTCATCCTCCTCATCTTCCCTCTGACTCTCTGAGCATTCTGGGTAATCTGGACTCAGGAGCTTCTGGATCTTCTTCAGCTCATCCTTCACAAACCTGACAATGTTCTCCTCCAGCAGCTGGAACAGAACAACAGAGTATAAACTCTCAGACTTTTAGGAGCAGAATAACAGTTTAGTGTTTCATGATATTACAGCTTATGTTCATACATTTATTACTTGATTCTACAACATTAGATATGAAGTGTTGTGTAGGCACAGCTGCTGTAGTTATAAGTATTACTACCACAGTTCTGTCTCTGAGCTCTTCAGGCAGCTCCTCTGACCTCATGATCCTCATGTTCTCTAACATGCACTGTGAGCTGTAAGGTCTTATACAGACAGGTGTGTGTCTTTCCTCATCAAGTCCAATCAGTATCATCAAAGACAGCTGGACTCAGATGAAGGTGTAGAACCATCTGAAGGATGATCAGAAGAAATGGACGCACCTGAGTTCCTGAGAACTTACCTGAGAATATATGAGAGTCACAGCAAAGGCTCTGATACTTAGGACTAGGGATGCACCGAAATGACAATTCTTAGCAGAAACCGAAAACCGAAACACCTGAAAAAACTTGTTATGCCAGTTATTAGTACCATTGCATTTATGGCTATAACTGTGTACTAACCTCACTACAATCAAGGCATTGCAAATGCACAACTGAATATTAATGTTTCAAAGAATAAATCATTTACAAAATTATGAAAATATTTATTCAGCACATTCCAACAATGCACAATATAAAATAAATAACTTAGCTTGACCCCACTCATGTCTACATTATGTGTACATTTATTTAAATAGAGCCAGTGCATAAATAAACATTTGGTCAAATTAAAAAATGTCCAGCAGAAAAATCTGAGGTCACATATATAGTGAATCAGAACAGAATAGCCTGTCTATGATTTTTGAGGTGCTCTACTGCAGGATCTGACTGAACACATCAGACAGCGAGGGGGCGCTGTGCGCTTCCCCGTCTCCAAGCGGTTCTACGCGTCCACCCGGCCTGGATCATTTCTCGTGCATGCTGCTTTATTCACACATCCAAGTATGATCTTTATAACGCAGATCTATACCGTCGTGAGGAAGTGCAGAGGATCTGACCAGTGAAACGCGTGCTAACGGACTACAAGTGTACTTTTTAACGTTTTCACTCCGCGGTCCGTCTCCACCTCTTGGCTTGGAAGACGCTTTAGTGCTGCTTAAAAGAATAACGTCAGCTGCAGATGCATCAGAGGAGCGGATCTCAGTAGTTAGCTGCTCACATGGAGCAAGAAAAGCCACCTCAGACATGCTGGAGCGTCCAGACAAACCCGTGTTTCGGCCGAGTTGTTTGGGTGAAAAAAGTGTTTGAGCTGAAAACCGAAAATGCACTTTTGGGCCATTTTCAGTGGCCGAAAATTCGGTGCATCCCTACTTAGGACCATGTCAAATTTCACTTTTTCTTTTTGAATACAAAAATGCAAACATGTCAACAATTCTGTGTTTTCCTGTCAATGTGAGGTGCTGTGTGGACATTAATAAGGAAAAAATGAACTTTTTTAGCAAAGGGCTGCAATATAACAAAGTGAAACATTTAAGGGGGCCTGAATACTTTCTGCACCCACTGTGTGTATATATATATATATATATATAGTTTAAATCGAGGCAACTGGACTCAAGGACTGTTTTTGAAGACGCCACTCCCCCGAGTGGCTTCCTCAGTTCTGCTGTTCAGCTGTTTGTACTCACCATAAATATGGCGTCCTGAGCAGGAGTCTGAACACTGGGTTGCTGCAGTCTGTGACAGAAACATCAGCATTTAACAACACAATCACTTCACTAAGGGTTTTTATGTGTTTTCACTTTAAACAGACACACAACAGTCAACAGACTGGTGACAAGCATTGTTGTATTAAAAAATGAAAACTATCCCAACTCCACACATCCAGCTCATGTTGAACCGGTTGCTGCTGCTTTAATGACTGAAGCACAGCTTTAAGAGTTCCATTCCACTTCCACTGTCATCATATGTTTACATTGATTTAGACCAGGGGGGTTCAATTAAAGTCCCTGAGGTCCAGCTGTTCACATTTGCTCCAAGTCAAAGGTCTGAGCTGATGTCTAGCTTGTGTCTTATTAGCTTCCCCTATGTCCACATGTTCATATGTTTCAGTAATATCTATTGTCAGTTTTCAATGCAGGAAATGTTTACCTGGGGCACAGCTAGCTCTGTTACCATGAATAAAAGTAGTCCCAGGCAAATACATTGAAGACCTTTATTTCAGATTAAAGAAACTGAAACCTCAGATTGAAATAAATAAAAAGTGCAAACACAGCAGAATAACCCTTGTTCCTCTTAAAGTACCGAGGTCCAGTCTAAACAGCTGAAGGCCTCACACTAAGAGCTGGACATTATCAGCAACATCTGCAGACTCAGACACATATACCCCCAAGAGTCCAGCAGAGCGCATCACAGCATGGAAACACTTCAAGAGTGATTCTTACCTTTGATCATCAGATGGCTGATCAGCTTTGAAATCAATGAGCCTACCCTTCGACCAATCACTTTTCATGGACACACAGCTGGGTCCAGGTCCAGCAGAGTCTGCTCTCACATCCTGGATCCTGATAGAATCACAAACACTGACTCTGAGCTTCTTCTGGAAAAATGATGCTGAACATCATGTTACACTTTAAATGTTTAATAATGATGGAAACAAACTGCAGCTGTGACATTAACTCTGACCTTTGACCCTCAGATGGATCAACAGCTTTGAAATTCATGGGATGACCCTTTGACCGATCACTCTTCATGGACACACAGCTGGCAGGTCCAGGTCCAGGTCCATGTCCATGTCCAGGTCCAGGTCCAGGTCCAGGTCCAGGTCCAGGTCCAGCAGAGTGTGCAGTGTGCTGCTGCTTTGTTCTTGAACACACACAGATGTGTGAATAATGTGAGTGTGAGCTCTGACATGGAGAAGAGTCATGGACAGTCAGAGACGGTCCTCTTACCTCTGAGCTTTGGTCCGGCTCTCATGGTCCCCACACAGAGGGCTTTTAGAGGGAGGGACTCCCTCCTCTCTGTCCTCACACTGACTCATAGCAGAGCTCACACCTTCACACAAACACAGCAACATGACACAGAAACACACAGTCAGCATGTTGTTATTGATCCTTCATGTAGATGCTAACAGGCTAATCATGCTGTTAGCTTAGTATCAGAGCCTCAGACCAGGTTTGGTTCTCAGGCTTTTATTTTGGTGAGTCTGTAAACACACCAACATCTCTGATGCTGTTATTATTGATGTCACATGCTGTAAGTGGAACAGTGCACACACACATTCAGTGTTTGCTTTAGAATTCTGTCACTTCTCTCCATGTGTGAACATGTGAATAAATGAACATGTGTTCATGTGTGTTTCTGTCACAGTGTGAACAGAGTGAGTGAAGCACTGAGACCTTCCTCTGTAACAGTCTGTGGACTGTTTTCTATAGAAAGGACAAACACATGAGCAGCTACTGTCTGAGCTCTGAGGACTGACACACTTCTCCTCATGGCAAATATTAGATACACATAATGCTGCGCTCTGGTTTTCACTGAAACCTGGCTCTCAGAGAACGTCCCAGTTTCCTCCGTTCAGCTACAGACACACTCCATTCACCGAGGAGACCGGACAGCAGCCTCCGGTAAGGTGAAAGGGGGAGGTGTGTGTGTGTTCATCAACAACACGTGGCGTGAGATGTACGGACTGTTCATAAGCACTCTTCGCCTGATGTGGAGTTTTTAATACTGAGGTGCCGTCCCTATTACCTACCAAGGGAGATTACGTCTGTGTTTCTTGCCGCTGTTTAAATTCATCCGTGAGCCAACTCTACAGTAGCACTCAGCAAGCTCAATGACGTCATCAGCTCACTAGAGACGGCTCACCCTGACGCTGTTTTCATTGCAGCGGGCGACTGTAACCAGTGTAATTTATGGACTGTATTTCCCAAATACCATCAACATGTTGACATGTCAACATAAAGGGTGCATACAGGGCAGGGCTCTACACTAACTGTCTGCACTGGATGCACCACATCACACATCACACAGCAGTTTTTTAATCACTGTCCATATATTTTATGGATCAGGCCTTAACTTGACACCTGTCTTAACGCAGAAGTTCTTTTCACCTTCTCTCATCATTTGCAGCTACATGTACTGTTTAGAAGATTGAAGCAAGGCGTCTGGACTTGTAAAGTTTTCTAGAAGACGTTTCGCTGCTCATCCAAGCAGCTTCATCAGTTCTAACTGTTTGGTGGGGAAAACATGGTTTATATGTGGTTACAGACCTATGTGGGTGGGTCTGGGTAAAACTTACAAACAATAGCACTAAATGTTTCCATACTTACCTGTGATGTTCTGGCTGACTGGGCCAGGTGTGTCTAACGACTGGCTAACGACTATGAAACTGCCGGAGGGGGACTGGTTGACAGCCCTTTGTTCTTACTGTGAGTATGTGCAAACTTCCTGGGAATGGATGGAATCACTGCATTGTATGTGGTAGAAAGATGATGTCTGAGGCCACCACCTCTGTTAAGGGAAGGTTTTTCCAGCTTAACATAGATGGCTTCCTTGACTCCTCTTTCATACCACCTTTCCTCCCTGTCTAAAATGTGAACGTTGTTGTCCTCAAAGGAGTGTCCTTTGTCTTTGAGGTGGAGGTGAACAGCTGAGTCTTGTCCTGTCATGTCCACTATGGTGACATAGTGGACATGAGGAAAGAGAGGAGACCTCATCAGCCACTGTTTATCCAAGGACTGGAAGTGCAGAGGGTGAGCAGCTTCAAGTATCTGGGGGTCCACATCACGGAAGACCTCACCTGGACTCTCAACACCACATAGCTGGTGAAGAAAGCTCAGCAGCAGCTGGACTTCCTGAGGAGGCTGAGGAAGTTTGGCATGTGAACAAAGATCCTTTATCACAGGAATGTGAAGAACAGAACCACCAGACTCAGGAACTCTTTCTTCCCCTCCGCCATCAGAGTCCTCAACAGCTGACAGGAGTCTGTAACAATGGACTGTACCCCGCACACACACACTGACTGTTCACACACTGACTGTTTACACACTGACTGTTTACACACTGACTGTCTACATGCAGTAACAGTAACTGCAATACTGTTTATCTATTTATTTCCTTGTGCACCTTAATATCCAATCCAATAACTGCACATGTACAGCTGTTTACCTCCTGCAGTTTTTGCACTCTGATTCATCCTCTGCTCAATTTGCACAACAGCTGATGTAGCACACATGCACATTTATGCACATTTATATGTACATAGCTTCATTTACTTCCATAGTTTATATTTTGTGTACTTATTTGCATCTTTTTGCTCTTCAAATTGCTCTTTTGCAAATGATTCTAGTTTGACTTCTTAAACCTTTATGGCATTCAGTGTGAGCAGCAAAGTAAGAATTTCATTGTACAGGGAAACCAGTTTCTATACTGTGCATATGACAATAAAGGCTTTGAATCTTGAATCTATATCCCAAATCTGACTGTAGAGGGCAGAAACAACCAGGGATTTTGTGTGTATTATAATGTTTCTCAGGTTTTGCCAGGTTTATTTTGAAATACGTTAATAATCCCAGAAGGGAAATTGCTTAACTGCCAAGCAGTCATACAATGACCAGCAAGGGGCGCCACACCAGCAAGTACACTGGAGGCAATGAGGGTAAAGGTGCAATACTCACACACCACAGTGTACAATAAATTATCTATTTAGTTTTTGATGCACTCCGTACAGTTTATATACCATTTCTACCTCCACTCACCTGTGCAATAACTGTTAAATATGTAAACTGTTTATAATGTATATATCTTTTTATTGGTAGCCTATTGTATAATGTATATATCTTTTTCCTAACTTATCCCTTGCTGTCTGTATGCCGTTGCAAAAATGCAATTTCCCCATTGTGGGACTAATAAAGGTTTCTTAATCTTAAAGTGCCTTGCCCAAGGACACACAACAATGACTGGGGAGGAGCTGGGATTGAACCACCAACCTTCTGGTCATTGGACAGCCCTGCTATACCACTGAGCCACTGCTGCCCAATTTAGCCCATTGGTGTTTATAGCACTACTAGATACTATACTAGACCAATAAATGTAGAAGAGAAATAAGAACTGGGTCATTAAAATTCTTCTTTTTTCATTTTTTTCCTTTGGTGGCCCTCAGTCCAGTGTTGGGTTCATAAATTGGCCAGCATCAAAGGTTGTAATGTGTACACAACTAGTTATGCAGCCTGCAGGGGACGCTAATTTGTCAATTCTCCACACAGTGATCAATAATATAATATAGAAAACAGCTTAGCAGATGATTTTTTTCACCTGTGCTGCGCCTTGTGTGATGCCGCCCTGGGCGACTGCCCGGTTCGCCAGTGCCCAAAACTGCCACTGTGTAAACCTGTGTCACAGGTTTTCTGCTGTTTGCTGCTTTATATGCTTCTGTAATTCACACAACATGAAACCCAGAGATACAATAAATCTTCCAAATGAAGCACAAGAATCAAACATTTGAAGTCACAGTAACACAACAACACTCATCAATAAACTGCTGTTTGTTACCTCCTGATGGAGAAAAGAATCTGGATGAAGCCGAGGAGTGAAGGTGACGTCCATCAGCAGGAAAACAGCAGAGAAAGAACAAACATGGAACTCACAGCAGGAGCTTTTCAACGCTCTGTTGATGCACAGAAAGGCTCAGCTCTCTGGATTCATCGTCACACTCAAGGCTTCTTTAAGGAAACATGATGACTGTGTTCTGACCTTTGGAACAAAGAGCTCAGGTCAAACATTCACAGACTGAACCAGCACAGAGTTCTTATCAGTTACAGTTACAGACCTTGATCTGACTGTAAGGAAGGAGAAACACACCTTCTTAATAAAGTGTGTTTCAGTGAAAACAAATCCATCAGCTCCACACATGTAGGTAAACATCATTTACACAAATGTGTTAGAACTGTGTGCAGGTAGATTACAACCCACAGTGACACTCTGATAGTGGCAAAGAACAGATTTACAGATTTACAGAAAATGTTTTAGTTATTATTTGATCAAATCAGACACACTCTAGTGGTCGCTGCATAACCATGCTGATGCTGTGTAAAACGTAAATAGAATCAGATCTGCTGATCTGTCAGTAAGTTCCAATGAACAACTCTCGTCTGCAGGTGGCTCCTCAACAAGTCATGTGATCAAATGAACAGCAGCATCCATCTTGAGGGCACAGGAAATATTTTGATGTGGAGAACACAGACTGTCTGATATCATGGCCTAAACATCGTCTACATTTGAAGCACACATAACCCATTTTGTCTCAACCTATGACACCAGGCATACCTCATGCAGCTCTTTAAGATGAAGCTGAAATTTAAGCTGTTGGCCCAACAAGACAAGCTGTCCCAACCAAGGACAAAGAAGCAGTCTGTCACTTTGCTCAGCTGTAAAATATCATCAATACCACCTTTATTTCAGGAACAGGTGACTTGTGCCGGCAGGTACAACAACAGCCCCTGTGCTTGATCTGCCAGCACAGTGGTCCAGACCTTGAAAATGAATAATCTGAGCAGATTAGTTGTGAGTGGATGAAAAAAGTGGGCAGATGAGGTATTCTCAGTTTTCATAATCCTACTGCAGGTTAGGTTACTGCAGGCTCTGTAAATAAGCCACAGGTAAGCTTCAGTGTGGAGAACAATGGAGGGAGAAGGAGACTGAGAAGAGTGAGAATTAGAGGAGGATGAGGACATGAGGAAGCAGGAGGAAGAGGAAGAGGACGAGGAGATGAAGAGGAAGGAGGAAGGGTAAGAAGAAATAGAATTACTGATGTCATCGGAGCTACAATAGTGGATCATGTGATCAACCATGGAATGACCCTGAGGGAAGCTGGACGGGTTCAGCCTGAGCCGCTACACTGTAGCAAGCATCATGAGGACATATTGATGAGAATGGGTTAGTACAGTTCCTTCACTCTAAGTTTTTCTCTAATGAGAAAAACATCAATACTGTACATGTAAAACTGAAACTGTTACTCCATAGAATTGCTAGACATCCAGCATCTGGAAGGAGGCATGCGAGGATACGGACCAGGCATCATGTCAGGCCTGGATACGGCACTCCAGGAGACATGTTCCCCGGTGCCTTGGACTAGAAGACATTGCATGTGATGTTGATGAAATTCTGTGGCCGGACCCAGAGAGACAATGAGACTGATTTTCTCTCTCTCTCTCTCTCTTTCAGTGAAATTGTATGTTTTCTAGTGTTTGTTTTGATGTGTGTGAATAAACATTCATACTTGAAATTTGAATCCCTGTGTTTCTATAGAACTATTTATGACAAAAGTTTGACCTCACATGGACAGACCTTGTGCACAGAGAAAGCAAAAGCCAGATGTGTTTTCAGTTAATACCATCAGTGTAACCTGTGGTTACCAACTACCAGCTGGCGAATGTTATGATAGTCCCTCAGAATTAGGGACCACCTTGAAACAGTCCCCTTGCCTTTTCTCACTGGACTCGGGTAGAGATTACAAAGTCTTATGAAAATGTTCTCCACTAATCTGCAGCAGTCCGGCCACTGTGCAGGTGCACTACTTGCACCTAACATACAACGGGTGGTGCTCTCCACACCAGGAGTCTTTGAAGGTTTTTTCGGTGTTCGGAATCACCCACTCAAAAGTCTCTCCTGATGCCGTGCAGTATAAACTACCCGTTGCTTGTCACTTTTGTTCAGACTGCCCCACAATGCTGTAATTGTGTCTGCCTGTTGGTTGCTGAGACACAGGTCTGGTCCCAAAGAGCCACCAAGTACTCCACAAGTCTGTCCACATGCTGGTAGCCAGGGACATTTTGGTCATCGACAGCCTAAGTGAATGAAGAAAAGTTTAGAAAATGAAAATGTGTAGGATCTTAACTGAGCTTCATTGATACAGGCTGTGCATTCAGGTGTTTTTACACGTGCACAAAAACGACACATACCATATTTTCAGCTTCAACTCTAGCTTCAGAGGATGAAGTTGAATGCTGAGGGGATGCACTAGATGCCACTACAGAGCCTATACTTGGAACCAGACTGGATGCACATGAAGTTGCTGAAGCTGTGCCAGGAGCCATGGTAGAAGAGGTGGTGTGGGACTGGGAAACCGGGACAGAGGAGGAGGAACCAGGAGCTGAAGACCCTCGGGCCAAGTCCAGTACTGTGGGGTCAACTATGAGGTCTGAGAAACCCTCATCTTCCTCCATGCTGTCCTCCATCTCATGTTCTTCCACCAGGTCCTCCATCTCATGTTCTTCCACCAGCACATTTCAAACCCAGTTTCACCCTGAGGCAGAGACTGCTTCACCTTAAGGACAAAACACCTGGGAAAGGCAGATCTCAAGGTACTACAATAGTCAGAATCATAATGATTCATCATGTGGTGACCAGATGAAAAATCTCATCTCTGGCTCAAGACTTGTTGAGATAGCATAGACAGACACACTCTCAGTCTGTCCACATCAAAGCTGGGGAACATTTGTCCGTCTAAGATGGGGAAGAAGGGGGAAGAAGGGGGGAGAAGAAAAGAAGAGGAAAAAGAGGGGAAAAAGGGAAAAATGAAAAAAGAAAGGAAAGTTGTGGAAACTTTGTGAACATATATATTTTATGTATGTATTTTAAGATTCAGAAACACAAATTAGACACTATTAGGATTTTACTTTGGACCACAGCTTGGATTCGAACCGGTGACCACAGGAATGCTAGTTTTGATCCGCCATTTTTGGCATCATTTTTACTCGTGAATAAATCATTCTGAATTAATATGTTTGTACATTTGTGGTTTTGTTTTCCTAAAACTGAAAAACTCCCAAATATGGGAAGTCATTATCACTTTTATAATTTTTATAAGTGTGTTGTTTAAAATCATTAATAAACACCCACTAACTCATTAAAATACATCATAAACAGAATAAAGATTGTAAATAAATAAAGGAGACTTCAATAATTACACACAAAATATTTATTTAGGATTTTTTTTCCTCATTTCCTCCAACCATTGCTCTTTAGGAAGAGATTCTGTTTGTGGGCAGTATACTCGGCCTCTGTACTGGCTGTGTCCAGTGTCAGCAGTGCGAAAATTGCCACACATTTTACATGTATTTGCCTGCACTGTTCTCCGATATGGCCTCTTCATAACAGATCCAGCTTCCCCTGAGGGGGTCTGCACCCCCTGCACTGGAAGGACTGCTTGCATTATCACTGGTCCTGCTGGTCCTGCTGGTAGGAGGATCTGAGGAAGAGGGGGCATCAGAAGGGGCACTGGTGCTGAAACAGTGGCAAACAGCCTCCGTACCGGCCCCTTTGGCATGATGGCACGCTGTCTAGTGGCTGCCTGACCTGCTGTACTCTGTGGAAGCTGGTAGTGATGCTCCTGCTGTGGACGTGTGGGTTCAGCAGGCTGTTCTCTTGCTGCCTGAAGTGGCTCTGCAGACTCACTGAGGGCTGGGGGCAGTGCAGTGCCCTGGAGGAGCACAGAAAGCTCCTGTTTCTTCTGCCTATTATTATGCCACTGGATCAGGGTGGTTTGGTTCACTTCTACCAGCTGTATTTCTGTTGCCTGCATTACCCTGTGGTTACCAACTACCAGCTGGCGAATCTTATGATAGTCCCTCAGAATTAGGGACCACCTTGAAACAGTCGCCTTGCCTTTTCTCACTGGACTCGGGTAGAGATTACAAAGTCTTATGAAAATGTTCTCCACTAATCTGCAGCAGTCCGGCCACTGTGCAGGTGCACTACTTGCACCTAACATACAACGGGTGGTGCTCTCCACACCAGGAGTCTTTGAAGGTTTTTTCGGTGTTCGGAATCGCCCACTCAAAAGTCTCTCCTGATGCCATGCAGTATAAACTACCCGTTGCTTGTCACTTTCGTTCAGACTGCCCCACAGTGCTGTAATTGTGTCTGCCTGTTGGTTGCTGAGACACAGGGAGGTCTGATCCCGAAGAGCCACCAAGTACTCCGCAAGTCTGTCCACATGCTGGTAGCCAGGGACATTTTGGTCATCAACAGCCTAAGTGAATGAAGAAAAGTTTAGAAAATGAAAATGTGTAGGATCTTAACTGAGCTTCATTGATACAGGCTGTGCATTCAGGTGTTTTTACACGTGCACAAAAATGACACATACCATATTTTCAGCTTCAGCTTCAACTCTAGCTTCAGAGGATGAAGTTGAAGGCTGAGGGGATGCACTAGATGCCACTACAGAGCCTATACTTGGAACCAGACTGGATGCACATGAAGTTGCTGAAGCTGTGCCAGGAGCCATGGTAGAAGAGGTGGTGTGGGACTGGGAAACCGGGACAGAGGAGGAGGAACCAGGAGCTGAAGACCCTCGGGCCAAGTCCAGTACTGTGGGGTCAACTATGAGGTCTGAGAAACCCTCATCTTCCTCCATGCTGTCCTCCATCTCATGTTCTTCCACCAGCTGAGCAGTCTCCTCTGAATCAGGGTTCATATCCTGCAGTGCCTGACCAGTCTGCCTGAACAGATACTGTACCCCTATCAGCTCTCCTGAAAAGTAGCGATTAATTAAAATTAGATAGGCAGGAGAGATTATAAAATGTACATATATAAAGAAGGATCCATGTATTCACAATTGCCCACCAGTGTATATTGAGGGTGGACAAAACTCTGGCACCACCTTCCTGTGAAACAGCTTCTCATAGTTTTTGTTTACACAGTGGAGCAGTTCGCCTGAGTAGCTGCATAAAGGAGATGGTTTGGAAGACAGTGCAGCACGTTCGCGGTCCTGGTTCCATCTATGCAGTCCCTCCAGCAGGTATATCTGAAAATTGAGGCTGTTGGCGCTGGTTCCTAGAAGACATAGCAGTGTATATCAGATTATCAGAATCAGAAATACTTTATTAATCCCAGGGGACATCGCTTAAATGCAATTGGATGGGATCATTTTGGCAAATACAACACATGAACCTAGAGGTCAGACAGACACAAACCTGGTATGAAGCGGTTTAGGTGTAGATGAAAGGATTCCAAAGATGTGGAACCTCTGGCACACCTGTATGTGGGTAGCTGCACACCTCCCTTTTTGAGCTCCCCTGTTTTGGTGTATAGAGCAACACCTGGTGGATCCTGGATGCACTTGACATGTTTTTCCTGGACACGCCAAATGTGATCCATTCTCTCCTTATCAAACAGGGGAACTCCAAGTGAATCGTTTCCACTGGTCCCCATCAGATTGTGCAGTAGTTGCTCCAGTAGCTGTGTGGTAGTTGCCTCACCACGGGTCTTCCTGCGGCAGTGAAGGGCTAGCTCCTCTCTAGACAGATGTTTATCGATGTCAGATGATGGCAGACCCTGGGACAAGAGCTGCTGTTTTTTTGCTTCACGCAACAGAGCTAAATCTGCTGCATCCCACTCAAATATGCAGGCTGACAGGCGTGACATAAAGATTGGGTACAGCTGATGAGCGTCTGTTGTACATCCCACGGCGAGTCGGCGCATGAAGTGCCAGATATCTAGTCTCACAGTAAGGTCGCGCCATCCACTGAATCTGGCCTTCAACTTGGACTCCCCTGCCTCAACACAGCACCCACAGTCCACATATAAAACAACAGGGGGATCCACACTAGCTTGTTGGTATCTCTTTACCAGGTCTGCTGCCATCCTGTCCAGCCCAGCTCCCTCCTGAGCAGTCAGCACACTGATAAGAATTTGACCATACTCATTTCCCACAGAGGTAAGCCACAGTGCTGTCCCCTTGGCTGTTCCAGCCAGCTTCTTGGTGATCTGAAGTGCACAAAATTTATTAGCATTATTAACAAATACTGAAACTGAAGTTGGTAAATAGTAGGTAATGAAAAGAAACATAAAATGTTAAACCTTTTTGGTTGAATCCATCTTTAGAATGGAGCCAAAGGTTGATGTTAACCTGGCGTTGATGTCATCCACCCTTTTTAAGATGTCCTGGCTGTAAACGGACAGAAGCCACTTACAGCTTGGCACCACAGCAGGCTCTGGAGGCTCAGGAAACCTGACTGGTAATATTGCAGGACGCTGTAGGAAGTCCACACACTCTGTGGTGTACCTAGCTACACGATGCAACCACTCCTCTGTATGGTTTTCCCTCAGTTGCTTTAAAATGCGTGTTGGGCTGTTACCCAGGCCTCTCTCCCGCAGAAGCCGGATCACGCGAATGTCACATGCGAACCTTGGACATAGAAATACATATGTTTTACATAATGCTTTATATCATTCTATTTGAGGAGAGAAAGAGTTACTTACTTCTGTGTGAGGATAACACGAAATTCAGATCTGTGAGCTAAGTCTAGTTGTGCTAGGACAGTCTGACTCCAGGACACATGTGTGGATCTACATTTTGTGCAGGTTAGCGTCTCTGTCACCATGTTGTAGATCCTGTCCACATCCAGGACCCGCCTTGCCCTCTTATGCAGCCCTGCTCCTGTGAGTTGGTGCTGCCCACAAGCTGGATTGGGACAAACCACCTTCACTTTCCACAGTCTGTAGGGCATCCAAAGGAGAAGTGGGTGAGCAAAGAAGCGGTCTGGATGGGGCGCCTGGTGGTACAGATGACTCGGCTGTGGTGGGAAGTACCAGAGCTTCAAGTTGTGCTGAAGCTCTAGTTTTCCTTTTGGGCCTATCCTGAATAGGGTCTTCAGAATCCACTTGTGGTCCTGAGGTGGCAGCCCCTCTGACCACAAACGAGGCAGTTGAGGTGCTGGAGTCTCTGTCCTTGACTCAGCGGGCTGTGTAGTGTAATAACAAAACAATTCACAAACATATCTTATATGGACCACAGAGACATCGGATACTCAACATTTTATAAATGAAAATAAAAAATAACTTACTGATACAGTGGCACATGCTGCTCCAGGACTGAGGACAGGCACTGAAGATGGAACATCTGTCTGCAGTTCTGGGAGCTATAGAAACATAGCATGATACTTTATGATTTACAAAACACTCACACCTTGAGTTATTTCATTCAGAATACTGTTGTGCATTTTTCAGTGTGTGATTATATTATAAATTATATGGGAAGAAATGCACATGCAGTTTTCAAAATGTGATCAGTACTCACTGAGGCAGTACTGCTGGCTGGGGAAGGGGAAGCTTCTTTAGAGGGGTCACTAACCTCAGTCTGTAAAGTAAGAAGTCTCAGTAACTTGCATTAACAAACAGCTGCTGCCTCATCTCTACTTACCCGGGTTACTTTTCTGGCAGCACTAAGGTTTGGCTTTGCAGCAGCAACATGAGCACCACCAAACCTTGGCTTGGAAAACTGAAAGACAGGAAAGCCATGTCATGTCAGTGTACTGACAAACTATTATTCAGTGGTCAAAATGACAATTGTTTACTGCAAACTTATGAGTCAGTATCTGTGTCAATCAACTGTGTAGTGCTATGTATTTGAGCTTATTCAAGCAACCACTAATCCTACAGTGCCTTTAGTAGCAATAATGCCATAATGACAACTTTAGTCAATAAATGTGTTGTTTTGTTGGCTCTGTTTGTGACGTATGCTTCAGTGACGGTTGGATAGTATGGTCTCATACCATTGACAAAGTCAGTGGTGGCCACTGCTTGATGACCCCCACTCTTTGCACTTCCTGCCCCACAGATGTTTGAGCAGATGTGGTCTGCTGCTCCACAGTGCCTTGGACAGCACCCACTGCTGTGGACTGTTGCCCTGCAGGCTCCTGTGCAGTGCCTGCTGCAGTTTGCTGTTATTACATGACAGGAGAAGCATCATTAATAGTCTATACTGTTATTCACACACTCAAGCTGCAGCTTTTTCAGTTTACCGTCTGAGGATGAAATCCACATACACAGCTCCTCAACTGGCCAAACAAGGACATCTGTCCATGAACGTGCATGGGACATTTTTCAATCTAAAAATGACAGTACAAATCTGATATAAATTATGTCATGATTGTATTTTGTACGAATCCATAAAAAATAACTATTTTGAGGGTAGATGATGCATAGTCATAGTGCATAGATACTCGTACCCTGTGATACAGCTCATACCACTTCTTCTGCCTGGGAGCTGGCCTGTTTCCTTGATCTGCAGGCCAGCTCCCAGTGCTGGCAAACTTCCTCAGGCGGGACATCCACTCTGAGTCTGACATCGCTTTGTGCGATTTGGATGACATTGCTAAGGATGATAAATGTACATTAACATTTATAAATGCATAAAAACAAAGACTAATATTATAGTGTGTGAACAGATATTGTGCTACTGTAATGATAAAAATCTCATCAAGCAACTTGACCAAGATGTATATTAGTGACCTGTTATAGAAAATGTTACAATGTATTTGATATCTCGCTATGTTTCTCTGGTAATTATTTTAACATGTATCAACACTAAATTACATAATCAGCACAATAGTCTTGCTCCCAATAAAACAGAAGGGAAAGTACAACATCACAAAGGCAGTGTGGTGTTTTCATACAACAGATATCATTGATTGATTGATGTTTTATTAAGTTAGCTCAACATTTGACGTAAATTAAAACTCTGTTTACGTAAAAGAAAACTGTGTTTAGATAAGCAAATAAATTAGTGACATTCTCCCTGTTCATACGGTAAAAAAAGGCGGTTTACATCTGAAAGCGGTGTTCATAGATATTCTCCGTATTTCTATTGAATCTGGGATAAACGTCGGTGGAAATACTTTGATTCTCAGGTTTGGTGTTTAAACAGTGCACCGTAAATAACATTAGTATCGCCGAGTGGCAAAAACAAAATTAACTTTGTGAAACTGTAGTCGTAACTCAACAAATATATTAGTCAACACAGTACAGAGTTTACATGACATACATACATACATACAACCTGAAATAGTGTCACACGGCACTGTAGTAAATGTTTAATTACCGTACCGTGTTTTTCTCGCTAGCTGTCTCAGATTGAATGGCGACCTGTATGCACCCCCACTGAATCTCTGCTCCAACATTTCTCCACCGTGATTGGTCAAATGTTGGAAAAGTTGGACAGTGGGGAAGAAATCCGCTAGCTGATTGGCGCATCTTCAGCGCTTGAAGGCTTGTGATTGGCTCTTGTGTCCAACATTTTCCAACATTGTACGGACGATCCTTCGCCAGCTGGCGTTCTGCTAATCCATTGTGCTCTGCACGCGTGGGTTCGAATCCCATCCTCATCGTTTCATATTTTAAGGTCAACGTCCTGACACAGGATCATCAGTTGATGGTGTCATAAACATTCCAACTTAAGACAGTTTGGACAGTAGTACTGGTGTCCTATCTACACAGATCAGTCTATGGAGAAGTCCACAGTCTGTGCATTGGTCCAGCTGTAGGCATTAATGGAAAACCCACATTCAGTAGGTCAGGAAATGAGAATATGTGAAAAGGTTCAACATTGAAGACACCTGGAGCCACTCTAACCAGATAATGAACTCAAAACACCTGCAAAGGCCTTTAAATGGTCTCTCAGTCTAGTTCTGTAGGCTGCACAACCACAGGAAGACTGCTGACTTGACAGTTGCCCAAAAGACGACCATTGACACCTTGCACAAGGAGGGCAAGACACAAAGAGGCTGGCTGTTCACAGAGCTCTGTCCAAGCACATTAACAGAGAGGGAAGGGGAGTACAAGCAAGAGGGAGTACAAAGTGTTCTGCCCAAACAGGGACTTGAACCCTGGACCCTCAGATTAAAAGTCTGATGCTTCCAATTCGTCACTAGTACACTTCATGTAGTGCAGTGAGTCCTGATTGACTTGCAATTAGTCCATAATACAAGGGGGATTAGCTCAAATGGTAGAGCGCTTGCTTAGCATGCGAGAGGTAGTGGGATCAATGCCCGCATCCTCCAGCCTGCATTTTAGGAGGGAGGGTGTAGCTGGATGGATGAGGATGGATGGATAATGTAGCAGCACCCAGCAGATCAAGTCCCAGAGTGTGGCCCAAAGTTT
Source organism: Parambassis ranga (assembly GCF_900634625.1). Classification (NCBI taxonomy): domain Eukaryota; kingdom Metazoa; phylum Chordata; class Actinopteri; family Ambassidae; genus Parambassis; species Parambassis ranga. The sequence continues at coordinate 773,976 of NW_021144800.1, read as the reverse complement.
TCCTGTTTGTCATCCAACAGAAACTGGCTGGTGCAGACAGCAACTCCACCAAGTGTCCCTGTTCAGTACCAGGTACCATTGCTCACTAATTCCTCTGTGCTGTGTTATGCTCATGAAAGTAGCCCCTTTGACCCCAGTATGAGGTCTGTAGTTAGCATACGAACGTGCGAGTACAGACTCAACTGATGGATGAATGCAGAGCTCAGGGAGCATGTCACATGAAGAGCTGAGTGCACTGAAGTGGAAGGCTCCTCATGTGCACACAACTGTCAATAAAACACTTTCACTGGCACCAATGCAAGAATGACTGGACACATTTAAAGTTGTTTTCTTTTTAAAAATGACCACAAACACATTTTTACATTGGCTGCTATAATCTGTTGTTTTAAGTGGGCCTGGTTCTCTGTTTTATTTTCAAACTTCTTGTCTTCTGATCTTTGGTTTCTGTCCTTTCTTGTGTCACACTCCAGTTACTTCGGTTTCTGGTGGTCCTGCATGATTCTATCTTTTGTGTGTTAACCATCTGAGTTATACTTCCTGTTTCATTTTGGTGGTGGTCTTTGCTGCCGTCTCGGGGGTTGTTTCCTGTCTTTTTCTTCTTCTTCTTGATTAGCTGCCCGCGCTCATTGGTTCCACCTGTGTCTATCTATATCTTTAGCTGCTGTATTTAGTCTGGCTGCCCCCTCCCTCTGTGTCTTTGACATGTGGTCTGCTAACCTCTGGGTTCCCAGTCTGACCTGTCCATGTCTTGTTTGGTTTGTAGAGGTTTAGTCTTTTTGTGTCTTTCGTTTGCAATGTGTTCATTCAGTGTACTCTGGTGGTTTCTTATGTTTTTGGATTTTGTAATTTTAGAAGCAGCTAGAAAAGTTTCTATTTTCCTAAGGAACCAATACATTGTTGTATGTGTTAATACATAGTGATATAGACCAAGGAATAGGCTATTATTGGGTATACTGTGCAAAACAAATTATTATTAAAAGCAGGTTAAAGATATTTGATCTGACACACGCACACACACGCACACGCACACACACACACACACACACACACACACACACACACACACACACACACAGCTTCTCCCTAGTCATTGTTGTGTGTGGGCACTTTGCCCACACTGCCGCTCCTTGCTGGTCATTGTGTGACGCTGCAGCCTTAAGCAATTTACCTCTGGGATTATTAAAGTATCTAAAATAATTTTAAAAAAATGAACCTCCACCAGAAAACACCAAGTGTCACCTCAGCCTCATCAATAATGCAGCTCTCTGCTCTTTATGGAGGCATACGGCTCTTTGGGCCTGTTGAAAGCCACGGCTTGTCACTCTGAGTTGTTTGAGTAAGTGCTTAAAGAGCTCTCACTAGTGTGACAGTAAACACAACTTGTCACACATTCAGGTGCTTCAGTGTGGAAATGATAAGAAAAGAGAAGCCTGTGACTAAACTGCTGATTTACTTTGCAGAGCTGTTCAGTTCATGCTGACAGCGATGAGAAAATCAGTCATATCAGCTCATCAAATGAGGACGTGTAGCAGCTCCTGCACTGCTTTCAGCACACAAAACTGACTGCAAAGTGATGGAAATGGCCCTTTAGACACAAATAACACAATAATATGTAAATAATCCCCATCCATGCCTTCAAAGATCTGTAGGAGGTTCCTTTTAAAGAAAGACAAAACTCAACACCCATTGAGAGTAAAAACTATGGACAGAGCTTCCGTGACGTCACCCGTTTGTTTCTGAAGAGCGATTCTGAGGCTCGGTGGGAGCCGCCATGTTGGAAGCATCACGTCCGCCAAAACTCCAAATATGTACAAAGAGGGGGAGCGCGAGTAGAGTTTCAGGGTTGGGCGATCATGGAAGCGGGAAACTTATGCGTCAGCCGTCTGCCACTCAAGCGGCAACGCCTATAATTATGCATAATTGCCATTTTAACATGGGGGTCAATGGGAAATGACTCGCTTTTGGAGCCAGCCCCCAGTGGTTGCGGCATTATTTACAAGTTTTGACACTTCCGCATGGGCTTCAAGTTTGAACCCCGAAGGTTGCCGCCTGACAACACCACACAAAACAAAGATGTGTTAAACTGTGTGATCGTTGGCTGGAAGCACTGCTTCATGAACCTGTGTTTACTGTTCATTAAGCTTAGAGAAGTTTCAGGAGTATGTTTGAGGAGTAAACTGATTCAAGTCCTCACAACAAGTGTATTTCACTGCACAAACACACACTCAGCTGATGTGTCCCAGGAAATGTCTTTTTGTCTGACGTATTAGAAGATTCTAGATTCTAGATTCAACAACTAGACAATTATCCCCTGCTGAGACCCCACAGGGTTTCTGTGGCTGTATCTCCCTCATTCTTCATCCTATGTGGATGAAACCTTACAGTCATGCTGAACATTTGACTCTGCACAGATTGATATGCTGAAATGCTACAGACACTGCGCCACCTACTGGCCAGGACCTGTCTTTTGTTTAGGGGCCTTAAACAATTTCCCTCTGGGATTACTAAAGTACCTAAAATAAAAAAAAAAAAAATGTAAAAAAATTTCCCAGAATGCGTAATTTAACCCGCTGGAGTCAATTGACGCGCCTGCACGTCTTTTTCGCATGGCCAATTTAAGATGACGTAGCGGCAAGACACAGTGTTGCTGACGCTGTGTCTCTAGTTTGTGTTAAAAGTGGGGACTTCAAGCTATATACAGGTTTTTAAATGTTTTTAATATGTCAAGTAAAACCCGAGTTATGATAAATAATATACGCATGTTTTTTCATGAACATTTTCACCACGTTCGCTGCGTGTTTACTGCGAGTTTTATGCGAGCAGACACAGGAAACACTGGCGTAAGAGCAGCTCTGACCGGCATGACATGAAACGTGACACCCTCTTTGCTATTGGTGGAAAAATGCACCACATCAACCAATCAGAAAATGTTTATGGCAACACGTGGAATTTAGTTGCTAAGGGAAGATTGTGGGAGAAACGCCGGCGAATGACAGACAGTGATAGCGATAGTGAGTTTTGACAATGGACAGATTTGTGATATTTAGCGTGTTTGGAGTGTATAGCTAGTGTGTGGTGAAGTGTGTTCAGTGTGTAGTGCAGTGTGATTTAGTCGTTTTATTGTTTTGTGCGCCATGAGACGGCTTTTGAATGTGGAGCAGGCTCTTCTTTGAACTGGAAGGCGCAGAGGGAGACACGTGGACAGCGTCTGAGTTTGATGACGTCATGATCCGTCATGATCCGATGACACCCTGGAAGTGTCAGGCCTGTGATGTGCCCCTCTGTGTTGTGGTGGACAGGAACTGCTTTTTGAAGTGGCACAAATAATTTGTGTGACACCTGTACTGCATATAATACTTATAAATAGCTGTACAAAAAACGCCTGAGGCATTTACTGCATTCAAGGATAAATAGTTGTAAATAATTTTGTTTTTTGCTACATTTGTACTGTCGTGACCTTCCCTGGTCACCCCGGATTGTCAGATTCCGTCTCCTGTATTCAGAACATTGAGTGAAAGAAAATACCCTGGGTTTTGTAGTTTCACCTTTTGCAAAAGGGAGAACACCTAGTGAACACAGGCCTTTCAGTCTGCTTCACTCCCGTCCATAAGTGTTCTGCCCCTCCCCTGGACACAGGCTTGTTTTATTGAAAGTTGAGGTACATTTGCATAATAGATAAACAGTTCTTCAAGACCCTCGTTGGTATTCCCATATTGGGACATGTTGCCCCTTTATCTCCACCTACTAATTATCATAATTGGTCTAACATATTTATGACTATGAAACCCTTTGTCCCTTCTATGTTGGATGATTTATCTTAGTCCATGCCTCCTAGTGCTTCGGCCTTCACCGCATCAGAGAGTTCCTCCCTAACTCTCTATGAGAGTTATAGATGTGTTTTTCTCAAGGTGTAAGCATATATAATCGAGTACATGTCAGTGCGTAAATTACCTTATATACTTCACAATTCCCCCTTTTGGACTCTACTAGAGTCCAACACCCAAAGAAAACCGTGACAAAGGTTATATGTATCAAAAATATAAGTAAAAAATCATGAGCAATCAAACAGTAAACATATGTTCAAAGCTAATAAAAAGTTAGTGAAAAGTTAGTGATCATTCACCATCTCTCGTTAATCTGTCCTAAACTTGCACCTGTAACAGTAAGGTTAACACAAGAAAAATCTCCAGAGGCCACATTTGTGGAAAACACAAGATGTTTCTCAGATTGCTTGGTGATGGGGAATATAACATCCCATGCCATGCATTCTTTAGGGGAACCGAGCAAGTCGTAACTGGTATAAAACAATCAGTGGTCAGATAAACTGACACCACCTATAACAAAGGTCTGGGTCCCAAGCAGACCACACAATCAACTTGTGATGCATTAGCTGACTATTCAGCTAATAAAAGCCAATTATTCCTGTAGCAACCTGAAACCATTGAGCAGTAGACAATCCTTCTGTTCCTGATACAATAGCAACCCCTCCTGAATTAGCATTATTCTTACCTGTCACTAAGCTCCCCTGCACTGCTGAACTCTCTGGGATTGTGGAGGTGGTTGTATTAGGCAGACTATGTGTTTGCCAAAATCCCACCTTCCAACAGGGGTCATGACCTACAAAAACAGCACAGACAAGGAACCATGTGCCATTCTGTGTTTCGGGAAGTATTAGTGGAGTTAGTGCATGGATCAAATATTACAGTGTGTTGACCTATCTGTAGCAACACATAGACCGTCAGGAGGAATAGAACCACAACCATGATTATAACCAATAGGATAATATAAAAGTAATATAAGTAACAAGTAGAACAGTATAAAGATTAATATAAAAATGAATATGTAGTTTTACACCTCTGTCCAGGGAACTCGCAGTGTAACCAATAGATCAAAAAAATTATGAACAACCCTAATATGGTTATCCCAACAAGAAAACAAATACATGTTATATATCATAGTATGTGGGGGTATTTTAATCGGTCGGTCTTTCACCGTTCCCGCCCCCAGATACTCCTAACAGCTCAAATGTAATGAAAATTGTCCTACAGTAAGAATGTTCAAAATTGTGTTTTATCAGTTCATGTATGTGTTCCTGTCCGTCTGCCTCATCGTCCAGCGCCCCGCCTGGTTCTCTGGTCCTCTCGTCCTCAGGATGTGTTTTCTTTCTTCAGATCCCTGGGGTTAGACTACCCGGGATCCTGGATTCCTGTCAGGGGATTATTCTGCCCCTTTTGTGACAGGATCCGTATCTGAATCAGCCGATTCAGACTTCTGCGCCCTCAGATCAGCGTGGACGTCCTTTAGAGATCGTTGAGGCTCCTCTGCAGCTGTGCACTGGCTCCAGTGGAACCAGGTGTCCCCCTTTCCTCTCAGCCGAACTGCGTGTGAGGTGCGTTCCGTCACCTGATAGGGACCTGTCCACCTTGGCTCCGACCACTTCCTTTTGATGACCCTCAGGAGTACCCACTCGGCTAAATACTAACACCAAAGCTTTAAATTCATTATGGTTTATGTTAATATCATAATACATACTCTTTCAGTGTCAGCCAGCCAGCTGGTCCAGGAAACTATCGACCTGTAAGAAGCTCATAAGGTGTAGATTATATGGCGTTATTACCAGAACATCAATACAATAGATAATACTTGAACCCATATAAATTTGGTCTGTGCACAGATTTTAGCCAATTTTTGTTTTAGGTTTGATTCATCCTTTCCACCTTTCCTTGAGACTGTGAATGATAAACAGTACCAAAAGCATGCTTCAGTCCCAACATAGCCTCCACCTGCTGGAGGTATTTATTTTTGAAATATGTTCCATTGTCAGATCTGATTTTTTCAGGAAAACCATGTCTAGGAATGTAAGTGTTAATCAGAAATTTAATGACAGTTTGTCACTACACCCCACATGGCCTACCCCATGTGCTTCTTCCATGGCAGTTTGTCTCAATCCAGGTGGCAGTATGGGTCGTCCATCCTCCATACTCCTCCTGTGTCAGTTGCCCCCCTCGCTTTCCACAAAGTCTTTTCCTGTGGAGAGGCTTTGTTTTGTAGTTGTGTTAAGTCATTCCAGTCAACAGGTAAGTCCGTTTCTGAACACATCAAAATCATCTGTTCAACATAGCCTGCTGCCTGCTTTGCTGCCTGATCTGCTGCATTATTTCCTCTGGTGATCCTGTCAGCGCCTGTTCCATGACCTTTGCATTTTATTACAGCTACCTTGCTAGGCAACAACAGGACTTCTGCAAGTTCTCTCATTTCTGCCTCATGTTTTATGGGTTTGTTATCTGCAGTCAAAAATCCTACTCTCAGCCACTGGCCCAACTCCACATGCGCTGCTCCTGCTGCATATGCTGAATCAGTGAAAACATTGATGTGTTGTCCTTCCCCTATTTTGAGTGCTTCAATCACTGCTCTCACCTCTGCTCTCTGTGCTGACTGCTGTCCCTCCAGTCTTTCTGCTTTTAGCGTTCTCATCTCTTCCCGTGTGTCTTCAACAACTGCGTATGCTGCTCTGAGTCCTTCTGTGTCATGTCTGAAACAGCACCCGTCTGTGAACAGATTTCTAGCCTCTGTTAGTGGTGTGGCCTGTAAATCCATTCTGACTTTTTCGTCTCTGGTTACCCTCTCTGCACATGTATGTGGCTCTCCAGCTCCTATCTGCTCTGCCATGTTTATACCATCATGTGTGAAGGTAATGTTTGGTGCTTCCAAAATCTTGCTCATCCTCCTCTGTCTCAGTGGGGTGAGTGTGAATGTCTCTGAGTTTACATATGCGACTACACTATGTGAGTACATACAGCTGTGTCCCATGACCATATGTTCAGTTTTCTGAATTAGCTTAGCTATTCCTGCTGCATGTTGTGTGCACTGAGGGTGTCTTTTTTCCATGTACATCAGTATTACTCTCTCTCCCCCTTTTCTCTGGAACAGGATGCCGTTCGCACAGGTATCCGTTCCAGAGACATCTAAATAGAATGGTAAAGTGTAATTCGGCGTGGCTAGTTCTGCTGCTGTAGCCAAAGATTGTTTCAGTTCAATGAAAGAGCGTTCAGCTTCCTGTGTCCAATTTAGGTGGGCTGTTAAATTACACATGCCATGTTCTCTGACTAGGTCTCCAAGTGGCTGTATGAGACCAGTGTAGTTTGCAACGTAGTGTAAAAATATCTCTACATTCATGAGCCAGAGGAAGACAAAAGAAAGCATTAGCCAAATCTAATTCACAAAGGTTCAGATGTGTAAACCCGGAATGTCACAGGCTCACAGTTCACTAAGCCTACATCAGTGGGGCCCTCTGCCCATAAATGTGTCGGTAAGTCATTAATCAAAGCCTGAGCAAGAGGGTGGTCTGTTTTTTCTCTTCCATGATATCTGGCAAGCTGTTCGTGTGCTAATGTAACAGTGTTAGTAGCTGAAACTGTATTCTATATGCTTTGGCAAATGGAGAGTACATGATTTGTGCTATAGGTGTAGGTTGCCAATCTGTTTGAGCTATGGCACGTTTAACCATGCCACCTAATTCTTTTGCCTGATGTTTTGGATGTACAGCTAATGAGACGTGGGAATGCCCTTCGTCACTGATCATATACCAAGCCTGTTGTTCTAGTGTAAAATCCACACCAGCTGCTACGCCCTCAGATGTCACAAAAATATCTCAGACTAAAATCAACCAGTTTTTCTCCTCTATGGAGCATGTGAAGTTATCATGATACCAATCAGTTTGCCGCCTGTCTTAAAACAAAGTCACATGAGGGGGGTCAGGGGGAGTGACATATGGCTCGAGCTGGGCTATCCAGGGCTTCCACTGCAGGTAAGCAGAGAGGATTCCTGGTCGTGTGGTGTTTCTGCATGTAACAGACCCCAGTAGATGTCCGCACAAGGGTCAGCTACAGGTCTCACAAGATACTGTGCACCTGTGTCAGAGGCATTACAGTGGAACATGGTGCCGTCCGGCAGTGTCACTGTCAACCCGTCAGGGCTGCATAAAATAGATGCTCCAAGCTTAATCAGCAAGTCCTTTCCCAGTATATCCAGAGGCACTGTGGGTGAATATACAAAACAATGTAACACAGTCTGATGTCCCAGCTGAGCAGTCACTGGAGTGGTTATAGGCAGAGTCTGTTTCTCCCCAGAGAAGCCCATCACTGTGATAGAGTCATTTGACAGTTTCTTAGAAGATGTATGAATCAGAGTAGAACAGGTGGCCCCTGTATCTACCAGAAAAGGCAGTGTCTCATCTTCTACTCGCATAGACAACATCGGATCTACCGTAACAATGTCATCAGAGCTGCTCTGTGGGGAGTGTCATTGTCGGGAGATGTTATCCCCTCCCTGTTCCCAGCCGGAAACAGAAAACTGCCCCTTCCATGGAGCTCCAGCGGGGCGGAAAGAAGCCCCTTATGGACCAGATGCTGCACGCCCTCGACTGTGCTGTCCCTCTCAGCTGTACTGCCCCATAATGTATGGACAGTCCTTTATCCAGTGTCCGAGCTCCTCACAGTAGTAGCAGCGGTCACGACTGAAGTCTCCCCTCAGCTGTCCCCTAGGCGGTCTACCCCTTCTGCGCCGGCCTCCCCAGCTGCCCCTCCCTGGTCCCTTGCCCCTGTATGACCCTGTGGGCGGCTGATCATAATTAGGATAAAATAGCTGTGGCACCCAAGGTGTGTCAGGTGGTGAAGTGGAGCCCTCAGTGGCCACCGTGACTTTATTAGTTTTGTCTTTCTTTTTGTCATTAGCTTTTTGTCTGGCCTCAGCCAGTTGCATTTTTAATAATTGAGTCTATAATTCCTGTACATCCTTACTTTGTGTGTGTGCTGCATCCTGGGCACGAGTCAAATGATGCACTAAAAATCCATGTATCATATATTGTCCCCATACTGCGTACTATACTCTGATTTGGATTATAGTGACACTTATACACTCATACTCTGTACTTAACTACATTTAATGTATCTTGATTCCTCTGGCACAAGAATTTCCTTCGGGATTAATAAAGTTTTATCTTATCTTAGATGTCTCTCCCACACATTGGAATCACAATCTGCCATGTCTAGTTTACTTTCCATGGCATTTTTCACATTCTCTGGGACCCCGTTTAGGACGGCGGTCCTGTACCACACCCTCTGAATCCATGCGTCTTTGCTTTGATTAATATATTCTCATGGACTCTGTTTCAGATCCCATTTTAAGGTGGGGCAGGCTGCTCCACTAGGCACAGGATATAAAGGGCAGTATATTAGATTGTGTGTAGGGGGAGGGTCGCTACTCTTTTCTGTTTTCCCTTTCTTTGCTTTGGGCTTTCCTGTCATGAGGTGAGTTACACCCTGACATACCAAAGCCCATCTCGCCCACTGAGTTCTTCGCTCCTCCGCCTTCTCCTGCTCCTTTCTAAATTTTCCTCTCTTAGTCCAACCACACTGCTCTGCACTTTCCTTGGCCCTCTCTCTGTCTTACCTCGCTTCTCCCTCTTTTCTCCAAAACTCCTTCTGCAAACTTCCTCTATCTTTCACCATCAACTTTCACAACATCTTTCTGCCAACAACTTATCTACAGCATCCTTTATAAGAATCACTTCTGCCGCTGCAGTCTTAGAGTCATAAGTCTGGTTCAGTATGTCGCCTAAGACCGTCAGCTGTTCTTCTACCGTCTTTAGTGGGCTGTGCGGACCCCACCTATCGTCAGTCATGTCTCTGTGCACACTTAAGTCCATGTCGTCAGTCATTAAAGTCTTAATCTCGTAGTCACGTAGGAATTACAAAACTATAGTTTAAATTCAAATTTACAAAACTGCAGTTACAAGGTTTCTATATCTTCTACCAAACTGTGTACACATCAGAAAAAACAACTAATCCAGTTCATGAGTGAACCTACTTCAACAGACCACTGCTTTACGTTAACACTGGTTAGGTTTCCAGCAGTGCTGCTGCTTCAGCTCACACGTCCCTGGCACTCATCCACATTTCTCATTCATGCATTACCCGTAATATGAGCGCTCAGTATGTGTGTGTGTTACAGCTTCACTCTCAGCTGTGTGTCTCAGTAAGGGGTGCTTTTGAACTCACAGGACTTTCCTCTGTTCTTGTAGACGGTCCGACTACTCACAGTTCATCTGTTCTTGCCGTCTCTCTTTTAGAGAGGCTCACAGTCATAAATCAGTGCCCTGCACTGTCTGGATTCTGGCCGACTGAGAAATATGGCACGCTATGTCCCTAGTACTCAGTCCAGTGGATTTGAGACTAGCCTCTCTTCCACGACACCAGAATCTTATACATCTGTAATTTGGAAGCCTGTTGACTTACTACAACTTCCGCCTAACTAGTGCGGTCGTTGTTTCAGTTTCCAGTCTTTCCAACATCCATACCATGTGTTTGCCTGTTGTTCCTTTTCCTCTCTCTTTTTTAGTGATTTAGGGTTCCTCAAGCCCCGGGACTCAAACCCAGCTTTTCCGGCCCCTCGTCAGAGCGCCGGTGGAGTCGCCACACTCAGGATTTTCTGCTACCCCTTTTTCTCTTATTCCTCTGCAGGCATTATCCCTCTGCAGGCATTATTCCTCTGCAGGCATCATTTACTTATCTCTTAAACAGCTGTAGTCATTACTCATTTACCGTAGTCATATACATTCACATACGGTTATTTCACTGTAGTCATATTCATTCACATACAGTTAAATTCATTCAGTCAATGTTCTTTTTGCTTTTACAGACAGATTACTACTAAGACTCGGGACACGTTACACTTTAGAGTAGTCAATGCAGATATAAAAGGTCTGCTCACCTTATTGTTGGCGCGCCACATGTCCTCTGTCTGTTCGTAATCAACCCCTGTGTTCAATTGACGGATCTGAGAAAAATATAATTACCTTTTATCCCCGTACGGGCCACCAAATTGTCGTGACCTTCCCTGGTCACCACGGATTGTCAGATTCCGTCTCCTGTATTCAGAACATTGAGTGAAAGAAAATACCCTGGGTTTTGTAGTTTCACCTTTTGCAAAAGGGAGAACACCTAGTGAACACAGGCCTTTCAGTCTGCTTCACTCCCGTCCATAAGTGTTCTGCCCTTCCCTTGGACACAGGCTTGTTTTATTGAAAGTTGAGGTACATTTGCATAATAGATAAACAGTTCTTCAAGACCCTCGTAGGTATTCCCATATTGGGACATGTTGCCCCTTTATCTCCACCTACTAATTATCATAATTGGTCTAACATATTTATGACTATGAAACCCTTTGTCCCTTCTATGTTGGATGATTTATCTTAGTCCATGCCTCCTAGTGCTTCGGCCTTCACCGCATCAAAGAGTTCCTCCCTAACTCTCTGTAAGAGTTATAGATGTGTTTTTCTCAAAGTGTAAGCTTATATAATCAAATACATACGTGGTCTGTATCATGTCATTGCGTAAATAACCTTGTATACTTCACAGAATATATAGTGTTGCTCCTGAACAGGGACTTGAACCCTGGGCCCTCAGATTAAAAGTCTGATTTCCTGCAAGATCCACCCACAGAGATCCTGAACACATAAAACTCAGATTCCCAACCAGAATAGTAGCAGAACTGAAGACACCACTTGGAGGAGTGTCTTCAAAAACCAATCCTTGAGTCCAATGTACCAACCAGCACACAGTAAGTGAAACAGGCATGTCCACGCTTCAACAAGGGCAGCAGTGGCTCAGTGGTGAGCAGGGTTGTCCAATAACCGGAAGGTCGGCGGTTTGACCCCAGCTCCTCCCTAGGGGGCAAGGCACTTTACCCGCATTGCCTCCAGTGCACTCACTGGTGTATGAATGCGTATGAATGAATCGGCAGTGGTCGGAGAGGCCGTAGGCGCACCTTGGCAGCCACGTCTCCGTCAGTCTCCCCCTGGGGAGCTGTGGCTACCACTGGTAGCTTACCACTGCCACTGTGTGAATGTGGTGTGAAAGAATAATGCATCTCAATGTAAGCGCTTTGAGTGCCTGCCCAACAGAGCAGAAAAGCGCAATATAAGACCAATGCATTATTATTATTATTAACAATGAAAACACAGATTGGCCGTATGGGGATTGAGCTAATCGGTCGAGCCCTATTGATTAAATGATGTTATGATGTTATGATGTTATTCTGGAATTCTGCCTATCATTCCGGAATAATGATGTCTATACTGGAATGCTACTGTTTATTCTGGATTTCTGCATTTCATTCCAAAATTTTGTCTTTCATTAGGGAATGCTTTTCATTCTGTTATGCTGACTTTTGTCCTGGAATGTTGCCTTCCATTTTGGAACGCACGCTTCCATGACATCACAGGCCGCTGTCAGGTTAGGGGTTTAATCCAAGACTTTTGTCTACCATTCCGGAATCCTGCCTATCATTCTGGAGTGGGTGGATGGATGTCTATTCCAGGATGCTCTCATTCTAGATTTCTGCCTTTCATTTGGGAATGCTTTCTTCCATTCTGGGATGCTTTTCATTCCAGAATGATGTCTTGCTGACTTCTGTTCCACTATACAGAGTGTTAATCGGGAATTCTGCCTGTCATTCCGGAATACTGATGTCTATTCTGGAATGCTGCCACTTAATCTGGATTACTGCCTTTCATTCCGGAAATTTGAATTTCATTCTGGAATGCTTTTCATTCTGGAATGCTTTTCATTCTGGAATGCTGCCTTTCATTCTGCAAGTCTGCTTTTCGTCCAAGGCGCTGTGTTAAGGTTGCAGTCTCCACTGGAGGACAATCCTGAGGCAGAAACTGGTACACCCAAAGGATAAAACTCCCAGGGAGAAACACAGCAATATCATATATGCAGTCCAGTGCAGTGAGGAATGCTCTGATCTGTACATTGGAGAAACTAAACAACCACTCCACAGGAGAATGGCTCAGCACAGGAGAGCCACCTCCTCAGGACAAGACTCAGCTGTTCACCTCCACCTCAAAGACAAAGGACACTCCTTTGAGGACAACAATGTTCACATTTTAGACAGAGAGGAAGTCAAGGAAGCCATCTATGTTAAGCTGGTAAAACCTTCTCGAGGTGGTGGCCTCATCTTTTTACCACATACAAAGCAGTTATTTCATCCATTCCCAGGAAGTTTCACTCCAAGTCACATGCTAACAGCAAGAACAATGGGCTGTCTACCAGCAGTCTCATAGTCGTTAGCCAGTCGTTAGACACACCTGGCACAGGCAGCCAGATCATCACAGGTAATTATGGAAACATTTAGTGCTATTGTTTGTGAGTTTTATCCAGACCACCCACTGAGGTCTGCAACCACATATAAACCATGTTTCCCCACCAACAGATCAACAACTGATGAAGCTGCTTGGATGAGCAGTGAAACCTCTTCAGGAAAACTCTACAAGTCCAGACGCCTTGCTTCAATCTTCTCTACAAACATGCCAAAGCAAACAGTTTTTACCAACAATGTTACACACTGAGTTTTGAAGGTCTTAACCACTAGTCTGGAATGTTTACGACATGTGTGAAAAATTGTAATTCACGTGTGTTATTACCCATAGACTCCCATGTTAAAATGTCCAACTTCACAGCAGAAATGAACATGTTTACAGCCTGGTACAAAAAAACTTTTGTAGAGGGAAGGGGGAGAGAGTGGGGCACAGCAGGGAGAGAGTTCAGCTTCCTGACAGCCTGGTGGATGAAGCTGTCCCTCAGTCTGCTGGTCCTGGCCCCGCCTGCGCAGTCTCTTTCCTGATGGCAGCAGACTAAAGAAGCGGTGTAAAGGGTGGGTGGGGTCTCCTGTGATGCGGAGGGCCTTTCGGATGAGACGGCTGTCGTAGAGGTCTTGGAGGGAGGGGAGAGTGTTTGGAGTAGTTGTTTGGTTTCTCCATTGTACAGAACAGAGCATGCCGCACTGCACTGGACTGCATATATCCAGGGGTGGCAGTAAAAAAAAGCAGCTTCCCTGAGGGGAAACTCAGTGATGCTGTAACCTCTGTTATGCTGACTTTTTAAAAAAATACTTTAATAATCCCAGAAGGGAAATTGCTTAAAGCTGCTGCCAAGCAGTGTCATACAATGACCAGCACTGGAGGCAATGTGGGTAAAGGACACACAACCCTGCTCTACCACTGAGCCACTGCTGATGTTAGCTTCCCTTCTGGACTGCTGACTTGCCAGAATACTGACTGTTACTCCTGAATTCTACGTATAATTCCGGAATACTGATGACTATTCTGGAATGCTGCTGCTTATTCCGGATTTCTGCCTTTCATTCTAGGACAAAAAATGGACTTCTTTGTGGTTCTGTGGCACAATGGATAGCACATTGGACTTCTAGTTAAACACAGGAGAAGTGATTCAAAGGTTGTGGGTTCAAGTCCCACCAGAGTCAAAGTGCCTTTTAACTTCCTGTGGCGCCTTCCTTCAGGGTGGATACAGCTCCCGTCCTGAGAGCTAGAAAAAAAGGACTGCACTCAGACATCCTGGAAAACAGCGTCGCTGCCCCCGGCTTTGTGACTGTACAGGTGGACAGAGATCTGACTGGTGTGAGATTTTGGCACAGAGGCAGCTAATAAACTGAAAAGGAGAACAGAAGATCTCTCAGCTGACATTCAGGCACAGCTGCTGGATAGACTGCGATCATGTAAGAAATGTTCCTTTCAGTTGGATGAATCGACAGAGCAGAGCATCTCCAGTGCTGCTCAGTTTATAGTTTTGGTGTGCTATCCCTGGAAAGGAGATATTTTGGAAGACTCTCTGTTCTGCAAGTTATTGCATAGATAAAGTCTGTCAATCCAGAGATTAAAGCTGCTCACTGTATGCTGCTGAACATGAGGCACTGCTGGATCACTCTGAGGTGCGATGGCTGTCGCAATGGCTGCAGCACAGAGCTCAAACTGTACCGACCAGCTCAGAGGAGAAGAAGAAGGAGCAACATCACATCAGGAAGGCCCTGCAAACCTGTGGCTATCCCAGCTGGGCTGTCATCAAAGACCCACAGACAACAAGACCCACAGACAACAAGACAAAGACAACAACTGGCTGAGGAAGAACATTGTCACTGCAGAACTGAAGAAGCTACTCGGGGGAGCGTTGGTCCCACTTAAGATTAAAATTTAGGGTGTTTTCACACTTGCTCCCTTTCGGCCCTCTAAACGAATGCAGATCGATGACTCAGGATTTTTTCCTCTATTTAACTCTAACTCTATTTTCCCTGAATGTGCAGTAATTTAACCAGAAAACACAGGAGAAAGCCGACATTCTGCTTCAAGTGAAAACTACCCAGACTTCAGTGCAGTGGAGGAGTCTGAGAGCTCTAGTGGACCTGGTGTGAACAGAAAGAGGACTAAATTACATAAAACCAGTGACCCTGACATGATTTGAACATGCAACCTTCTGATCTGGACTCAGACGTGCTACCATTGCTCCATGAGGTCTGTTCACAGCTTCTGCTCTTCCAAGGACTCAGTTTAGCATGACATGATCAGCTTGATGTTCATATATGTGTTACACATTATTACTAGATAAGCTGCAGTGAAACATCCAAGCGACCACGTCCCAGCACATATCAGAGATGCAGAACAGATGGAACAGTCTTATGGAGTGATGGAGGCCATGAAGCCTCCTAAAGCTTTGAATGGAGCTGAAGTCATGATGCACTGACCTTTCTTTTTATATATCTTGTCTCATAAGTATTTGTTATAATATTGCCCCAAAAAGTCAGTCACACTTGTGTGAAACCAGCCTGTCCAGTTAGGATCAACACTGATTGTGGATCAGTTTCAGCTGCTGTTGTGCAAATGGAACAGACAACAGGTGGAAATGAGAGGCAGTTATCAAGACAGCCCCTATAAAGGAGGTATGTGTTATAATACTAAATTATGTCTTCAGCTACTTTTATACTCATTATTAATCCCAGATTAAGGTGTCATTTAGGAGAGAGATTTAAATTATATCTTTATGTAACTTCTCCTTCTGATACATTCAGTTACAACATGCTGACTGGAAATCTGCAAAATGAGCCCTGAATTTTTAGAGAAAGTAGAAAGGTACACCAGTATTACTGTCCAAACTAAACTAATGGTTCCACTGAGATTTGAACTCAGATCGCTGGAGTCAAAGTCTTTTTTTTTTATCTTTTATTTATTAAAATATTCATTTAAAATATTTACAGAAAACAAAAAACAAAATACAATAATTCATTCGTGTCCTAAGAGGATACCTCAAAACCCCACTTTAGTAACACCCAGGTGAAAATATTTTCAGAAACAAAAATACACGATTTCATTCTCTATGTAAAATAAATTGTGCCCCTCCAAAATCTTTGCCCGAAGGCGTGCTCCCCTACCCACCAGTGCTCTTACATATTGTTTTAGTGTCAATGTGAAAAAATCCCAGGTGTTCAGTTTCCGGTTTTCCTTCAGTTTTGTGTTTCTTGTGATGTATATTGCATGTTTTGCGAATTGTCCAGTTAGGTTGATTATTGTATTGTTCTTGTAGTTGGATGTGTCCCCAAAGAGGAGGAACAGTCTCCACTCTTCCTCCTCCTCCCATGCCATGCCTGTTCCATCCTTGAGGAGGGCTCTCAGCCTCCTAAGAAAGGGGGTGAGCGCCGGACAGTCCAGGAACATGTGCTCTATGGTTTCCTCCGCTGCTCCGCAGATAGCACAGCCCCTGGCAAAGACCTCCTTATTTATCTGATGCAGCACGATCCCAGGGTGTGTCTTTCTGTGTCTTTGTCTGAAGTCGGTGTTATAGACATTGCCAGGGGCTGTGCTCCTCCTTAGGGTGGCCCAGATACGTTCTCCCCGCAGGCCGGGGAAGGCCCTCCCCCACGCCCGGTCAGCTGCTGGGGCTCTCCGTCTACCGTGGACAAACATCTGGTAGAGGGCCTTCGTCGTGATGTCACTAAGGTTGGCTCCGGCCTGCGGGAGAGAGAACTCGCACACAGAACTTCTCCCCCAGCAGCTTAAGCCACCGCTGAGGGATGGAGGCAGCCAGCTTAGCACACACCTCCTGGATTGCACCTTTCCCGTGCCTCACCCCCTTCTTCCTCAGAATGGTCAGGATCTCCGCAGCATCGAGGCCACCGGCTTGGGTGACAACGTCCCCCAGCCTGACTAAACCAGCCCTCTCCATCACGGCGCAGACCACCTCCTTCCCTCCCCAGGTAATCTCTGGGTTATTGAAGAGGGGCTGCGCCCTCGCCTGGAGGACGTTGTCCACCCCAGCCTCCAGCAGAGGCCTCAACCCAGCCCACGCTGTCATGATCTCCTCCGCCAGAGGGTCGGTCACCCCCGCGCTCACGGAGGAGCGCCTCCGGCAGAGTGCCCAGAGGCCCAAAGGCGGCCCGAGATGCAGGTCCTGCATGAGAAAGTGTTTCCATATGAAGCTGTTGCTGTCGGGTGTTATGATTTTTTTGACCAGTTTGACTCTTAGTGCGTGTTTTCTGCAGTCTAAGCTGACTAGCCTCAGGCCGCCTTTGTCCTCCGGCTGGATCATGACATCGTGGGCTACCTGGTTCATCTTTGACCCCCACAGGAAGCTGCTGATGACCTCGTTGATGTTCTTTTCCCGCTGCGGAGACAGGGGACAGACAGCCAGCACATGGTTCACCAAAGAGAGCACTAGTGAGTTTATGACGGTGACCTTCCCTTTTATCCCCATCCTTCTCTGTTTCCACATGTTTATTACCTTTTGCATTTTTCCCTGCACTCCCTCCCAGTTCTTTTTGTTTGCCTTCTCTTCGTTCTTCCCCATCCATACTCCCAGTATTTTAACCATATCTCCCGTGTCCTGGAACCCCCATGTGTTCACCGTGCTTTGCTCTGCCCCACACTTCATGATTTGTGTCTTTTTTGTGTTCATTTTAGCTCCCGATGCCTCACAGTATGATTTTACTTTTCCCACCACCCTCTGAACGCTATCTTTATCCACCACTGTGATATTTGTGTCATCTGCATACTGCACTATTTTGCAGTACGCAGAATCACCCACCTCTACGCCCTGGATGCCCTCGTCACCATTGACCGCTGCCGCCAGAGGCTCCGTGACCAGGGTGAAAAGCATGGCAGACAGCGGGCATCCCTGTCGGATGGACCTGCCCAGCGAGAACGCACCGCTGCACATGCCATTCACTTTAACGCAGCTGGTGGCCCCGCTGTACAAAGTCCTGATCCATTTAATGTACCGCTCTCCGAACCCCAGCCTTTCCAGGACTCGCCACAAAAAGGCGTGTTCAACACGGTCAAACGCTTTTTCAAAGTCGATGCTAATCAAAAAACCCCCGGTTGTGCACATGTGTCTGATCAGGCACCTGACGGCCAGGACAGAGTCCGAGATGTCTCTGCCCGGCACGCCGTACGCCTGACCAGGACCCACCACCCCCTCTATCACCTGTTTTAACCTATTTGCCAGTGTTTTCGCCAGAATTTTATAGTCAGTGTTCAGTAAGCTGATTGGTCTGTAGTTTTCCAGTTTATTTTCCTCCCCTTTCTTTTTAAACACCAGTGTTATGACCCCTTTTGAAAAGTTTTCAGTTGTTTTTCCCTTCTTTTCTATTTCTGTGTAGATCGCCAGTAGGATGGGGGCCAGTTGTAATTTGAATACCTTATAAAACTCGGCCGTCAGGCCGTCCCATCCTGGGCTTCTGTTGCTGTTAAGACCATCAATGGCTACCATGAGTTGCTGTAGGGTAAGGTCGGAATCACAGATCCCTCTATCGGCTTCATCCAGTGTTCTGTGTAGGTGAGCTATGTTTCTGTCCATGTGTTCTTAGCTGATATTTTGGCTGGTGAACAGTTCTTTATAAAAATCCTGCGCTGCTAAAAGCACATCTTCGATTTCACTAACAGTTTTTCCCTCTTTGTTGATTATCTCTTTTATATATGCCCTTTGTTGTTTTTGTTTTTCCATGCCCAGAAAAAATGCGGTGGATTTTTCGCCCTCTATTAAGTACTCCGCCTTCGCCCTGATCGCTGCCGCCTTGCATTTGTTCACAGTTATATTGTGTAGCTTGGACTGAGCCACTGACAGAGCTGTTATGTCTCTTTTTGGGTCCTTTTCCATCTTTTTCTGTTCCGTCTGGATTATTTCAAGCAGTTCCCTCTCTTCCTGCTTTTCCTCCCACTTTTTCCTTTTACGGTATCTGATGCACAACTTTTTGATTCTTTCCTTCACTCCCTCCCACCATCCCAGTAAGTCATCATTTTCTATCATTTCCTCTCGCACATCGTTCAAAAATTTTCTAGTTTTGTTAATGAATGTTTCGTCTTTTAAAATACTGCTATTTAAAATCCATAACCCCCCATTCCTGGACCTGCCGGCCATCCGTATTTGGATCTGGAGAAGTGAGTGGTCGCTCCATCTGTTCTGTATGTATTTGACTGAGTTTATGATGGGGACTACTCCAGGCGACACCAAAGCCAGGTCGATGCATGATTGCTTCAGCTCCCCTCTGACTATCTGCCTCCTGGAGTAGTCCCTAGTGTCCGGGTTGAGTGTTCGTCAGATGTCTGTGAGGTTACGGGTTGAAATTAGGTGGTTGAGCTCTTGCCTGCTGACGTCATTTTTCAGTGTATTGCTGTTTGAGGTATCGTTTGCTGTTAAAATAATGTAAAAAATCTCCCACCAACACACATTTCCCAGTTATCCATTTATTTAATTTTTTTCCTAATAAATTCTTTCCTTTCTGTTTCCTCATTACTTCCGTAAATGCTCATGATTCTTAGTTTCTCTCTGTTCTTCCCCAGATCTGCCACGACCAGCCGGCCCCCGTCGCCAGCATGCACGCAGGACACATCGCAGGGGAGGCCCGGTTTGCACAGAATTGCTGCGCCTGCCTGGCCCGTGGGTCCAGGGGCATAAAAAATGTCCCCTCCCCAGTGTTTTTTGACCGTTTCCAATAGGTCGGTGCTCCATCGTACCTCTTGCAGGCAGAGGATGTCTGAGTGTGTGTTGTCTAGTATGTCCTTAATTTTTTCTATTGCCCTTACCCCCCTGATGTTCAGTGAAGTTATAATAATCATGATGATAGTTAATGTAGATGGTTTCATTTTCATTTCCTTGTTCTCCGAGTTACTCTCCCCGGTTTACTGTCCTGTGCTTTCTTCCTGTGTTGCAGTCTTGGTCCTGTTTCTCTTTCTAGATCCAAGTCTGAGGAGATCTGCTTGTGGCCCAGGAGGGAGGACCCAGGCGTACTCTCCTTCGCTCTCGCCCTGCCAGCGAGCAGGGATGCGGTAGAGCGGCAGGCGGGTCTCAGGAAGCCGTCATCTGACACGACGCTCTCGGCTTGGGAGACTAATTCCGGGCAAACGTCATCAAGGCTGGACCCTAAGGCCAGATCCACCTCGCCTCCGGGCAGGGTCTGTTGCCCCCCCATCTACACCCGCCTGCGTATCTGTATCTTTTTATTGCATTCCCGGGCGTAGTGCCCCTGGACCCCACATTTATTACAGAAAAACTCCGGGCAGTCCCTCACGATGTGCCCCGGCTGTGTGCAGATCCGACAGACACGGACCTGCTGGTCGTGGATGACGCGGAAGAACTCGGGTCCTGCTGCCATATTAAACTTTGCAGAGTAGGGCAAAGACTGAACCGTCTCATTAAATTTTACTTTTACAAATCTTGTACCGTCTGCCACCCTGGTCCCTGGCCACATACGCCGCTTTACTGGGGACACTGCTGACACCTTCCAGGATTCTAACTTCTCCAGAATCTCCTGATCCGTCACATAGGCCGGCAGGCCCAGGAAAGAAACCACCAACTCATCATTTGAAATCTCCCTCCCCTGCACTGATGTGTTCCCAATCTTAAATCCATCCAATAGTTTGCCTTTTCCTGCTGCACTCCCCATCGTAACCTCATACCTGCTTTGGCCTGTGCACCTGCATGCGTTGATGTTACCACACATTACATATTAGCTCTACTGGTGAGACCGCTTCCTCACCCTTTAGCTCCACCAACACTGTTAGCTCTCTTTCATAGCTCACCTCATTCGTTTTCTTACTGGTTGACTCCGACCTCTTGTTTTGCTGGCCGTCTGCCCCCCTCCTGACCATCCCTCCTCCAGTGTGTGATGTGTTCTTACCATCCTCAGATCCTCTCAGTTTTCCTTCTTTTCGACTCATGTTTGTCTCCGGGTTTTGTCCATTTTGCTGAGCCGTGGTCGCTTGTCCGTTCCTGGGCCTGTCACCGGGGTTATCCATCCTGCTGATTTTTCCAATGAAAAGAAAAACAATTGCCAAAAAGAACCCAAAACACCAACAAAAAACTACTCCCTGACAGTCCTAGGACCGCGGGGTTGTGACAAAACACACTATAAATGAAAAAAAAAAAAAAAAAAAGCAATCAAAACAAATAAGGCCAAAAACCAAAAAAGGAACTCTGTCTGTCTCCATCTGCTCTAAGCTCACGCTCTCTGCCACTCTCTCTCTGTCACTTCCGTAATCGGGCGTGTTCAGGGCGGTATGGCAGACACTGCGTTAGGATGGCCATGTAGCAGCTCAACTTCACAAGTAGGAGGCTTGAGACAGAGGTGCATGTGTAGTAGATGTGTAGATATTTATGTAGATATTTATTTTAGCAAGCACATAACAAACATCAATACATTTACCACAGGCTGGGAACCACAGGCAGCATGTGGTCCTGACAGCACACAACAGAAAAACCACCTTACATACAAAATGGCTGCCTTAAATAGCTGCTGCCACACCTCTCCTTCTCCCTCCATTTTACACTTACCCCACCATACACCTCACACCAGGTACAACACATATGTACAATAAATACATGGAATTCCTTTTTATTAAAAGCTAAAAGCTGGTAAAAGCGGAACTATAAATGCCTGCTTGTTCCAAGAGGGACTCTTTTGACTGTCACCACTGGCCACAACACAAGGTAAGAGCTCACACACCATCACACATTAGCCCTTAAACATTCAATTCACATTAACCAACCCACAATCCGATCATTGTATAGTTAATTCAGCATCTGTTTCTTGTGTCTTACAGATAATACCTACAGCTAGTGATGGGTTTTCAAGGCTTTGTTGAAGCTTCAACACCTGATTCAAGAAAAAGGTTAATTACTCAAGGCTTCATTGACACAATGCTCGAGTAGGACATCTAGTGGTGAATAAAATGAATTGCGGTGTGTGTTATTGGTTCATGGATTGTTTGGGATTTGGATCTCCATGCACATGCACACTAGTGTTGTCTCGTTCGACCACACTACATGGTTGAATGGTTTCAGGCTGACACAATAAAATACATTAAACTTTCAGTTTCACTGCACGAAGTTGTTATACAAAGTGACATTTGAAGTCAGGGTGTCCGGTATTAAAAAGTATTAAAAGTTGATAAAT
Organism: Parambassis ranga; assembly: GCF_900634625.1. Lineage (NCBI taxonomy): Eukaryota > Metazoa > Chordata > Actinopteri > Ambassidae > Parambassis > Parambassis ranga. The sequence goes on along the minus strand of NW_021144800.1, from coordinate 751,680 downwards.
CAATTGTGGGAAAATTAAGGCCCTTAAAAAGTATTGATAAGTCTTAATCCCCATTTCATGAAGTTTTATTGTGATTCAAGCTTTGACTCCAGAAAGTTACATGTATTTATTTTCCTCTTCGCGATGTCACCCGATGGGGAAAAAATATCTGAGGCCGGTGCGACCAGCTGTTAGAGGGAAATACATTCTCTGCGACTCTCCCTGTGTCAAACAACAGACACACGTCAGGCTCATATAGTGGTCTAAACCAATCAGAGACGGTGAAGGGCGGGACCCCGTGTGTGTGTGTGTGTGTATACATTTGCAGTCAGACCGAGTCTGCCAAAAATCCACAAGAAGAATCCGGATTGAGATGCATTATTCATTCACACCACATTCACACAGTGGCAGTAGTAAGCTACAGATGTAGCCACAGCTCCCCAGGAGGAGACTGACAGAGACGTGGCTGCCAAGGTGCGCCTACGGCCTCTCCGACCACCACCGATTCATTCATATGCATTCATACACCAGTGAGTGCAATGGAGGCAACGTTGGTGCCTGGTCCACTAAGTTGTCAATGTCCAGGCGGTCTGGATCCTTTTTCCCAAACTTCGCCAAGAAGAACGACACCTTTAAGGAAAGAAAAACCCACAATGGTCACAATAATAACTTGAAACTGAGAAAAGTAATGATGAACAAAAATGTACTGAAAATTAACCGATGTAAATCAGACATTGCTTTTGAATTCTTGTTCAACATAATCATTTAATCAAACAAACTACTGAAACAGGCCTGGACAACAATGATGGTACCCAAGAAAAGACTGAAAATAATTTGACCATAGGGACATGTTAAACTAAGGTGTGTCTGCATAAGACTTGCATAAGACTGAATCTTAACGGGGCTTAACGGCTATAAATAATGTTTATATACATATGCTAATATATTTTTAATATTAGAATATTTTAATATTAATATATTTCTAACGTTTTTTTTGCCCATGAGTCCGAGTCCAAGTCATTTGATTTTGAGCATCTGCCGATACCGAGTCCCGATCTGATACTTTTATAATACATAAAGAAGAGCGAAGAAACAGATCCAGGTTGTTTGTCTTATTTTTTAATTCACCTTATTTTAACATTCAACAACTCTGTTAACAAACAGAGCACTTGTGTGAGGTAGCTTGAACTATCAAGTATGCTAAACAACATACATACTTCACTTTTGGTTTATTACAACAGTAACTATAAAAACAAACAGCACCTCAACTTAAAATACCTGGCAGGCATGTAAACAAATAAAAAATAAAAGTGCCACAGTGTTTGCAAAGCCAGTATGTGCTTTTAGGACATACACTTTTACTGTCATCACAGTGAGTTTTACAGAAGGAAATGTATGTTTTTCTTAATGAAAACTAACATCTCAACCTTGTCAGGTTTAAGCCTGTTTCTGTTCTCATTAAGGATGTTTGCAACGGCACTAAAAAGTCTCTCACTGTCCACAGAGCTACAGGGGGCACTGAGATATTTGGTTGCAAGAGCAGCCATAGAGGGAAACTGATTAGCATGTTCTTTCCAGTACTGAAGTGGGTCACTTTTTTTAGGGGTGTTTTTTTTCTGAGAGGTAGGTCTGCACTTGAGTTTCTGCTGATGTGGTACTCACGGACCGTCCCTGTGACTGCCTCTCTTGTAAGATTTCCTCAAAGGCAATGTCCAGGCTGGTACATGCTTCATGATGTGGTGCCTTGCTCACTGGCTCTGCTGCAGCCTCATTTTCCTCTGGCACTGCACTGGCAGCCCTCCACCCCTCTGCATTTGCCACCTCCTGGATAAGGTGTTCCTTTGCAAGCAACAGGTTGGTTGACTTTGTGAAAAAGCCAGAAAAAGAGAAAAGGAAACAATTCAAAACAATAAGAGAAGAGACCACATAGCACAGCTTTTCAGTTAGGCAACTGCCTACACGTGTACTTAATTAATAAACATTACAAAAATATCTTTCTAAAATACTGGTGTCTGGTGATGACTTGACTTTATATAAACATGATGTACAAAAGATGCATTTTAATATTACAATACTTGCCCATCTTTGTATCTGGGATCTAGTAGAGTAGCGATGTAGAAGAGTGGCTCAGTTTCAACATCAGCAAAGCGTTTCTCCACTGCCTCCAGCAGAGTCCTCTTCATTGTTTTTATTCCCTGGTCATCATCATCCTCCCGAGACAGAACACGTCTGAGGACTAATGAGTGCATGACTTAATGAATGCATGGGGTTTTCCTGTGTTTCAAACAACATCAATAAATGTTACAGTATAAAATAATAAATAAAAATACAAATTACCTGTTATGGCAGGGATCACATCAGCTGCAGTTGCAGTCTCCCTGCTCACATCCCTGGTCAACTCTTCAAAGGGGGACAGCACATCAGCGGTCTTATTCATCAGCTCCCACTGTTGAGCTGTCAGTGTTGCTGGTAAAGTGCGCTCAGCTGCAAAGACACTAAGAGCACGTTCTTGTTGCAGTAGGCTCTGCAGCATGTAGAGGCTGCTGTTCCATCGTGTCTGCACATAAGAGAACATGATTTATTTTTGTTCATATTAGGTGCAGAGCATGTAATGATTTAGTGGCTTACTACATCAAGTGTATGGGAAATAATAAAATAGAAATACATTAAAGAATGTTACGAGAGGAATCTCACCTGAACATCTTGCTGTAGGCGCTTGATATCCGTATGTAGCTCCATCTGTATGTCTTCTAGTCGAGAGTAGGCCAACAGAGAGTGCTTAAAATGGCCTACAATCTTCCTTGCATTGGCCAGGGTGTCTGTCACGCTGCGCTGAGACAGCAGGCCCTCATGCACAGAGTTGACAGGAATGGGCGACACAGCCAACACTCGGCAACCCCATATCCCTCATAGATTTCTTCATATTTGCAGCGTTGTCACGCAAAATAACATGCACCCGTTGCTTGTCTGTTCCCCAGTTGTTTAGCATCCTTTCCAACGATTGCTGGATGCTCTCTGCAGTGTGGGATCCGCGAAATTCCTGGACATGTAGGGTTGCACGGCGTAAAACAAAACTCGAGTCAATCCATTGTGTGGTAAGGCTTAGTAGAGACATGGGAGCTATGGACGAACTCCAGATGTCTGTGGTCAATGAAACATGGGGTACATCTGATAACAGGACAAGTAGTTTGTCAAAAATCTTCTTATAAATGGCTGGTAGAGCTTTCTCGACGAAATAGTGGCGAGACGGCATTTCAAATCAAGGTTCCACGTGCTCCATAAGCATACGAAATCCAGGGTTTTCTACAAAGGCGAATGGCAGGTCACTCATTGCAATCATCTGCGCTATCTTGTCTGTTATGTCCTTCGCCTTCGCGCTGTCACTGGGCATTTTTTCTCTCCTCTTCAAACTCTCCTGAAGCGTAAGCTGACTCGTCTTCGGCTGGGTTGCCTGGGTAAACTCCCTGTATTGTGTCGGGTGTTTGTTTTTAAGGTGCCGTATCAGGTTTGTTGTGTTGAATGTGGACCTTTCCTTTCCACCTCTTGCAATTCCAAGCTTGCATATTTCACAGTTTGCTATTGCAATGTTGTTGTCATCAACTTTATAATAATGCCAGACCGCCGACATACTCGCGCTTTCTGCTTCGCGCTTCCGTGTTCTACTGGCATTTCACCTATAGCGTCTCTGCAACACAGTGATGTCATGCCGTGAGTGAAGAGGCCTCACTCTGTGCCACCGCATAACGATAGATGTGTTAAATAATGAGAATATATATACATATATATATCCGAGTCATGATCGGGAGATAACGTCCGATTCCGATTGAGTCTGAAATCACGTAATCGGGCCCGATTTCCGATCACGTGATCGGATCGGGACATCCCTAGTTTTAAGCCCTGTTAAATTATCAACCATTAACCTGTTAAGCTATAACTTAACCTGTTAAGCTATAACTTAACCTGTGTTGTTTGGCTTTATTTTGCTGGCTATTTAACATATGTCTGTAACTACCTTAACTCAGATAAATATGATGTGATAAATATAATCTAACATTACAATGCTAACAGTAACTTCATCTGTGAAATGTTTAACGATGAACATTAGCAAACCATAAAAGGTTTATATGAGGTTGGAAAGGTTTATATGATTAAAAAGACAAGAAAGCTTCATAATATATATTTATATTAAAGGTAGGGCAGGAGATCTTAAAACTCAGTGAGTAACAGCCAGAATTTGGTATAATAATTTGATAATACACACCCCCCTCCTTCTCTCTGAGCCCACCCTGAAGCCACACCTCCAAATCACATGGACGCGCAGTACATGTTCACAGAAGACGACTGTGGTTGAGCACCGTGACCTGCATCAGCTGGATCTCATTCACAGGTGAAAAACACGTAACATCAAAATATAAACAACAAATGTGGCAGTTATTGCAAGCTAGATCTGCCAAGTGAAAATGTTAGTGTATGAAAACAGTGTGTAATACTATTTATATAATAATGAGTGCGATGCTAACTAGCCACAGCAGTCATGTAAAGCTAGTCACAATGTTAGCCATGATGCTACACCGTCTTTGCTTTGAATGCTCAGCACATTGTGTTCCTGGGCAGTCAGTTTATGTTATGGTGATATCCACACCAAGTTTGTCTGATCATCAGAGAGAAGCTCAGAAAAACCAGTAAATGGAATCAAACCTGCTTCAAAATGCAGAAAGCTGCCAACCAGAGCCTGGTAGCATCATGTTAGCACCATGTTAGCATCATGTTAGCAAACGTAGCCTGGTGAAAGCTGACAGCGTCACTAACATCTCCGCTCTTCTCGTACTGGCAAAACATTAATCTCAACAAGTAACTGAACACTGGTTACGCAGTGATGCAAGATAACACAATGTTGTAAAAACAAAAACTCACACATGATCAGCCTACCTGTCTGGAAGAACTGTGCCCACCACAGCATCACATTGTAGCCGCTTCTGCTCCCTCCGTTGTTGCAACACTGTAAAAAGGGATTAAAGCAACTTATCATTCCAATACTCACCTGTAAAGAAACAGTAAAGAAAACACATTTAGACTGGGCACCACTGCTGGTTGAATGAAGAACAACACAAATACAACCTACCCCCCAGAAGAACTTCCCTGTTTGCTGTCTGATATCATCAGGTGATTCAAGATGGCGCCAGTGTGTGCGGCCGGCTGTCTGTCTCTCCGAGCTTTGATTGCTTTTCTGCTGTTTTTATCTTTTGTCACACTAAATGTTGACTCACTGTACGTCTATGATCGACAAACGCTTCTAAATCTGCGATCATTTGTTGACAACTTTGCTGAGTTTCGTCAGGATGGACAGAAAACCTGCCCTCCATTACTCTCTGGCATACCAGCTTACATGTGCCACACGCCGGCTCCACCTGTACGTAGGAGACGTGGACGCCGTGGAAAACAGCAGAAGGCTGGTGAAGCTTAAGGCCAGCTTGTCACTCTCGTGCAGAGAATATCGTGATGATTACACAGTCAGATCGCCGTTTTGTGCCATGGCGCTCCAGAGACCAGAGCAAATCTAGCCTCTTCCCAGTGGCTTGGCTTGGTGTATTGCCGTCTTCCCTGTCGCCTGGTCCGGCGCGGGGTGAACCTCCACAACCTGCAGCCTCTTCCTTGTACTCCACCGGCGGCAGCAGCACCGGAGCCTGCCGCTGTCAGGGTGGCCCTCGTGAATGCTAGATCACTAGCCAACAAGACTTTCATTCTAAAGGATTTCTTTACTACAAATGAGTTGGACTTCCTCTGCATCACAGAGACCTGGATGTCTGTCGGTGAGTCAAGCACTCTCTGCGAACTTTTACCGTCTGACTGCACATTCTTCAACTCCCCTCGGACAACTGGCCACGGGGGCGGCATAGCGATTGTTTACAAAGATAAACACATCTGTAAACAACTCACTCCGACATCGTCTTACTCCAGCTTTGAAGTCGATGTGTTCGAGCTTGGTCCGTCTCTCCCAGTGCTATGCGCTATTATTTACAGACCACCAAAATGTAGCAAAGACTTCTTGGGAGACTTCTCAGATTTCTTGGCTGAAATTATGCCAAATTACGACCGTGTTTTAATTCTTGGTGATTTCTGCTGTCCGGATAAACCACTGACCAAAGACTTTTTAAATATCATTGACTCTTTTAATCTTGTACAGCGTGTCGTTGGTCCCACTCAAGAGCATGGACACACTCTGGACTTAGTTCTGACTCAGACTTAGAGGTGTACGATGGAGCGTTTTCAGATCATATGCCTGTGATTTTTGACTTTCTGCTTCCATGTCCTGTGGTCAAAAAGCTGTGCGCTCCTGCGCAGTGCCACCATGTCGTTACATCCTCCACTGCTTCTCAGTTCTCCGCTTCATTCAGTCAAACCTCCACTGCTGATCCTTGTACCGCAGACGTAGAGGCACTCTTTTCCTTTTTTAATTCTAAATGCCTGTCCATATTAGACTCTGTGGCTCCGGTGAAAACTAGGCATCCAAAACCTAGTCCTGAGCCGTGGCTGAATGACGTCACACGCGCAGCCAGGCGTGAAAGTAGAAGAGCAGAGAGAAAGTGGAAAAAGGACATGTTACAGGTGTCTTTTCAAATTTTAAAGGACAGCTGGCGCAACTATCAGAAAACTGTACAAAAAGAAAGAACTAAATATTTCTCTGACATTATTGCTTTCATCTGTGACAATCCCCGTGTTCTGTTTAAAACCATCAACAATGTTATCAATGCTGATGGTTTTAAGCATGCTGTGGTGCAGCCTTTAATCAAGAAGCCTGGTCTTGACATTTCTGTCCTCTCAAAATTTAGGCCAATTTCAAAACTTCCTTTTATCTCAAAGATTTTAGAAAACGTTGTTTTTAGTCAGTTGAATGTGTTTTTAGATGAACATAAAATCTTTGAGGTGTTCCAGTCAGGTTTTAAAACTCAGCACAGCACAGAAACTGCACTACTGAAGGTTTTTAATGAATGAATGAATGAATTCTTTTAGCCACAGACTCTGGCCACTGTGTCATCCTGGTCCTGTTCGACCTCACTGTGGCCTTCGACACAGTGGACATGACATCCTCCTGTCTCGACTGAAAGACTGTGTGGGACTCCAGGGCAGAGCGTTACAGTGGTTTAGGTCATACTTGACGGGGAGAATTTTTAATGTCTGTGTGGGGTCTGCTGAGTCCTCTGCTGCCCCTCTCACCTGTGGAGTGGCCCAAGGCTCTATTCTGGCCCCACTCCTCTTCTCCCTATACCGCCTCCCTCTCGGGTCCATTCTCCGCAAACATGGTGTCTCTTTCCATTTTTATGTGGATGATTCACAAATTTACATGCCCTTAAAACGAAAGGAACCTCATTCTGTTCAACAACTCTTAGACTGTGTTGAGGAAATTAAATCCTGGCTGTCAGCAAATCTGCTACATTTTAATGACACTAAGACAGAGGTCACACTGTTTGGGCCCAGTGATGCCTCTGCTGTTGTTGTAGATTTGGGTGTCCTGAAAAGTCCACAGTGACAAATCTTGGCATGAAATTGGAGTCCAATCTGAAACTTGATGCTCAGATCAGTGCAGTTGTCAAAGCGAGCTTTTTTCAACTGAGACAACTGGCCAAAGCCAAACCGTTCCTTTCTCGGCATCACTTTGAGATTTTAATTCATGCTTTTATTACGAATCGGTTAGATAGAACTTCCGGCGCTGGTGGAGACCGGCTGCTGCTTGCAACGGCTCCTGCTTACTGTCTCTTTTTTTCCTACTTTTTGCTATTCTTCACTTTTATTTTTGTACAAAACTTCTCTCTACACACTTGTAGGGTATAGTACTGTGTCCCTGCAGTTTTTTATCAGGATTCTCGCTGTTTTTCTGCTTTTACAACCACATCCAGCGCAACAATGCATGAAGCGGCTCGCGTTGTTTACAGTAGGGAACAGCTGTTTGCGCTGCGTAGCGCTGTGGTGTTCCCCAGGGACAGACACCAAATACCCCCGGAACTGGTTCGGAAGACCCGCCGTGGTTGCAGTGCCGGGAAGAAACGTCGGGATAAGAAGAGATGCTTCAGACCGGCTCTCCCCACCGTCACTATGGGAAATGTGAGATCTCTTCCCAATAAGATGGATGAGCTAGCGGCACTAACTCGCCATCAGCGTGAGTACATGGAGAGCAGCGTCCTTCTGTTCTCCGAGACCTGGCTCACACAGAACATCCCGGATTCTACTCTTCTGCTGGAAAACTTTCACCTGCTGCGGGCGAACAGAACAACAGAACGGCGGACAGCGGTAAGGGGAAAGGAGGGGGGCTGGCTGTGTATGTGAACGTGAGGTGGTGCAAACCGGGACACTGCACTATTAAGGAACAGCTGTGCAACAGGGACATCGAACTGTTAGCAGTTAGCATGAGGCCTTTCTATCTGCCACGGGAGTTCTCACATGTGATTGTAACGGTGGTGTACGTCCCTCCCTCTGCTAACGCGGACACAGCTTGTGACACCCGGCTCTCAGTCACCAGCAGGCTGCAGACACAGCACCCACAGGCCCTCTTCCTCATCTCTGGAGACTTTAACCACGCGTCTCCCTCATCTGTTCTGCCCACATTCACCCAGTATGTCACCTGCCCCACTAGAGACAATAGAACACTGGACTTGTTTTATGCCAACACCAAGGAGGCATATTCTGCATCCCCCCTCCCTCCCCTGGGAAGAGCTGACCATACATAGTCCATCTGCAGACTGTGTACACTCCTGTTGTGCACAAGCAACCGGCGGTCTCACGCAGAGTGAAGAGATGGACCGAGGAGAGTGAGGCTGCTCTCATGGACTGCTTCAACACCACTGTGTGGACAGAGCTTTATGACCCACATGGGGAGGACATTAACACAATAACGGACTGCATAACGGACTATATTAACTTCTGTGTTGAGAACACTGTTCCTTCCAAGAAGGTACGGTGTTTCTCCAACAACAAGCCGTGGATTAACCCTGAAATCAAAGCTCTCCTGAAGGAGAAGAAGAGAGCTTTCAGGTCAGGGAGCAAGGATGAGCTGAGGGCTGCACAGAGGGAGCTGAGGAGGAAGATCAGAGAGGGAAAAGCCAGCTACAGGAAGAAGATGGAGGAGCAGCTGCAGCAGCAGAACGTCAGCGGGGTGTGGAGAAGCCTGAAAACCATCTCTGGCTACAACACACCCCACTCACAGGCTGAGGGGGATCAGAAGTGGGTCAATGACCTAAACCTACACTTCAATAGGTTTGATGTAGCACCCACTCATTCCCCCCTTGCAGTCGCACCTCCACTCTCTGACTCCTGGCCTTTGTTCCTCTCCCACAGCCCCCCACACTCTTAGCTTATCACAACATCAAACCACTTCACACCCACACAGTGACACTCATCCCCCACCCCCACCCCTGTCCTTCACAGCAGCCCAGGTGAGAACAGAACTCAGGAAAACCAAGACAAGGAAGGCAGCTGGACCAGATGCCATTAGCTCCAGGCTCCTTAAGTCCTGCGCAGACCAGCTGTGTGGAGTTATGGAGCACGTCTTCAATCTGAGCCTCAAGCTGGGGGTGGTACCACAGCTCTGGAAGACCTCCTGTGTGGTACCAGTGCCTAAAACACCGCACCCCAAAGACCTCAGCAGCTACAGACCAGTGGCTCTGACATCCCACCTCATGAAGACACTGGAGAGACTGGTCCTGAGACACCTCCGCTCCACAGTGGGCTCCTCCATGGATCCACTGCAGTTCGCCTACAGGCCTAATGTTGGAGTGGAGGACACTGTCACCTTCCTGCTACACCGAGGTCTTTCTCACCTGGAGAAGCCCTCACAAACCGACCACAGTTTGTGAGAGCCCAGAACTGTGTGTCTGACCTGCTCACCTGTAACACGGGTGCCCCTCAGGGGACCGTCCTGGCCCCCTTTCTCTTCACCCTCTACACGTCGGACTTCAGATACAACACTGAAGGCTGTGTGCTGCAGAAGTTCTCTGATGACACTGCGATTGTTGGTCTCATCAGAGATGACGATGACGCGGAGTACAGAGGACTGACGCAGAACTTTGTGGACTGGTGTCAGCGAAACCACCTCCTGATCAATGCAGGGAAAACCAAGGAGATGGTGGTGGACTTTCGCAGACGACACTCAGCCCCCCCCCTTACCGGTGAACATCCAGGGAATGGACATTGAGCAGGTGGACTCTTACAAATACCTGGGTGTTCACCTCAACAACAAACTTGACTGGACTCACAACACAGACGCACTGTACAGGAAGGGCCAGAGCAGGCTCTACCTGCTGAGGAGACTGCGGTCTTTTGGAGTGAAAGGGGCACTCCTGAAGACCTTTTATGACTCTGTGGTGGCATCAGTCATCATGTATGGTGTGGTCTGCTGGAACAGCAGCATCACTGAGAGGGAGAGGAAGAAGCTGGACAGAGTCATCAGGAAGTCCAGCTCTGTCCTGGGCTGCTCTCTGGACTCAGTGCAGGAGGTGGGGGACAGGAGGGTCCTGGCAAAACTAACATCCATGCTGGACAATGAGTCCCACCCCCTGCAGGACACCCTGTCAGCCCTGCAGAACAGCTTCAGTGGCAGACTGCTCCACCCTCGGTGTGTGAAGGAGAGATACAGAAGGTCTTTCCTTCCTGCTGCTGTCAGACTGTATAATAACCACTTCTGATAGGTGCAATACTCAATACAATAAATTATCTATTTAGTTTTTGATGCACTCTGTACAGTTTATATACCATTTCTACCTCCACTCACCTGTGCAATAACTGTTAAATATGTAAACTGTTTACAATGTATATATCTTTTATTGGTAGCCTATTTTATAATGTATATATCTTTTTCCTAACTTATCCCTTGCTGTCTGTATGCCGTTGCAAAAATGCAATTTCCCCATTGTGGGACTAATAAAGGTTTCTTAAGTTTATTGCAATGCACTTTATTTTGGGCTCAGCCAGGCTTTACTTGGATGACTGCAGCTTGTACAGAATGCTGCTGCACGGCTTTTAACTGGGACTAAGAAACGAGAGCACATTACTCTGATTTTAAGTCATTGCACTGGCTCCTGATTCGTTTTCGTATTGATTTTAAAATTCTCTTATTTGTTTTTAAATCCGTTCATGGTCTTGCCCCTCAGTACATGTCTGACATGCTCCAGCTCTACTGTCCTGCTCGCTGTCTCAGGTCAGCTGACCAGTTTCTCTTGGTCGTCCCAAAAACGCAGTGAAAACTCAGGGGGGACCGTTCCTTCTCTGTCGCGGGTCCTAAACTGTGGAACGAACTGCCTCTGCACCTTAGACAGATGGATTCTTTTATGTGTTTTAAGTCATCACTTAAAACACATCTTTTTACTCTGGCTTTTAACTCTGAGTTGTTGACTTTTATTTGTTTTATTGTTCTTACTCCTGACTGGTGTTTTTATTGTATTGTTTTATATTCCTGTGCTTTATCAAATTTATATTTATTTTATTTCATTTTATTTTATTTTATTAGTCATTTATTCTACACTTGATAGGCTGTGCACAGCACTTTGGCTGACCTTGTTGTTTTTAAAAGTGCTCTATAAATAAAGATGGATTGGATTGAAGACTGAATAAGCTGTAGCATTCCAGAATAGACATCTGTATTTCAGAATAATAGGCAGAATTCCAGAATAACATTCAGTATTCTGGAACAGAAGTCAGCAAGACAGCATTCTGGAATGAAAAGCATTCCAGAATGAAAGAAAGCATTCCCAAATGAAAGGCAGAAATCTAGAATGAGAGGCAGCATTCCGGAATAGTCATCCATCCACCCATTCCAGAATGATAGGCAGAATTCCGGAATGGTAACAAAATTCTGGAATTAAACCCCTAACCCGGCAGCGGCCTGTGATGTCATCTGATTGGAGCCAGAGAACAACCCTCCTTAAGAGTAACAGTGGCAAGAAACAACAGGAGGAACCCCTGAAAGTTTTGTGTAATGTCTCAGCTGTTACCTTTAATATTATCATAACAGATGAAATCATTCAATTGGCTTCAATTGGCAGTGTTTTAAATGATAACTTATTTCTCCTCCAACACTAGCATTCCTGTGGTCACCGGTTCAAATCCAAGCTGTGGTCCAAAGGAAAATCCTAAAAGTGTCAATTTGAGTTTCTGCATCCTGAAATACGTATATAAATTAGATATGTTCACAAAGTTTCCACAACTTTCCTTTCTTTTTTCATTTTTTCATCACTTCTGCTTTCCAGCAGTGGTGCAGTGACAGAAGTGTGGATCCCACCAGCTGCCCCCTGCCTCTTCTGTTGTCTTTTCTCCAGCTGTTGCTGGATAGAGGCTTGGCTTTTAGTACAAAGCTTTGTTGTTGGCTTTAACATCTGCAAAGAGAGTCAGTGATTTATCTGCCCTCTCTGTGGCCCCCTCCTGCCTCAGGATTCAGGGGGATGGCAGTTCAGCTGTGTTGCGTCCTTATCCGACTTTTATACCTAAGAGCATCACTAGCTCTTTCAGATCCAGGGTGATAACGTTGGATGGTTTTTTCCCTCCTCCTCACAGTTCTGATGAGGAGAGGTCATCTCATCTTCTCTGTCTGGTGCGCACATTGTCCTGTAATGTGGCGCGCACAGCTGCTGTGCGCCGCACGCAGCGTCTGTTTGTGCATTACAGAGTTCAGTCTTTGGGGTTTCCTTTGTCTGCTCAGCGCCTGTCACACTGGCTGTGTGAGGCGATCTCACAGGCATATCTGTCATCTGATGCTGTCCCTCCAGACAGGATCAGGGCACACTCCACCAGGGGGATCTCATCATCTGCGGCTTTTCACAGAGGGATGACAGTGGCTGATATCTGCTCTGCAGCATCCTGGTCCTCCCCCTGTTCATTTGTGCCTTTTTATCTGCGGGATGTTTCTGGGTTATCCATGACCCGTGCTGTTCTGGGTTTTTTGTCAGAATGAGCTGTGCTGTGTTCCTCCTCCCGGCCTGTTGGCGGGTGGGGCACGTCTCTCTCCCTGTGCAGTGACGTTTTGGGCACATGGTGATTGTGTGACTACACTGCTGTGTTATTGTTTCAGTGTAGTGATCTGGCAGGTGTGTGGTTATGCTTGTGGTACCGTACGGACCCAGTGAGGCATGGACTACATCCTGCTTCGCCTTTAACCCATTAGCGATAGCCTTAAAGGGCGAAGCCTATACGAAATAGAACGTTGGTTACGTATTGTAACCCCAGATTCTATGAGTATAGGCGCAGCCCTTTAAGCTGTGGGCCTCACTGGTTCCTAGTTTTGACTGAAGAAAAAGCCGTTTTTTATTTGGGAGCCGATTGTCTGGGTCAGTCCAATTTATACTCGAGGTGAGGCCCACGTAGTAGGTGGGCGGTGATTAAATCTTTCAGTGCTGCGCATGCGCGCGAAGGGATGAACCCATTAGCGATAGCCTTAAAGGGCTGCGCCTATACTCATAGAATCTGGGGTTACAATACGTAACCAACGTCTTCTATTGTGTAAGTGAGTCGCTCTGTGGAGTAGTTTTCAGTTTGTTTGGGCCTTGTGTATGTTTCGCTCTGTTAGAGAAGGTTTTTGTTTGTTGTATAGTTCTGAAAATCCCTTGAGTTGGATAGTTTTGTGTTCTACTTAGTTTGCCCTGTTCTAAACTGTTAATTCCCCAGCAGGGTTCCTGCTTGATTTTTCTTTTCACAATTTTTGTAGTTTTATTTTCTTGGTTACTGGATACAGACCAATAAACAGATGCAACTGGGTCATCCATCCATCCATCCATCTTCCACCGCTTATCCGGGGCCGGGTCGCGGGGGCAGCAGTCTAAGCAGGGACACCCAGACTTCCCTCTCACCAGACACTTCCTCCAGCTCCTCTGGGGGAATCCCGAGGCGTTCCCAGGCCAGCCGAGAGACATAGTCTCTCCACCGCGTCCTGGGTCTTCCTCGGGGCCTCCTCCCAGTGGGACATGCCCGGAACACCTCCCCAGGGAGGCGTCCAGGAGGCATCCGAACCAGATGCCCGAGCCACCTCAGCTGGCTCCTCTCGATGTGGAGGAGCAGCGGCTCTACTCCGAGCTCCTCTCGGGTGACTGAGCTTCTCACCCTATCTCTAAGGGAGCGCCCAGCCACCCTTCGAAGGAAACTCATTTCGGCCGCCTGTATTCGCGATCTCATTCTTTCGGTCACTACCCAAAGCTCATGACCATAGGTGAGGGTAGGAACGTAGATTGACCGGTAAATCGAGAGCTTCGCCTTACGGCTCAGCTCCTTCTTCACCACAACAGACCGGTACAGCGACCGCATTACTGCGGAAGCTGCACCGATCCGTCTGTCAATCTCCCGCTCCATTTTTCCCTCACTCGTGAACGAGACCCCGAGATACACAAACTCCTCCACTTGGGGCAGGAGCTCTCCTCCCACCCAGAGAGAACAAACTACCTTTTTCCGGTCGAGAACCATGGCCTCAGACTTGGAGGTGCTGATTCTCATCCCAGCCGCTTCACACTCGGTTGCAAACCGTCCCAGTGCACACTGGAGGTCCCGGCTCGATGAAGCCAACAGGACAACATCATCCGCAAAAAGCAGAGATGAAATCCTATGGTTCCCGAACCAGATCCCCTCTGGTCCCTCGCTGCGCCTAGAAATTCTGTCCATACAAATTATGAACAGAACCGGTGACAAAGGGCAGCCCTGCCGGAGTCCAACATGCACTGGGAACAGGTCTGACTTACTGCCGGCAATGCGAACCAAACTCCTGCTCCGGTCATACAGGGACCTAACAGCCCTCAGCAGAGGGCCACGGACCCCATACTCCCAGAGCACCCCCCACAAGATGCCGCGAGGGACACGGTCGAACGCCTTCTCCAAGTCCACAAAACACATGTGGACTGGTTGGGCGAACTCCCATGAACCCTCCAGCACCCTGCGGAGGGTATAGAGCTGGTCCAGCGTTCCGCGGCCAGGACGAAAACCACATTGCTCCTCCTTAATCCGAGGTTCGACTATGGGTCTAATTCTCCTCTCCAGTACCCTGGCGTAGACTTTCCCAGGGAGGCTGAGGAGTGTGATCCCCCTGTAGTTGGAGCACACCCTCCGGTCCCCCTTTTTAAAAAGAGGGACCACCACCCCGGTCTGCCAGTCCAGCGGCACTGCCCCCGATTGCCACGCGATGTTGCAGAGGCGTGTCAACCAAGACAGCCCCACAACATCCAGAGACTTGAGGTACCCAGGGCGAATCTCATCCACCCCCGGTGCCTTGCCGCCGGGGAGCTTTTTGACTACCTCGGCAACTTCAGCACAGGTGATGAACGAGTCCACCACTGAGTCATCAGCCTCCGCTTCCATAATAGTAGGCGTGTTGGTGGGATTGAGGAGACCCTCAAAGTACTCTTTCCACCGTCCAACCACCCCCTCAGTCGAGGTCAACAGCTCCCCACCCCCACTGAATACAGTGTTGGCAGAGTACTGCTTCCCCCTCCTGAGGCGCCGGACGGTTTGCCAGAATCTCTTTGAGGCTGACCGATAGTCCTCCTCCATGGCCTCCCCGAACTCCTCCCAGGCCCGAGTTTTTGCCTCTACAACTGCCCTCGCTGCAGCACGCTTGGCCTGCCGATACCTATCAGCTGCTTCAGGAGTCCCACAAGCCAACCAGGCCCGATAGGACTCCTTCTTCAGCTTGACGGCATCCCTGACCTCCGGTGTCCACCACCGGGTCCGGGGATTGCCACCACGACAGGCACCAGAGGCCTTGCGGCCGCAGCTTCGGACGGCTGCATCGACAATGGAGGTGGAAAACATGGTCCACTCCGACTCAATGTCTCCAGCCTCCCTCAGAATCTGGGTGAAGCTCTCCCGGAGGTGGGAGTTGAAAATCTCCTTAGCGGCGGGTTCGGCCAAACGCTCCCAACAGACCCGCTCAGTACGTTTGGGCCTGCCGGGCCTGTCCAGCCTCTTCCCCCGCCAACGGATCCAACTCACCACCAGGTAGTGATCAGTTGACAGCTCAGCCCCTCTCTTCACCCGAGTGTCCAAAACACAAGGTCGAAGGTCAGCTGACACGATTACAAAATCGATCATTGACCTCCGGCCTAGGGTGTCCTGGTGCCAGGTGCACCGATGGACAACCTTGTGCTCGAACATGGTGTTCCTTATGGACAAACCATGCCCAGCACAGAAGTCCAATAACAAAACACCACTCGGGTTCAGATCGGGGAGGCCGTTCCTCCCAATCACGCCTCTCCAGGTGTTACTGTCACTGCCCACGTGGGCATTGAAGTCTCCCAGCAAGATGACAGAGTTCCCGGTTGGGGTGCCATCCAGCACCCCTCCCAGAGACTGTAAGAAGGTCAAGTACTCTACACTGCTGTTCGGTGCATACGCCGAAACCACAGTGAGAGACCTCTCCCCAACCCGAAGGCGCAGGGAGGCGACCCTCTCACATACTGGGGAAAACTCCAACACATGGCAGCTAAGCTGTGGGGCTATAAGCAAGCCCACCCCTCCCAGCCCGCCGCCTCTCACCATGGGCAACTCCAGAATAGAAGAGAGTCCAACCCCTCTCAAGGAGTTGGGTTCCAGAACCCGAGCTGTGCGTGGAGGCGAGCCCGACTATATCTAGTCGGTACCGCTCAGCCTCCCGCACAAGCTCAGGCTCCTTCCCCCCCAGCGAGGTGACATTCCATGTCCCCAGAGCCAGTTTCTGTGTCCAGTGATCAGGTCGCCGAGGCCCCCACCTTCGACTGCCACCCAATCCACTCTGCACCGGCCCCTTACGGTTCCTCCCACCGGTGGTGGGCCCATGGGAGGTCGGCCCCACGTCGCTCCTTCGGGCTAAGCCCGGCCGGGCCCCGTGGGGAAAGGCCCGGCCACCAGGCGCTCGCATTTGAGCCCCAACCCCGGGCCTGGCTCCAGGGTGGGGCCCCGGCTGCGCCATACCGGGCGACGTCAAGGTCCTTGTTTTCCTTTTCATCATAAGGGGTATTTGGACCGCTCTTAGTCTGGTCTAGTCATTAAAATGCTATTGTTTGTGAGTTTTACCCAGACCCACCCACTGAGGTCTGTAACCACATATAAACCATGTTTCCCCACCAAACTGAAGCTGCTTGGATGAGCAACGAAACGTCTTCAAGAAAACTCTACAAATCCAGACGCCTTGCTCTATTCTATTCTATTCTATTCTATTCTATTCTATTCTATTCTATTCTATTCTAATCTAGTATGATCAAGATGTAAAGTGGCCATACTACCACAAAGTCTTAAGCTGCATTCCAGGATGAGGAAAATCTGGTCTGATTTTTTTCAGGTCTTTATGAACACACAAATCCAATCCACAATCCTGACTTTCAAATCAAGCACAGATGACCCGTGTTCGAGTCGACTGTGAACGCTCGGCTGTGCTCGGGCATCTTGTTCTCATCTCACCCAAACGCTGAAATCCTTAGGTCGCTGGTCCAAATCTGGCTCGAAGGAGTGACTTTTAACCCTCAAGACTTTCATCATAATGTCACATCATTTTTTTCACAGATTTTTTGGCTAAAGGGCCGATGTGACATATATGTCACAATGATTTTTATCTGATTTTATTTTTTTAAGTGCATTTGTTCAATACATGTGTTTACAACACGTTTATGTAATAAAGGATGTGTTATGTAGTCATTAGAATCCTTGACTGGTCAAATTTTACCTTTAGTAAGTAGATAGAGCCTTTTTAAAATTTGCTAGCTCTGCGTCTGTAAACACAAAATCACATACAAACAAACTATGGGATTAGAATCCTGCCATAATCTCAACCCGAAAAAAAGGTTTTGAAACCTTAAATAATTTTTTGAGAAGATTCTAGGTTCGACTCCTGGCTAGCTCAACAAGTTTTCATTTAGGTTGTAATCTACAAGTCTGCAGTTCCATATAAGGAGAAATGTAGTGGAGTAGAAAGTACAGATAACAGCTGCAAAGGTGAAGTGACATTTTTAAAAGCTATGATTGCTATTTGCAAAAGTCTGTTTATATACATGTTTAAGTAATAGTAACTGATCCTGTATTTTGTGCTTGTCCTATTGCAGACTCATTCAATAAGGCCAAACATTTGGAAGGAAAATACATCAAAACTGGAGGTGCAGTGACTGGCTCTCTCGCTCTCTCGCTCTCTCGCTGACATTTGGTTTACGCAGGTAGGAAAAACTCAATGTCCATTCTTAAAATCATTTTGATGTCAGGTTTATTTTGTCCATGTTCAGGCAGACAACCAGACAAACTTTTTCCCTGCTGTCTCTCCTGTGCTGGTAAAAAACCATTTGCCCACCCAGGTGCATTCTGGTCTACCTGTGTCTAGTGCTTCCCTAAATAACCTTGGTGCCCCCTAGTGACGCTAAATAACAACAATAATATAAACTATACATCTCAAGGTTCCATTTTGGGCAGAATAATGCCCTGACATTTGGACAACAACCACATTAAAAGCACCTGTACACACATCCCGTGGATCAGGCTGGAAACGGCCAGGATGCAGTGATGTCACGTTCATTTGGGATCTCCTAGTGGCAGCAGTGGTGACACCCATGTGACACATTTACAGGAAATTACTTTTAAGTGTGTCTCTTTGTGTCTGATTAAAGTCTGTCTCTGGACTTCCCTGTTGTGTTTGTGATTAAAGAGGAGCCAAATGCAGCATAGTGCTAATCCAACAAAAGGAGAGCTTTATTTTAAAGGCCAAGGTCAAAAACACAAAGTCAGGACTCGACTACATAAGAGGCTGGGAGCAAAACCTCAGAATGAATTCCAAAGGAAAAACCCAAAGTACAAAATGAAACCAAGGAAAAACACTAACCAAACCAAAATAAATCCAAAGAGAGGAACAGGAGGACGAACTGACAGGGAGGACATGAGGGCAGGCAAACACAAGACACAGGTACAAAGAACAATGATCCAAAGAGGACAAAGCTGAGCACAGGACTTAAGAAGAGTAGGGACAACGAGACACAGGTGGAAAAAATTAGGGAGGAGCAGGTAATCACAGAGGCGGGAAACAGAAGGAAGGTAAGGAAGAGACACATACAAAAGAGGTCAGTGTTGTGTGCCAATAAACTCAGGATCCAAATGCTGGTCTCAAAATGATCGGATTTATTTTACAGAACAAAAAACAACCACTAGGGCGAAAAAGATCTCTCTGCTGAAAACGAAAAACAACCACAACGGCGAAAAGGTCTTCGAGGAAAACAAAGTCCACGACGGTGGGAATCCTTACAGACGCTCTGGAGACTGCAGCGGAAGATTGGACGGGACCAAGGCTGAGGCTCCTAGTAAGCGGAAAAAAAGGATGAGTACGAGCGGTTGAAGAAACAAAGTTTCAGGAGGATCGGTCTAGTTACCACGACGTGAGTTGAAGAACTGACGAGGAAGGCAGGTAAGTGAGGTCCTTAAATAGGCGGGGAACTTGATGTGGAAGGAGGACAGGTGAGACCAATCAGCCCAGTACTCCGCCCAGAGGAAGCTGCAGCCTGAACAGAGCGCCTGAAAGAAAAAGCAAAGGGAAAAACAAAACAACAACCAGGAGGCCAACAGAGGGTGCTCATGCGTCTCACCACAGTCAGGGCAGGAAGGATAATAATACAATCAGGAAATAAGGATAACAAAAGGCAGGCAAGAAAAACCACAAACAGAGAACAGAAGTGACATCCACAACAGTCCCAGGTTAAAAGCTCTGATGAAGCACTAATATTGTCCCAAACACAGCAGAACTTCATGGAATTTAATGGCATTTATTTGTCAAGGACAGCAGACTGTCTCTTATCACTATTATGCAATTTCCCCATTGTGGGACTAATAAAGGTTTCTTAATCTTAATAACCACTGATATGAAAAATATGTTGATGCTGTACATAAAGGCCTCCAATGAAAAATATGATGGTATGTGAAGCAGCTTTGAAGGAGTCAGATTCTCTTAAATTAAGCCCTTTTTGTCAGCACAACAATGTCATTATCATCTTTTTCTAACCTGATAGCAAACAGTTGTTTATTTACACAGCCAGCTGTTTTGGAACATCATTCATTTGGAGCTGTGTCTCTGTCCACCTGGTGAACGTAAGCCCAATATTCACTCTCCTTTGGCTCTATGGTTTTTTTGGTTTCTACATCTGCCTCTCTAGCTGCCAAATGCTCCATATGTTCACCCGGCAGTTGCCAATGCTGTCTGTCAGCTCCTGCTGTTTGCTGCTGAGTAGGTAAAGGAGGGAGTTTAGAGCCAAGTCTCTGAAAGCAGCCGCCTCCTGTGGTTCAACATAACACGGTGAAATCAGCAAGAGTAAATCAAAACTGTAAAGTCGTACACTGTTATTTTAAAAAATGTCTACCACAGCTGCTTGATGTGCGCGACCATTAGGTAAAAAATAAACTTAGCCTGTCAAACTTTGAAAATTGTTTCATGATGTTCAATCAGATAACTGATCCGCACATAAATAATAGTGTTTTAATGGTACACTCCTATATAAACAGAATAAAACAGATGATATACATTTACAGCCAGGTACTGTGACAGTATTGTTACATCACTTTATATATTTATTCATTAATTCATTCATATTATTACAAGATTTACAGAAATGACGAATCACGAGGGATGGTGTAGTCGGCCATGTTGGGAAGACCAGAAAGCACACAGCAGCTCAGACCGCTCCAGCCGACGTCCATGTCGCAGGCCTGAGACCACTCATTCGTCTCACTGTCATAGTACTCAACATTAGAGGTGGTGTTGAAGCCATTGAAGCCCCCGACAACAAAGAGCCGGTCCTCAACTACTTCAATGCCAAAGTCGCGGCGGGGGGTCATCATGGAGGACACGTTGCGCCAGGTGTTGGTTTGAGGGTTGTAGACCTCAGCAGTCTGCAGATAGCCTGTTACATTGAGGCCACCAACCTTTGGAGGCAAAGATGAGAATAAGATGCATCACTTATCAATTCAATAGTCACATAAAAAACTAGCTGCTTTAAAGCGCTGATGAAAGCTGGTCACACATTTCTTTCATGCACTTACTGCATAAACATGGTTGTTGTATGCAATGACTCCTACTCCACAGCGCCGGCGGCTCATGGGAGAGATCGGGGTCCACTGGTTGGTCTCTGGGTTGTAGCACTCTGCTTTTTGCAGGCACTCATTCCCATCATATCCACCACATATGTAGATCTGAATACAAAAAGGGGGGGTGGGGGTGGACAATAAGAAATTGTCTTTTTTGTTGGCTCAAACTGGCAGCAGTGTTTTGTAAACAGATCTTTCTGTTCTCTGGTATGTTCCATTGTGTTCCACCCACCCTGCCGTTGAGTGCTGTGCAGCTGGCGTTGCTCCTCTGCTCATGCATGGGTGCAGTTTGAAGCCACTGGTTGGTTTCTGGCTGGTAGAACTCAGCACTGCTGAGATATGTGTGCCTATCATAGCCTCCCATGGCGTAGATGCACCCGTTCAGCACAGTCACGCTCACATTCACGCGGCGATAGTGCATCGGTGCCACCTCTTGCCATGTCCGTGTGCTCAGGTCAAACCTGCACACACTATTGGTGGCTTTGAACACCTGGTCAAAGCCACCAACACAGTAGACATACCCACTGAGGTAGGCTGCACCATGACAGACACGAGGAGGCTCAGAAAGGTTTGTTATGTTCATCCAGTGATTTGCACGGACGTCAAATGCCTCGATTACATTACATACAGGTAGATCCATGATGCTGTTCCAGCCTCCAATGGCCAATAGGATGGCAGAAGGCAGACGAGGCCGACCGAGGATTTGGTCTTTGCATTCGATGACCTCAGAGGCCATGGCCTGGCACCTCAAGTTGTCCGTCACCAGCTTATTGGACAGCACATGACTCTGTATGTACTCTGTAGGCATCATGCTCAGCCTGACCTACAACAATACAGAGAATAAAGAGGATATAACTTAACAGTCTGTGTCAGAATAAATAAAAATACATAAACAACCATAGTTCCTAATAAAGAACATCACAATAAATACAACAAGTAAAACAATAAAATAATGGTCAGTTATTTGAAATGCTATTAGCAACCGGAACAAAGGAGGTCTTCATTCTCTTTGTTCTACATCGTGGCAGTCAGTCAGATGGACTGAGCCCTCTTTGAAGTCTTATCTTTAATATATTTTTTCATTCCTCTCATTACTCTCCTCCTTTCATCTGTCATAGTATCATTATCAGCTTATTGATTGTCTGAGTTGCATTAACCTGCACACAAAGCTTATGCAAATAGCCAGCATTACATGTATATGCTCCTTATTAGTTTATGTACTTGTACTAATAATAATAAATGATTATAAATGCTTGTGCCAGCGCCCAGCTTTAACAGGAGGTTTAGTAACTTTTGGTTGGTTGTCTTATATTTTCATTTCTTGCTCTTTCATGGGTAGGTTGTAGGGGTGGGACGGTTAAGAAAAAAATTCCAAACCTTTCGGTACATGTGTTTCGGTTCGGTGCGCGTGTTCTGTTTGGTTCTGGACATGCGCATCAAGTAATGCAGGGAGGTGTTTTTACTACGGCAAAACTGGGAAGGTCCCATGCTCACAGAGCGGGATGTAAATAGCATATTTCAATAGCAAAAATAAAATAAACACGGACATCAGTAACTTTAGCTTAACCTAGCGTAGTCATAGAGTTCAGTCTATCCTACTAGCATGTAATGAGCAATGGTGCATGCGTCTGTCACACATCGGACCTCTGTGCGCAGACAGCGGCGCAGAGAGAAATGACATGCTGCCGTGCAAATAAGACAAATAACATGACATAACATGTTCAGTTTGTTTAATAAAGGAACAAGGTGTAGACCTGTTCTATAGGAAAGTTCTTTTAAATGACTTCTGTTATGATCTGCTGCTATATAGAAATTAAAAAGAAATACAATTGACTAAAATTGACCTAATATAATGATGGGAAAACACTGAACTGATTCTTAAATATTTTGAATGTTGGATAAATAGGCTGTATTTTGTGCTCATCTGGTATTTCCAGAGTGTTAAAAGTAGAAAAAACTTCACAATGTGAACCGAACCGAAAAACATGACCTCAGAACCATGAAACGAACCGAACCCACAAATGCTTGGCAAGGTTTTGGAAAAGATGATGATTTGCATAAATTCTCCTCCATTTTCAGAGTCACCCAGAAGACCAGCATGCACATGAGCACAATGCGTCACTCAGGTAGTTTGTGTTGCTTTCTATTATCACTCATGAGAATAGATGATATTGCACCTTCTAGCCTATAAAATGGTAAAGGATGGCTGTACTGGCCATCATCATGGCAGCATCATAAAATAGATACTAAAATGAGTCACTAAGTCACTGGTGGATTTATAGGTAACTTTATTCAACAGTCTAGTTAAAGGTCTAAATCTGATTGCTGTAACATTATCTAATTCACTTATGACTTCTAAACTATACATCAAGTTTAAGTTTAAGATAAAATAAGTTTGAGCCTATAGAGGGAGAAATCACTATTAGATGCTTTAATGTCAACATGTCAAACATGTCCTATCATCCAAGTCCCACCTGGGGCCAGCAGATTAACACACACTTGTTCACCGGTTGTTTTTGTCATGTTCAAACATTAAGGACTGCTGCTGCTTTCTTTATGAGGTCAGGCTGACAACATTTTCCCAGCAGTTGACTAGTCATCACAACAATATCAGCAAACACACTGAAACACTGTGAGCTATAAAAACAAGATTGAATAATCTCCAACACTCACATCATAAACTACAACAAATCCTTGTTTTTGTCTCCCTATGAACCCACAAATGCTTGGTAAGGTTTTGGAAAAGATGATGATTTGCATAAATTCTCCTCCATTTTCAGAGTCACCCAGAAGACCAGCATGCACATGAGCACAATGCGTCACTCAGGTAGTTTGTGGTGCTTTCTATTATCACTCATCAGGATAGATGATATTGCACCTTCTGGCCTATAAAATGGTAAAGGATGGCTGTACTGGCCATCATCATGACATGGAGCACATCTAATAACTGATAACCCTCTATTGGGCTGAGGTTGGCTTCAGTCACTGTCTTGAAATAGATTAACCTATAAAGTACCTTTGGCAAGAGAAGATCTGCGTATCCTTCTCGTTCCTGAGGTTCATGTGTGATCCACCGAATGATGGCCTCAAACACAGCTGCCTCCTGTCTCACATTGAGGTTGTCACTGCTGATGATGTCACTGACATCCTGGGCCGAGAGCTGCAGGAACTCTTCACCGAAAGCCACTTCCTCAAAGTGACTGAGGACATAGTGGAAAGCCTTGAGGTGCAGTTCAGGGGCATGGTAGGTTTTTGTGAACTGCCAGATGCCGATGCAGTTGTCTGGGCAGAGCGTCTTTTCAAAAAAGTTGCAGCATATTTGCACCAGCTCCACTATATTGAGGTAATCAGCTGCCATGAAAAGCCTCCGTGCATTGGACTCTGTCACGTTAACAGAGCCGGTGTATGCAAACTCAATGATGAGCTCCATCATGTCTGAGGATAGGTCAGGGATAATGTAGACTTTCTTGTCAGGTTCAGACCAGCGTGTGAAGAGAGCTCTGAAAGACACAGAAAAAGTTCCACAACATTATACACCACTTTGATGCATTTCAGTTTTTAAAATAGATACTAAAATGAATCACTAAGTCACTGGTGGATTTATGGGTAACTTTATTCAACGGTCTAGTTAAAGGTCTAAATCTGATTGCTGTAACATTATCTAATTCACTTATGACTTCTAAACTATACATCAAGTTTAAGTTTAAGATAAAATAAGTTTAGTCTATAGAGGGAGAAATCACTATTAGATGCTTTAATGTCAACATGTCAAACATGCCCTATCATCCAAGTCCCACCTGGGGCCAGCAGATTAACACACACTTGTTCACCGGTTGTTTTTGTCATGTTCAAACATTAAGGACTGCTGCTGCTTTCTTTATGAGGTCAGGCTGACAACATTTTCCCAGCAGTCGACTAGTCATCACAACAATATCAGCAAACACACTGAAACACTGTGAGCTATAAAAACTTTTGTCTCCCTATGTAAAGGTTACTAACACATTCATTTAAAATTGAGATAATCAGTTCACCTGAAGTAAGTGTACTTCGCCAAGATGACTCTGTGGATGGGAAAGTCATGAGCCTCCACTCTGATGACAGCATCGCAGAGCAGCCCCTGCTCACGGAGATCTGTGTACACGTTCATGTTGACTTTGCAGACTTTCTCTGTGTTTGTTGCCTGGCTCCTCTCAGTATGTAACAGAAGTTCAAAGACACACTGTGACTGAAACTCTTGTCATCAAAGCACTTCACATCACCATGGAGACATGTAAACATGTTGACATTTAAAAAATATCCATCATGCATTGCATTTGTGTTTTTAGTTGATTAGTTTGATTGCTGTTGCTAGGCAACAATCAAACTATTGTTCTTCACCCTCTTTCCTCTTTTTATTCTTCCGTACGTTTTTTGGAGCAGCGTATCTTCAGCATACATTCACCGATTTCAGCCATTCAACTATCAAAATGTTCATCACACAGAGGACATTCCGGGTCAACTTCAAGTTTTTTTCACAAAATTATAATTTTTCAAATATTAAGCAATGTATGTAGTTCCACATGCTTTCAGCTACAGAAACCATTCAAACATCATTCTGTTCAGCTCTTCAGGGGCTGTTAAACTTGTATTCAGATTTGTTCAAATATGTTTCGTTTTCAAAATATTAATAAAAATTCAAAAGCCATTTAACATTGAAGTCTATGAGAGAGCCCTTCAACGAGGGTCATCTGCCAAATGTATCTCCTCCTACAAATTTCAAGCTACAGACTCCATTTTAGTCTTAAAACGCTCATTAGATGCTGCTCTATCAAACTTGTATTCAGAATTTTCTAATTCCGAATTGTTTGCACACGCTAGCCTCTCAAAGTTGGAGTGGTTTTCAGTCCGTTTCTGAGTTTAGCAGTGTGTATTGCGTGACTCAGAGTGGATGATGTCATCACTCAGAGTGCGGGAGGGAAAAAAACTAAACCAGATCCTGTGTCTCTATCCTGCTGCAACGTCTGCACCTTCCATCTGGCTGAGATAATTATGCCACCAGTTGGAAGGTAAAATGGTTTGGGTTCTGACGGTGTCACTCTTAAAACTCAACACCAAACCGTTTTGCCTGTAGAGCCAGCTGTTCGGGAAGAGTCCCGGACTTTTCCTCATTCACAGCCCATATAAACGGTGAGGCGACTGGAAAAGAGCAAACCTATTTTCTAATTTGCCACGATTTCCACATATTAGACTGGATTAACATGAAATCGCACACATTTGTAGAGTAGTGCTAGTTCCCTCGGTTGCGTTTTTTTTTAGTCTGAATGCTTTGGTTTGGAAAAAACAGCCGTTGTTTGAAGGCTGCACCCCCATTAAAATACATAAGACCTGCCCTGAGAGGAGTAAAAGCAGAATCACACAGTGTCTTAATTAGGGCTTAATTAGGCAGGCAGGGCTGTTACCAGTCATATAAAGAAAATCTGATATTTTCATGTGAAAGTATCAGTTAAACAGTTTGGATCAACAAACTGACACCTAAATGGGTGACTGACAGGGAGACACACAGAGGACAGGACTTCAACACATGAGGGAGGTGAG
The DNA here is from genome assembly GCF_900634625.1 of Parambassis ranga. NCBI lineage: Eukaryota > Metazoa > Chordata > Actinopteri > Ambassidae > Parambassis > Parambassis ranga. The sequence continues at coordinate 725,082 of NW_021144800.1, read as the reverse complement.
GTGGGTCCAGGGTTCAAGTCCTTGTTTGGGAGGAATGCTTTGCACTCCTGTCACACTGCTTTGAGTTGTTAACCCCTGCAGCCTGCTACCATCTTTGCTTATCTAAACAGTTTTCATCCAATGTTGAGCTAATACAATAAAACATCAATATCTGTTGATATATAATAACCACTACACTACAGAAACTCACAAAGTTGTTTCAGAAAATAGCAGCACTTGTGTGAAACCAGCCTGTCCAGTTCAACACTGATTGTGAATCAGTTTCAGCTGCTGTTGTGCAAATGGAACAGACAACAGGTGGAAATGAGAGGCAGTTATCAAGACAGCCCCTATAAAGGAGAGGTTCTGCTTCTCAGGAGGGTCACACCCTAATACAAGACCACTTCCTGTTATGCAACAGTCTACAGGAGTGGGGGCAGAGTCCTGTAGAGGCAGGAGAGAAACCCTCTCACCAAGGAAATCAAGGTGGCAAAAAGGGGAATACTCAGAAGAGTTGAAAAACAGCTTTTCTGCTAACGACCATGCATCAGTGTGGAGATCACAAACCACAGGAGACGACCTCCCCCACTGCTGACGACCTCAAGACTGTCTACTGCAGGTTTGAGAGGGACCACTTCACACCCCTAACCTGTACCACAATGACCCCACTCGGCAGCACCCCTATCAGGGACCACCATCCCATCACAACCACCAACACAACGAACCCTGCAGCATCTCCATCATAATGACCACCAGAACCACTCCACTCAGCAGCAGCAACCCCAACAACCCCACAGCCATCAGTGCCTCCTCAGTGGTTTCTATGGTAACCAAACAGAATCCCATTTAAAAGGTTACAATTCCACCACTGTTGACCAATGAAAATACAAAACCATAATTCATTCACTGAAGTGAGAACAGGAAGGCCTTTCTGTGATCTGAATTTGATCTGAATCACAGTGAAATGATGATCTGCTATGTCAAAACATCCTCACATGATATAATTACACATATAAATCAGCAAAACACTGCAAAAAGATCATCAAGAACAAAGAACAGGGGGTCAAAAGGAACAAACTCAGCAGAGGCTGCAGGAGGACTTCTCTGGCCTCCAGAGCTCAGCTCTGGTCCTCTGGTTCCAGCCTTGGTCCTCCACTCACTGTGATCCTTTGTTGTACCAGGTGTAGTTTTGGTGGCTACACATGTGTTCAGAAACTGTTCTGTTGTAGCAGCTGAGCTTTACTCCAATCCACTGTCACCACAAACACTTTCCCCTCTCTGTTCTTCTTCTTCCTCTGCCTCTTCTTCTTCTTCTGTGGTGTTTTCTGGCAGCTGACATCCACACAGTGACATTTCTGCCTCCTCCTGTCTTCAGTCAGACTGTTTCTCTCACAGTCTGTAGAGAGAAGCTGACATTGTTGCACTGATTAACCTCAACCACACACACCTGTGTGAGCCGCACCATCATTCTAACAGTTCCATTGTTACACTGAGTGACAGCAAAGCAGTGAGCCCCCTGCTGGTGATCAGCTGCATGTACCAGAAGCAGACAGAGATTTCTGATATGATGTTAAAGGTGTCACAGAGGAGGATCCGACTGTCTGACCTCTGATTCTTCTGTCAGCATCAGACACATCACAGTTTGATCAGTTTTCAGATCACACACAGCAGCATCAGTAACACTGAGCAGACATTACACACTCCATCAAACACACACACACACACTGCTCACTTATAACAGGGATAATAAGTAAAGTTCTTTACAATAAATTCACATTCACATTTTATTATCACTTCACACATGGCACAGTATATATGGCAGAGAGTTAAAGGTGGAATATGTAGTCAGAGTAATACCAAATATTGACACTAGGTGGCAGCACTTCAGCCTCCATCCACTGCTGCACTACCAGCACCACTCTCAGTGCTTTTTGTTTCCATTGACTGTACAACATGATTCAATCCATGTTATTTATATGACAAACTATGTGTAGTGTTTCTATGTGTGTAGCTGACATGTTGCTCAGCTTCCATTGGACACATATACTAGATGGAAGCTGCAGCAGGATTGGCTGATGACTGATCACAGGTGTGAACAATCAGCCGGTGACGAGTGGAGCAGGAGCAGCTGCCCATGCTGCAGAGACACAAACAGCAGCAGCACTCTGTGACCCATGTCCACTCTGTGTGTCCTCCAGACAGTCTTAAGATTAAGATTAAGAAACCTTTATTAGTCCCACAATGGGGAAATTGCATTCAGCAAAGGATAAGTTAAGAAAAGTCTTCTTGTACAGGTGATCTGTACAGCATGTCCAGTCCAGCTTGCTGGATTGGGCCAGAGCCGTCTGTACTTCCTGCAAAGACTGGGAGCCTTCAACATCTGCAGGAAACTCCTGTGTCTCCTCTGTGGTCGGCATGAAGCTGGACTCCCTGGTGACAGTGGCAGAGAGGAGAACACTAAGAAAACTCCTGGCTATTGTGGACGATGCCAGTCATCCTCTGCACACTGTCATCAGCGCTCAGAGGAGCCAGAACAGTCACAGGCTGCTCCTCCCCAAGAGCAGGACCAACAGACTCAGAAGCTGTGTCCCAATTCAGGGTCTGCATCCTCCTGAGTGCGCATTTTAAGGCCGCTTACGTCACAACGCTGCGCAGAGGCTGTCCCAATTCGCCAAAAGTCGAAGGGTCCTTAAAATGCATCCTCCAAATGCGTCCTCCTTTTGCCTGAATTCGGAGGATGCATCGCTACCATCCTTCGTGGCCTCACATATCCCAAGATGCTTTGCGGGCTTATTTTTTTTCCCCAACAATGGCGGGCAATGCAAGCAGCAGCAGCGTCAGCGGCGCTGAATACACATTTAAATGTAAGTAACACACTTTACTTAAGGCTAGGATTTCAGGGGGTCTTTTTTATCATCATAGCATAGCATAGCATTTCGAAAAATGTAAGTTTTATTTTAAAAACATGACGTGAATAACGCTAACACCGGAATGTGATGCGTTGTAAGCTAACCTGTTGATACGATCGCTCACGTAACATGAAAAGCCGCCACTTTTCAATGTGTTGGATGTTAACTTATACCGTATGTAACTGTGCTGATAATCGTGTACCTCACATCAGGGCTGTGTCTCAGGTAAATTTGTTCTCATACGTTAGTTAACTGTTCACTCCTCTTACAATTATAACGATGTGTTGTGAGCCCATGTTAGTACTGTAAACGTTTTGATTTAATAGTCAATACAATATCATTTAATATAGTATAAAGTTAGTTAACCTGAGGAGCAATATTATCGTTATTATATGATTTCGCCTGTTGACATTCCAAAAAAATATGCTTTACATGTAATTCTGTTGTAGGGAGCAAGGAACAGACAGAGGAGCTAATTAAACTCGGGGGTGAAAACGACCACCTTTTTACCGGGGCCAAAAATACGGCCACAGTCGGCTGGAGGTAACGGTTGAGGCTTTATTCACTAAGCATATTGCATGTGTATGTAAAAGTTACGTAAATTAACCCAAATCATGTACAAAGACCAAAGTATAAATGTAATATTCGGATCACATTAAATTATGCCACTTTTTGTGAATCTTGTGTGTTTACGTTTGTCATGCTTCTCTCTTGTTTAGAGCAATCCTGCAAAAAATGGGCCTGGAGGGTGTGGTGGAGCCCCAGCAAGCCAAAAAAAAATGGGCCTGGAGGGTGTGGTGGAGCCCCAGCAAGCCAAAAAAAAATGGGATAACTTAAAGAAGAAATATAAAGTATGTGCAGGTTTGGATAATGATAAGGAAAGTGCATATGTTTTACCCAGATTAATTAACACTTGATTAAGTAACCTAAAAAAAATCTCCAAGTAACTGTTCCAAAGTAGTTAAAATGCCTTTGTTCTTGGTGTGGTCATATAGCCTACACCTTAAAAACAGTCCTTAAATGCATTTTGGCATCAAGCCTTCATCAGGAAATCAGATTGATCTTCTTTGTTTCTGCATCACCCATTTCAAAGAGCACATTAAACATATATTTTATGAGTCCATCAAGCACTAATTTTTTAACTCTTTAAATAAACATTGCAGAAAATTGTATCTGCTGATTGATTTCCTCTGCTTTAGGAATGCAAAGATCCAGGGACAGGGCAGGGAGTAGGTGGAAAGCCCACTGCTGCTACCTGGCCCTGGTTTGTCCTCATGGATGAGGTATTAGGACAGAGGCCCTCTATTGCCCCACCTGTCCTAATTGCCTCCATCCCTGAGGACACACCAGGGCCAGGTGCTGCAGAGGGTGAGCAGCATGAGGAGGAAGAGGAGGATGATGATGAGGAGAGGCAGCCAGGAGGGCAAAGGAGAGCGAGGAAGAGGAGGAGAGTGGATGAGGAAATGTTGGACTTGATCAGAGAGGACAAGAGGCTGCAGAGAGAGGCTGAGGAAAGGAGAGAAAGAGAGAGCAGAGAGAGGATGGAGAGACTTTTTAATTTATTGGAGGATGGTGGACAGGAGGTGATTTTTTTTTCTTTTTTGAAGGTTTACAGTTCTATGTTGTTTGTTATTTAAATTGTTGTTTGTTATTTAAATAAATAATACTTGTTAAATCGTATATTGAATTTTTATTGTCTATGTTCCTTGTTACAACAGTAAATAATTTCTTTTTTATGTACAAGTATTTAATAAGTCATTTCTATTTACAAGTGGGCATTCTTGAAATGTACAACTATTTACAAATGATCAGCAGAAATGACTATATACAAAGAACATATATACATTTTTGGCTGAGCAGGAGTCCCTGGTGGTGCTGCTGGACCGGATGGGATGCCACGTTGAAGACCTTGGAGTCCTCTGGCTGTGAGTGGGACATCATCTCTGGGAGGGGGGTGCCTGTCTCCACTGTCCACAACATCGTCCATCAGGGTTTGCAGGGCTGACACAACCGATGGCTGCCATGTTACTAAAGGTGTTTAAAAAGAGCCAAGTAATAATTACTTCAACAGAACTGTTTCCAAAGCAGCTTGAAATTGAAATATAGCTATAAAATCATGGTCAAGTATACCATCCTCCAGGGCAGACACCTCCGCAGACAGCTGATCCCGCCAGGGAGCCCCACTGGCTGCCTCCAGCCCGTTCTCCCCCTCATCCTCCGGCATGTCCTCCTGCACTCCATCCTCTGGGGCCATGATGTCACCGGCACCCAGGCAGATGTTGTGCAGGCAGGCACAAGCTGTGATGACCTGTGGAAAAGAAGAAGAAAACGATTTAATTCTTAATTGTAATTCAATTTTATATAATTACTTAAAAGGTATTCACCATTAAACAATAGGCAATAATTCTCTTGTGTAGTGACATTCCTGAGGCACAAAGGTGTGGTGCACCTCCAGCGCTTGGAGGAAGATGGCTCGCCACCTTGTCTTCATCATTCCAAAGGCACGCTCTATGATGGAGCGTGCCTTTGGAATGACGGCTGTTAAAGCGCTGGGCTGCCACACCTTGTACCGGCTGCTTGTAAGGAGTGATGAGGGGGAGTGGATGCTGGAGACATGGGTACCCGCCGTCTGCCAAGATGAAGTGCCCTGGAGGAGGGTAGATGCCACGCCTGTACAGTGGGCTGTGCCGGAGTACTCTGGAGTCATGCACCAACCCCGGCCAGCCCACGTACGTGTCAATGAAGTGGCCCTGATGGTCACACATTGCCTGCAATAAAATGGAGGAAAACAGTTTCCTGTTGCGGTAGCAGTGACCATCAGGGCCGCTTGGAGGCTTGATCCTCACATGGCAGCCGTCGATTGCTCCAGCAGCTTTGCGGAAAGTTCTGTGTCTCGCCAGCCCTGCAAACCCCTGGGTTACTGCCGCCAGTAGAGATTCAGTGTAGTTTTGAGTGTGAGTACCAGTATGTGTTTGGCATGGTGTGCTGCTGATTTTGATTGAGCTTTGTATTCTTTCAGGTCTTGTATACATTCAAAATGAGTACTGTGATTAAGTTTGTGCGGCATTATTATCAATACGTAGGGAGTGGCAGAGATGCCTGATTGTCAGGGCTCCTTGTACAAACAGAGCACAGTGTTGAGTAATAGGGCATAGAAACTTCAAGGTCCGCCAAAGAAACTGTTATTACTAACAGCAGCGTTACAGTGAGGAAACATACAATAATTATTCTATAACCCTATTCCCAGTTTGTTTTGGTGTTGTCTGAGCTTATTGCCTTTGATTAGGTGGTTGTTGTTGCAAAGAGCGTAAGGGAACCACACAGCCTCTGCTCTCTTGTTTCTGTGGTCCTGTAATACCTTTCATTCTGCTCTGTAGCCACTTAAGGTTTATATCCATTTTGATGTTGTTGTTGTCACATACACACTGTCACAAATGTTTAATTGAACGCTGGCTATCATACACAGGAAGAGGGATGCGATAGACGTGTATCCAGTGATTAGCCTGGCTGCCTCTCTAAACCCCTCTGGAAATGGTAAAAGCATTTTTGTAACTTCTATACAGATCCACAGTTTACTAAACATTGCAGATTGACACTAAGAGGAAAGATGTTTTATATAGGCTACTATGAATGAGCTGAGACACTCCATAAATCATGTGTACAGGTGTACCTGAAGGGGCAGATGAAAGCTACAGACAGCAGGTCATCAGCACTAACAGAAGAGACGACTCAACAAAAAGGCACGAGACGTCGTACAATATGTGGTCTTAATAATACAGTTACATTGTTCTAAGTGTTTTGTTGTTGGATTTCAGTTACCACCCCCATGTACGTTGGTATCAGACGGTCAACTGTGCAGTTGCAAGAGTGATCTTGGTGAACCCAGAAAGTCAGCGCTGTGATTTCTTCTCTGACAGAGTCATCTACAGGTCTGTCAGGACCAGACCACCAGTGTTTGCTCACTCACTTTCATCACATCCAACATTCAGTGGAACTTTCTGTCCAGAGCATTTTACACTGGTGGTAGTGGGTACATGTTCGGCATGCCAGTCTGTAAATTAGACAAACAAACGGTGTCACACAGTTCCGGGTTACAGTTTAATGTAAAGGGCATCTCATTCAGTCACCTTCCTTTGGTGCTACTGTGATTGTTCTGTATTCTGTTGTATCTGAATAATACAGCTGTCTCATAATTGGATTTAAAGGAAATCTACATTTAATTTGTGATTACATTATCATGAAATTTGATTGGCCTAACATTATACTAATTTAGCAAAGATATCTTTACTCTGCTGCAGTTACATTCATTCATGTCAGGGAACAAACTTCTTTGTTTGCACAGACTCAATATACCCGCCCTCATTTGTGTCAGATTTTCATTGTATACATTACATAACAGTAGAATAAAGCTTGCCCATCTGATTCCTAAGACCTTCTATCAGCAGCAAATATGTAACTTGGTTGTTGGTGCATTTCTTGACTGTCAGTATACATGATTCCTTGTGGTTGCTCACCTGTGGGAAGCGTCCAAGGAATTATAGTGGTTTATTGGTTCACCCTGACAAAGAATGAGGAGGGATATAGGGGGAGATTATAGAGTTTGAGAGATGATCATGAAACAATGTAGAATATTAATGTTCCCTTTTGTGTTTTTGCAAATTGAAATCGTAAATTGCCTTAAATGCTTCAGAATTGCAAACAAGTGACCTGGTATGGAGGAAACTTGGAGTGTGTTGATGCCCTCTTTTTGTTCTGCAGTGGCAGAGTGAATGGTCGTCAGTACAGAGCCGACCTGGAGCTTTACCAGAATATTGTTGCTGAACAGTGCTGCTGGGAAATGAAGTCCAACCAACCCGTTCTCAAACTAGTCAAACAGCAGCAGGGACACTGGGAAAGACTTGTCAGGACTAAGGTACTCAACTTGTGTTCAGTCTACAGCAGAAATATAGAATTTTTCCACATCGTCTTTTGATTGATTTCAAAGGTGATTTATCTTTCTAGAACATTTTTGTGAAAATGTTACTTTTGAATTATTAGTCAGTTGGAAAAAATATTCTCCCTTGCTGTCAAAGTAAATAGTGGCCAGTATAGAGTAAGTAATAAGAGTAATCAGAGTAAGTAATTCTCACGAAATACTAAGTGGTATCAAGAAGTATGAAAAAAAACATAAAATAAATAACATAAAAAAACTATGAAACCTGTAGTAATATACAAATGGTCCACCAGAGGGAGCCAGCGCGAGTGCACACATATATATATATATATATATATATATATATATAGAGAGAGAGAGAGAGAGAGAGAGAGATAGAGAGGGAGGGAGAGAGAGAGGGAGGGAGAGGGAGGGAGAGGAGAGAGAAAGGGAGGGAGGGAGGGAGGGGGAGAGAGAGAGAGAGAGGGGGGGGAGAGAGAGAAAGGGAGGGAGGGAGAGACAGAGGAGAGAGGGGGGGAGGGAGAGACAGGAGAGAGAGAGGGAGAGAGAGAGGGAGGGAGAGGAGAGAGAGAGAGGGAGAGAGAGAAAGGGAGGGAGGGAGGGGGGAGAGAGGGAGAGAGGGAGAGAGAGAAAGGGAGGGAGGGAGGGGGGAGAGAGGGAGAGAGGGAGAGAGAGGGAGAGAGAGAAAGGGAGGGAGGGAGAGACAGAGGAGAGAGGGGGGGGAGGGAGAGAGAGAGAGGGAGGGAGAGACAGGAGAGAGAGAGGGAGAGGGAGAGAGAGAGAGGGAGAGAGAGAGAAAGGGAGGGAGGGAGGGAGAGACAGGAGAGAGAGAGGGAGAGGGAGAGAGAGAGAGGGAGAGAGAGGGAGGGAGAGAGAGAGAAAGGGAGGGAGAGAGAAAGACAGGAGAGAGAGAGAGAGCAGAGAAAGAACGGACAGACAAGTTATTGTACAAGTTGGGAGGCTCAGGCATTATTTTATATCTGTCATGTCAAAGTTTATCCAAAATATTGAGTTGGAGTTATTAGTGTTTGTATTGCAGCAGTTTTAAATGGTGTTTTCCACTTAGGTCCATTAACTCCTATTATAATACTACATTTTAATATCAGAGCCATAACAACATGGAATCATGCATTTCTTAATGTAAGGGTTTCATTTGTGAGGACATGTCAAAGTTCATGATCATAAATTCAGCTTCACATTCTTCATTTCACTGCTTCTAAGACAAAAACATGTTCTGACCTGAAATCACAGTCAGTGATTCAAATGAAAGTGAAACATCATCAACATTTAAAGCACAAAGTTGAAGCTGCTGTCACTTCCACACACTCTGCTTCTACACACAGCACAGACTCACTGAGGAACCAGGATCCAACCAGAACCCAGCATGTAGAGGCTGAGTGAATGTGGTGCTGAAGGTGTGGAGGTGGATCAGTGTGTCAGAGGAGACTCTGTAGAAGGACAGAGTGCCAGCAGGACAGTCCACATACACTGCTGCTCTGTGAGAGACAGAGGAGGAGGAGATGGATGTTCCTCTGTTATTGTGACAGACATAGTAACCACGATCAGAGCAGATCAGACTCCAGGACTGATTGTTTCTTCCAAACATGCAGTCATCACTGTTTCCTTTCCTTCTGATTCTTCTGTAACTCACTGATATATAAACCCTTCCTCTCCACTCGACCTCCCAGTAACAGCGACCAGTCAGAACATTTCTACACAGCAGCTGAGGACACCTGTCAAATCTGTCTGGATGATCAGGATATGGCTGCTCCTCCTCCTCCACATATGTCACCATCCTGTTGTTGTCAGACAGTTTGAGCTTTGTGTTCACTGAGTTTGTGTCGACTTCAAGTTGACAGAAATCTGATGGAGAGAAAAAGACACAGCTGCAGTTTATCATCTGACACATCTGATGGCTTCATTCTGTCTTTACTGACTGATGTGTTGTTCATTCATACAAAGTTTATCATCAGACTTTTTGTCACTAATGTTTGAATGAACAAACACACAACTATCAGCTTTGTGTTCAAACACAAACTGGATATTTGCAGCAATGTGAGTAAAGACAGACGACACATTTAGAACATGAGAAGAACAGCAGCATCAACTGTATCATTGGATAAAGAGCATCATCCAAAAGCTCCTTCATCAGAGTCTGGAGGAGGATCTGGACTGAAAGACCAGACTCAGACCTCCTGATCTATCCTGATATTGTTCCACTGTTACTATTGTAAATACTTATTCCGCTTCTGTATTATTCTCCTTCTTCTGGACACATTTTCAGCAGAACTAGTCCCACAGCTTTAATGTGAGCGACCTGAAACTTTTACAGGACGTCCGGCTGTACCGGGACACCTGTGCTATGACTTTTCTTTCCGTTCCGACGTACGGTTTTCACGTAAATCGCAAAAAACCAGTGGGCGAACGACATAGACGGTGAATGGGGAGAGAGAGAGAGAAAAAGGCAAAAGTCACAAAACCAGGAAGCCGAAAACTGAGGGAGCTGTTTCCATGGTAACCTCCACAGGTGCTCTGACTGACTTCTCTGATGACATCAGCAAAGATGGCCGCTCCCATTAACAATGCATTGGGTTCATTCAAACCAATGTAACTTCACTGTATTGATCCATACAGAGGCAGACACACACACATACACAACCATACAGGAACATACACAACTACACACACACACACACACACACACACACACACACACAGATTTTCAAAATAAAAGCCTCCACATCATTACAGACCTTACTAGGCCTGGTAAAGTACATACAAGCCACCCAGAAATATGCAGACACACACTATACACACCTGCCAACACACAGACACACAAACATGGATTTTCAAAATAAAAGACCCTGCACAATAACAGGATATGGCTGACGTGTAGATTTTCAAAATAAAACACTTAAACATGTTTTAACATGCATTAGGGAGTGTCCCCAACCCCCCCCCCCCCCCCCCCACACACACACACACACACTTACACAGACACACACTGATTTTCAAAATAAAAGCCTCTAATTCATTACACAGCTAACTAGCGCTAGCCACCCCTACAAATTATACATCAAATCGACCGGCTCGGTCAGGACTACGACCCTCTGAGGTTTGGTAGCGATCGGATAAACGGTGTTTGAAAAAATCCTGAAAAACTGCAATCGACCCTCCCCACAGGCATCAAATTACTGTAAAAGGAAGGCATGGCGTTTGGGCATGCTTTCACACAGAACCTTCATTCAAAATGTAAAATGTAGATAAACATTAGACCTCTGACATATTGAGTCCCCATGTCTGTGCCACTTTTTGTTTTGACAGGCAAGCCACTTAAGCTGACCTAACCCCCCTCATAGGAAATAATGGGAAACTGGTGAGATCCCTGACAAAACCCAGCTAACTTTGGAAGCCTATCAGTCTGGCATGCCTCTACACAGAATATTCATTTCAACTGCAAACTGCTCATAAGGAGTTGGACTTTATCATATTGAGTCCTCATGTTCATGTCTTTTACCAAACTTCATAAAATAGCAGCCAAAGTCACATCCACATCTTTAGGATTCCTCCATTCAGAATGAATGAAGAAGCTTGGGGCCTATTAAACCTTATATAAAACCAATCAGAAACACTGTAAAAGCATGAAATGTCATCAGTGGCATCTTTCACATATGCCAGTGATCAGGAATGAGGTTTGGTGGTATATAATGGGGCGGACCGGCAGCAGAGTGTGGGTGAGCGCGCATTGGCCCACTCAAAATTTCTTGTGAAATTTTCTAGGTTATATATACAATAGTTATTTCTATTTTCTTTCCTGTTTGGTTCTTCTGTCCTTATGTTCCTTTCTTTGGTTGGGATTGTTGGTGCATTATCATTGAGGGTTTTTCCTGTAGAACAGACCAAAAGTCCAGTTCATATGTTCACTGGGCCGAAGCCTCTGTCATAAAATCAATAATGTCATAATATGCCACCAGTACTGTTGTCCACAGGATGAAATCACACCTTTAAAAATGATTATTATTTATATATATTTAACATTTCACCACAAGATGGCAGCAAACATGGTCAAACTCTCACCACCCTGTTTGCCAGTGATCTGTGTTTTTTTATTGCCCATTTCTAAAATGGCAAGTGTGAGTAAGAAAAGGAAGGTTGACAGCGAAGGCCGAAGTTTCAGGACAAGTGGAAATGGAAGAAGAATGTGAGGGCAAGACATCTTGCACATTGAAACCTGTGTTGGAGCCAGACCTGCCCCCTTTACTGCAGCTGAGAGCCCAGTCTCTTCCTTCTCATCAGAGGTCCCTCGTTAATCGCGGGGTTACGTTCCAAAAATAACCCGCAAAAGGTGAAATCCGTGAAGTGATGGGCTTTATTTTTTACAGTTATTCTAGATGCTTTAAGGCTGTGAACCCCTCACTACACACTTTATACTCCTTTCTCTCCTGTTCAAACACTGTCAGAGTTCAAACCTTCATAAAAATAAGTCCAGTGTTACAGAATGAAACCAAAGCACAAAGCAAAATAAAAGGAAATATAATAACTGAAGATTAAACAATGGTTTGTGAAATGGAAGTTGTGGCGGCTGCACTAAAATGAATGATAAGTTAATGTGGTCTGTTCAGAGCTGTCAGTAAAAGCTTGTTTAACTGGTTTCGGCTGTCCCGCCTAACAAATGAAGAGATTGCTTCCAAAACGCTATAAATCCAGAAAAAAGTGTTTTCTTTCCAAAAAGGGTTTATATGAAACTTCTAGTTTTCATATAAACCCTCCGCCATGACAGTTGGAAAGCTGCCCCGTGATTGGTTGAATGGAAATGCTGCATTGTGCTGAAAATCAGGGTGTTTGTAGCAGATTGGGGAAAAAGGGAAGAAACGGTGCAGGGAAACATGGCGGATAACGTGTTTTGTTACTAATTGATTACAAACTTTAAACAGAGACCCCGTGTGAAACTTATTTTGGTGGTAACTCGTTTTCTTAAACAGTGGCGTTTCTCGCCCTAACCCTAACCCTAATAATGCTGCTCACAGCTCAGTGTCTCAGTGTCTTCACTCTTCAGTCCATCAGTCCAGTCTGACCCTTTGGATGAGATTCTTTGTGTCTGAGTCCTGCCTGCTTTTGGACTGTGGAGCTGTTTCTTCCTGTGTTTGGACCTTTTCAACCCTTTGTGGTCTCTTATTGGATTTTGTCTTTTGTCTGCTTTGGTTGTCTCTGTTATGTCCCAGGCTGAGGGGAAACCCACACACGGCATGTCTGCACCTCCCCACTCGTCCCCACTCTCAGATCGGCAGCTACACAGGCTGGTTTCAGTGTTAGGCTGCAGTTCATGAACTCAGAGCTGAGCAGTGCCCAAACAAACACAGAGACACTACAACACACTAAAGCTCCCTAACAAGAGAAAAAAGGAAAACCAATGACAAAGCTGGAACCTAAAACTCCTGCTGGGGAGTAATAAACTCCAGTAAACACCAAAGAAATCCAACCGCCGAGGCTGCGCTACAACAGCTCTGATGGACTGATAGAACACTGACTCATGCACAATAACATGAGGAAAGACTGAGTCAAACTTACACTTCCTCAGCCCAGGTTTTAACCACTGCTCTCCACCATGCTCCACCCTGCAGGAAGAAACACAGTCAGAATGATTTTCTAACCAACATGAGTCCAAACTGCTGATCAACATGAAGCAGAGTTCCTCAGTTTGTCAGAGACACACAAACAGACTGAAACTCATCTGTGTCGACTCCAGAAGAGTCTCTCCTGATCTGCTCTGTGTTTATTCATGTCCTCCATTCTGTGAAATATTGCTGTCAGTGCTTTACTGTAAAATCCTCTTCATGCAGCAACAGTGTAGGTTTGATCTCAGCATTGTGCATTTATCCAAAGCAGCAAACAAGCCACACTGTCTCTGACTGTTTGTTCCTTTCACTCTATATGCAAACACAAGCCTGGTTCACATGTGTCATGGATGGAAGAGTTTCTGGCACACTTCAAATAAATACATTCACTCATGTCTGTGTGTAGTTTTTACAGTGATAATATTGTAGTGTCTCCCTGCTCTCTGTCTCTGACTGAAGGAACTCCTCCTTCTACCATTGTGTTGTTGTCTCCTCTGAAGCTTCACATATGGATTGTTTCAGGAACATTTGTTTGTGGAAATAATTCAGTGGTTCTTACAGCTGAGGACATTAATAAGTAGGGCATCATTTTGTATTTGATCTGCACTAAGTGTGACTGAAAATCAGTCTGTATGTATTTTGACATGAAGAACGTGTATAAAGAAAAGTGAAGTTAACATGATGGACACTTAATGATGGAGGAAGATGAACATCAGGGATCAGTGATTATGTCATGAGCCAGGGTCTTGGCTCCTTGTCTTTTATTATATTGTTTATTTTGTTATTTAGTTTTCAGTGTTTGTCCTCTTTCTCTGCTCCTCCTCAGTCCTTCCCTCTCTCCTTCTCTTCCTCCCTCCTCTTTCTCTGCTCCTCCTCAGTCCTTCCCTCTCTCCTTCTGTTCCTCCTCCCTCCTGTTCTCTGCTCCTCAGTCCTTCCCTCTCTCCTCCTCTAGCCTCCTCCCTGATTATCAGCTCCTCCCTAATTGTGTTCACCTGTGTCGTCTCTCCTCTTTTTAAGCCCTGTGCCTTCCCTTTGTCTTTGTCAGTTCTTCCCTTGTGATTCTCCGTGTGCACCCCCGTGTGTACTCCCTCGTGATTCACCTCTTCGTCCTTCTTCTTCCTCCGTGTTTCCTCATGTTTCCCCGATCATCCTCAGGTTTGGTTTGGTTTATCCTTTTGTGTTTATTTTGTACTTTTTACCTTTTGTTTGGCACTGTTCCCAGTAGCCCTCCTTTCGTTTACCTGCTCCTCTGGACTGGTTTTTGTGTTGGCTTTAAATAAAGCTCCCCTTTTGTTGAACATTATTTTGTCTGCGCTTGGGTCCTATTAAGAACTACACCCCACATAACAGATTATTTCTTCTCTGCAGTTTCAGTCCATCCATCAACAGCTGTGGATATATGAGCTAAACTGACAGACTGAGGAGGACTCATGCTCTGTGGTCTCTGTGTACCTGAGAGTCTTCAGACTACAATCTGGACTGTTGAGTAAAGCAGACAGCAGCTCCACTCCTGAGTCTCCTGGATGATTGTAGCTCAGGTCCAGCTCTCTCAGATAGGAGGGGTTGGAGGTCAGAGCCGAGGCCAGAGAAGCACAGCCCTCCTGTGTGATCAGACAACCTGACAGACTGGAGGAACAAAACATGTCATGAACTCAAGAAGAAAGAAGAAAAATCCAACAGATCTTCAACATGAACATGAAGCAGAATTTAACTGATGATCAAAAAGCTGGATCCTGACCTGAGAGTCTCCAGTCTGCAGTCTGGACCCCCTAATCCGTGAGACAGCTGCTTCACTCCTGAATCCTGCAGGTCGTTATTATCCAGATCCAGCTCTCTCAGACTAGAGGACTGGGAGCTGAGGACTGAGGACAGAGCTTCACAGCTTCTCTCTGAGAGGTTACAGCTGCTCAGCCTGAAAGAAATGAAATGTGTACATTTAACAATACTGAATAATTGTAAGAAGTAGAGCAGTGCAATGACAAAAACAATTCTACAACATGAAAGGACACTATTGTCTAAGCTTAGTAATGTCAGTGGTTATAATTTGTGAATTATGTTTGTACATTTTTTATTATTAATCATCTGTCATTTCTATGGCAGAGAACAGGAATCAGCCAATCAGAAAAAAATGTATTGTTGCCAGGTGAGGTCTGAGATTCAGCTGCAAGCACACCGTGCAGCAGACGTTATGGCATATAGGGCAGGCCAGGAGTGAGAGACAGGGAGCGGGTTTCCTTCTATATTGATCCTCCCTCTGTGTTTCAGTCACTTCATGTGAACTGATTGTGTGCTGATCAACACAAGCAGACACATCAGCACAGATTCATGTGAACTAAGTTACCTGTTGTGCAGCTTTTTTTGGAGGCTTTGGGTAATCTGTTTCTAATCTGTTTAATCTGATCTGTTCTGTGAAGTCTCTAAAACCTGACAGTGCAGCTGATGGCCTCATTGGGAATACAGTGAAACAGAAATGTGGTTTTTGTGGTTAAAGTCATGGTGGCACAGAGGTAGACAGTAACAGATGTAAACATTTTGTTCTAATAACCTGTTAGTGTAGTGCCACCATGAGGCTGACAGAACTGTTTCATTTTCAGTTGGTTTTATATTTGTCATCATGGCTTAAAATAAATAAGGAGTTATTGAATCTCTCAGTAATAGTTGTTGAGTTAACCCTTTACTTCTGTCAGTATAATAGCTGTTGAAATCCACCAGAATGCAGGAAATGGCTTCTACTTCATCCAAAATGTTCTGGGGGAGGTAACTGTGATACTTTTCCACATTAAAACCATACAGCCTGTCCTTATTAGCTTTAGATATGATTCCAGCCTCAGACCTTTATGGTGCATTTCCAGGCTATTCTTTAAGGTCAGTGACTTCATATTGTTCATCTTCAGCAGTTTCTGTTTCATAACTTCCTAATGTTCAAAGGTTTTCTACTTTTCACAATAAAACAGCTTCATCTATTCAAAGTGTTTCAGCAACTTAAATTCAGACTGCAGATTCTCCAGCAATTCAGAGCAATCCTTCACATCATTCAGAGCAATGCTTCAGCTGCAGCAACCAAACTCACATTTTCTGCAGGAAATGCTTTCTAGTTAACTTTGTGTTCATAGTGTGTCAATTCATATTTTCGTCTTGTTTAATGAGCTGCAGTTTAATGTTATAGATGTACTTGCACAATCCATCATCATTTAATCTCTTGAGTGAAGCCTACATCTAGAAGGTTTCATTCCTAAATGTGTTTTGTTTGTAACCCAGTTTAAAATCCCCACATGTTTTAATGAGTGTTGATCATTTCAGTTCAAGTTTAAATGTGTAAGCATTTAAAATGTGATTTAAAAGGGTAAAAAGTGTTACATGTTTGTTGTGTTATGTTAAAGAATGTTGCTGAAAGATGTCCCACCAGCATAGATGGGGTTAATAACAAGTGACAGGACCGTGAGCACAGTGTGACACAGACTAGGAGAGGTGTGTCGGAGAAACATGTGTAACACAGAGATTTTCTGTGTTCATTTCTAAGTTAGCAGTGCACAAAACGGTGTGTAACTTGTGTCTTAAGGTTGTTGACAGGACAATCTGTGAGAAGAAGTCTAGCAGCATACTGAGAGGCGGGAAGACTTTCGCCTGCTGCGGTATATGTCAGTCTGTAATCATTTAAGCTGCTGCTTTATAGAGTGTATTAAGGTGTGGGGGCCACAACTTTTGTTTAAGTGACCTTGAGGTTGGTAAACCGAGTTTCTGAATTCATTAGAGGGTTAAGAAAAAAGGTTATATTGTGTTTTTGCCTCCAAACAGCTGGAGTGTTTTTCTTTAAAAAAGTGACATTTGATGTTTAAGGCTCCAAAACAATATTCTAATTTTATTTTCATGTTCTTAGTTCACCAGCATTAACCTTTTCTTAAATAACTGAGAATTATTTTTCCAAAACCTTGTGTTGTGTTACTTATTACTCACCTGAGAAAGGGCAGGGATTCAATTGCAGAGACATATGCAGACGTAGTTAAGATCTTCATTAAAAATATAATTTAAAGATGGCCATTTGATTGATGGGTCAAACACTGCACTTGTGTGTATTAAAGGGACATCCAAGATAATAATTAAAACTGAGTTAATCAGGGTTAAGAAACATTGGATAAATACTTTAAAAGAACCTAAAAGCCTGCCCTCATCTGTAATGTGGTGAGAGTTGCTCCTCTGGCACTTCCTGTGTTTTTCATTTCTTGCTCGTTTCCTTGTTTTTGTTCTTTCCAGGCGCGATGGTCCAGCTGGGTGGAGTCGTGGCTTCTTCTCACCTGGGTTCCGTTTCCCGTCATTCCGCCGGCTACTTAAGCGCCGCCTCCCTTCTCCTCGGCGCCAGTTCTTCACTGCTATTTTCGTACTAAGCAACCAGCCACCTTTCTGTCCGTTCTAAGTGACCAGTGACTTACCTTGTTTTTTGCCTAGGCCTCCAGCCACGCCACCCGGTTGTTTCTCGCCCTGGACCTGAGTTGTGCTTCGCCCTCGTGGTTGTTTTTCGTTCCTCCTTCAAGTTACCTCGTAGTTCGCCCTTGTGGTTGTTTTTGGTTATATTTTGGACTCAGCTCAGTTTTCTCCTCAGTGGTAGTTTTTTGTTTTCTCTATTAAAGTGAGTAAATGTACCTGCTTCTGGATCTCCGTCTGTGATCGCACATAACATCATCAATATGACTACAGAGGGGAGCGCTACATGTTGTTGAAGTGTTTTCTATGTTCACACATGTTTGTCGGAAATATTTTACACCAGAAAGTTCCAACAATTTTATCTTGGAACTCATTTGTACTAGTTATATCTGCAACTCATGCTGATATACAACTGAAAACAAAACCATGCTGCATCTCAAAGAGCTTCAGTAAACCCAAACCTCCCTCATTGATCAGACAACTTGACAAGAGTAGAGTTACAAAATCATAAACTGAAAAAGCAAGAACTAAACCCCTACAGACATTCAACATCTGGGGTTGGGTGGGTTAGTAATGCATCATCAGTTCAAAACATAAGCAGCAAAATCCAACCGATCAACCAATGAAATGTGAAGACTGGATCAACACCCAGATTTACCCTGACCCGAGGATCTGCAGTCTTGGGACTTCAGAGCTCACCCCACCACAAACTTTACATCACAACACATAAAACTATTAAGACTGACCTCAGAGTCTGCAGTCCACAACTCTCCAGAAAACCACGTAGCTGCTCCACATCCTGCAGGTGGTTCCCACTGAGGTCCAGATATCTCAGCTGGGAGGGGTTAGCCTTCAGAGCTGATCCCAGAGAGCTGATCTCTGACAAACCACAGCCACACAACCTAATAAAACAATACAAGACATTGATAGAGCCATTGATACCACTGATCATCTAATAATATGGGATAACATTAAAACATACAGATTACTGTTACTGGGAGGGAAGAAAATAATAATTATTCACTGAATTACTGAGCAACATTTGAACATATGAGTAGATCTGATTTGTCATCAGAGCAACAGTGACTGAAGATACACATGTCTGTGGTCCTTTTCTGTCTGTCAGTCCTGACAGATGATTTAAAAACTGGACCTCAGCCTAATAATAACATTAACTGACCTAAGAACCTGCAGTATGCAGTGAGGACTGTCCAGTCCAGCACATAGCTGCTTCAGTCCTGAATCCTCCAGGTTGTTCTGGTTCATGTCGAGCTCTGTCAGATGGGAGGGGTCGGACTTCAGAGCTGAGGCCACAACTTCCCAGTGAGTCTTTGAGAGGTCACAGTCAGAAAGTCTGTGATGACAGAAATATCAGAACATTATGAAAGGGACACTTTAAGTAGTAGCAGTGATCTCATTTGATCTGACTGTTTGACATGTAACAATAGTTCTGATCATTCTCATCGTCTCATTTTGACAGTGTATTTCACTTTATTCCTCTGTTGTAGGTTCTTCCAGCTGATATTGCTGAAAGATAAATTCTTCTCTTTCATGCAGACTTTAAAGAGTTATTCAGTTGTGTGACATCCTGATTGAACTGTTTGTGTAATGGTATGTGTCTGCATGTTTGCATACCATGATGTTGTGCTGCAGTTTTTGTATCTATGTAGTTTGTGCAGCTCTTTGGCCACATGCAGCTGTTTTAACTACAAATAAAGTCAGATTTATTGTCCATTCATTTAACAGCTTCAAACAGAAACATACAAAACAATGTTTTCACAGTAGAAGAACATCCGAGACAAAAACACAGCTGATGTGATGTGTCAATGAACACAAGGAACTCTGTTAGAGAGAAACACACAGTGTGAATGTGTCTAAGAACTAAACCAGTAATCTACACTGATTGGTCACATCTGGACTCACCTGAACTTTCTGCAGTTCCTCACAGCTGGAAGCAGTCTCAATCGTCCTTCTGTTGTTGTGTTGTACTTCATCAGGTCTAGCTCATCAAGAACCTCCTCTGACATCTGCAGCATGTAGGCCAGAGCTGAGCAGTGGATCTCAGAGAGTTCCTTCTCTGATCTGTTCTCTGACTGCAGGAACTCTTGGATCTCCTGATGCACTGAGAGGTCGTTCATCTCCATCAGACAGTGGAAGATGTTGATGCTTCTGTCAGGGGACACTGTATGAGTGCGTCTCTGTTTCAGGTTGTTGATGGCTCTCTGGATGGCCTCTGAACTGATCTCTGTCTGACCCAGCAGGTCTCCTAAGAGTCTCTGGTTTGACTGCAGGGAGAGACCATGAAGGAAGCGAACCATCAGGTCCAGGTGGCCAGTTTCACTGTTCAGAGATTTCTCCATGACTCTGCCCAGGATGTCATCCAGAGATGACCAACTTTTCTTTCCCAGGAAGTTCACCAGCTCTTCATCGTCCCCATCAATGAAACAGCGTATGAGGTGGAAAGCAGCCAGAAACTCCTGAACACTCAGATGGATGAAGCAGAACACCTTGTCCTGGTACAGGCCTCTCTCCTCTTTAAAGACCTGTGTGAACACTCCTGAGTACACTGAGGCTGCTGTGATATCGATGCCACACTCTGTCAGGTCTGACTCATAGAAGATCAGGTTTCCTTTCTGCAGCTGGTCAAAAGCCAGTTTTCCCAGAGACTGGATCATCTCCCTGCTCTCTGGACTCCACTGTGGATCTGTCTGAGCTCCTCCATCATACTTGATCTTCTTCACTTTGGTCTGAACCACCAGGAAGTGGATGTACATCTCAGTCAGGGTCTTGGGCAGCTCTTCTCCCTCTCTGGTTTCCAGCATGTCCTCCAGAACTGTAGCAGTGATCCAGCAGAAGACTGGGATGTGGCACATGATGTGGAGGCTTCGTGATGTCTTGATGTGGGAGATGATCCTGCTGGCCTGCTCCTCCTCTCTGAACCTCTTCCTGAAGTACTCCTCCTTCTGTGGGTCAGTGAACCCTCTGACCTCTGTCACCACGTCCACACAGTCAGGAGGGATCTGATTGGCTGCTGCAGGTCGTGTGGTTATCCAGAGGCGAGCAGAGGGAAGCAGCTTCCCCCTGATGAGGTTTGTCAGCAGCACATCCACTGAGGCGGACTCTGTGACATCAGTCAGGATGTCATTGTTCTGGAAGTCCAGAGGAAGTCGACATTCATCCAGACCATCAAAGATGAAGACCACCTGGAGGCGCTGAAAGCTGCAGATTCCTGCTTCTTTGGTTTCAGTGAAGAAGTGATGAACAAGTTCCACCAAGCTGAACTTTCTCTCTCTCAGCACATTCAGCTCTCTGAAAGTGAATGGAAATGTGAACTGGATGTCCTGGTTGGCTTTGTCTTCAGCCCAGTCCAGAGTGAACTTCTGTGTTAGGACTGTTTTCCCGATGCCAGCCACTCCCTGTGTCATCACTGTTCTGATTGGTTCCTGTCTTCCAGGTGAGCCTTTAAAGATGCCTTCTGGTCTGATGCTTGTTTCTGGTCTGTGTGCTTTCCTGGATGCTGCTTCAATCTGTCTGACCTCATGTTCCTCATTGACCTCTGCAGTCCCTCCCTCTGTGATGTAGAGCTCTGTGTAGATCTGGTTCAGAAGGGTCGGCTCTCCTGCTTTAGCGATGCCCTCAAACACACACTGGAACTTCTTGCTCAGGTTAGACTTGAGTTTACGTCCACACTCTGCAGCAGGAGTTCCTAAACAAACAATAAATGTCATTAATAAGTGAACGCTACAATAAATGTGTCAAATAAATATTTTCTGTCTCCATGAAATCTGTTCATCAGTTGTAGACAAACAGTTTGTGTTTTCAGTCAGAAGAATTCACAGATGTCTGCATCATATTAACAGCAGAGTGTGTAAATGTAAACTTCATTTCCTCTTTCCATCATGTTAAAGCTCTTCAAATCCTCTTACTGCTCTGCAGACGCTCAGCCAGCTCCTCCTGCTTCATCCTCCTCAGGAAGTGCACTGTGATCTGCACTAATGACTCTCTGCTGCTCCTCTGCTCTTCATCCTCCTCATCCTCCCTCTGACTCTCTGAGCATTCTGGGTAATCTGGACTCAGGAGCTTCTGGATCTTCTTCAGCTCATCCTTCACAAACCTGACAATGTTCTCCTCCAGCAGCTGGAACAGAACAACAGAGTATAAACTCTCAGACTTTGAGGAGCAGAATAACAGTTTAGTGTTTCATGATATTACAGCTTATGTTCATACATGTATTACTTGAATCTACAACATTAGATATGAAGTGTTGTGTATGCACAGCTGCTGTAGTTATAAGTATTACTACCACAGTTCTGTCTCTGTGAATGCTTGCTCAGGGGTCAGGCTCTGGGTCTCTGTAGAGCACCAGGACTGTTGTGTTGTAGTTAGAAGCTGTTTGTACTCACCATAAATATGGCGTCCTGAGCAGGAGTCTGAACACTGGGTTGCTGCAGTCTGTGACAGAAACATCAGCATTTAACAACACAATCACTTCACTAAGTGTTTTGATGTGTTTTCACTTTAAACAGATACACAACAGTCAACAGACTGGTGACAAACAAGCATTGTTGTATTAAAAATGAAAACTATCCCAACTCCACACATCCAGCTCATGTTGAACCTGTTGCTGCTGCTTTAATGACTGAAGCACAGCTTTAAGAGTTCCATTCCACTTCCACTGTCATCATATGTTCACATTGATTTAGACCAGGGGGTTCAATTAAAGTCCCTGAGGTCCAGCTGTTCACATTTGCTCCAAGTCAAAGGTCTGAGCTGATGTCTAGCTTGTGTCTTATTAGCTTCCCCTATGTCCACATGTTCATATGTTTCAGTAATATCTATTGTCAGTTTTCAATGCAGGAAATGTTTACCTGGGGCACAGCTAGCTCTGTTACCATGAATAAAAGTAGTCCCAGGCAAATACATTGAAGGCCTTTATTTCAGATTAAAGAAAACTGAAACCTCAGACTGAAATAAATACAAAGTGCAACAGTCAACAGACTGGTGAAGAAAATTAATTAATACACAAAATGTGTGTATTAAAAATGAAAACTATCCTGACTCCACACTGTTCAGCTGCATCCAGCAGGTTTGTAATTTGTTCTTCTTCACATATTCTGCTTTAATGGCTGCCAGCACAGCTGTAAGAGTTCAGTTAAATCTTCCACTCATCATGTTTCTCTTTCTTTAACATTAAACGATGTGCAGCAGGATGGGTTTGTAATGAATCGCAGTCAGACAATGTTGCAGTGTGATGATATAGAGTCTATATCATCACACTGCAGACCTTTGTTATTTCCTTTACTTAAAGCCTTCAGAAACCACCATGAGATGATAACATGACAACATAAATACATACTGATACTTTCTATTATACATCTACAAACACAGACCTGCTTATGGGTCTTTTACAGAGCCAAGCAGACCCACATGATCATTGAAGAACTCTGCTAAGTTACAGAAACAGGACATAAAGTGGTATCAACATTTGTGAAATGTTCACTTTTCATGGACACAGAGCTGGATCAGTGTCCATGATGGCCACTACAAGAGACTGAAAAACTGTTATCACACAATTTATTTGATCACAATTTGACCAAATTCAACCAAAAACACCGAAGAACAGAAGCCACCTTAAAGTTCTGCACAGGCTGTGTTCAAGTCAGAATAATCAGCAGTGTGAGGTACGTGCAAAAATCCAAACCAGGACCCTGGGAATCTGAGGAGGAGGAGACTAGCTCCTAGCTACATATAGGCTGACAGCTACAGTCGTTTTGGGAAGTTGGTCCAACTTTCTATATTTCTGCATAAATATGACCCGAAACACGATCAATGCTGAATTCTGCAGGTCGACAAAACATAGCTGAGCTAGACAACAGAAAAATGCATAAACCGCTAGCGATTAGCACAATGCTAATTTGCATTGAAAAACCCATAAGGTCGCTAGCGCTATTAGCGTCACACTTTTAACCCGTTTTCTTAAACTTAAATAACTTAAAGTGCCTCCTATGAGCGCATGACGTAAGGTAAGGGCTTATGAAACATAATACTTACAGACAGATATTCTCAGACGACTAAAAAACATGTAGCAGGATGAAAAAACACAGCAGAAACTTTCCACTTGGCTCTGGAACCATTATGCTACTACGGAAGCCTCGTAGGACAATCTCAACTCAAACATAGAATTTTGGCTGACTATAGGGGGCAGCACAATAATATTTACATACAGTGTATGAATCTATCATTTATTTAAATGTTTTATTACTGAAATGTCTTTCCATACTTTGTTTCAGTGGGCTGCCTTTCTAGTACAGTGAGGCAGATGTTTAAGTCATGTTTATGCAGACATATAGAAGATTTTAAATGATTCATACACTTTGAAGCAGCACTGTAAATATGCATTACTCTGTGCTACAGATGCTCCAAACCATCAACCACCTGCAGAGCAAACAGACACATACAACCCCAAGAGTCCAGCAGAGCTCATCACAGCATGGAGACACTTCCAGAGTGATTCTTACCTTTGACCCTCAGATGGATCAACATCTTTGAAATCAGGGGGCCAATCCATCGACCAATCACTCTTCATGGACACACAGCTGGCAGGTCCAGGTCCAGGCCCAGGTCCAGGTCCAGGTCCAGCAGAGTGTGCAGTGTGCTGCTGCTTTGGTCTTGAACACACAGATGTGTGAATAATGTGAGTGTGAGCTCTGACATGGAGAAGAGTCATGGACAGTCAGAGACGGTCCTCTTACCTCTGAGCTTTGGTCCGGCTCTCATGGTCCCCACACAGAGGGCTTTTAGAGGGAGGGACTCCCTCCTCTCTGTCCTCACACTGACTCATAGCAGAGCTCACACCTTCACACAAACACAGCAACATGACACAGAAACACACAGTCAGCATGTTGTTATTGATCCTTCATGTAGATGCTAACAGGCTAATCATGCTGTTAGCTTAGCATCAGAGCCTCAGACCAGGTTTGGTTCTCAGGCTTTTATTTTGGTGAGTCTGTAAACACACCAACATCTCTGATGCTGTTATTATTGATGTCACATGCTGTAAGTGGAACAGTGCACACACACATTCAGTGTTTGCTTCAGAATTCTGTCACTTCTCTCCATGTGTGAACATGTGAATAAATGAACATGTGTTCATGTGTGTTTCTGTCACAGTGTGAACAGACTGAGTGAAACACTGAGACCTTCCTCTGTAACAGTCTGTGGACTGTTTTCTATAGAAAGGACAAACACATGAGCAGCTACTGTCTGAGCTCTGAGGACTGACACACTTCTCCTCATGGCAAATATTAGATTCACATATTTATGAACCCTTGAAGAGAAAATGTTTCTTCTGATGAGTTTCAATCATCGATATGAATTCATGAAAAATAAAACATGACAAATTGATGCATTTATAAATGTTTTAGTTTTAGTAATAAGAATCATCTGAACTCAATTCAACCAGATGCACCTGAACGCACCATGAACTTTAAACCAACCAAACTTACGTAACGTGGCGCGCGGCTGTTGCGCAGCACAGGCGCGTCAAACCGGAAACAGACTGATCTGATAAAGTCAGAATAAAGCGACCTTTTCTCCGCTTGAAGCTTTGAACGAGTCGATCTGAGTTTCAGAGCAAATGAAGCTGCTGAACTTTACAGAGAGAACGATCAACAGAGACGCTTGTTGTTGGTTCCGCGTTTCAGGGACTTACTACAATAAAGATCCATCAGTTACAGGCAGCAAAGATCAATGAGGTGATCACACTGATGATTGATCAGATATCGACAGACTCACCTGCTGAATCAGTCCTGACTTCCAGAAGTTTCCACCTTCGTGTGTGGAGCTGCTGGTTCTGCTGCAGTCTGTCTGACAGGAGCTCAAAAACCAAAGTAAGTCCACAGAAGCCACGCCTTTAAACCAGGACACGTCTCCAGCAGGGGGCGCCCTCACACTGGAAACATGAAGCTGATTTTTACAGCAGCCTCCCTGTTGTTGCTCTGTCTGTGTCTGTTTACATGATAACAGCTGTGACACAAACAGAACAGTGATGGACTTTATTCAACCTGCTCAGCGAGAGAAGCAGCGAGCAGCTCTGATAGAAGTCTGTCTGCACCATCATCAGGGTCTGATGCTGCTGCAACAGCCGGACTCTGGGACAAAGTGACGTCAGCAGATGTCGGGTTGTCCTCTGAGTCTCTGAAGCAACATGCGGCTCAGCTGGAAAACAGCTTCTGATGGAGCTCTGATAGTCTGACTTCATCTCTGAGAGGAAGAAGAGGGAGAAGCCGCTGCGCAGCGCGCGGACTCTCTCCAGCAGCAAAGTGCAGAGATCATCAGAGCTCCACATGAGCTGAACATGAAGAGACACAGTCCGCTAGCAG
This sequence comes from Parambassis ranga, assembly GCF_900634625.1. NCBI lineage: Eukaryota > Metazoa > Chordata > Actinopteri > Ambassidae > Parambassis > Parambassis ranga. The sequence goes on along the minus strand of NW_021144800.1, from coordinate 698,846 downwards.
CTCCTTCACTGTCGGCCTGCAGCGCTGCTCCCACACTCATCTGGACTCTTTCATCCACACAGAAAACACGAGCGGAACATTCAGCCTGCAGAGGAGCTGCCTTGGATTGAGTCTCCGCGGTTCTCATGGTGTGTTCACGGACCGCCTCCCGCTCTCAGCTGATCATAACTACACTCTGACTGTGCTTGTGTTGCAGCTACGAACTGAACATGGCAGAAGAAGCTCCAGCTCCAGCCGCCGCTCCGGCCGAAGCGCAGAAGAAGAAGGTCTCCAAGCCGAACAAGTCCGGCCCCAGCGTCAGCGAGCTCATCGTGAAAGCTGTGGCCGCTTCCAAGGAGCGGAGCGGCGTGTCTGCAGCCGCCCTCCAGAAGGCTCTGGCTGCCGGAGGATACGATGTGGAGAAGAACCCGCGTCAAGAGCCCAGAGCCCCCACTCAGAGAGCTCATCCTCACTGCCCGTTCAAACAGGACCTCTGTGATCATGCTGCTGCACACTGCACAGCTCCACCTGGTTCACTGGGGTTTGTTTTGTTAGTGTTAGTTCATGTGTTTACTTATATACTAAAGCAGTGATAAACCTATATTTACTAAACATATAAAACTATAGAAACAATACATGAATATTTTCAAGAATGACTTTATTAATCCCTGTGGTTAAATTACATGATGAGTCTGATGGCGGACTGCAGGAGTCACCGCCTGTACCGTTCCTGGAGCAGCAGAGTTTTTTAGTGTTATCATTCCATAGGTCATCATGCTTTTACACATAATAAACCTATACTTATTAAAGCTATTTATAAATGATATTATGTATTTATTGTAAAACATTTATTATAGTTTCCTGTTAAATATTCCTCGGTGTCAGTTTGATATTACATCCTTGAACCAACCAATAAATAAATGTCCCTGAGACGGACCATTATTCATCTTGAAGAGTTCAACATGTGTATTATTACACTGCATCTTACAAAAGATAAAAGATGATATTTATTTCAGAAGAGACTGATTATTCTGTGCATCAGACAGAGTGATGAGCAGCAGAGGCAGAGGATGAGGAGCCGCTCTTTAGAGGACACTGAGGTGGCTCTTAAAGAGCCGCTGTGGTTTGAGGAGCCACGGACACTTACTCAACAAGCTGCTGGGCGGAGTGAGCATCGCTCAGGGCGGCGTGCTGCCCAACATCCAGGCCGTGCTGCTGCCCAAGAAGACCGAGAAGCCCGTCAAAGCCAAGTAAGGATGGAGACTCACAGACTGCTGGAAGCAGCCCCACAAAGGCACTTTTAAGAGCCACACACTCTCTGACGTTAAGAGCTCTGTACTGATGTGAAACAAATATTGATGTATATATATATATATGAACCAATCAATCATCACATTCTGATCACTGACAGGTGAGCTGAATAACACTGATGATCTGGTTACCATGGTAACTGGCTGGATATATGAGGCAGCAAGAGAACATTTGTGTGTCTAAGAACCAGCGTTAGTTTTGGGTTAGGCATTAAAAAACAGTGTTGTTGTTGTAGAGTCTGTCTGTGTGAATACATTAAATGATGTCAGCGATTCACTGAAAGGAAAGATCCTTCCTGCAGAGGATGGATCCTTTAAAGATGGAGGACGGGTTTGTGTGTGTGTGTGTGTTCTCCCACAGTGAGCATGTGAGTGTTGGACAGAACAAACAGCACACAGGTTAAACCTCAGCCGTGTAGCTGTGCCGCTTCCTCCGTGAGTCACAGCAGGAAATGATTTGTGAGTTTGTGTAAAGCTTCACGGTTGTGGAAGGATTACTGAAAGTCCCGCTTCCTCAGCAGCAGCTGGCGAAACAAACACAGATTCCACTGCTGAGATATTGTGCACGACACCAGGCAGCTACTTTATTTGTAACTGCTGGAAATGTGAGTCACATAACAAATAAAGGAATCAGCATGTTGCTGTAAACACTGCGTCACTCACCCACAAATAAAGCTTCACTTCATGACTGTTTCAGATAAAGCTCTGTAATCTCTGAGAGCAGAAACAAAGCGCTCATATTTCTAAATGTCTCCGCGCCTTAAATCCATGTTTCTTTTGTTTGATGGCAAATCTAAGTGAATGAAAGTGCAGAAAGACGGTTATTGATCTAATGATCCGGGCAGAGGGCGAGCTGTGTGGACTGTATGTGTGCAGGCCGGGGTCCGTCTTTGGAATACAAAGGCCGCTCTGCACTGGAGCACTCTCAGTAGCATGTCTGTGAATCACTGTGTGAGCTCAGGCAGAAAAACTCAGGTTAACATCCTGATTTCATCCTGAAGTGAGATCTGCAGTTCTTCCATGAAGAAACACAAAGTACGACAAACAAACACACCAACAGCCAATCAGAGCGAGCGAGCAGACCGGGAAGCACCACGACCTGACAAACATGGCTCCAACCAAAACACACAACAACACGGCGAGGCCCAGGAGAACATACACACCGGGGGGAATATGGCATCAACAACATGCGTGTCTTTACTATGTCTCATGGAGACACATCACAGCTGACGACATCTGTCGTCCTCCATGTTTGTTTTTCTTCTGAAGTCACGTTTGATCTCCACACACACACATAAACACAGACACACACACAGTGTAGAATGTGTGTGTGTTCAGTGGATAAACATGAAAACTCTAAAACAGCTTTTACATGACAGACACAAGCAGAAAAACGCTGAAGCTTCACAGACACATCATACGAGCTCTCTGAACTTCCAGAGGTCTGATGATTCATGCAGTGATGGTAATGGTCCAATAACATTTTAGGAAGCCTCTGTTAATCAACACAAGTAAACATGTTCACATTCAGAAGTCACGTTTTAGCTGCTCAGACCTGCACTACACCAATAAATGAAACCTTTCAATGTAACGTCCTAACATCATCAACTCAGCTTCCTGTCCACATCTGTCCTCTGCTGTGCCATCATCAGCTCTGAGACAGAGACATGAATGTAATAAAACAGGACCTGAGACTGAACCCTGTGGAACACCGAACGTGACGTGAGATGTGATAAAAACCAACCGGGTTCAGTGTGTGATGAGCACACAGGTCTGAAGAATCAACTCGAAGCTAAGATAAAAAGAATTAAAGGCGAGCTCTGTGGTTACAGAAGGTCTGTGCTGAGACTGAATCAGGTGGATCATCCAGAACAATCTGTGCTTCCACTGTTCGGTAAACAGGTCAGCTTAGAGTCCTCCTCCACTGACTGCACATGGTTAAAACATTAAGAGCTGAAAGATATTTTTCTCCGCTGTGAGTAAATCTATTGCTACATGCGTGATAACTGTCATCCTTCAGTGTGTGTAAACAGAATCATTAGCGGGCTGCTGCAGACCTCTGCCTTCTGTGCTGAAGGTGGCTGATTACTGGGTTTGGTGTTAACAAAGAAATCAGCCGGGGAAGAGTATTGGCATCAGCACCGGGTAGAAGCAGACTGCATCAATTCTGTTAATGAGTTCTCCACCTCTCTGTCCTCCTCTTCTTTCTTTATTCCCCTGTGCCGTCTGCTGAGCTGGTGCTTCTGCAGGAAAAGATGGCTGGAGGATGGAGAGCAGCCAAACTGGCTCATCCATGAACTTTCAAAGGTCACACGATATCCTGGCAAACAGCCACAGGACACGGAGTGCTACAGTAGCACGGTGCTGTTCAGTCAGTGGTGTCTTGTTGATCTGCTGGAGGATGAGAGCATTATAAGGCTGCAGGTCCTCGTCTGAAGCAGTGTTTGTCTTGAGTAATGCAGCCCCTCACGTTCATGATAGAAAATATGAGCCTTAAATTCCCTTTTTCCTATGAAAATATTATCAGAGGAGCATCGTTCTTCATGCACTGACTGCTTATTTTCTTTGAGAAATGAAAACCTGTGGTCGGCCTCTCTCTCACACACTCAGTGTAATCACTGCACTGCATACCTCCACGCTGTCTGGACTTTGATAAAATCCCGGCTGCACTTTAACTACACAGTTTGACTCTGTTTTTTTCCATTAACTCCACTTTTTTTCTACCTGACTTGCCATATCTTGCAGGTGTACATGACACAGGCGGCGTCCTCGCAGCGTGATGTGTGCGGCGCCGCCGGCTGCTGTAAGCAGATTCTGCTGGTGATACATGAACAGCCTGCCTGGAGCTTCTGTGCTGTTTGTCCACAGGGGGAAACTGATGAGGTTGACTCAGGGGTCATCAGCTCCTCCTGGGCAGGACACAGCTGATCATCCTCCTCCTGCGCCGCTCCACTGCTCAACAATCAGCACAGTACCAAAAAACCATGAGGCAAAGAAACACAGATGCCCTTTACCACCCACAGTCCAGCCTGCAGGACGGCGCTGCAGCGTGGGCCCCAGCGCCGGAAAGTTACATGAATATAAACATGTAATACATTCACTGGGAGCAGGGACTCCCATCTTTTCTGCCACTGTGGTCATTTTCCAAAACACAAGCCTAATGTAAAAATAATCCATGTATGCAGAGTGGAAATGGATGTGCAGTGTTTAGCAGAGTTTGTTTTTATTTTCATTTGGTCAACAGTGATTTCATGCTCCAGTGGGAGAGTAAAGCTCAAATCCCCGCTGACAGAGCTCTGCTGCCGACCACTGCCACGGGTCAGCAAAGGTTAACTCGTTCCTTTAACTCCACACACCTCCCAGTGCAGCTCTGTAAATCATTTTAAGCTGCTTCAACCTAAAAACCTAACTTCATCTGCTGCCTGAGTTAACTGGTCAGACTGAAGGTTCACTGAGCACTGCGTCGGACTTAAACCACCTCATCCATAAACTGTAAATAAAGATGGACAAAGTGGCTCCGCCTCCACCCGTTGAAGGTAACTCCACCTTGGAGCCAGAGAGAACATCACTCTCCTAATGTTTTCAGCATTGAGCTCAACACAAACAGGATGCAGTTTACTTAATGTTTCCCAATAGCATCATGCTAAGTTACAGTTAGCTGCTGAATGCTAGCTGGCCGTTTGTAAGCTGCTTGAATGTGTAATTAAAGCTAATGATTGGTCTGCTAATCATGTAAGCCTGCTGGGTAGGGTTGTTCAAATTAATTAAAATTTAGCATCCAGGTCTGCCTCGAGCCCCTGGCTTGTGGTGCTCTGTTTTCAAGATTCAAGATTCAAAGGGCTTATTGTCATGTGCACAGTATAGAAACTGGTTTCCCTGTACAATGAAATTCTTACTTTGCTGCTCACACTGAATGCCATAAAGGTTTAAGAAGTCAAAATAGAATAATTTGCAAAAGAGCAATTTGAAGAGCAAAAAGATGCAAATAAGTACACAAAAATATAAACTATGGAAGTAAATGAAGCTACATACATATACATGTAAATGTGCATGTGTGCTACATCAGCTGTTGTGCAAATTGAGCAGAGAAGGAATCATAGTGCAACTGTCAGGAGGTAAACAGCTGTACATGTGCAGTTATTGGATTGGATATTAAGGTGCATAAAGAAAGAAATAGATAAACAGTATTGCAGTTACTGTTACTGCATGCAAACATGTCAGCATGTAAACAGTCAGTGTGTATGTGCAGGGTACAGTCCATTTTTTACTGTTGTGTGTGTGTGTGTGTGTGTGTAAAATTAGAAGGCTAGCAATCTAAGCTAGCATAGCCAGCCAGAAGTAACTTAGCTAAACTGCATATCTGCTAGCATCCTAACTAAAAAATGTACACTTGAAAACTCCTGCTAATCAGAACCTGTCACAAACATAAACTTATTTATTTGTCTGAGTGTTTCGGTTTGGACACACCAAGCACTTGTTCAGAGGGTGCAACCCCCCATTAAAATACATGGGATCTGCCCTGAGAGGAGTAACAGGAGGCTGACACACCTCTCTCTCCAACATTACTTAAGCTTAATTAGGCAGGCAGAGCTGCCTAATTAAGAGCTGCTGTATAGTATTCGGTATTACTTCTTTGTCAACCATTATGATATCTGCCATATTCATCGCTATGGAGCTGTTTGCTACATGTCCACATCGCATATACTGTGTTGTAGAGCAATATCTTGTGATTCTGGCGGTGTCCATATTTTTTGTCTGAAGGCTTCAGTTGGGACAAAAACAGAAGTTGTTTAGAGGGTGTTTTTACATTGGAAACACATTAGGAGGGGGACAGAGAGAGCTGCAGTCAGGGGCATTAAGAGCAGCAATAAACATTCAGGTTGCCATGGATACAGGCAGGCATGCCTTTGATTCAAAGGCATACCTTTGATCCTGTGTCAGCCTGTCACCACGGTAACAGCCCAAAGGTATATAAAAGGCACACCTTTTTGCAATAAAGGTATTGTTGGTCAGTTCCAAAGACAGACACAGCAGGATATTTTGGGGAGTTCCGTGGAGACGAACCTGCCTGAAGTGCAAAGCAATAGGCGTCCTAAAGGAGAATAATTTCAAGCGTGATTACTGGACTAAACGCGGAGAACAGAAGGATCAGAGAAGAAGGAGAAACACAGCTGCAGAGGAGGCTAACATCTTAGCAACAGGTTTCTTCATACAGTCAGATTCGTGGTGAGTACTAACAGTAGTGAGTGATAAGTGCAACTTCATCGCGTTCATTCAAAGAGAGAGAGGGAGAGAGAGTCGTGTGCATTTACGCACATGCTGTGTGTGTGTGTGTCTGTGCGTATTGGGGCGAACTCCATTCTGTGTGATAGAGAGACCAGAGAAATGTAAACCCAGGGACTGTAGAGACGGTGGAGCTCTCTGTGAAGTTACATTGATGTTAGACTCAACTCAAAAAAAAAGCTGGGAGGAAGCTGTTGTCTACTTAAAGTTACAGTAGATGGTATTATTTGGCTGATGATCTGTTGTTTGCCATATCTGCAATGGACATAAGGAGAAGGGTTACAGGCTGGAATTAGTAGATCTGATTCCAGAATCGCAAAACAACATGTCCACATAAAAATCATTTAGTCTCCCTAAGCCTCAGCTATTATTCCAAGATCAGACAATTCACCTCCTATTCAAAGCAATTATCCAGCTGCTGTTCAGATTAATTCAGCTGCTCTTATGACTGATTCAGCTTGTGTTCAGAGTAATTCAGCTCTTGTTCTGCCATTCAGCTTCTATTCATATGCATTCTGATGTGTTTTTTAATATTTTTAGAGTTCAAAGCAATGCTTCAGCTTCTGCAATCAAGAGAGAAGCGCGAGAAGAAAGAGCGCCAAGAACAAGAGAAGCGTGCAATGAAAGAGCGCCAAGAACAAGAGAAGCGCGAGAAGAAAGAGCGCCAAAAACAAGAGAAGCACGAGAAGAACGAGCGCCAAAAACAAGAGAAGCACGAGAAGAACGAGCGCCAAAAACAAGAGAAGCACGAGAAGAACGAGCGCCAAAAACAAGAGAAGCGTGCGATGAAAGAGCGGCAAGAACAAGAGAAGCACGACAAGAAAGAGCGCCAAAAACAAGAGAAGCACGAGAAGAACGAGCGCCAAAAACAAGAGAAGCATGCGATGAAAGAGCGCCAAGAACAAGAGAAGCGCGAGAAGAAAGAGTGCAAAGAACGAGAGAAGCGCGAGAAGAAAGGACAGATGGTGAAGCAGTTTATTGTGGAATCAGGCGGCTTGATCACTGGACTGGAAAAGGCCAACGGGACCGTCCTCACAAAAGAAAATGAAAATCTCAGAAAGGCTGCCGAAGAACATACCCAGTGTTCTTCCAAGTATGAGGAGCTGGCCAACGAAGCCTGCACTCTGAGGAGTGACCTACAGAAGGCCAACAAGACCGTCCAGGAAAAAGACAGTGTGATAAACCAACTGTCAGAGGACAGGTCCTCCTCAGAAGATCAGTTGAAGGAGTGTGTACACCAGTCTCTGACTCTGCAGCAACAGGTGACTCTAGAGTCAAGGGTAAAGTTGGAACAGCTCAGTGAAAACCTCAGAAAGGCTACCGAAAAATATACCCAGTGTTTTTCCAAGTGTGAGGAGCTGGTCAACGAGGTCTGCACCCTGAGGAGTGACCTACAGAAGGCCAACAAGACCGTCCAGGAAAAAGACAGTGTGATAAACCAACTGTCAGAGGACAGGTCCTCCTTCGAAGATCAGCTGAAACGTGAGCAGGAATCAAGAGAAAGCATTGAGATATACCTTGATGAGCTCAAGAAACATAACAGCAAACTTCATTCAGAGGTGGTTTATCACGCTAATGTCATTACTGACCTGTCTGCTGAAAACACTCATGTCTGCAACGAACTGGCCAAGAGCAAGGCCAGGTTCAGACAGTTGAAGGAGTGTGTAGACCAGTCTCTGACTCTGCAGCAAAAGGTGACTCTAGAGTCAAGGGTAAAGTGGGAACAGCTCAGTGAAAACCACAGAAAGGCTACCAAAAAATATAGCCAGTGGTTTTCTAAGTGTGAGGAGCTGGCCAACGAGGTCTGCATCCTGAGGTGTGACCTACAGAAGGCCAACAAGACCATCCAGGAAAAAGACAGTATAATAAACCAACTGTCAGAGGACAGGTCCTCCTTAGAAGATCAGCTGAAACAGGAGCAGGAAGCAAACGAACCAGAGGAGCTCAAGCAACGTGACAGTGACCTGATTGCTGAGAGCAAGGATCCCTGCAACCAACTGTCCAAGAGCAGGGCCAAGTATAGACCGTGGGACCAAAGAGCTGGTAGAAAGACTGCCAACACGATTAAAATCACTGTAACCTCCAAAGAGAGAATGTGTCACATAGACACCAGAACAGATCAAGGCCAAGGCCACACAGTTGGAGGACAGAGAGCAGGAAATCCTCCTTGCTCCAAGATGGAAAAAATTACAGAACCCACCAAAGAAAGAATGTGTCGCAGAGACACCAGAACACAAATGGGACAGGCTGTTCCACATACACGATCAAGGCTACCTAGACCAGGACAACCTACACGACCAGGAATACACAGACTACCAGGACAGCCGGGACTACAACAAAAGTGTAGACCACCAGGACCGATACAGCCTGGGCAACCCGAAAATGGGGATAGGGATAGTTGTGGAAACACTGAAGTAGACCTAAGTCTCTGAATTTAACCTGATTTTTTTGACAGAATTTGTGCGTTAGTTGTACTGATGTGGCTGTGATCTCCCAGCACTGTTCTCCTGCTCCGGAATAAATAAAAATTCTTCATTCACTGTTAGCCATTCCACTCTCCACATAAGTTTGCTTCATTCATTCAGTTCCACTCTTTCATATCAGGGCCTATGTTTGCAATTACAGCCCCCACTCATGTCCTGTTCTGGTCATTGTGTGTCTGTCATGTCAGTTTATAGCCTTACTGTTAGTTTACATTGTTCAGTGGGAAACACTATGCTGTCACAAAGAGGTCATTGCTGTAAAATTTGCAGTGATATTCAGAAGAAATGACAGATTTTTTTTGTTACTTTTAAATTTACAGAACAAAACCATTCAAAAACACATCTTCATTTGTACAAAATGAGATGTTTGTAGTGTTATACTTACAGTATAGTGTCAGATTTTTTTTCTGGAAACACTGTAACAACCATTTGAATTTGCAGGTTGCATCATACTTGTGTAAGGCTTTTAATAGTTGCAGTGTCAATGAGTGTGTTAATGGGAGGCGCTTACAAAGGTGCACAAACAGCTGCAAAGTTATTGTTATTCACAAAGCAATCATCTATAAACTAGATGATTTCTTAGTGAAGTTATCATCTTAAACACAAATGTTTATTTGATTGTATTATTTATTTATTATATACTTCCAATATATATTGCCATTTATTAATTGTTGAATATGCTTATTTAAAAAAAGCTCTAATCCTAGATCAAATACTGCAACTCAAATTCCACACCAAAAGGGGGCGCTTATACGTTACTACACTACGTTTCCGCAGAAGACGAAAGTTAGAAGAACTGACTGACTGACGTGAGGCATTTTGTTTCTAGCTTAGTTAGCTGAAATGCTGTACGTGCCCCAGCTGCTATCGAGTCGGCTGGAAGTTCTTATAAATGCGTGATACAGTTGTGTGAGCGCCGGAGTCCGTCAGATGTAATAGTGCACTTGAAAGAACATATTGTGGAAGGTGACTTGTTCCATGAGAGGGTGCGCACGCATGTTCAAAGTGAAATCCTCATTTACTTCCACATAAGGAAACACGGAGCTTTGCAGACGCAGAATAAGAGACATGTACAGAGAGTCACAGACACGGTTCCAAGTGTTACAGCACGGCAGAGAAACGGCTTCATTCGCACTGGATATATATGTCAGGAAACTTAAGCTTAATTAGGCAGGCAGAGCTGTTACCATGGTGACAGGCTGTCACACAAGAACTGCATACAAAACAGCCATATTTGTAGTCTTCATCAGACTTTAGGCATTATATCTGTCATATTGATCATCCTTCAGCTGCATAGTATTCGGCTACTTCTTTGTCAATCATTACACATGATATCTGCCATATTTATCGCTATGGAGCTGTTTGCTACATGTCCACATCAAAATCAGCTATTATTCCAAGATCAGACAATTCACCTCCTATTCAAAGCAATTATCCAGCTGCTGTTCAGATGAATTCAGCTGCTCTTATGACTGATTCAGCTTGTGTTCAGAGTAATTCAGCTCTTGTTCTGCCATTCAGCTTCTATTCATATGCATTCTGATGTGGTTTTTCATATTTTTAGAGTTCAAAGCAATCGTTCAGATAAGCTTTCAAAGCAATGCTGCAGCTTCTGCAATCAAACTTGCATTTTCTTCAGAAAATGCCTTTTGTAGTTTATATTCAAGCCGTTCACACAGCAGCCACACAGGGCACTTCTCACACAGAGGAGTGATTCACTTCTGTCATACAATCCAGTCAAAGGCAGACAGCTGCTGTCTGGAATTAGCGACCTATCAGCCAATCAGAAAATAGAACTGCTCAGCTCATCTGTCTCTGAAACAATGACAAAATAAAGTGTTTGCTTCTGTAGGTAAAACAAAAGCAGCATCCACCAGTCACCTGGGAGCACTGCAGTGTTTGTCTTTGTGTCATTCATGATTTTAGTATAGATCAAATAATGTATTCAATATAGTGGAAGCTCACACAGAAACACTTGAAGTCTTGAGAGCCCTTCGCGGACACATGAACAGCGTGTCAGTGTGAACGTGCTAATTGTGATCTATATTTTCATTTACACCTCACAACTACAAACCTCCAGCTCTGCACCTAAAACACATTTCCATCATTTCACTGTTCTTGAACACATTAAAGGAGGAGAGGTGCATGCTGGTGCATGCTGGGAAGTCTGTTCAAATGCTGCTCAAGTTTCTTTTGAAACTTAATGAGTTGAAAGAACTCTTTGATGATCAGAGGCAGCAGAAGAGGAGCTCAAAGGGTTAAATGCACTTTCATGCTATACATATGGATGTTTAAAGCTAATAGTCCATCATGATTCTGTGTGTGTGTGTTAGTTTATCTCACCTTTATACCATTATTTAACCTTTATCCTAGAATTCTGGTAAAATAAAGGGTTAACTTTCAACCTCACAGCTCATGTCTGCTGGTCCTGATCAGTCGGTGGCCTCAGGCAGCTCCTCATCACTTCCTGGACGATGACCTGAGTCCTGGCTCAGTTTCTGGCTCTCAGGCCCGCATCTGTCGATAGTGTGAGTAAGTCAGGCATCAATAAAAATTAAACATTTAGCAGCACGCAGCTGATTAATGTGATTTTCCAAATGATTTTTCCTCCTGGCTCTTAGCTGTGAGGGCTACAGTAATTCCTCCCTAGATGGGTTTGCTTCCTGAACGTTAACTGTGGATCTCTGTGGAGACAACAGGCAGCAGACCTGCTGCATGTCAGCCGGCAGGTTCCTTCACACTGAAGCCAAATAACAACCAAGCGGCAACCTTCGGGGCTCAAAGTGGAAGCCCATGCGGAAGTGTCAAAACTTCTTCACATGTGCTGTCGCTGTGCTCGTCTTCTTCTCTTCCCCCTCCATATCATTTCTTCAGTTCTCATATCATCAAATATATACATACAAATATAGATATTCTATTAGTCAAATTGGGAAATAAATGTTTGCTATATTATAATATCAATTCTGCTAGTGTAGCAATATCAAACATGATCAAACATTAAAGGTCAGACAGAAATACTTTACAGACCTCTCACATTGATTCAATGTAGCACAGTTAAGGATAGTCAGAGAGACCTGGCTTTTTTCTGGACTCAGTGCAGGAGGTGGGTGACAGGAGGGTCCTGACAAAACTGACTCCCATGATGCACCACTGAGACACAGGAAGTCATTCCTGCCTGTCTCAATCAAACTACTGAACTCTGAACTGTAAGATAAGACAAGACAAGACTTTATTAATCCCGAAGGAAATTCCTGTGTCAGAGGTATCAAGTTACATTAAATGCAGTTAAGTACAGAGTATAAGAGTAGAAGTGTCACTCAGACACTGTACATTCATACTGGTGCATTCATGTCCTGCTCTTTACTATGGAAAGGTTTTATACAGTAGTGAATATGTTCTTTAGATACAACTCAGGGATTTAAATGCTGTCTAGGTATTTAGATATTTATTATATATTTCAATGTATCTTTAATTTCTAATGTCTGTAACAAAAAAGAATTTCCCCTCGGGGATAAATAAAGTCATTCTGATTCTGATTCTGATTCTGATGCTGGACAATGAGTCCACCCCCTGCAGGACGCCCTGTCAGCTCTGCAGAGCAGCTTCAGTGGCAGACTGCTCCACCCTCGGTGTGTGAAGGAGAGATACAGAAGGTCTTTCCTTCCTGCTGCTGTCAGACTGTATAATAACCACTTCTGATAGGTGCAATATTCACACACCACAGTGTACAACACATTATTTATTTAGTTTCTGATGCACTATGTACAGTTTTCTTACAGACCACTTCTCCCTCCACTCACCTGTGCAATAACTGTTCATATGTAAACTGTTGATGATTCTATTCTATATTTTATTGGTAGTTTATTTTATCATATATATCTTTTCTTAACTTATCCTTTGCTGTCTGTACCTGCTGTTGCAAAAATGCAATTTCCCCATTGTGGTTCTAATAAAGGTTTCTTAATTCTTAATATCCTGTGCTGACCGCTCCATATAAACCAATGGATGCGGCTAGGCTAAATTACCCAATGGGAATGAATGAGCGGCTGAGCTAACAGTAATGAGACTCACCAGTTCTGTAGTTTAAGATCAATTCAGATGATCCACTCATATCCACTCCGCATAAAGACTTTGGTAGTTGGCTCCTATAGATCGACATTCAGTACATTTAATTTGAAGAGATGACAACATGAATTACAGCAAACTTTTCCTACTCGTGTCCCACTCGCATCTAGACTGGCACTGCCAGGTTACAGTGATGCGATTGGTCTGAGTCGGACGTCATTACGTAGAAATACAACACGGCCCACAATACAATATATGGGAGCAGTAGCTGGAGTTTTTCACCCGGGTTACAATTTTAAGCGAGTGAATGCAGCGATCAGTCCCTGTTTACTACAGAGGACGCTATAAAACATTCAGTCAAACCTGTCCAGACTGTTCCAACTGACTGCATCACATCAATGTTATTCTACTTAAAGAAACAGGAAAAAAACGTAATGATGACAGAACGCTCCTCCTACAGCTGTAAAGCTACAAACATGCTTTCAAAACTAAAGTGTGTCTAAATGTGATGACACCCTTGCTGTGACTTTGGGACAATCTGACAACATAGTAATTAAAAATGTACAACTCAGAAAGTAGCCATGCTATACAGCTGAAACTTTGAACATATTTTAAAAGATGTATTTACTTAAATATAGTTAAAACTGTAGTCATAGTGCCACCATGTGGTGAGATATAAAGTGTCAAAAACATCGGACAAAACATTAGTGGACAACTTTAAATAGTGCAAGATTTTTTATTTTGGAATATCTAATAGCGTTTCATTGCTATTGGCTAATAAACTTTTGTGGGCGTGGCCATGTATACTTAATGTACTATAACTCAGCGGTCCCCAACCTTTTTTGCACCACGGACCGGTATCATGTAAAACAATATTTTTACGGACCGGCACAGAAAAAAATATATAAAATAAAAACAAAGTGCATACAATGACAACTTACTCTTATGCTTAATTAGTGGGAGCCTTTGAGCTTTCTCAGCAATGAGGCGGTCCCATCTGGGGATAATGGGAGACAATGACACCCGAAGCGTGTTTCTTATGTCCAGTCCACTCCGTCATTTTGTTTTGGCCGTCATTAATTGCTTCTGTCCTTCTTGTTCACATTTTCTTCTTTCAAAAAACTCCATGGCTTGTCTTTTAATGCAGGGTGCTTGGTCTTAAGTGCCAAAGCAGTTTTGAAGGCTTCGCCACATGTCACTCAGAGCAGACTTGTGTGAGAATCACCTGTTGCAATAAATCTGTATAGGACTCCTGATATAGTCTTTTAAATGCAGGTTTCTTTTTCTTTGAAGGGGTAGGCTCCTCTTCTTCTGTCCCCTCGTTAGGTCTTTCCCCTTTCCGAAGAAGCTCTCCAAAGACGTTTGTTTTTTATTCATGTTTGCTGCTTTTAGGCTTAATTTTGGGGCCGTATCCCGTGACCGAGACCAGCGTCTGCAGGTGCTTAAAGGCACAAGCGGATGAATCTGATCGATTTATAAATGAAACAGCTTTCAGACTCAGATAATGAATAATATATTTTTTGCTCAGTCGTTCTGTGCGGCCCGGTACCAAATGACCCACGGACCGGTACCGGTCCCCGGCCCGGTGGTTGGGGACCACTGCTATAACTGATGCATACTGTAACATACAGCTGCCAAATTTGGGTCACCTATGTAGGCTAGTACTAAGACTTAGTGTACCAAGTTTCATGGTTTGGCCTCTGGGGGGCGCTATAGTGAAAACATATGTATTACTCAACATAAATCCATCCTGTTTTTCAAATGCTTCTGTGAAATACCTGATATGACTTCAACAGCACAGCTTTCAGGTGTGAAATGGTCGCCTGTAATAGCTGATATCTGTTACACTGGTAACTGTCATGGTTTCAGCCAGGCCTTTTATTTTGTAGTTCATTTTCTGTTTGTATTAGTTTTAGTTTTACTAGTCACTTCCTGTTTTATTTTGAAACTCGATCTTCCCCTGGTGTTTCAGTTCTGTTTACTTCCCCTTCCTCATGTGTGCTCCCTTCCCCCACCTGTGATTACCTGCTCCGCCCTAATGTGCTTCACCTGTGTCCAATTGTCTTCCCTCCTGTGTTTAAAGCCTGTGTGTTTCCTGCCCCTTGTTGCCAGTTCGTCTTGTGAGTCTTCCATGCGACACAGCCGTCCAAGTAGCCTTTCCGCTCTTGTGATTATCCCTACGTCTTTTCGAGTAAGTTTTTGCACTCTTGTGATTTTTCCCTACGTGGTCTCGAGTAAGTTTGGATGCTCTTGTGTGTGACTTGGATTGGACTTGACTACTGCATTTTGCAGTACCTTGGATTACCTCTGCCTCGTGGACTGAACTCCTGTGTACCGAACCTTGCTTGAATTAAACTCTGAGTTTGCTTTCACCTAAGTCTGCATTTGTGTCCTCCGTCTCACAACCCCCCTGACACTAACAGCTCTGCAATCACAGTTTCTTCAGGAACTGCCATTCTAGTTAAATTAAGAGATCAACATTTTTAACCACCCAAAATTATTATTATTATTATAACGATTATATTATCAAAGGATTTTGAAAACCAACACAGTGCTATGACATAGTAATACTATATTATACTGCACCACTACAGTAATCAAAGTCCATTGAAAGTTATGAACTGAAGATAGAGAGGCTCAGAAACAAGTTAAATATTGTCCATTTATTGTTTACAAAGACATCTACAGTGCCCATGTTAGTCAGAATATGTCTATGTGTTTGCGCTGGCTACTGCACCAACAAAAACTCTTATCATAAACACTATGCCAATAACATTCTGACAAAAGTTTATGTGACAAACACACTAGACCACGTGGCCTAATGGATGGAGTGAGGCCACCGCTGTGTGTTTTGGTTGCGTACCGGAGCTCGGCTACGTTAGGAGCGGCTGGATAAACGGCGTTAGTCCGCGCGGGCTCGGTGCTTAGTTCTCAGGGAGGACATTTAAACGCAGCCATTGCGTCCTGCTCGGCAGAGAGGCGGACAGGTAAAGCAGCTGCTTGACAATCCAGGTTTTCTTTGCAGTGTAGTTTAATTTAAGATTAAAATATCAGCAAAACCGTAACATTAAGCCGCATATACGCATTGCAAGTTGCAGAGACACCGCGCACGTCTCATTTTAATTCAGCTGCTGCAGCCGACACTTCACGGCAGGTAAAGTGCATTTTAAACTGCCTGAAACATGACAAGCGATCTTTTTCACTTAATATAGTTTTTATTGAGGCCATTTAAAAACGCATATAGCGAACGGACCGCGGTATTAAACTGCTGAGCCCGTCCCGATGTGTTTCTGTTTGTTTTTGTAATTTTACCATGTTAAGAGCGCAGCATTGTGCAGTCTTTATGTTAGAAGTTACGCATGGTAATAAAAACCCTCTTTTTACACTTTTTTATTGCCGGTATTAAAAATGATACCGTCGCTACCTGTGTGCCCCGCCGTATACCTTAATGCCGCCCCACCCTATTTCTGGCTGAGATGGTTCATACATTTAGTAGCATTTAACATTTAAGATGCAGTTATGAGCACAGCATCCTGCTTCTGTTTGTCTTTTTACTAGATTACTTATAGATTACTGTGTGTTGCTCATGCTTGTCATGCAATGAACACAATCCTGATTTATTTTTTGTTTTGCAGGTTTTTGACACATATCAGACAGAATGCGAAGACGAAGACGGCTCGATCCAAAGCAGGATGCACAGTTTAATGCTAGTGCTGAAAGGGACAAAGTAGGATTTGACATCAAATTCATCAATGCCTTCAAAGGTAAGTTGAATCCCTTGATTTAATTATGATTAAATACATCAGCTTACTTTTTGTCATCTATTTGTTATGTGTATTAATTAGGTCGTGGCATCTTCACCACGGCTCCATTTGAAAAAGGAGACTTTCTGTTGGAATATCGAGGTGAACTCATAAGCAAGCAAGAATGCAGGGCTCTAGAGTGCGACCATTTTGGGCGCACATGCGACCTAATTTCTCAAAGGTGCAACCAAAAAATATCAGAGGTCGCACCGGTACGACTAGCTGTAAGAGGGAGATACGTTCTCCGCGACTCTCAAAAGTCTCCAACAACAGACACACAACAGGCCCATATCGTGGTCTAAACCAATCAGAGACGGCGAAGGGCGGGACCTCCGTGTGTGTATCTTTGAAAACGTGTCTGCTGCGGTCAGCAGAGACCGAAAATTCAGAAGAAGAACGCGGACATATGCTGCGCAGAGCGGATGCTGTGTGATAAAGCTTGTTCCATGCAGCACGAGAACAGAGAGATCTGTTCGTGTTCCCAAGGTGACGAGAACAAAGTCCGTTTCGGCCCGGACTTTTTAAAACGTGTGTGCAGAACTCATACGGCCCTCTCACTGTAGCGCGCAGCGCACACACAGACAGACGGGTATTAAAGACGTTTCGCTGCAGAAACCGCAGTTTAAGTGAACATGCAGCGGAGGAGCAGGATTTGTTGCTACTATGCGGGTTTGCTAATTTGCTGTTGACCTGAATGAGTGACGATAACGAGCCGGTCATGTTTAGGGAGGGGGCTTGACGTGCTTGTAGCATTATAACAGACTGAACAGCAGGTCTGACGGACAGTGTTATCTGACCTGTGTGGTTCATCCATGAAGGCTGAGTCACTCTGACTGACAGCAGTCAGCTGGTTTTAAGGAGTTATAGTACATGGTTACATGATGAACACCCATTAAAAAGTATTGTTATTATCCTGCTATAGTGGAGCATTGTCTGTCAGTATGATGTCTGCATACAGCTAAAACTGTAACAGACAGAATGAAAAGTCTGTCAGCTGGAGCTCAGCTTTAGAAAGAGAGGAGACAGAGGCAGAGAGGAAGAGAGGTGAGGAAGATGAGAGAAGTACTGTAGCTGCATTAGAAACGTGAATCTCAATCACAGCTATTAAATAAAGGTGTATATAATTTAAATAATTTTTAATTCCCATTGCCAGATAGATAAGTGAGGAGTGACAGCCAGAAAATACAGAGAGAAAGCAAACAGGGAAATGAAGAGTGCTGTAACTTTGAATCTTCATCATGGATTTCTGACAGGTAGACTGTAGATGTAGCTGCAGATGATGAGAGAAGATGAAAAGAACTTCTGCATTAAGACAGGTGTCAAGTTAAGGCCTGATCCATAACATCTATGGACAGCATTTAAAAAAACAAACTGCTGTGTGATGTGTGATGTGGTGCACCTAACTTTTGTGCCGGTGCACCCAAGAAAAAAAGGTTAGGCGCACCGGTGCAACCAGTGCAAAAAGTTAGTCTAGAGCCCTGGAATGTGAAAGAAGACAGAGACTTTACCATGACAAGCTGAAGGTGTTCATGTTTGAGTTCCATTTTGATGGAAAACTCTGGTGGTGTGTATTATATTTCGCTTTGTCTAATCAAAACTAAATGACACAGCTTTTGGTTTAGTGAACACAGAAATAATATTAAATTAAGGATCTAAGCCTCTGGAATGAAGGTATAAATATATATAATGAAGGTATAAATATATATAATGAAGGTATAATATATATATATATATAAAAAAAAGGTATTAAATCAAAGACGTTTTTGAACTTAAATAATAGAATCTTCAAGTATTAAAATGTTAATTTATATTAGACCAACTAAGAGCTGCCTAATTATAAATTATTGTTGTGGTTTTGTAGTGTTGATGCAGCCAAAGAGGATGGGACATTTGGAAGACTAATAAATGACAACCACATAAACCCAAACGCCAAGATGAAGTGCTTGACCCTGCAAGGGAAGCCACGCTTGTGTTTGTTTGCAACCCGAGACATAAGTCCAGGAGAAGAGCTCACCTATAATTATGGCAACTCAGACTGGCCATGGAGATCCAAAGTGGTAAAAACGTTTTGTGAAACTGATAGTTCTGATAGTGGTTATGGTCTAACTATGGAACAATGTATATTGTCCTTGTAGCTTTAGTTTGAATGTGCTTGTTTACAACATTCATGTGTTAGACATTAATGTATTAAAATACATACTACATACAGTGTGAAAGAGACTGACTATGTTGTCATTCGTCTGATGATTGTTGTTAAACTCTTCAGGAATCTGCAGAAAGTTCGATGGAGGAGCAGCACGCTGTGTCATCATCCTCATCAGAGCCTTCTACACGTGCTTCCAAGGTGCCAACAAGACGGTGGCAAAAAAAGGCTAGAGCTACATCAGCTGGTCCTCTCAGAAGCTTTGATAAGGTAAGAAAAGTACTGTGCTACCACAGGTATATTGCCAAACTGAAGTGTTTAATTACATCTAGTGAGGGGGCAGCAGTGGTTAGCACTGTAACCCTCACAGCAAGCTCTTTGTTACTGATGCTACCACAAACATGCACAGTTTTAAGTTGGGAAATTCTCCTTCCACAACTTGGAATTTGAATCATCAAAGGTGTCATAAGACATTCTATACCTTATGAAATCAGTCAGTGAGGCTTAAAGCAAAGTTTTCACCGCGGAGTAGGTTTTTTTATTCAACCTCAAATATCCTATGGGATGGTACATTTCCAGTATGTGAGTATGTTAATTTGTATTGTTTGTCCATGCTGAATCTGCTACAGTCTGTGAATGAAAACAACCAGAGTTTGACAAGTCCGGAACTTGGTCCACTCAGCCAGCATGAAACGGTAAATGAAATGTAGGCCTTCATTACTTTGCGTGTGGCAAAGTACATTCTTTATGGATGTATATCCATTACTAATTTCCTCCATGATGTATTTGTTACAGGAGATGGCCGTGGGCAACCAGGCTGACATGGATGAAGGCAACCAGGCTGAGATGGCCGAGGGCAACCAGGCTGAGATGGATGAAGGCAGGAACTTGACAAGTCCACTGCTTGGTCCACACAGCCAGAATGAAACGGTACATAAAATTTAGCACTTCATTCTTTGCGTGTGGCAATGCGTAAGTCCACCAACACGTAATGTAGGTATGTGTGTATGTAGTCACCTGAATGTGACATGGTTTATATGGACAGTGATTTGTAAGGACTTTAAAATGTAGTTTAGTATATGATCTGAATGTGTGAGTTTGTGTACAGTCACCTGAACGTAATATGGTTTATATGGACAGTGTTTTGTAAGCCC
Organism: Parambassis ranga; assembly: GCF_900634625.1. NCBI lineage: Eukaryota > Metazoa > Chordata > Actinopteri > Ambassidae > Parambassis > Parambassis ranga. The sequence goes on along the minus strand of NW_021144800.1, from coordinate 678,626 downwards.
CCCCACGTATGTCTTAGTAAAAGCATGCAGGTTTAACCTCTAAAATCTCAATTTGTACATTCTTTGTGGATGTATATCCATTACTAATTTCCTCCATGATGTATTTGTTACAGGAGATGGTCGAGGGCGACCAGGCTGAGATGGATGAAGGCAACCAGGCTGACATGGATGAAGGCAGGAACTTGACAAGTCCACTGCTTGGTCCACACAGCCAGAATGAAACGGTACATAAAATTTAGCACTTCATTCTTTGCGTGTGGCAATGCGTAAGTCCACCAACACGTAATGTAGGTATGTGTGTATGTAGTCACCTGAATGTGAAATGTGTTTTGTAAGTACTCTCTCCTGAAAGTGAAAGTTGGCATAGGATCTGAATGTGTGTGTGTATTAAGCAGTAAACCACCAATCCTCAAGGTGCGGTTGATAGTGTCATCAGTTTGTTTTTAGAAGTTCTTGGACAAGCTGAATTTTATCTGGTTTAGTATAATGTGTCTAAAAAACTGTATGTCTAAAAAACTATAAAGGTTGTAAAGCAAGTATTTCTTTACAGTACGTTTCTTCCTCAATTTTGGTATTAACAAAACCTAACATGAGAAAACGGATATCAATGCAGATGTAGTTTTTAACCGTTGGCTCTTTTTTACTGTTTTAGGGAACCACTGAAAATGGCACGAAACAGTTCATCGGTTCTAATGAAATGGATCCAGTTGTCTGCAATAAAAAGGTACAGTATATTGTATGCCATGTTAATATTAGGTTACGTTTATATGGTTTTCTAGCTATCAGTATGTGACTTTTCACATTATTAAATATTACCATACATTTTCACCAACGGTGTCAGAAGCATCAGCTTGTGTGCACAACAGTATCATCCTTGGACAAGTGCATCCAGTGTGTGGGACCTGTATCCTTCTTGAAGTGGCTTGGATATAAGTGCAAAGGTAAGCTGCAGTATTTAGTACAGTGGTGTAGTACAGGGCCGTAGGTGGACGTGCACTCCTTACATCTACCTAAAACATAGGTGCACCTGAAAGGGAAGGTGTCTAATACAACAGTCCAAAAATAAATCCTTCTAACGTTTGTGCATACAAACTGATGCAACTGGATGCCAATTGTCAGATATGTTGTTTGTTGTGTCGTGTTCTGTCATAGCCTACTGACACATGCAATAATCATTTTTGTCAATTTAATTATATTAAATAAAGTCTAAATGTGGTGTTGTATGTAGTTCAACACCACCAAGAAATAAAGCCTCCACATTTAAAACTATTGAAACACTGAACCTTCAGGATGGAGGATTTATTGTGGCATTTTTATGGTACACTACATGTATTTTTATCTAGTTGCATGTAATAAACTGATCCTTTGGTGTATGCATTCTCATTTACAGTATCTCACAAAGGTGAGCCCACCCCTCATATTTTTGTTGTATCTGTTGTATCTTTTCATGGGATAATACTATAGAAACAAAACTTTGATACAACCTAAAGGAGTCATTGTACAGCTCGTATAACAGTATAGATTTACTAAAAATAACTCCACATACAGCCATTAAAATAATTTAATTAAATTAAAATTTAATTAAAAAATATAAACAGCTGGCAACAAAAGTGGGTACTATGCTAAAGGTTGTCCCGATTCTTGTCTTTTAATTCTTTTTATTCGCTCTATTAAAATTAAAACAACATTTCTATTGTTTCTGTGTAAATCATTGCTATGACACAAGACATTTTTAATTTACCCATAAAATTAAAACTTTTAAAATGTGTTACAGTTTGTTTGGGTGTCTGGCATAAAAAATGCCTTGAGTGAATTACAGATGACCTCCAGCACCATTCACAGGTGAGTCCCTATATAAGGTTTCTTGAATATCTAACATCTCTTGCTGTTTCCAATTATTTAATTTGTTTCTCATTCTTTCAGGAGCCACAGTCTTCTATATGTTCTGTGGACAATCTGGTGTCAGATGAGGACAATTCAGAAGTGGGTAACCTATCAGATTTTGATCACAGCCTGTCTGATGAGGAGTACATACCAGATTGGGAGTCACAAAATGATAATGATTCAGATACAAGCATACCCTCGATGTCTAGCGGTAGAGAGGTTACAGAAAAAACTGTTATGGCTGAAGGAACATCTCATGGATCAGATGCAGACATCCAAGTTTGGCCTAGCCAATCCAAGGCTCCACCACCTCTTAAAGACCATGTGATTCCCAGTGCTGCTAAAAAAAAAAATCACATTTAGGTACATCCACCAAAAAGGCATCAAAGAAAAAGCCAAAGGATGAAGCACAGCTTCTCAATCACAACTCAAGTCAATTGACTATGACCATAAAAAATTACTGTTACATTTGTGGTAAGCCACAAAGCAAAATTTCTCGCCACCTGAGAACACATAAAACGCACGCTGAAGTTGTATGTTTGTATGTTTTTTCCCTACCTGAGCACTCACAAGAGCGGAAAACACTATTAGAGAAAATGAGAAATAAGGGAAATTTTAGACATAACGTTGCAGTTTTACAAGATGGACCATTGAAAGTTAAGAGAAAACCTAAAACTACTACTAAGATACTGAAAAGGAACCTGGAAGAACCAGAGTGCTGGGTTTGGCTGCTGCTCTACAGACTGCATCCAGTCACCGGATTCCAGGTGGTGTGTGGAAGCTCCTGACAGCCATGAAACAGGATGAGGTTGCTTCGGTTGTGCGAAATGACCTGTGTATTGTTCAGTTTGCCCAGTCCCTCTACAACAGACATGGGCAAGATGCTACAAAGAGTGAATACATGAGACAGAAGCTCAGGGAAGTTGGTCGCTTGTTGGTGTGTCTGCGCTCGGAATTCTCAATACAAAACCTGGAGGAGGCTGTGAGAGAAGTAGTTTGAGGCCACCCTCAAACTACTTCTCTCAATGGAGAAAGGACATCTTTCCAGAATGCAGGGAAAATCATTGGATGAGATTGAACTTGAGGGTATGTATATCTTGAGTGATTATTTAGTCTGAACACAGTGCATGTGTACACTGTCTTCATTTGACCTTTATTCACACCATGTCCCAGAGGAAATTGTGTTTAGTGATGATGAATGAGAATGAGTCCGATGATAGTGGAACGGAATTCACAACGGCAACAGAGTGTGAAACTCGTGAACCTGTTGATGCTGCTTCAGAGTCTACAGTCACAGAGCCGCTCCATGACACGGGAGGTTTTGGTAAGTTGCCTTACACTATACTTGTGTTTCTGATGATGAAATGTATTTTACCACGACAAAAACTTTTTTCCATATGTGTTCAGCAGAAGCTGTGTCAACAGTGACATCCACGGTAAATGAGACTGTCTCTGTATCTGAAGGTAAGGCAAGTTTAGTTGCAGAGCAATGTTACATAAGGCGTAAACAAATTCATGGAGACGATGGAAAACACATTTCAAAAAGTTGATATAAAGACACAAATCAAATTCAAAAGAATAAAATAGATAACTATATAGTGTTGTGTATTTTAGAAGTTTAGATCATTACATTTACATTACATGTATGCATTTAGCAGATGCCTTTGTCTAAAGCAACTTAAAAGAAGAGGATTAACATTCAAATGAAAACAAACACAATCAAAAACCTTACTAAGAGTGCAACACTGGTGCTTTGAATTTGATGTAAGCAGTGTAGCAGTGTGCTCTTTTTGGCTGGTTGAAAATCAGACGTGCAGCTGCATACTGGAGCAGAAGCACCGGCTGGAACACCTATTAGGAGGGCATTGCAGTAGGTAAGAGAGGCGAGGTCTGGATCAGGAGCTGGGTTGCATGTTGAGTTAGGTGCGGCAAGACTGGGCTACAGAGGCCCCAAGTAGACATGCACGTCTTAACGTAGTATTGTCTTCACACAAGGAGGGCTGACACGTCAGTGTTACCCCTACTATTATGATGCAATAGTAGCTGCACTATTGATTGCACCTAGCAGTGCTAGTAGTTAGCACCTTCTGATGGGTTCCGGGTATGTTTGAAATCAGGTGGTTTAACCCACAAGCAGATTTTCCTCCTGGGAGTTTCAGCTGGAGTCTGTGGTGGATGTGACAGAGGAGAACAACACGCCTCACCCCCTTCATGCCACGCTGCATGAACAGCACTGGGACTACCCAAGAGCAGCACAGAACGCCACAGGAGGTCTTTCCTGAAAGTGGCCATCAGACTGATTTTTAGTGACACTTCTACTACTTATACTCTTCTACTTTAATTGTAACTTGATACCTCTGGCAAAATCATTTTAATATTTAATTTTAAACATTGCACTCGACTACATAAAGAGTATTTTCATTATTTTTCAGCTGCAGCTTATGTGAAACTTCGTCTCAGTGGTGAAATTATGATGAATTGGTAAAAAAATGATTTAATCCTAGGAATAAGTAAACAGGAATCTGTGGCAATAGGTAAATGTATTAACACACTTGTTTGTGTCTGTGTCTTCTGTTTTTCTACAAGATGCTTGTCCAGATAATGAAGTAAGAAGAGCACCAAAGAAACCATGGTCCAAGGCTGAGGTCAACGCAGTAATGCGACATTTTAAAGATCACATATCTAAAGGACAACTGGCAACCAAAACTGAATGCACTCACTGCAAGATGGCTGAAGGGTCTGTTTTAGCACAGAGGACAGTGCAAAATATCAGGGACTTTGTTAGAAACCGAGGAGTAACTGCAAAAAGACAGTCACAGAAGGAAATGTAATGTATGTAAATCCACAGATTTGCACATAGAAACTAAGTTTCTAAAAGCAATCAGTTACTAATATGGGAGAGTAACTACGTTGTAGTAACAGATTTAATATAAAGTTATTAGAGTTAAAGTTTGTTTTGTATGCATGTGTGACATGCTTTTTTTACATTTGATTAATGTAAATGCACTTATAATCAAATTGAATTTAAATTCTGTGCAAAGAAGAGTACACGGTTGTGTTATTTAAGTTATCTTTATATTGAAACCTCCCATATTTATTTTGTAGAATGTTCCTGTTAAAATATATTAGCAAGAAGGAAAATGTAAGTGCATTCATTTTTATGCACCTCTTTCTGTTTATATGTTTATTATTTTTAGTTTTGGATTTGTGCAATAAAACGTAGAATAACAATTCGTTAAACAACCTGTCCATTTAATCCTGTGTTGTCAGGTGTGTATTTATGTTAATCCATGTTAATTTAAAAGTGACGTCATAGTCCAGATAATGCATTTTCTTGTTCTCATAAACCACAGATTTATCAAAAAGTGAAATGTCTGCTCAAACCACAGTTGGAGCAGGGTCATGTGTATAGAGTTCTGTTGCGTGTATCTGAACTCTGAAGTGACCCAAATTTGTTTCAATTTTTTTAGAGTAACCTAAGCCAACTCCCATAGCTCTAGGACCATGGGAAAGGGTAGCCCATCTAAACCACCTTCAGGCCTGTTTCGAGAAATTGTCCATCTAAACCATAAAAACCCTTGTGTGTGTGTGTGTGTGTGTGTGTATGTGTGTGTGTGTATGTGTGTGTGTGTGTGTCTGTGTGTGTCAGTGTGTGTGTGTGTGGTCAGCCTTCATCCTTCCTGTCAGCAGAGCAAAGCTGTATCAGTGTCTCATCCAGGTCTCAGCTCCTCAGGCTTTCTTCAGAAGAGCTGTCACTGTTGGAGTATCTGTTGCACAAGTGCTGCACATATCTGATCTAAGTTCTTTCTGAATCCTCACATTTAAAGTTACAGAGAACTTTTACAAACTCCCTTCTTGTTGGCTGCTACAAGCCGACAGCCTCCACACATCAGAGGCCTGCACACCATGAGCTTCCTGCACTTCCTGCTGTTGATGACAGCTCTCTCTCAGATTGGGAGATTAGACTGATGTGACTGTGACATCATGACGTCACTATTCAGAGCCTGCTGTTTAACATGCTGCTCACAGAGAGACAGAAACAGCAGCAGCACTCTGTGAACCAGGTCCACTCTACTTGGAGGAAGTAAAACGCCTCATTTCATCAAGATGGAGACACTAAAGAACACAACCAGCAGCTGTGACACATCAGCTTTTCCTCTTAATCTACTCAGTTCATGGATGTTCTGACACACGTCCTGCCTCGTGCTTCAACAGGAAGACTCATCAAGTTGATAGCAGCTTCACAATAAGTGTGTATAAGTATTCAAACACTAAACTGTGACTTCAGTGAGTCTCCTTTATTTGAACTGATTCATAAAATGATCATAAACACATGACAAATGAAATCTATTCAAACTCTGAAGTTCACCTCATCATATCCCAGTGGCAGACAGAACAGGCCCCCTGAGTGACAGCAAAGCAGTGAGCCCCCTGCTGGTGATCAGCTGCATGTACCAGAAGCAGACAGAGATTTCTGATATGATGTTAAAGGTGTCACAGAGGAGGATCCGACTGTCTGACCTCTGATTCTTCTGTCAGCATCAGACACATCACAGTTTGATCAGTTTTCAGATCACACACAGCAGCATCAGTAACACTGAGCAGACATTACACACTCCATCAAACACACACACACACTGCTCACTTATAACAGGGATAATAAGTAAAGTTCTTTACAATAAATTCACATTCACATTTTATTATCACTTCACACATGGCACAGTATATATGGCAGAGAGTTAAAGGTGGAATATGTAGTCAGAGTTAATACCAAATATTGACACTAGGTGGCAGCACTTCAGCCTCCATCCACTGCTGCACTACCAGCACCACTCTCAGTGCTTTTTGTTTCCATTGACTGTACAACATGATTCAATCCATGTTATTTATATGACAAACTATGTGTAGTGTTTCTATGTGTGTAGCTGACATGTTGCTCAGCTTCCATTGGACACATATACTAGATGGAAGCTGCAGCAGGATTGGCTGATGACTGATCACAGGTGTGAACAATCAGCCGGTGACGAGTGGAGCAGGAGCAGCTGCCCATGCTGCAGAGACACAAACAGCAGCAGCACTCTGTGACCCATGTCCACTCTGTGTGTCCTCCAGACAGTCTGGAAATGAGAGGAGACAGAACATTATCATACATGTTGCATAAGTAAAGTCACATGACATGCACCACTGTAAATAAAGGAAACCACATATTTTTAAGACACTTAGAGCACAGAGCCCAAGAAATAATATAATCTAAAGCTCACAAGACACAAGACGAACAGAACAGAACAGAACAAATACTTTATTTATCCCAAACTGGGAAATGTTTTCTATTGCAGCAGCAATGTACAGGGTCAGTATCATCCTATCTGCTGGTAAAAGTCTTTCTCCCCGTCGGGGAATCGAACCCCGGTCTTCCGCGTGACAGGCGGAGATACTATCCACTATACTAACGAGGAATGCTGACAACCACCATCTGTCATAGCAGCAGCCACCTGGTGCGGTCATGTGTCAGCTGGGGTGTGACGGAGTGGCTACGTCAGTAACTGTGGGCAGACTGCAGGTGTGTGTGCACCCAGACACACACAGGTCCCAGCTGAGAGCAGCCGGACCTTCCTGTCCTCCTGTCCATCGCTGTCCAAGGTGAACCGACACCACCAGACCACAGGGCCATTATTTATTTAGCAGGAAAGAAGAAGATGCTCTGCAGCATTCAGGTGTGTTAACACAGTGCAGAGAGAGGAAGACATGAACAATGGTGTCAGAGCAGCAGCTGTTGCTGCATCAACCTGGAAATCAAACTGTTTATATATATGCACAAACTGTACGTTCATAAGTCACATGACATGCACACTGTAAATAAAGGAAACCACATATTTTAAGACTCTTAGAACACAGACAGAAGTATGAATTATATATGGTTACAATCAAAAATAATTGAATGCAAATAAATGATTTTGTGGAATTTAAATCAAAACCTAAAAACACCAGAATCAGCAAATCACATGTTTGCATTACAGTGGTCCCTCCTATAACCAGTTCACCTCTCACCTTGTTTTTCTCTTACAGCTCATTGAGTTCTGGTCCGGATAGTCCGTAGACCAGTGTCAGTCCATCTCCAGAATGCAGAATGCTGCTGAAAACAGGTTTGATCTTTGGTTTCATTCTGTAATACTGGACTTATTTCCTACGAAGGTTTGAACTCTGACAGTGTTTAAACAGAGAGAACGGAGTTTAAAGTGTGCAGTGAGGGGTTCACAGCCTTAAAGCATCTAGAATAATCAAACATGGAGCTGACTACTTCCAGAGCTCCGCTGTCATGGCTCTGCAGGAGGCCAGCACCTGGTCGGCCTGTTCGAGGACACCAACCTGTGCGCCATCCACGCCAAGAGGCTCACCATCACGCCCAAAGACATCCAGCTGGCCCGCTGCATCCACGGAGAGAGAGCTTGAAGTGTCCGCGGCTCCTCAAACCGTGGACCAGAGAAGTAATGAGCGTCAGTGCTGAGTTACAGCGAGACTCAACTGGTGAAAACACCGAATACGGCGCAATATGGCAGAGAAATTACCAGTGAGTCGGAAAAGCCACAACCAGAAAATGTCTTGATGCAGAAAGATGTGAGACAAGAGTGGTTATCGGTACGACTTCACCTGGCGACGACTGGCCGAGCAGAAGCGGCTACATGCTACGCTGCGGTGGCCACAGTACTTCCAGACAGGTAGGCTGATCACGTATGAGTTTTTTATTATTAGTATGTTTCATCACTGCGTAGCCAGTTTACTCAGCGTTCAGTTACTTGTTGAGCTGAATGTTTTGCCAGTAGGAGAAGACGCTGTCAGCTTTCACCAGGCTACGTTTGCTAACGTGATGCTAACGTGATGCTAACAGGCTCTGGTCGGCAGCTTTCTGCGTTTTATGCAGGTTTTATTCCATTTACCAGTTTTTCTGAGTGTCTGTTTAATCGGTAATCAAACGAACTTGACGTGGATACTCTTGTTGTTGTTGGTAAATATGAAAATAATTATTGAAATGAAACCTGATTGAACCTTATTCAAAAGAATTTCAAAGTTGATTCAAAAAGAATTTTGAACTGAAAAAAATCAACATCAAAACATAAATGTTCAGTTTCAAATTTTAGTGTTTGAATGAATTTTATTTTTTCAGGTGAACAAAACTTATGACCCCGATTTGGCGCCATAGGAGGCGGTCCTTGAACACACCATGAGAACCGCAGAGACTCAATCCAAGGCAGCTCCTCTGCAGGCTGAATGTTCCGCTCGTGTTTTCTGTGTGTGGATGAAAGAGTCCAGATGAGTGTGGGAGCAGCGCTGCAGGCCGACAGTGAAGGAGCTGCTAGCGGACTGTGTCTCTTCATGTTCAGCTCATGTGGAGCTCTGATGATCTCTGCACTTTGCTGCTGGAGAGAGTCCGCGCGCTGCGCAGCGGCTTCTCCCTCTTCTTCCTCTCAGAGATGAAGTCAGACTATCAGAGCTCCATCAGAAGCTGTTTTCCAGCTGAGCCGCATGTTGCTTCAGAGACTCAGAGGACAACCCGACATCTGTGACGTCACTTCGTCCCAGAGTCCGGCTGTTGCAGCAGCATCAACAGACGCCTCGCTTCAGTCTTCTCCATGACTAAAGCAGGTTGGTATAACACTACACTCTACTAGAATTCCAAGTGTAGCAGTATTTCAGGGCCTTTCTGATATGAAGTCTCATGTTTTGCCTCGTGGTGGCGTGTTTTATTTTTATTAGGAAGAGTTAACAGACGAAGAGAGACGACCTTCATCAAGTGTTGGCCCACAGATATGGACGTCACTAGGGTTGACAGACAGGGGGGGCTAATCAACATTGCACCTATCAACCACCAATCCAGCTGTTCATCTGTGGAAAAGTCTTCTGCCAGTGACTCAGAAACAGCATCTCAGTCTATAATCTTTTCTTATTATTTCAGAAATAGTCGCGCTGTAAATGTCTCTTTTGTCCCTGCAATAGTTGTGTGGCAAAAGTTGAAAAATGAAGCTGTGCTACATGAAAGAAGCGCTGTTTACTGTGAGCGTCTGAGAGCGAGCTCCCCTGTTCATCCGGAACGTCCTGACGTAACTTCCGGGTTAGCGTAACAAAACATAGCAGCGCTAATAAGTCAAATAAAAGTTTCCAGTAAGAAATAACAGTGTATAACAGGGGTGTGCAGAACAATGCACCTTCCGGCTGAGATAACAGTCCGCTACGCGTCTATTGTTGCGTTCAGGGCCGCTTTTCAGATGTGTAGACGACTCAGCTAGTTAGTGGAGATACTTCTCTTGTCTTCAGAAGACATCTTTGATATACCACGTCAGAGGCACAAGGCTCTACAATTGGATATTTGAGCCCCTCGTGATATCGCTCGATGGTCCGATTGGACACTGACTCGCCCGTAGAATAATACAGCCAGTCTACATCACACAGACATGCCTGAAGTGTCCTCTTTTCGAGGAAAGAAACAGAACGTCTCTAGCTATTACTTTCCTAATGTATGAGCGGCTTTGTAAGACATATGCTCTCATGTCATATACGACATGGTCAACTCCGAAATAATCAAGATAATAATAATAAACAAAATATTGCCGCAAATTATAGGGGGGCTTTGGATTATTTTAGGGAGGCTGAAGCCCCCCTATAATAGGGCTAGCGACGTCCACGGTATTAAATAATAATGATTAAAATATTTAGTACCTTATATTTGCACAACATGTACCTAATACATACATACAGTATTGACTATAGTATAATGATAGGAGATGTTAATACGATATTAACCAGTAATGATACAGCAAATAGAAATATAAGAAACGACACTAGTAGATATGAATTATTTCACATAATGGCAAAATATAATATAGCTGATATGTGGAGAGTCCTCAACCCCGGCGTGTGCGACTACTCCAGGAGACAGCTAGTTAAAGGAACACTGAAACAAACCAGAATTGACCTGGAAATATCAGAGAGTGATTTAGACATAAAATAAATAACTATATAGAAATGAATAGAAACGAAATAGATGAAGGAGATGATCCACTAGTATGGTGGGAGGACGTTAAAAATCAACTGAATCAGTTAACCATACACTGGAAAGATAAGATAAAGAAGATGAAAACTGGAGAAAGATACGCTTTGACAGAAATGTAATCATGGATGTGGCTGTTCCCCAGCGCTGGATAAAGGAGACAGCCAGCCCAGACTGGAGAAACGTGTGCCTTCTCCTCTTTGCAGGGCGGGGACCTACAGGAAATCAGTGGATTACACGACGGTACTTTAAGTGTTTTTCACTCTGCTGGATAAAACAAGTCCCATAAAAAAATCACTGTGTTCTTACAACAAAGATCGTATTTAATTAAATTAAAATTTGAAACCTTTATTAGTCCCACAATGGGGAAATTGCTTAAGGCAGCCAAGAGCGCCGTACAGTGAGTACAGTGGAGGCTATGCAGGTAAAGTGTCTTGCCTCCAGGAATCCTAACCGCTAGACCATATGGGAAGACAAAAACTTTACAGCAGATGTCTGACTTTCTCCGGACCCCTGGTCTCATTGTGTGGTCATGTTCACATGTGTGACGGTGAATAGTCATTGCAGTGAGAGCTCTTACCGTCAATACAGCATCTTTGATCAAAGCTAAAGTTTTTGGTTCATGTCAGCAAACTGGACAGAAAGCTGCACGCTGCAGGAGACAGAAAGGACAGAGCAGCCGGACTGATGGGGGCCAGAGTCTGAGGATGAAGCCAACTGCTGCCTCACGTCGCTCTGCTTCCCTCTGGTGGTCATATGTTGAAATTGCAATAATTCATCACTGCTACAGGGTCTGCTATAGCAACACAAACATGTTTAAATGTGACTAAATATCCTGTAGGTGTGAATTTGAGTGTGAATGGTTGTTTGTCATGTTATTAGTGCTCTGTGCTCCCCCACACATCATAAGCTGTGATTTATTTGCATGCTTTAAAGAAGAATTTAGTAGTTTCAGAGTTTGTGGAGCCTGAGAGTTTGATGTTATATTTGATCTTATCTGTCTTGTTAGTGTTTATTTCCCATTGAAGCTGCGTGAAACCCACTGTTTGCTGATATTAGACATCATTTAAATCAGACTGTAGAAGACAGAGGGGGACACTTCCAGCGATGCTGCAGGCAGAGTGAGAGTTTGGTGCACATCACATGAGCTCAGAGCAAATGTGTGGATGTGTTCAGTGGCCCTTTGGCATTTGGGCAAACCTTAAACTGAAGATTTCTTCAGCATGGTTACCGAGCAAGACCAACGAGCAAGTCTCCATTTCTAACTGTTCAACACAGTTTCTCAGCTTCACTGGGCTAGGGAGCAAAATACACACATTTATCAGACACAGCAGCCTCAGAAATCCTCCAACCAAAAAGCCTACCAGCATGACAGACTGCAGCACTTGTAAGCATTTCCCTTTCACAAAGTGTTTTGTAGACATGAAGTTACAAGTATCTGTACTACAGACATCTGGCGAAACAGCTTTAAGGCTCACTTTTTGGCATGATCACTTTTTGGCACAACACTGGCTCAAAGGTTCACAAAACTACATCTGAACAAGCCACAAGACTTGAAACAATGTCCTATACACAGATCAGACCAAACTATGTCTGCTAAGAACCAATCAGATATACAAGCATGATTTTATTTTGATCTGCAGAAACACATGACTTTGAATTAGATAAGCATATACAGTTCAACAATCTCTCCTCAGTGGTTTTGGATATGGGGTTTTTGGGGTCTGGCTGCTCAAATTTAATTAAAAAATAATTCTAGCTGTAAAGTATTTTATATGGAAGTCTATCAGGATAGAAACTATTTTGGACCAGCTACCAAGTGGCCATGTAAGGAACTGCAGATTTGCTGTATTATGTTGTTACCTGGTAAAGACTACAGTGTTTATTGATTTTTGTTTGTTTGTTTTTAGCTTTACATAGAAACTTTCTACCACTGACAGTTTAACATGACCATGGGACTGAATTTTGGTCATTTGAGGGACGGCAGTTCTTGATTAGCCTGAGAACCATTTGCATGAATAATTATCTATAGACATGAATTTTTGTTTATTTCTGCTGTTGACATTTGAACATAAACACCTGTGGGATTTAATTTTGGTGCCACCCCCAAGTGGCCACAGGATCAACTGCAGTTTTAGGCACTGTCACAGCGTGTGCAGGAAAATGGATCCTAGTGTCTGTGTTTCCTTATAAGACACTTATAACAGCGTGTTTTGTGATTTAATCAGTATACATGCTTTCCTATACATTATTGATGGCAGATACATATTGATATGCTACAGTTTTGCCTAGCAGACTTCACTCCCATTCAAATTTTAAAACTCTAACGATGGGCCGTCAACTAGTCCTGCACAGGGCCCAGACACACTTTCTGAGAGATCTTAGTCATGGTAGCTCCTGCAAGATCCACCCACAGAGGTCCTGAACACATAAAACTCAGATTCCAACCAGAGCAGTAGCAGAACTGAAGAAGCCACTCGGGGGAGTGGGAAACATCTTCAAAAACAGTCCTGGAGTCCAGCTGCCTCCATTGAAACTCTTGGAAATGACTCTGACCTGATGAATGAGAGCATCCACAGATATACTTCTGTGATTGATAGATATGCACTCAGAAACCTGACAGTGCCAGAAAAGCTATTTTGTGATAACTGCACAGACACTTATATTAATGATATCTAGAAAAAACACCAAGCATTCAAATGGAGCGACGTATCACACATGCCACAAAGATTCAATGTAGAGTTTGTTATTTGAGGTGCTTGCAGTCTTTCCTCAGTTCATTTTGTGCTCTCTGTAATTATTTTGTTCTTTTTAATACAGTGTGATAGTATCACTCAGCTGCCTCTGCACACAATAGGTTCAAATAATACAAGAGGGGGTACATTTAATGGGGCCCTGACACAGTAAGATAAACAGTCAATAATGGAGTATATACTTTTTCAATGAATAAATTAAATTCATACAAATTAAAAATCTATTTTGTAATCATATATTCATAGCTCATTTAGATTCAGAATTCTGACTTTAAATTCTGACAATTTAGACAATTTCTTTCCCCAAAATCCTTAATCTAAACTCAGATTTCTGATTTTTGAGATTTATCCTGCTCCTGCAAAGTCTGAGGGAGAAATCCAATAAATATGCTGTTTAAAGTTCAACAAATGAGGCACATAAATAGGACTCCTGCTCTACTGAATCACCTCCATCTCTACCACTTCTTCAGCCTGTCTCCTCTGACTGGATGCAGAACAGAGGAGATAACTGATTTGTGGATTCCTGGCATTGAAGAAAGGATTGATACACGAGGGAATTATGATTATCAGAGGCAGCACCATGGAGGTGGTCACGCTGCAGAGGGCTTCTCTCTTCAGCGTCATGGTAAAGATGATATGAAATATGATTGATGACAGCTGGAGCAACAACAGTGAGAGGTAGAGTCCTATGGTGCATCTGGCTCGGTGGTTGCTGGACTTCAACATTGTGTTCACGCTGAGTGCAGCCCGATACACACACACATAGCAGTAGCAGATGGCCAGCATGCAAAGACACATTATTACAGACAGGGGTCCAAACAGCAGCAGGTCCTCCTTTGTGGCGAGTGGGAGGCGGCCTCACACACGAGACCACTGGTTGGCTGCTGGGAGTCAAACTTCATCTGGCTGAGCACCAAGCCAGACCATAAGCGCTCATGGTCCCGCTCAGCAGCCAAGTCTCACTGATGCTCATGTAGATGTTGTGAGTGTTGACCAATCTGAGGTAGTGAATGTGTAACGGGTACCGTAGCAACGGCACCGGGCTGCCAGATAAACTCCTGAAATTCAGGAAAGAAATGATGAGGCAGGGCGACAGCGTGTCAGTTCACAGTGCGTTCTCTGCAGTCATTTATTTGGACATTTCCTTCAGAAAATACTTATAACAATAACTCTTATTGTTCAGACTCATTATGTCCAATGTATGTGCAATATTGAATGTCCGTTCAACATGAATCAATCATAAATCAACATCAATACATTTCAGTCCATCTCAAAATAAAATACATTTCCAAAAATGTCTTTTCTTGCTCTTTATACTCAAAATGTATGGACTGTTGTAATATTAAGCTATTCAAAATGTTTTTACAACTTCTACTAACAGTCTTTAATATAAACTGTCCTTCGATGAGCATAACTCATTCACTGTCATCACCATACTGCAAAGACCCATCAAACCAAGGTTAACAACTCTTTACTTAACTCTGTCTTACTCATATTCAACCCTAAACATTTTATTCACAACTCATTTGGCGAAACAACTCATAACCAAGTGGGAGCAAACTTATACGGAGCTCACTTGCACACACTGCGCGGAGGGATATGTGTGTGCCAAGCTAACAAAGTATCTCAGGCTCAGCCTGCTCGTCACGGAGCACAGCAACTAATTAAACCCATGTTTCTACAGAGCTATTTGGCCAACATAACTCACTCAACTCTTAAACACATTTTCACATCGTGTTATCCTTATTCTGTGTCATTTTACACATCACTAACCTGAAATTCAGGAAAGAAATGATGAGGCAGGACGACAGCGCGTCAGTTCACAGTGCGCCCTCTGCAGTAATGAGGAAAATCCACCTGTAGCGCAGAGAAACCCAGCCCTCGACGCTGCCCCCTGCTGTTCTGGAGTGGTTATTACAGACCCATTTTTTTAAAGGAAAACCCTTACAAAACACACACTTTACGTTTCTCAAGTATATACCTATTCCAAAAACAAACAATACATTACAAACGTGTTATTCCCAAAACACAAATGTGACACTTTTGTGGCCGTCACAAATGCCATGGCAGATAAAATCACAGTCATTTACTTTTTCTAGGACCGTGTAAGGGCCAGTGTAACAAGCCTGCAGAACTGACCCTGGATACATGCTTGTACATAAAGTCAGGACAGGATGAATCTATGCATAGAAACAGAGAATCACACAATATACTATAATCATCCATAATTTAATATAACTGATTATTAGTATTAACCCTTTGACTCCACATACAGACACACAGACTCTTCCTGGTGCTTCTCACCATCAGGACTTTAAAGTTGCCATAACCTCTCAGACTGTTAGACTTCTCTCTCAGAGTGAAGAGTTTCTGGATGGTACCAGGTAAGAAGTTATTATATGCTTTAAACAGGATCTGTGCTGTGCAGAATGTAGCAAGAAGGACCTAATACTGACCCCTGGTGGACAGCACAAGCAATGCTAAGACACCTAGAAGCAAACTGCCATCTGCACATATTGCACTCTATCAGTTAAACCACTTTGACCCAGTTCCAGGCAGATTTCTTTATTGTGCAGCACATTTGAGATTTCTTCTGCTGCATCAGTTGTTGCCATTGAGGTTGATCTTTTCAGTCTAAATCCATGTTGGCTTTCATTTAATAACTGATGTTCTTCAATAAATGTTTCTAAGCGATCATTAAACAGTGTTTCAAGGACTTTAGAGAAGTGAGGCAGCAGTGAGGCTGGTCTGTAGTGTGTGAAGTTGTTAGGAATAAAACCCAAAATATCAGCTGTTCATCACTCAAGTGCTTTTATTCCTGCAGGAAGGAGCAGGTCCTGTTTTTATCTGATGTCTTGATGTGTGGCTCACCTGAACATCTGATAAGAGACTAAAACTATCAGGAGGACGCTGCCAAACCACCACAGACAGTCAGTCCTGCAACAACAAGTGTTTGTCCTCACAAGTGTGTGAACTGCAGGAGAAGCACGCTCGTGATAAGCACTGCAAAACATGCCCCATGATCTGCATGAGCCTCTGACTTCTGTGACCGGGCCAGTGGTTTGCACTTTTGTCCACTAGGTGGAGCCACATGCTCAGACAGGCTCAGGTCTGCCTCCTTTCCCATCCACACAGCATGCTTTAAAAACATATGTATGTGTATAAATATGTATGAGTAGTAGTTTATAACACAACATGTGTGGGTGTGTGATGACACAGTTTTCAGTCTGGTTAGTAAAAAGTCATTAATAAGTCCAATTAGTCCAAACCCTCATCTCTCCTGTTCTCCAGCCTTCCTCACCACCACACACACACACACAACAAACTGTGGTGACAGGATGATACCAGATATCATGGCACTATTCTTCATAAGAATTCATTTCTTTTCTATTAGCAGTGATCAGTCTCATCTGAAGCTCCTCCTTCATGGTGTGGTTACAAACCACAGCACTCAGCAGTCTTATCTGAGGGCAGCAGGGGCTGATGGGAGTTTTGAGCAGCTCGTCCTCGTTTGGCCTCAGCTGCATCAGAGCGTCACTTCTCTGTGAGTTCACCAGAGGAAACATGCTTCTCCTGCCGGCTGCTGCTCTCTGCTGGCTGTGTTCAGGTGAGTGTTTCCAGCCAATCAGGCGCCGACGAGCCGCACCTGTAACAAACACTGACCTCCACCTGTCTCTGCAGCGCTGGTTTCCATGGCAGCAGATCTGACCCAGGACGATGCCTCGCTGACCAGGAGAGTCGGTGGACATGTGTCCTTCAGCTGTGGAGGGCTTCAACAGTGTAGTGACAGCTTTGTATTCTGGTACCAGAAGAAAGACCAGGACGCATTCAGACTGATTCTCTATATTGATAATGATAATGGTGACATCTATGGAGGTTACAGTCATCCTCAGAAAGATGATTTCTCAGCTGTACAAACACAGAAGGGCTGGAGCTGGAGCTCAAGACAGTTAAAGAGGATCATTCAGCCACCTACTGCTCCTGTTGGTGGAGTGGAAGGTCCCACAGTGAGAGATTATGGGAGCAGCCTGAACAAAAACCAGCAGAGAACAGAAAACCACATCAGCTTCATGTTTCACCTCCATCTCAGACTCAAACACACGCAAAGAGCTCTGAAGCATCGAAAGCTGCACAAATGCATGTTTGATCCCAACAAAGGAAGGAATGAGTCCATGTGACCAGAGGGGGCGCTGACTGGGAGTCTTCCAGTCGGAGCTTCACATGTTAACAGAGGACGTTTAGAACCAGCAGGAAAAAGCTATGATGAGGACGCTGTGGTGCTTTTTACAAACATGGAGATTTTCAGTGTCTCTGTTTTACACAGACGTTCCTGCAACATGGAATTCTGACAGACTCCTGCCTCCTGATTGGATGCTTCACTCAGCAGGTTGTTGTATGAGCCTGTTTCACTGTGTGAGGATCTTTGGTCCTGGAACTAAACTGATAGTAACAGGTAAGAACTAACATTTGTTTTTACTGTTGGAATGTTGAAGCTGTTTAAAGTCACTTTCTTCATGGACTGTTTCTACTGAATCAAAATTATACAATATATAAAATACATATTTTGGTTTTAAAGTAAATGATGGTAAATAGACATCAATATGTAATAATTATAATATATAATAACTCATCATAATGTGTTAAATGTGATCTGGTAAATATTTTATCTAGCATGTCCATCAATAATATTTCATGAACAGAAATGTATAATATTTGACATATCCACACATACTGCCCGTGTCTGTTAAATCAATATTTTGTTATCATGACTATTATAGTAAAATATTGAGACATAACTTCAAATATGTAATATGAGGACTTGAATCATATTTCATACATAAATCTGACCAATTAAAACAGATTAAAACAGAAGTGATTAAATAACATGAATTATATGTGACAGATTCATTATAAAGCAGTTTGGTTATTTGTTACATGTGTGTAAACTTTATATATAACCTCATATTATAACAGTGGATTTTTCATAGTAACCAGTTGTAGGTCAGCTACAGTTTATAGTTAAATGTCAGAAGCTCTGTCATAAATTGATGTTTTATTTGCTTTTAGCTTCCTTAAAGTTCAGAATGTTTTATGTGCTTGTTCTTATATTTAGTCATCAGATGCGTCATGTGACATGTCCTCCAACATTCCAAGACGTGCATGTTAGGTTCATTGTCTTTGTCTTTCTGTGGCAGCCCTGTGATAGACTGGCCACCCATCAAGGCCTGTCTCCCACTGACAACTACTATAGACTCCAGCCAGAGGTGAGAAACCATTTTGAAACCAAACATGTGGCAAATGTTTTAGTCAAAATAACGATTTAACTGTTCACATCAGAACCCATACAGGTGAGAAGCCTTTATCTAGCACAATATGAGGGAATTGTTTCAGTTGTTTTTAAAATTGAATGCTATTTGTCACATGAAGGATGCATAGATAAGAAGCCATGTTTGCCAAAGAGGAAAATGTTCTGAAACATCTGTGTGGAAAAGTTCCTTTGGGGAGTTTTGCTTGAGTCAATGATGTTATATCCAAATGTTTCTGAAATGGGTGAAAGGACAAAGCGACTAAACTGGACAGAGTAGCAAAGTTCAGTCTGCACACAGCTGACAAGAGAAAAACACTCTACAAGCGATCTCAGGAACAGGTGCAGTTTTGTGAGGAGTGTGAAAAGCGATGTCTGCAACGTAAGATGAGGTGGGAGATTGCTATGCATAAACGGGGATCTGCTCGTGCAGTTGATGGCTGTATGCACAGTTTTTGAACAAAATGTACTAATGACGTATTCCCTTAAAGCTTAATGAATTATTTTCAGGGTGTCTTCTATGTAATAAATATATATAAAAAGTTACAATGCTATGCGTATCCATAACGTTTTAATTAGGGATGTCCCGATCAGGTTTTTTGCCTCCGAGTCATTTGAATTTTGAGTATCTGCCGATACAGAGTGTGTGTGTGTGTCCAGAGTGCCACGCTAGGAGATTGCACACACGCAGCAGCTCATCAAGGTCTCGAACCAGGATCTCTCGAGCCAAAAGCAGCTGTCATACCCCTACACTACAGGACACAGAGCCACCCTGCACAGAAGGAATTCACTTTGAGAGTCCTAATAAATATATCCGAGTCCTGATCGGGAGGTAATGTCCGATTCCGATCGAGTCTGAAATCACGTAATCGGTCTCAATTTCCAATCACGTGATCGGATCGGGACATCCCTAGTTTTAATAGATCGCTCA